>NC_080093.1:1182500-1807500 GCF_950005125.1 Chionomys nivalis | reverse complement strand
ATGAATGCATAATTGCAAGCTGTAGACGGTCATGGCAGACAGGTGTCTGGACATGGTGAGAGCAAACACCGCAGGCAACAGCTCCAAGGACAGGAAGGCTTCTCAAAGAAGGCGTACTTGCCTGAGATCTGAAGGTTGAGTGGGTGTTTCACTGAGGGAAAGAAATAAAGTGGGGGTTGGGAAGATTTTCCAGCCAAGGGAACACTGAATGCAGATATTTGATTCAGGCAGATAGCCATAATGTGTAAATCTATACCCCTGCAGACCCATTGTAGTGATGAGGTGAGCAGGCCTGCTTTTTGTCCCGCCCAGTTCCCGCACGACTAGCTTTACCCAAAATAATTACACGGAAACTGTATTCTTTTAAACACTGCCTGGCCCATTAGTTCTAGCCTCTTATCAGCTAATTTTCACATCTTGATTAACCCATTTCTAATAATCTGTGTAGCACCGTGAGGTGGTGGCTTACCGGGAAAGATTTAGCATGTCTAACTTGGCAGTTGGCTCCATTGTGTCTGCTTGCTTCACTGCCTTCTTCCTCCCAGCATTCTGTTCTGTCTACTCCACCCACCTAGGGTTGGCCTATCAAATGGCCAAGGCAGTTTCTTTATTAACCAATGAAATCAACACAAAACAGAAGACCCTCCCACATCAACCCATGGAGTTGTGAAAGATGGGACAGCCCACAGTTGGCTTCTATAGGTAGACGAGGTTGTTTGAAGTCATTCACCTGCCTCTAATAACATGTAGATCTTTCTAGAAGATTTGAAGAGGTCCTGGAATCCTGGGACCAGTAGTGTCCCAAGAGCTCTCTCTGGTCAGCCTTATCACAGTGCATGAAGAGACTGTCTAGAGAGTCAGATAACCAGAATATAGTAGGTTTTGTCAGAGAGAAAAGTAATTTTTATATTATTTTTTCTTGTCACTGAAGGAAATGGATGGGATTCTTTGAGTATAGAGAGAAGTGCAACTAGGACTTTTACCTCTGACCTCTGTCCGTCTGAAGCCCACTCAGCTGAGGCCTTCCTGTCATTCAAGAAAGTCACCTGGAGGAGAAAGTTTGACACCCAGGCACAGGAACCAATGCGGAGAAAGCAGAGACCAAGAGTAGAAAGCTCCTTAGGATACCATCCTGGGCATTCCGGACGGACCACACCATTCCCTGTGTTCAGGGAACCTAGGGGGCATATCCCAATCTGATGTGTGACTTTTCCTAAGGGGCTGGGAACAGGTGTCTACTTACCCCATATAAGACATTGACAACAGAGCAAACAAATGGCCCCACCCACGTCTAGACCAGAGAACTCATGAGTGTCTTGGAGTTGTAGGAGCACAGATGGTGCAAAGGCAGTTCTATCACCTAAAGGTCACTGCGACATGAGTGATCACTCACACAATTACGTCTTTGGAGTTCCTTGCTCAACTTGCAGTCGGTTCCATTGAAGATAGTATCCTCCTGCTTGGCCATTTGTCACTATTTCTTTTTAATTAATTAATTTATTTATTTATTATGTATACAATATTCTGTCTGTGTGTATGTCTGCAGGCCAGAAGAGGGCACCAGACCTCATTACAGATGATTGTGAGCCACCATGTGGTTGCCGGGAATTGAACTCAGGACCTTTGGACGAGCAGGCAATGCTCTTAACCACTGAACCATCTCTCCAGCCCTCACTATTTCTTTTTATAGTTTGTTTATATAGTCTTGGGGAGGGGCCTCTTGAGTCTTATAACCTAAACATCCTGATCCTTGTGTCTCTTTAGCTTCCAAGGTCTTATGAGCCTACCTTCTCCCTCCAGAAGGGTACAGGGTTCTTTGAAGGACCTGTGTTTTTCAGTTTATGTTTTATGTCTAGCACCTAGCATATACACGTTAAGGATCCAATAAATATTTGTTGCAATAATAAACACACATTTTTATCATGTGTATGTGTGGTATATGTATATGTACATGTCATATGTGTGTTGACATGCTTGCATCTGTGTGCATTCACATGTGAAGGCCAGAGGTAGACATACCAAATGTCTTAATCTATTGCTTTCCACCTTAGTTTTTTGTTTATTTGTTTGGTTGCTTTTGGTTTTTCAAGACAAGGTTTCTCTGTAGCTTTGGTGCCTGCCCTGGAACTAGCTCTTGTAGACCAGGCTGGCCTCAAACTCACAGAGATCTGCCTCTGCCTGCCTCTGTTTCCTGAGTGCTGGGATTAAACGCATGCACCACCACCGCCTGGCTCTCCACCTTAGTTTTTGAGACAGAGTCTGTCATTGAACCCAGAGCTCACTCATGTGACTGGACCCGTGAGTTCTGGAGACCACCTGTCTCTACTCCCCACTTCCCAAGGCCCCACATTCCCTGTCCCTGAGCAACCAGCACTGGAATTACAGACAAATGTCAACATGCCTGTCTTTTACATTATTTATATTTGAGACAGGCTTTCTCCTATGTGACCCTGGTCAGCCTGGAATTTGCCATGTAGACCAGGCTGGTTCCAAATTCACAGAGATATTCCTACCTTTCCCTCAATGTGCTGGGATCAAAGGTGGATGCCACACACCTAGCAGAAGGATGCAAGTGGTCTGAACTCCCAGCCTCATGCCTGTCTAACACCTTACCCACTGAGCCATCTGCCCGGCCCCAGAGGCCTTTTTAATCTGCATTCTATTCTAATCTCCAAACCTGTCAAGGCTGAACCAAGTTGCCTAGAAATAGGTGAATAGAATTATTAGATTACCGGTATTTTCCTACTGCTTTGTGCATAGTCAGGTCCATGGTGACTTATTGAATGGGCAGTTGTCAGGGTCAAAGGAAATTCCACTTCCCCAAATTCTATGTTAGGTAAAAGCCAGAATTCCTCAGGAACTTGACAAGCCAGTTCCCCTCTACCAAAAGGAGCCATTTCTCTTATCACTGGTGGAAGGGACAAAAATGTGGTGGCTATCAGCATACCAAAGTGCATGCTGGGCCTCCTGGATACCCCATATCAAAAGTACCTAGCTCTTTTCACCCCTCCCCAACCCTAAACTTCTGCAGCTCTGCGTTTTCCTCCCAACAGTTAACTTCCCCCCAGCCTACCCCCATCCACTCTTCCCAATGGGTAAGGGCTCCCACAGGGAGTCAACAAATCTGGCACATTAAGTTGGGGCAGGACCAACCCCTCCCCACTGCATTAAGGTTGAACATGGCATCCTATAGCTCCAACCAGCTAGCTCATGCCCCAGGGATAGATCCTGGTCCTACTGCCAGGGGTCTCTTAGACAGCCCAAGCTTCACCACTGTCTCCCTACTATGGAGGGCCTAGTTTGGTCCTATGGAGATTCCACAGCTGTGGGTCTAAAGTTCATGAGTTTGCACAAGCTTGGTTCAGCTGTCTCTGTAGATTTCCCCATCATGATTTTGACTTCCCTTGCTCATATATTCCCTCCTCCCTGACTTTGATTGGATTACCAGAGCTTGGCCTGGTGTTTGGTTATAGATCTCTGCATATGGTTCTATCAGTTACTGGATGAAGGCTCTATGATGATAGTTGGGGTGTTCACCAATGTGATTACGGGGAAGGCCAGTTAACTCATTTTTATAACCCTGCTATTTTGCCTATGCCCTCTCCTTTGCCTCTCTTTCTCTTCATCTCTTACTCTCCTCTCACCCCCATCCCCGCTCCTGCTCCTCTCGTGGCTAGGTCCAGTCTGTTGGCCATGATCTGTCTCCTACTTCCCCTCTCTGTTCTGGCCTGCTCCAGATACCTCTCTCTAATAAACAATAAAATAGTTTATACAGCAGTTATAAATGCCCCATGCTAATATTCTGGAACTTATATGTGGCACTATTTCACTCTTAATGGCATTCCTTTTGGAAAAACACAGCACCAAGGGGTAGCATCGAGACCTCCCTAAGGTAGTCATTTCAGTGAAAAAGATGGTCTCCAATTACCGTTCTCTCTGCAGATAGCCCAAGCTTGTAAATGAAGACGCTGGTTCCCTCCTCAGCCTCCCCATCCTCAGTATTATAACCATTGCTATTGTTAACATTTAGAAACCAAGGTTGCGAATCTTTTAGCAAAGGCAGTTGAGGTTCCCATATCTCCCTCTTGCATAATGAGTCCTGTCATTAAGACAGCACCAGGGTGGGAGAGAGTGGCAGCTAGCCAGGATGGTCTGTAACGTTTGGATAAACAAACATCATATTTATCAGAGCGGCTCCCATGTGTTTTCTTGTGTATGAGGGTAGGGAGCCCTCCCTGGGCCTGGATATAGTTTTCTCTGTATGAGATAAATCTTTAGGGCCATTAAAGGGGAAAAAATGTTTGTACTCTGCTCCCCGGTTACCCAGGCTAATTTACTGCACTAAAAGGTCTTGGAGCTGTTAATAATATACAAATACAAATCAAAGAAAAAAATGTCTCTGTTAATTGACTTTTGTGATGCTAATCTAAGGCTTTCCACATGGCACAGCAGCTCTTATTCCACACTGAAACTAGCAACGTCGGAGAAAGCCAAAAGGCTTCGGAGTTGGGGCTTGGAATTACTGCTGGGGCTTCTCAGACACACCCCATCTTCCCTCGTCTCTCTTTATGAATCTGGAGACAAAGAACAGAATAAAGAGACAGGGAGAGACTCGACCATGGAAGAATAGTCCAAATACACTCTCAGGGAAGGCCCTGCTTGGGGATGCCAGGCTTTTTGCCCCAGAACTAATGACTATGGTGAGACTGGTTAAAAACAATACCATTAGATTCTGTACTGGGTCCAATAGGAAGCTACACTCACTCATCTTAAGAAAGAAAATATATATTCTGGCAAGGTGGGGCACACTTTTCTTCTCTGTATTCTGGAGGTAGAGGCAGGCAGATCTCTGTGAGGCCAGCTTCTTTTACAAAACAAGTTCCAGGTCAGTCAGGGCTCCATAGAGAGAGCCCTTCTCAACAAACAAGCAAGCAAACAAAAAGCAAATGCACCCCATAAACACTGTTCACCGATACCCCTGAAGGCAACTCTACCTGTTCTCTGTGATCTCTGCCCACAGAGAAGGCTCTGGACTGCTGTCAATTCAAGAACAATGAAGCAAGCGGTCAAGTTCAGAGATAAGGTTTCTTGGGCCAGCCTTGACTGTCAAATGGACTTGGCTTTGACTCTTACCCAATCCCTCTCACCTGTAGCAACAAGTCTGGGACCTGAAGGTACAAGTTCATGACTGATCTGAGCATCTACACCCTCTCAGATTGTGACCCAACTCTTTCTCCCTCCAACTATCCTTAGTCCACATGAATAACCTTGGACTCTTCCTTGAAGATGCCAATCACATTCCTCACAGGAACTGTGCAGAGAGACAAAGGGTTGAGGGGTCCCCCACATTGCCTATTCTGACATTTGTAGTATAAATATACATGGCTAGGTCTTGAGAAATTCCTTTTTCCAAAGTCTGGCATGTAGACAGAAGTCAGCATTCCCTCAGGGACTTATGAAGATAGTTCCTATTTGCTAAGAAGAGCTATTTTCATTCTGGCAAAGGGACCTATAGCTCTTCCATTAGCCCATGGTGCCTATTAGCATCTCAAGGTCTATGCTAGCCTCTAGGCCCCCCACTCCCTACTCACAAGTACCTGTCTCTTGGACAGCGCACCCATCCCCAACCTTAACCTTCCCAGCCCCTAAGTTTCACTTCCATGCCCCTAGATACTCTGACTCCTATACAGCTCGGTATTTTGGCTATGCACCCTCTTGGGTCTCTTGGTTTCCGTATGCTCTCTGTCCCGTCCCTCCACCTCCCCACCATGGCCCAATTAAGGCCGGACTCCTCCAGATGCCTCTGGCTGCGCTCTCCCTCTTACCTACAATAACAACTTTCTCCTCAACCTTCTTCTTGAGTGATTATTTCCTCCTTGTCATTTATCACTGACATCTCATTGTTTGAATTTTTTTTTGTTGTTGTTCTTCTCAAAGCTTTTCTTTCCCTTCCCCAGCCTCCTTTCCCTTTCTTGCCTCTTCAGTGAGTCGGGATCAAACTCAGAGCCTCAGGCACACTAGACAAGTGTTCTACCTCTGAGCTACAGCCTCAGCCCTCAAGGTTCTCCTTGACTGAGCTTCCGCTGTGACTTGGCCCTTTGAAGTCTCCTTCCTTCCTTCTTGCCTTTCTGTCTGAGGAGTATAAGAGAAGTCAGGCCTGTGGTCCACACCTAGAATTCTAGCACTTCAGGAATCAAGCCCATCCTCAGCTACAAGGCCAGCTTGGGCTCTCTGAAGCCCTGTCTCAATAAATAAGTAGATAAGTAAATAGAGCAAGAGAAGGAAAGCGTGGGCCCAGAGGGTGAAGCTCAAGATTTCTTTATCTCTTGTGTGAAGTGGAGGTGATGATTCCTACCTGAGAAGGTGAGACTAGATGGGAGGTCAGGAAATACAAATTCAAAAGTAATGTTTTCCACCACAGTCTGTGAACTCAGCTTCCTTGGTTGTCGCCACCAGTGTTCAAGTGAAAGAGAATGGAAAAGCTGAATATCCATTGCATGCAGCAGGAGCACTGATCTGCGACTCTCTTCTGTGTGACACACAAACACACAATGTCTGCAGCCGCTGACATCGGCAGTCTCAAACAACCTTCTACATAGAAAATGTTCCAGCAGTCTTTCTCTAGGAGTCGATAGGTTAAAGTGTTTATCTTTAGCATTTCTTTTCAGTTTTGAGGTTGAGATCTCTGAGAGACTTAATAAGGTCCCCAAATTCTGATTCTAAAAAGATCGGGGGCCTCAAGTGGGTGGGGGCAGTGACACCACACCAAAGACAACCTGGGAACTAACATTTTTGTTTGACTCATATATATATATATATATCACTTCAAAAATTTTTAAATAAATTTTGTCATTTTTAAAATGGGAATTTTGTGTGTGGGGGGGAACAAATCTAGATTTTTCAACTTCTTTCCAGGATTTGGAGATTCTGACCAGACAAGGTGGCTGTTGACAGCCTCTAGTTGTCCTGTATCCTCCCTTGGTTCTGGAAGTCACTGAAACTCAGGTGCCATTCACTCCTTGACCTAGAGTCCTTCCTCACCAGACACTTCTCTCTTGCTTCAAGGAACTACAAAGACAGACTGTCCTCAAGAATTCCTTTGACGTAAGCACTCATTCGTCAGGGGAAACAGGAGGCCAAAGTCACAGGGGTCACCAGTGCTGCAGTGCTCTGTGGATTGGGACCCCTGCTCCAACACTAGACCTGGGAGAAAGTCTTTAATTTACTTGAAAGGTCACTACTAGCCTTAACTTTTCCCCTGTGGTCTCAGGGAGGGAAGATGTTATCTTGGCCAAAGTGAAATTCCATCCTGAGTGGTTCCTTGTCTTGCAGAGTATTTGACTGTATCTATTCTCTGTGATTTCTCCGGTGTAGTTGCCTGCCCAGAGCAGCTTCTATGGAAAGAAGACACTGGGCCAAAGGGCCTCATTGAAGTGGGCGTTTAGAAAAGACCCTTATCGCCACCACATGGTGGTGGCACACAACTGCAGGCAGAGGTGTAGGTAGCTCTGGGGGTGCTTTTCCCAGCGTGGTAGGGAGCCACTTGGGAGTCAGGGGCCATGCTGTTTTTGTTTTGTTTTAATTATAAAATTGTGTATGATATTTTGTTTGTGTTCTGAGGTCAGAGCTTGCTTGGAGCGGAGCTAGCCACTAGTGAACTACAGAGGTCTGGAGGTCTGTACAGAGAGAAGACAAGAGGTGACAAGGCGGACAGAGACAGACAGGATTTCTGAACTGGAGGGGCAGGAAACAACGGGCAGGTGCTCCCTGTTCTCAGATCTTCCAGATTTTTACCCTGATATCTGACTCCTGATTTTTACTGATAAAGATCAATTAGATGAATAGTTCATAAAACAAACAAATCTTTGCACAGGACTGGGGATATAGCTCAGTTTGTTAAGTGCTTGTTCAGCGTTTACACTGCATGAAATGGACAAGGTGGTCACATAGTAATCCTGAACTCAGGGATAGAGGTAGGAAGGTCAGAAGTTCAGGATCATCCCTGACTACATAAAGAGTTCAAGGGTCAGAGCCAGTGTCTTAATCATTTTTCTATTCCGTGCTAAGATACCAGGACCAAGGGAGCTTATGGAAGGAACACTTGTTGGGGCTTATGTTACATCCAGATGGCGGGGTCCCCCTAAAACCACCACCATGTCTGTGCTCGCATGAAAAAGTAAACAGCCTTTATTTGAGCTTAAGCTTGGACTCTCTGTCTGTCTGACACAGCAGTTGAGAGCAGAGAGTGCCTAGCCCAGTTGGGACAGGGTTTTTATTATAATAGAGGTTGGTGTGAGGGGATTTCCTGGGTTTAAGACCCTGATTGGCTGACATTTGTCTAGGAGGCTTGGCAAAAGAGGAATAGGTGAGTCCTGAGCTTGGACATCTGGTGAGTTTATCTAATCTTATCTAATGGTTGGAATGTCAGGTACTGCCCTATAGATGCTGGCCCTCCCTGGGTGGTGTCAGCTTATGGTTTTTCCTGGAATCCAGTGCTATCTGCCGTGGCAGCTGTGTGGCCAGGGCCCTTTGTGATGTGTGGGAAGCGGGGAAAGAGGGAAGGGGAAAAGGGAGAAGGGGGAAGAAGAGAAAGAGGGAGAGAGAGAGAGAGAAAGAGAGAGAGAGGAGAGAGAGAGAGAGAGAGAGAGAGAGAGAGAGAGAGAGAGAGAGAGGAAGAGAGGCAGAATTTACCTCTTCAGAAGAAGGACAGCTGGAGGAGGTGGTAGATCTCCTTGACTCAGTGAAGTTTTGGGAGTGGGTGGGGCTTGTCTCTTAAAGGGACAGGGTACCCAGGTGACAGGCCAGGCTAGAAGATCATAACACCTACCTCAAAAACAAACAAACCAGCTGGGCAGTGGTAGTGCACACCTTTAATCCCAGGACTCAGGAAGCACGTGTCTATCACTCAGATCTGTCAGTCATTCACCCTTTATGGTGGTCCATCTTTCCCTGCCTTATGTGTAATCTATATATAGTAAAATGTGCCAAGCTGAGTGGACCAGATTGATGACTTCTAAAAATATTTATTACATCAAAATAATTTAAAATTTAAAAGTTATAAAAATGATACAGAGAATTCTCATATCTTTTAGAATAAAATTCCCCCCAATGTAAACATTTTTAACTACATGTGCTTTCTCATTTTACAGACATGAAATTGTTAACATTGTTTCTAAATACACAGAACTGTTATTTATTCTGGGACTTTTGTAGGTTTACGGCCATGTTATCATTCAAATTGACTTGAGTTGTAGAACACCTTCTATATTCTAGAAAGTTCTCTGGTGCTGTTTGCTAAAGGCAATCAGTGTTCTTACTTATTTTTGTCACTATAGATTAGTCTTGCCTGTTCCTGAACTCGATTAAAACGGAATCATCCCCCACTTTATTTATGCTGAATTATTTTAAAGTAAATCCCAGATTTTGGGTTCTTTCATCTCTGTGTATCCTGTATCTCTAAAAGGTACGGGCATTTTCTTACATAATCATCATTCTGCTGTGATTGTGTAAAACATTTTCCTAACAAGCTCCTTCCCTCTTACAGAGGAATAAGCAAGTGGAACTCCTTGCCTAAGGTCACCCAGGAGGTGTCTGGAGAGAGCCTGTGGAGCCTGAGGTCTGTTTACTGTCCTTGGGGGTTTTCTATTCAGGCTCCCGACAGGGCTGGGCTGCAGAGGAGTAGGAAAGGCCCCATCTGGTCCAACCTTTGTCTCCTGGGGGTGCTCTCTTCTCTACTGCACCCCTCCTGGGGGTGCTCTCTACTGCACCCCATGGAGCGCCCTGGTTCTGTACTGCTCAGTCAAGCCAGTGTTTTGGGTGGATGCTGCCTGGTGCTTCCAGATTGCCTTTCTACAGACAGGAGGAAGGCCATCCTCAACCTGCAGCAGTCAAGCAAAGGGGGACTGGCAGACTAGTGTTTTGAAGGCTGCTGGGCACTTCACATTCAGCGTGATCTCGACTTCAGAAGCCTGCGGAGACAATGCATTTGAGCACAGAGCCGAGAGACGCCATTAATATTTTAGATCATATTTGCGGATGGGTTCTAATAATACACAAGTCCATATCCGAACAAAAAGAGAGGGAAGTAAAACCCCCAACCAAGCTGCTCCTGTGGGAGATGGGAAGAAACAAACTTAAAAGAGCAGATTGCTCCTTGGAAGCCCATCACTGAACTCACCAGGAACAGATACCTTTCAAGGCTCTGATCAAGCCCTCCTATTATGCTTCTATTTAAGCATTGCAAGGTCCGTGTGGCCACTGGATAATTCAAAGACTTAAATTTAGTCACAAATCAAACCATATACCTGCTCCAGAGGACTGTGAGGATGTCTTTGTGGCTTGTTCCTAAAATAGCACTGGACAGGGATGTTTGGAAGGTAACAGATTTTCAGTAAATTATGTATCTCCTAATGACTTAGAAATAACTTTTCTGTTCTGCCTATGATGGGTTGGCTACAGGGATTTCAAGCTGCTTTTCTTTCTAGACAAAGAGACAAAGGGAGGCCCTCAGGCTGGGGAGGTGGCTCAGATGGTCCTTTGTAAGCACAAGGGTTTGAGTTTGATCCCTAGAATTCACGTTCAGTCTGAAAGAGGGGAGTGTGGTAAGGGGCATTTGTAATCCCAGTACCAGGGAGGCAGAGACCCCCTGGGACTCGCTAGCCAGCTGTCCTAGCTTGGCCTAGTGAACAAGAATCAGGCCTATTACAGGTCCTGTCTGAAGGAAAAAAAAACAACTGGACAGCACCTGAAGAAGGGCCCTGAAGGTTGACCTCTGGCCTCCACATTCGTGCACCTGCACCCGTGTGCATACATGTCCACCTTCCCTCTCTGCGCGCACAAAGAGGACTTGTGAGGATGAGCCAGGGTGGAATCGAGGAGCCTGAAGGGGGACAGTTGAGGCTCCAGTCCTGAAGATACAAGAGTTCATTTCATTCTATTCTCCCTCATTAGGAAGAAACTGTTCCCCTTACTCTGCAAATGGAAAGCCTGAATAATTTCTCCAGGTCACCAGGCAGAGGCAGAATTCTGTCTCGAACCCTTCTCTCTACCTGGGTTCTGTTGACCTGTATACCAGTTTCTTGGCTGTGGCTCAGCTGCACGGTGTCTCTACTTTGGCCTGTCACAGACCTCTTCCCGCTAGGCACTAGAATTCTTCCTTCACTGAAGGCAAGATGGACTTTGACTTGCCTGTTCCTGGTAGAGGAGCCAGCAATGCAACATCAAAGAGACAGAAGGTACCCCTGGCCCCTCAGGAAGAACTTACCATCCCCCATAGAACGATGGCATTCCGAGACACAGGGGCCCAGAGAACTGGAGAGAGGCTTTTTATTGTATTTCATTTCACAAACACAGTGAAAACAAATCCTGCTAATAGGATTGCGGACTCTGCAGGCCTGGGCAAGTAATTCTAAGGAAAGAGGAAGCGTCTTGGCACACCTGGGGATTGATTGCCAGTCTGAGACAATAACAGGCACCCAGAAATTAATCAGGAGAGCTGCCTGCTACTAAAGAGAGGGGTGGAGGCAGGGTATGAAACTTCTGGTTTAGAGACTAATTCTCTTGCTGTCCCATGGCTTCCAAGAAGGAGGAAATTTCTAGGCTGCTGCTCTCCATGATTTTTATCCACACCAGACCTTCCCCAAGGACAGCAAAGGAGGGGCTTCCCCTGGTCCACATATAATACACTGTGGCCTCATGGCTTTCCCTGTGTGACTCCCAGAGGATGCACTGTGCCTCCTGGATAGAAGGAGATCTCTCTTTCTAATCTTGGCCTGGTCTGCCACCAGCAGCTTTAATAGGGCCAGCTTTAATATTGCTCTCTGGTTGCCCTGGTCAATTTGTCACCCTGGGCTTTGGATCTTTCACTTCCGCCACACCTATTGTGGTAGGGAAACTGGGAATGAGCAAGTTGGGGTCCCATGGGGCTTGCTAGATGCTCTGAGGAAAAGGGGTGGTTTAGGCCACCTGTGTGGCCAACTAGCTCTGGATCTTTCGGGTCCCTGCATTTCTATGCAAAGGGATCTATTACAGGAAGCCCACCAGAGAGACCACTCAGGCACAGCTGATACCCAACTGAAAGGCTTTATTCTACCTGGCTGGGACTATACTCAGGTATTTGGGGCCAAGTGTAGTGTTTGGGGTAAGCGGTTTTTAAAGACAAAAACCCCATCCTGGTATCTCTCTTGGCAGTTGCAGAGGGAGGTTTTACACAAACAAGCTGTTTAACAGAAGTTAACTGTGGCATCTTGACCTCGGGTTCCTAGAATAGAGTTGGGTAATTTTTCATGTAATTCTCCATCAAGGAGATTGGATTCCAGTTATACCTAAAATGACCTCATCAAGACTACAGGATGGAGTAATCTCTTCACCATCTTGCCTTGTCCCAGATCCACAGATATAAAATCCTCAGGAGACATCCAGATCACCATGAGCTGACCTTTGACTTTCCAGCCTGGGTTAAGAGTAAGTTTTCTGGAATATTCCATGCCCATACAAAATCTTCTCTTGTCTGTTCTTTCTTTGAGTAAGCCCTAGCTCTCCCATTCCCTCCCTGCTCTGGGGAGGCCTTCTCTGGTTTCATCCCCACATCCCGCCTTGACTGTCCTACGGAATCCAGGTTTATATCGCTCATCTGTTGGCATCTACTTCAAAACTTATTTATTTTATGTGTGTGGGTGTTTCGTTTGCATGCATATTCGTGCACTGTATGAGTGCCTGGTGTATAAAGAGACCAGAAGGAGGTGTTGGATCTCCTGGAACTGGAGTTACAGACAGTTGTTAGCTGCCATGTGGTGCTAGGATCAAACCTTGGTCCAGGAGAGCAGCTAGTATTCTTAGCTCCTGAGCCATCTCTCCAGCCCCAGGCATCTACTTTTTAATCTATACTAGTGCTATGAACCACAGAAGGCAAGGCCCAATGTGAGGAGCTGGGGATGTGGGCAGTTCTTAGGAGTGGTGAGTGCTGGGTCCATTTCTGACCTTGGTGTCCAGTCACAGAGGCACCAGTATGAGTTTCAGTTTTTGGTTGGTCAGCATGGCCTCTCTGAGCCCAAGACAATCAAGGAGAACAATTGGTTTCATTTGTTTTCAGTTTAAGACCCAACAGTGACTTCTGTGTGCTGCCCCCTGTTAGTGGGAATCCAGCACTACTTTCTTAGCATCCGTCTTGTCTCTGTTCCCCAGAGCCAAAGGCAGGATAAAGGTAGAGCCCAAACTTTTCACAAGGTCCATCCCAAGCCTTTGAAAGCTTTGTGTGTGGAGGACAACTGGGTTCCTCCAGGAGAGGTGGATCGTAGTGCCTCTGCAGAAGAGATGGCTCATGCACATGCGAAAGTCTCCTTCTGCTACAGAGAGGCCCCAGGCTCTGGGCTCACTCACAAGGGCACAACCTGGTGGCCTGGAGTTCAGAGGCTTGAACTTTGCTCAGGGTGTGTTTGTAGTCCTGACATTTCCTCCTGCAGACCGTTGTGCAACCAACCTGGCAAGTTTGTTCTCTGGGCCAACCGTCTGGGGGTAAGGAGAGCAGCGATAAACTCGTCTCCAGGTCAATACTGGAACTGCAGAGAGGCCACCACCCGGAAACTGGAGCTGAGAAGGCATTAACAGGAACTTGAGAGGTTGGTCGGTCTGTTTCTGCTTCACCACACAATGCTCTCAAGCTCATTTATGAAGAGTGAGAACCTCTTAGCATTATGAGAGTCATTGAAGAGGCGCCATGGCGATCAGAATGAGCAGGTGCCAAACTGCAGGGATTCTGATGGCTGAATGTCTAGATTACAACACCGCCCTTTTCCCTTGGGGGGCTCAGACACCCAGGTGCAGAGCTCAGGCCGGGACACTAATGCTTCTGCCTGACTCACGGGTGGGCATCTAATTAGAGCGGAACCGGCCAGAGTTTTTCCCTATTGAGTTTTCATGTTGGAACATCTGGAGGTAAGAGGAGCACAGTGATGTGAGTTAGAAGCCGTGGCTTGGCGTGTTCTCAACTGTGTCAGGGAAGTCTTCAGGTCGAGGCCGTGGAGTCAGTCTCATCTGCTTCTCTGACCCAGCTGCCACTCATCTTTTCATGTTTGGCTGAGACACCTTTGGTCCGAGCTTGTTTAAACTTCTGTTATCAGACCAATGTATGCTATGTTAGTCATCTTTCTGCCATCATGACAAGACACCCTGGAAGGTCAACCTAAAGAAGAAAAATGCCTGGTTTGTCTCAGGGCTGTAGAGGTTTTAGTCTATGGTCCCTTGACCCCATTGTTATGGGCCTGGATGAGGCAGAAACATAGTAAGGGAGGGAGGGAGAAGGAGAGGGGGAGGGGGAGGGGAAAGGAGGAGGAGGGAGAAGGAGAGAGAGGGGAGGGAGAGAGAGGGGGAAGGGAGAGGGAGAAGGAAGGAGAGGGAGGGAGAGGGAGGGAAAGAGAGGGGGAGAGAGAGGGGGGAAAGGAAAGGGAGAGGGAGGGAGAGGGAGAGAGAGAGAACAAACTAGGGTCCCAATCTCCTGGGGGCATACCCCATGATTCATCCTACCTACCTCCAGTTTCCACCTCCAATAGCACCACCAGATGGGAACAAGCTTTCAACACAGGAACTTTTGAGATGGGGATTTAAGATCCAACCACAGGGGCTGGAGACATGACTCAGTGTTTAAGACTCATTGGCGGCTCTTCTGGAGGACCCAGGTTAGATTTGTGGCACCTACGTGGTGACTCGCAACCGTCTGTGACTCTGCTTTCAGGGGATCCAAGGTTCTCTTCTTGCCTTTTTCACAGGCACCAGGCGTGCATGCAGGCGAAACACCCATGCACATTAAACAGCAGCCACCACACCATGCGGCGCTGACTCATGGAAACAAAACCTTCCTGAGCACGTGGGAGACCAAGAGCCATAGACCTTCAGTCCCACTACCTGCCCCTGGACCTTAAGAGAGACCTTGCTTCTGAAGGAAATGGTTGCAGGGGGTTCAGCCTCTTTGAACCGTATGCATTTAGATTCCATGAAGCTCACAGGAAGCAAATGAACAAAGTACCACTTGAGGATATTTCATAACAGCCTTGTTCTGAAAATCTCCTTGTTGCATCCTTTTCTCTGTTGCCCTCCATCTGACTTTGGCAGGCCTGTCTGGCTTGGGGAACATTAGACTGGTGTAGAGGAGTACTAGGCTTAACTTGGGGAGCACGGACTGGGATGGGGAGCACTGAGTTGAGATTGAGGAGCACTGAACCGGGAGTCCTGCTTTTGTCCCTTTCTGGTCACATGACGTCAGGTAAATCTCCGAGCCTTTCTGGGCGTTTATTTCCTCATCTATAAAGTGAGGAGAATGCTAATACATGACTCATGAGTTTATTGGGAACAAAGCTCTAAACTGAAGTGCCGGGACGGCGGCAGAGGGAAAGCAGACCACGTGGTCTGACAGCTCTTGAACCACTGGATTGGGTTCAGTGCCATTTAATAAGTATTGCCGAGGGGTCACCACACACCGGCTCTGTTTGGGGATCCTGCAATGAGCAGGACAGATAAGAGTTGTCCTAAGCAACCAAAGTGACTGTGGGGACAGCAGATCACCAACAAGTACATCAAGACTTTAGCAGTTTGGAAAACCTTGAATGGAGAGAGTACCCATGACAACAACACAAAAATCTGGGACAGGGAGTCGTGTGTGCTTGAAGTGGGGACATTCTTACAAGATGTGAGGCTCTTGGTGTCCATAAATATAAGCCCAGAAACTGGATGTGTTATTTGTCACCTTGCCAAACCCCAAGATGCACAAGACCTCTCAGCACCCCTTTTCCAGCTCCCTTTTGTCCTGCCCCATTGTCATTGTCAGCACCTTATTCCTGCAGCCTGTGCTGTGCAGCACTTCACAGTTTACAATACCTTTTCTGTGCATTCTTGTTTGTTATCCCCACAGCCCTGAGACCAGCGGCGCAGGTGCCCTGTCTCAGAAGGAAAAGGTAAATGATTTGTAAGGCATAGCTCTTGCCCCACATTCTGAATAAAGGATTTTAACTCCAAGTTAAGTGTGTCTCTCAAAGGGCTACATAACTGGTTATATTTTGTTCTTTATGAGCTTATTCCCTTGTAAGCAATGGCCCCGTACATCCCTGTGAATCTGAGGTCAGTGTTCAAATGACTGTTGGTATCTTGTAAACTGTCAGGACATAAACCTGAGCTCTTTGGCCTTGGGCCACAGGCGTGCAAGCTCTCTAAAGGAAACAGCACTACTGGCTCACCCATCGCTCCTTCCATATCTGAACACCCACTCGCCCTGGAAGGGAGATGCAGCTTCCAGCAGATAACTCTCCATGACCACTGGATGTCAGCACTGCTCTGTGCTTGATAACAGAACCACTCGGTGGGGTGGGGAGAGCCGACTGTACCCGGGTTCCCAGTGGATCTGAGAGGAGCCTTGACCAGAGGCAAAGTGCACATCAGCTACATATTCTAAATAGCCGCTGGGTCTGGACCCCATCTTTAGGAGAGCAAGCTAGGATGTGAGTGTGAAATGTCACCCACAGGCTTGCTGTTGGATGCTTGGTCCTCAGATTGTGATGCCATTTTAGGAGTTTGCAGGAACTTGAGGAGTTGAGCCCGACTGTCAGAAGTAGGTCACTGGGATTTTGAAGGTTATTCCGGATTTGGCTATTTCCTCTTTCTATATCTGCTGTCTTCTAGGAGGTGAAGAATCTCCTTCACCACATTCTTCCAATGACATGGTGTTTCTGCCCAAGCTCATGGAACTATGCAACCAGGACTGTGAACCAGGAGGATTTCCCAGGACCCTGCTGCCTTTCCTCATGTAGTCAGGAGAGTCTACACTTAGTCAGATATCTACAGACTGGCATATGAGTGTTGCCTTTCCATGCCTTTTCTTTTGGGAGCTTTTTTGACTTATGGACGGTTCCCAGACCAACAATGTGGTATGTACAACATCAGGGGCTTGATGTTCATCGAATGAGACCAAGCAGTATGGTCTATGACTGGTGGATGCTCACTTGGTGAATTCTGAGTTAGCTGTTCTAGGATCTGGAAAGGTCTTCAGAGTGGATCTGGATGGATTCATCAAACTGCTAGTGGATCATGTGGGGGGACTCCCAGGTGAGAGACGACCATCTGTTCTTCTAGCTGGTGATAGGCAGAAAGCCCCCATTTCCTCTTCTGTTCAATGTGGAGACAGATCTGAGCACTGATGTAAAAGCTGGGTGTGGTCTGTCACTCTAGTGCTGAGGAGTCAGACAAGCCTCACCAGAGCTCAGTGGCCATCTAGGGTAGTCAGAGTGCGAGCTTTGGGTTCAGTGAGTCTTCCTCCAAAACGAATAAGATGAACAATAGCAGAAAACATCTGGTATCAACATCTGCCTACCCATACATGTGCACACGTGTGGAAGGCATCCGCATATATACACGCGTATGTATGAGCTGTAGCACACAGACATACACAGACACATAGATATACACAGACACACAGATATACACAGACACACAGGCATACACAGACACATAGACATACACAGACATACACAGACATGCACAGACACACAGACATACACAGACACACAGATATACACAGACACACAGGCATACACAGACACACAGACATACACAGACATGCACAGACACACAGACATACACAGACACACAAACATACACAGACACATAGACACACAGATATACACAGACACACAGGTATACACAGACACACAGGCATACACAGACACACAGACACACATGCCACACGCACAGATCCATGTCCCAGATTCTCTTAACGGTTGGATGGCAGGCAGACTGCACGGTAGGGAGGCTTGGGAGGGACTGACATGCATCGAGGCAGACGATAGCAGCCCACTTGCATCTGTACATCTCACCATGTAATTGGAGTTCTCATGAGGAGACCATGTCAAGGCAGACAGAGTCTCTCTTTTATGAGATACCACATGCCAACTCTCGCATGCAGCTACTTTCTTTTCAAACAATCCACAACAGCAGAATCCCCTGCCACAGCCACAGCCAGTTTCTGTTTCCATTGTAAATCTGATTTTGCAGGACCGTGTCTGACACGTCATCTTTATTAAGACTTCAACTGTGTACATGTATGTACATGTTAAAGAAACAAAAAACCTGGGCTTTTGGAGGACAGCTTAACAGTATGGATTTAGGCAAAAGGAACACATTAGATACTTTCCTCATAACTGTGACAAAATACCAGATAAAACAGCTTAAAGACAGGAAGGCTTGGCCTTGGCTTACAGGTTCACAGGCTTTGTCAGGGAAGCTATGGCAAAGGCTGACATTGGGAGCATGCGGCTGGGGCTCCTCACATCTTGGTGGAAGGCAAGGAGCATAGGATGGAGACCAGGACCAGTAAGAGGTGTAACCCTCAATGCTCCACCAACTAGTGAGCTACTACTGCCAGCATGGCCCATGTCCCAAACAGTGCTACTATCTGAGGACGGAGTGTTCAAACACACGGAGTCTGTACGGTGCATTTCAAACACCCAGCTGGCATCCCGTGTCTCTTGTCAATTTTGGTCAATTAGTAGCAGAAGACTAGAATGCTGAGTTGAGAAGGATTCTGAGAGTGAGTATAGCATCAGAAGGAAAGAATTGTGATGGATTAGTGATGTCTATCACAGCCCTAAGCGGGTGATTAGTGATGTCTACCGCAGCCCTCTGTGTGGAAGGGGAGAGTGGCAAAGGAACCATTCCTGTATAAATTAGAGTAACTTTCCTCCTGACACAGACCCCATCTCTTCATGGTATTTGATAGCTGCAAAGGCATTTAAATGAGTTTATATTTTCATTTTACTATTCTGCCAACTGGGTAAAAAACAGAAGGTCTAATACATTTTCCTATTAACGAATCTGTCAGTTTTATGTTTAGTGAACAGTTACTATACCAGGCTGTGGGAAACTCCCTAAGGATATAACTATAAGTTTCTTTCTTTTCTGTTTTCACATGCTGCCCCTCATGTGAGGAGAGTGTGCTAGTTCCTGTCTCCTTCAACATGGTCCTTCTTAGTGAGTTGCTTGACTGGATGCCCAGCACCTTCCAGAAGGTCCCAAGCAGGCTCTCAGTTTCTGCCTGTATCCCCTTGAAACCTTTGCATTCTGAGCTCTGATCTGCCACCCAGGAAACAGATGCTTGGGAGAGATCATACAGAGAAGACTTGAGGCTAGAGGAGGGTAAAGCTGATTCCAGCCCCACAGTTACCCCACTGAGGTCAGCTATGTCAGGAACCATCCTGGATCTTCTAGCTCATCTTCTTCTCCAGCTAGACACCACCAAGTCACTGACACAGACGGTGTAAAGCATTCTAACTCCTCATGCGATCATCAAGGGAAAAGCCTGATGCCGGAAATGAATAAGTTTTGGGGGTGTTTATCATGGGGCAATGTTATGTTGTGTAACCAGAACACTGACGTGGATTTTTGTAGGACTAAGTAAGACCCACTATTGATGCACACAGGATATAGTCTTTTGGGAGAGATAGACACGTGAACCAATCAGCAAAAATGTGGTGGAACCAAACACGCCAGATTTAACGGTGAACCGAAGGGTAGGAGATGTCTCTACTTAACAGGGTAGGGAAACAGACTAGCAGGGGCTAGTCTCTTTGTCCTTTGACCTCAGTGATTTAGGACCCATTGCATGGAACACAAGAAGTCATTTTTTTTTTTTTAAAGAAAAACTCAAAATGGAGAGAAGGAACCCTCACCTCAAGTCTCCATTAGATGACTTATCCGTTATGGCTATGACAGGCCTGGCTAAGGCTAAGTACTTAAGTTGAGCCAAGCAAGTTTTCCTCCAGCTGAACCAGGTTTCAGAGACTGGGTGTCACTGGAACCAAGGCAAGATAACAGGAGTCCTTCTGGTGCTGGATTTCTTAACCTTGGGCTTTGGCACCAAGGACATTTTGGGCTGGTCCATTCCTTGCTGGGATGGAAGGAGTGGTCTTGGGTGCTTTGGTCCTGGGTTCATAGCATCTGTAGGGCTCCACCCAGTGAACGGTTGCAGCATCCAATGACTATTCATGACAGAGGTCAGTGTTCCCTGCATGGGGGTGGGGAATTGCCTTTCATTGAGAACCACTTCTCTAGAATGACAAACCCCAAATTCATCCCAGGGTGGAAGAAACATGACTTTCTGTCTCTCCCCAGGGACTCTAAAGAATGAAATTCTAGAGAAGACTGATCCCTCTTGAGGCATTGATTGTTTCTGGAGTTTAACCCATAGACAAAAGAAAACAAAGACTTGAAGGTGTGTTTTGATTTATGCTGAATCTCACATGAGGACAGGAAAGCTCTCTGGCTTGAGTGAGTTAGATGACAGCTCACCACCAATCACCCACTGTGCCTCTGTGAGGATGTGTGGCGTCCTGTAGTCAGACTGCTTCAGGCACACGTGTGTCGTGAGGGAACTCTGCATGCTTGCAAGAGGCCAAGTGGAAACCCTTTTTCCTCTTTTTCAGACTCGGCTTCTCTCAGCTTCTAGTTCCGTGTTTCTTGCTACTGCAAAGAGAAAGAGTCTTCTCTTTGTCTCAAATTGAAGTTCTTCTGCAGGAGGAGGTCAGGTTGGCTCAGATTCTGATTTAGGACAGAGTTTTGGGCCTTGAGCATGTAAACAGTGCCTTGAGGACTGTGTCCATTTCCAGGTGAGTGAGAGACAATGCAGGGTGAATCTTTGAGGAAAGAGGGTCTCAGAAGGTGCCTCCTAGCTGCCTCAGAAAGGGTTGCCTGGTCCCAATAGAAATATCAGAGTTAGAACTATATCGCACTGCTGGTGACAATTACAAGCTGGTCTTGGACCTAGAAGCCTATCTTCCAACCAGCTGGCCAAATCCAGTAGCCGTGGACTGGGCACACCCAGGGGAGGCCACTTCTGAGAAACTGGCTTCCAGGAGCAAGTTCCCTTGGGAAACTCTGCAGGCAGCTTAAACCTCAAGAAAACTACTCATTAGGATCTCGGGGAGCTGTTAATTGCCCTGTCCAGCCGAGACACAGTGTGGCTGTGCCAGCCTGCGACACAATAATGAAGTCTCTGGAAGCTCCAGATCCGAACTGGCTGCTGGGCTCCCTCCTGCCTCTCTTCGTTCTTTCACCAGAGACCCTGCGGCCCCCTGCTGTCCTGCTGCCCACAGACCCTCACGGAAGCTTTCAAACAGAAGCACCCCCCTCGGGACCTGTCCCTGTGACAATCATCTTCTCCAAAAGATCACGCAGGGGCATCAAGCCCAGCAGACTTGTTTAGCTGTGTTTTCATCTCGAAGTTATGTTTACAAAGGGATAAAGATTAACGGAGAGTGATTTCGCAGCCGTCCTCGAAGAAGTATGAAAGTCCAAGAAATTCATCCTGTCTTTGGATAAAGCTGTGCTTTTTGGTTGTCACGGCAACAGTCCTGTCCCTCAGCCTCCTGGTCCTACACTGGAACAGGGCAGTCACAGTTTACAGGACAATGTAGAGGGAGTGGAATGACCATGTGCGGGGGAACTCGAAGGTTTACCTTCCAGTCTCAATTTCAGAGCTAACTAACCACCCCTTTGGGAGTGGAAGTCATGAACTAATAGATCCAAACGTCTAGCAAGAACTAGTACAACTTCGCTAGTTAGGACATCCCAGGGGAAAGTGAAAGGGACCTTCAGCCTTTTCAAGAGGATTTGGCCTGTGAAACCGCTTGGCTCTTGCTACATCCTGTAGGTGAAGGGCGCTGTGTGTGTGTGTGTGTGTGTGTGCGCGCGCGCGCGCGCGCGCCTCCTTCCTTCGAGCTCACTGGGTTAGCTGGATTAGAAGAAAGGCTGTCTGTTTACACTCAACCACCAGGGGGCAGCACGTAACCTATACTCAAGCAAGTACCTGGGATTTCCAACCCGGTGGAGGTTATTCAGGGTGGCAGCTGCCAGGTTGGGGAGTGCCTGTGTTTCCAACAGTGATGTCTCAACTGAGATTTACTGTGGTATGAACAGGACTGTGTTACCGCTGTTAACATGAGCGGCCTTGCCTCCTCTCTCTATCTATGGGATTTTGTGACCATTCCAACGCTTTCTTTATGGTTTTGATGTTTTCCCTTCTATGGACCAGAGTTGGTTTTCCAGCAGCTGAAATCAGAACCTCCCCCAACTAGAACCTTGATGAGCTAGTTAACCCACAGTCTGCTCTTTGTGACAAACACCAGTTTTGAGGTCTTAGCTAATCGCAAACATCTTTAAAGGGTAAAGTAGTTGTTTGGCATCAGCCTTAACCGAAGATTGCCATAGAGAGGCTCCTTCGCCTGTGGATTCTGCTCTATAGGTCCACGTTGAGGAGTACTATAGTGGTATATTATTTGTATTTCCATAAATAAATCTTGCCTGAAGACCAGAGACAAAGCTAAAGTCACTAAAGGTTAGGTAATGGTGACACAAACCTTTAATCCCAGGATTTGGGAGACAGATGGATCTCTGGGAGTTCGAGGCTACCCTGGGCTACACAATGTCAATGCCGAAACAAATCCTGGTGGTGGTGGCCTATACCTTTAGTCCCAAATTTAGGGGTCATGCCTTTAATCCCAGCACTAGAGAGAATATAAGATAGGAGGAGAGGCTTAGTCTGCTTAGTCTGTGGTCACCCAGCCTTGGTAGAGATAAGACTTCTAGTGGCTTTGTTGTTTTGCTTTTCTGTTTTTTTGGGTTGAACCTCAATTTCTGTTTCTGGGTTTTATTATTCGTGCTACAGAGTATTGTGAAATCAAATCTGTTAGGAATGTCTCCACCGGTAAAGGCGCCTGCTGCCAGGGCTAATAACTTGAGTTCAGTCCCTAGGACATGCATGGTGGGAGAGAAGTGGCTTCCTCAAGGCGTCCTCTGACCTCCAGCTGTGTAGTGTGGAATATGCATGCACACACATACACACACAACTAGATAATTTATTTTTCCATTTTATTTTTAGGAGTGTGGGTGTTTTGCCTGCACGTATGTCTGTGTACCCTGAGCATGCAGTGCTCATGAAGGCCAGAAGAGGGTCTCCAATCCCCTGGACCTGGAATTACACCTGTGTTTTTATGTAGGTGGGGGTACTTACCTGGTGGCTTAAGGCTCCACCTCTGCAGAAGGCAACTGACTTTCCTTGGCTATCATCTTCCCATGGCCTCTCTGACAAACCAGATAAAGCCCGGTGCCTGTAGGGCGTATATGTCACTGTCCAGTAGCCAAAGAGTTGGGCCTGTGGTCAGTAGCCGAGCTGGCAGGCCCCCAGAAGTCACCCACGCTGACACTTCTTCTCCGCAGATGGCGAATCTACAGCAGGAAGACGGGTTGAGGGACTTCCCACGGCCTCAAAGCAACTTAGCAACATGTTGGGGATTCACCAGACATAACGGCTCCTGGGCCACTGTTCTTCCCATACCGTCTCCTCTCATGCCCGCACTTGGAAGATCTCACTCGTTAAACTTCCTGTGGCTGCTATAACCAATGACCAAACCTTCGGAGTTTTGTAGTAAAACGCAAGTTTGTCTTCTCTTTCTGGGGGTCTACAGTTTGACGTGGATTCCGCAGGGCTAAACACTAGGTGTGAGGAGAGCCGAGGTCCTCTCTGAAACTCCCCTGAGATGGCACGTAAATCTATTGTTATTATTTACATTATTCCCTGTGTAGGATAACCCCAGTCAAGTTTGTTCATATGACTATGTGAGTGTGTATGAAGTTTATAGAGTGGAAGCTTTCCATATGTGTTTTTCAAACATTCTTGCTGTTGGTTGTCCTGCACCTCGTGGCTTCTTCTGCCTTATCCTCTGCCATTCCTCTCCCCGTTTAAACCTCTGTCCCAGTTATTCCCCTTTCTCCCTCATTGTCACCATTCTGATATTTCCTCTTCCGTCAAGCATGTTTTCTTGCCTTCCCCACCAATGGTCCCTTTCTAGTTTCCTGACAAGTCAAGCCAGTCAGTGTTCAAGATGGAGGAGGAAGGACTGATGAGCTTCCCACTCCTAAACTGAGGACCTGTCAGTGGCTGATGGCTTCTGGGCGAAGGAGAGCTAGTTTTCAGGAGGGTGCGGCCCCTGATAGTCCACCATGCTTCAGTGATTGGCCCCACTCCTGTGAGTGTATGGGTAGCACAGATTTGACTCGGTGGATTATTTAAAACAAACAAAAAGGACACAAACTTGGGAGAGGGTGGGAAAGGGGGAATAGATTTGGGAGGAGTTGGGGCAGGAATGGAGGTTAATATGATCAAAATGTATTATATAAATGTATAAAATTCTCAAAGTATTAATAAAATATTACATATTAAATAGAGTTATGTGAGCTAGTTTATTTACTTCTCTTATCCAAACAATTTTTTTCTTTTTTCTTTTTAAAGATTTATTTATTTATTATGTATACAACATTCTGCCTTCATGTATGCCCACATTCCAGAAGAGGGCACCAGATCTCATTACAGATGGCTGTGAGCCACCATGTGGTTGCTGGGAATTAAACTCAGGACCTCTGGAAGAGCAGTTATTGCTCTTAACCTCTGAGCCATCTCTCCAGTTGCCAAACAATTTTTTTTTCATAAATGAAATTGTAAGGTGGTCTCATGGGTTGAGTCTAGGGATGAGAAAGAAGTGCTAATGTGGCTAAGCTTGAAGTTCACAACATTTGACCTAAGTAAGCAAAGGTTTCTCTTGTCTTCCCTTCCTCCCTTTCTTTTTCCCCTTTCCCTTTTCTCCTTTCCTCCTCCTTCCTTCCTTCCTTCCTTCCTTCCTTCCTTCCTTCCTTCCTTCCTTCCTTCCTTCCTCCCTCCCTCCCTCCCTCCCTCCCTCCCTCTTTCTTTCTCTCTCTCTCTCTCTCTCTCTCTCTCTCTCTCTCTCTCTCTCTCTCTTTCTTTCTTTCTTTCTTTCTTTCCTCTCTTTCTAAGATATAACTCAGGCTGGCCTGAAGCTCACGATCATCCTGCGTCTACCTCCTAAGTGCTGGGATTGCAGGCTGTGCCTCTCTAAGTGGTTATAGTTTACGGTTTTCAATGTCCCTGCTGATACTGTCTTTAGGAAAGCATGTATTGTTTCTGTAGACATTTGTGGCTGTATTCCCTGTGTCAAAGTTTCTTTCAGGCAATGGGAAGATAAATCAGATCCCAAGATGAGGGGATTTATTTTCTCTTTCCCATACCCACCCTCCAGTTTTTTCTGTATTGTTAAAAGGAAAGCTGTAGTTGTAGGGGCTCTGAAGAGAGAGGCCTGGAGGCACTTTTACACTCCTCTCCTCTCCTTAGCCTTCTTGCTTGACCCAGTTTTGTTGTCTCCTCCAATCAGCTTTCTCCTGTCTTAGGACATGTGCCTGACATCATCTTCCCACCTTAGGAAAGACTTTGTTCAAAGATAAAGTCAGAGGTAGACAGATATCTATGAGGCCAATTTTGTCTACAAAGCAAGTTGCAGCACATCCAGGGTTATATAGAGAGCCTGCAAAGCAAGCAAGCAAGTAAGCAAGCAAGAAAACAAGCAAATACAACACAACACAGAACAAAGGCAAAGCCCTTCCCCTCCACCTCCAAATGGAAAGCACTGAGAAGGATTTCTGAGTGTCCTGCGTCTTGTGCTGGCTCAATGCTCCCACTGGGATGTATTATATGGAGCAGAGTCAATGACAGGAGCCCTTCCAGATTGCCATAGGAGCAGAGGAGTGGCTATCTGAAGGGATATCTTGCGCTCCCTTCTCCAAGAGCTCGTACATGCTCCTCATTTCTGCAGCTGTAGCTGTGAAGAACTGCAACAGACCCCAGTATTCCTCCTGAGATCTCCTTGGTTCCCTCAATCTCCACACTGAACACCGCTGGTGTCCTATCTTCGTCAATGCCCCCACTCCTTGGATGTTGATTGGCCATGATTTTTTTTACTCACAGACATTTGTCCCCATGTGTCCCAGATGGTGACCAAGTCCCTGTTCTTAAATGATCATAGCACTTCAATGTCTTACTATGTCCCTTCCCTGGGTCAGAAACTCTATGACTCTCCACTACCCTCCCAAGTCTCCAAGCCCAATTTATTCACCAGTAGTTCCCCTAAAAATTCAGGGTACAATAGCATTTTACAGGTCAAAAAGCGGGGCTTCAGTAAGTTCTAAGCTTATCAGAGGATGCAGAGTGGTAACCATAGGATTTGAACTGGGGTCTCAAAGACCAAGTCTAGTGTTTGCTCCAATTGCCTCCACAGCTCGAAAACAGCTGCTGGATGAACTATGGAGGGCTCTGTTATTCTGAGTCTTGGTTCAGCTGACTTTTCTCGACAGTGACCATGAACAAAGAAGAGTCCTTTGGCAGCTGTGCCCTCGCTTGTTGCTCAGATACCAAGTGAGCCACTGACCTCTTGGCTTCTCTTAGGGCATGTGGGTCCCTGACTCAGTGGAGGAAGACAGAGGAATGAGAAGAAAGCCCATTTCCAGAAAGAGTTGAGTAGAAGAATCCATAGAAAGCACTTGACCCGTGTCCTGAACCTGATTTAAGTTAGCACTCTAAATCAGAGCACTCAGTGGGAACTGCAGGGCTTGGCTATCCCCAGAAGCTGGAGAGTGAGTGTGCATCCTCCCTGGCTTCTTCCCATACTGGTGGCAGCCCTGACACAGGCTTAGTTGTGTATATTCCCTCCTGCTCCCCCAAGTGAAGACACCTTGCCTAGACAGCTGAGTAGGTGCTCAGCTGGCCTTGCCGGTTAGATGGGTGAATTGACTGAATGGATAGATGATGGGCTGGAGTAGACTAGATAGCTAGATTATAGATGGATAGATAGATGATAGATGGATAGATAGATGATAGACAGAGAGATAGATGATAGATGGATAGATAGATATATGATAGATATACAGATAGATGATAGATAGATGATAGAGAGATAGATGATAGATAGATGATAGATATAGATAGATGATAAATGGATAGATGATAGATAGATACATAGATGATAGATAGATGGATGGATAGATAGAGATAGATACATAGATAGATGATAGATGATAGATATATAGATAGTGATAGATGATAGATGGATGGATAGATAGATAGATAGATAGATAGATGATAGATAGATAGATAGATAGATAGATAGATAGATAGATAGATGAATGGATGAATAAAATGGAAGAATGAGCCGGGCGGTGGTGGCGCACACCTTTAATCCCAGCACTCGGGAGGCAGAGGCAGGCAGATCTCTGTGAGTTCGAGACCAGCCTGGTCTATAAGGGTTAGTTCCAGGACAGGCTCCAAAACCACAGAGAAACCCTGTCTTGAAAAACCAAATAAAAAAAAAAAAGGAAGAATGAATGGGTGGATGGGATGGAATGGGTTTAAAGGACAGAAATGATAGAGGAATTGATATGGTAGATGGGTAGAATAGAGTGGATGAAATGGATAAGTAAACGAATGGAATTGATGGGACGATAGAATGAGTGGTTGATAAAACAGATGGAGAAAAGCCAGGCATGGTGGCCCACCACTTTAATACCAGGACTCAGGAGGCAGAGGCAGGTGGGTCTCTGAGTTCGAAGTCAGCCTGGTCCATAGAGTGAGCTTCCAGACAGCCAGAGCTGCATAGAGAGACCCTGTCTCTCAAAACCAAAACAACAACAATAACAGCTGATAAGCTGGACAGATGGACAGGTAGGCTGGACAGATGGAATGGCATGGAAGGATAAAGAGTGTCTAGCTGAAGTCCTGGAATTAGATATTCCCAACGGTCATAGCATCTGGCGATTGCATTCAAACAGCCACCTTTTTTATTTTTATTTTTCCCCATGTCACCAACTGTGCCCTAGCAGGGAAAATCTACAGAACAGGGCTTCTAAACAGTTACTGAAGGCTGTATGATAAAAGCCCCCAACATTTCCCCCTCCCCTTCACAAAACACTCTGCTGCTCCCTAATTGACCTTGAATGAGGTGGTGTTCACAGCTGTGACTTAGCAGCCATTGATCTGGCGCTGATGAAGTGACCAGCTGAGCCAGCCACTGCAAAGGAGAAAGACAAGAACTGGGACAAAGAACCCCATGTCTCTAGGCACTCGCCTCCCCCACCCCCTTTGCTCCACACATCCACAGTGTGCGCTTTTAAATAAACAAACAAGCAATTAATGGATTGCTGCGGGGCCAGGAGAGGAAGTGGGTCCAGCTCTGTCCCAGCAGGAGGGCAGGCTGGCACACAAGGACCCGAAGGGGCATGCCTAGTCTCATCAATCTCACTGGAGGGGCCTGCCCTCCTGCAGCCAGCATC
Organism: Chionomys nivalis; assembly: GCF_950005125.1. Taxonomy (NCBI): domain Eukaryota; kingdom Metazoa; phylum Chordata; class Mammalia; order Rodentia; family Cricetidae; genus Chionomys; species Chionomys nivalis. The sequence goes on along the minus strand of NC_080093.1, from coordinate 1,779,297 downwards.
TAGGAGCTGCTGGCATGGAGACGTGGGCAGCAGTGGGGAGCTTTTCGCATCTGCTTTTTTTTGTGGTTGTTCCAGTACTTTACAGTGGCCAGGGGGAGATCAGCAGCTCTGGCTCCTGTTGGCTGGGCCTGGCTGAGTGGACTGGGCCAGCTACTTTTGGGGCTTCAGATCACTCATCTGGAAAATGAGGAGCTTGGACGAGAAGGGCTCTTTTCCTAAACTTGTATTTATTTATTTATTTATTTGCCTTAGACTCTGTTCTTGAAACAAAACCCAACTAGGTCACCTCTCTTCAGTACAATGCATTAAAGCAAAGTAACTGGAAAGGAGGAGGTGGGAGCAACAGCAAGCTCCTTACCCCTGCCCCGTTGATCCCCAGTCTGAGGTGGCTCCCTGGAAGCCCTCTGCTCCGTGGAACTCCTTTTGCAAAGTACTTCCCATATCTTACTCAGTTTTAACTGGGGTTGTTACTCATCAGAAAGATTGCTAGCAATCTGACAAAAGAAGAGGTAATGGGCTTATTTACTCATTCATTTGCCAACCAGGATTCCAGAGGCAGGTGGTCCAGGGTGGGTCGGGCAGCCCACAGTGCAGACTGGGAGGAGAGGCACAGGCTCCCCACCTTTCCCTTCTGTTCCGTCACCCCGAGCCTGTGACTGCCCGTCTCACATTGGACCCATGGTGTGGCATGGCTGCTGAAGCTCCAGACATCACATCCCCATTCTGAACAAGCAAAGGGAGGAAAAGAGACATGGACTGGCTACAGCAATTTAATCTGCTTCCTTTAAAAAGCTTTCCAGTCTCCAGCTGACGTCTCCTTGGCAAGAGCCATGTTGTATGATGGCTTCTGGCTTGAAAAGAAGACAGAAACATTTTTTTTCATTATTACTTTTTCAACTGGGTGTATTGGCATCCACAATTTAAAAAATAAAAAAAAAACCCACAAAACAAAAACCCAGAGTCTTACAAATAAGGATGTTGAAAGGAGTGGATGAACCACAGGAAAAGTCAATAGAACAAGCTAATACCGTTGAACAAAGAACTAGGCACTATGCTGAGCGTTATATTAATACACAATTATCTCATTTAATTCTCAAAGCTGCACAACACAGCGAGCATTCACCCCATCTTTTAGCTTGGGATGTTGAGGCACACAGAATTTAAGGAACTTAACCAAAACTCTCAGCAAATAAAAGATGCAGATTTCAGCTCAGATGCTGACGCTGGAGTCAGAGCCCCCAGGGGACACTTTCATAGGAGAGCGGTGACGTCAGTAACCTCCATGATCTTCCAGTATAGTTTCAACAGCCCTCAAAGAAAGAGCTGGGAGTGCTGCAGCCTATGCCAGACCGGCTCTGGCAGCCTCCTTATCGACCGTCCTGGTAAGAGGCAGCTCTGACAGCTGGGCAGACCTTGAAGCACTGGCCAGAAAGGAAGTATTTTAGATATGCCTTGGCAGCAGTGCAGGGACTTGACATGCAGCAATGATTTATGAAGCAAGATTAAAAGAGCTAAATATATATGGGTTGGCGCAGTAAGAAGAGGGTACTAGAAGAGAGAGGGAGGCGGCATGAAAGCAAAACAGAGAGTCTGGAGTGTTTCGGAAATCTTAGAGAGGGTGCAGCCTGGAATGATCCAGAAGTCTTAGAGAAGGTTGCGACAGCAGGATCACTGCCCAGATCCAAGGGAAAAAGAAGTCAGAGCCAGTGCTGGGTTCTGTGGATCCGGTGTTTAGAGCTTGTTGGGCAATCAGCTGTGACAGGGTAGGGGATGCTGCTGTCTCAAAGGGCGGAAGAGGGGCTGTCAGGTCTGCCACAGTGGGACACTCCTGCGATCCCTCCATTCTGGAGCTGGAGGCAGGGAGCATGCGGCAAGTTCAAGGCCAGCTGGTTGACATAGCCTGGGCTACGAGACCCCATTGAGAGCTGAGTGGTGCACAGCTGTGATTCCAGCTCTCTGGAGGCAGAGGCAGGAGGGTGGAAAGTTGGAGACTAGCCTGAGCTACTTATGGGGATGGCTGGCGCCTAACTGTAGATAGAGTTCTGTCTTCACAGGGAGAAAGGGGCTTCTTTAAGTGCAGCTCCATAGCTGCAGGTCACAACTTGCCTAGGGATCATCTCAACATTATTCCATTTTTCAGATGAGAAACCCAAGGCAAGACAGCTGAAACTGAGACAGAATAAGAAGAGTATGGTCATGTCCCCCCCCCCCCCCCGCCTTTCTGTTAACAAGCAGCAGGCTCTGGTGGGACAATCATCCTTTATAGCTTGCTCTCACCAGCAGCTTCCTTCAAAGTCAAAGAAACTGGCATATGCAGAATGGCAGGGCCCCACTGGGCATTGCAGAATGGCAGGTCCCCAATGGGCATGTGCAGAATGCGGGTCCCCAATGGGCATGTGTGATGGAGGTGGGTCTTGTATTAATCTGTTGCTTTCATTGGTTAATTAATAAAGAAACTGCCTAGGCCCATTTGATAGGCCAACCCTTAGGTGGGTGGAGTAAATAGAATAGAATGCTGGGAGAAAGAAGCTGAGTCAGGGAGTCGCCATGATTCTCCCACTCCAGACAGACACAGCTTAAGATCTTTCCTGGTAAGCCAGCTCGTGGTACTACACAGAATATTAGAAATGGGTTAGTTCAATATGTAAGAGCTAGCCAATAAGAGGCTGGAACTAATGGGCCAGGCAGTGAGTAAAAGAATACAGTTTCCGTGTAATTATTTTGGGTAAAGCCATGCGGGCAGCCGGGTGCCGGGGACGCAGCCCCGCCGCTCTTATTACAACACATGTGCAGAATGGCGGGTCCTCAGCGGTTTCTGGTAGCAGCAGCGAACACCTTGAACTATCTAAGCTCTCCTCTTTATTTCCTCAGAGGGCACCCAGCAGATTCTGTCCTCTTAGATCAGGTTCCAGGGCAATGACATTTCTTGCCTCTTCATGATTTCTTTCTTGAACTGAGCAAAATATTCCTTCTTTTTCTGTTTCCAACCCCTCCTCTTCCTTCTGTATCCCCCCATCATCCTGCACCTCTTCCTCCATCCTCTCCCTCCTCTTCCTTCTGCATCCCTCCCCCACCCCGCACCTCTTCCTCCATCCTCTCCCTCCTCTTCCTTCTGCATCCCTCCCCCACCCCGCACCTCTTCCTCCATCCTCTCCCTCCTCTTCCTTTTGCATCCCTCCCTCCCTGCCACCCTGTGCCTCTTCTTTCATCCTCCTTTCTTTCCTTCTTGTACTGAGGATTCAATCTAGTGTCTCACACACATGTGGCAAAAACCCTACCACTGAGTTAGTTCAGCTATTAGCTGTGCAAAGGTTTAAACACAAAGCTAAAGAAGAGCTAGTTGGATTGGTAGTCAAGAGACCTCAGGTTCAAGAGACATCACGCAGTCCCAGCCAGAATTAGATCCAGAAACGGAACACAGGGACACAAAGACACAAAAGAGAACACATAGCCCCTGTTTAAAGAGGCAGCATCTTCCTGTGATTGGCTGTCACCTCATGGATGTCCAGGAAGTGACGTCTATGTTACATAGTCACGACTATACCCAGCGAGATGGTCTCCTGGGTCAGGTGTTCTCCAAGGGTGTCCAAGTGCTATGGTCAGTTTATTCACTGGAGAAAAGGTCCCCAGAGAGAAAGAGTGCTGCAGCACCGTTTCTCTAGGGCCAGTGGCGGATGTTGCTCAATTCTCATCTATCAACTGCAGATCAGAAGGTTAGAGACCTGGAATTTCTTTTTGTAACTAAGCTTTTTGTTTGGGTATGAGGGAAGCTTTTGGGGGTCTAGGGAACATGCTATGTTTTGATCACGTATGCGAATTAATTGTTATTTGTGGACTTCTCATTGAAGTCTACTCAGTATATTGAAGAATGCTGTTTTAAACGCTTAAAGCCTTCAATTTTGGCTGTGGCAGACTAGTGACATTCTCTCATTTTCCTTGGATGGTAACTTGTGATTTTGGGGGTGGGAGGGTTGAGACAAAATTTCTCTATGTAGCTCCTAGTTGTCTTGGAACTTGTTCAGCAGACCAGGTTGGGCACAAACTCACAGAGATCCACTTGCCTCTGCCTTCTGAGTGCTGGGATTAAAGACATTTGTCACCACTGCCTGGCCTGTTTTGATTTGTTTTGTTTTTAGTTTTTACAGTTGAGGTCCCTTTTTTAATTTTGCAATTAAAGTGTTTTATTCTCTCTCTCTCTCTCTCTCTCTCTGTGTGTGTGTGTGTGTGCACGTCTCGTAGGACCCTTTTGTTCCTTTCCCATGACCTCGTCTAATATGTCTGTTCACCGCGGCTTTTCTCTATTGCTCTTCGGTTCAGTTGGCTTATCGTGGATGGATGGCTCAGCCTTGTTTGGGCTGTGCAGGCTCCGACTCTAGCTGTTCTGGGAGCAATATCTCAAACAAGGATATTAAAACAGGTAATGAACCTTACTTAAGGCCAAAACACATATCTTAAACCCGTCAGCTATAATCTTCCCAGCATTCCTTTCTCAGCCATAAGCCTGAAGAAAGCACCTGAAAAGGCACCTTACAGTTCTGTTTGCAAAAGGAAACAAGCAAACAAGTTCATTTTTATTTAAACTTAAAGCTTTCTAAATTTAAACCTTTGAACAATGTATCTAAAGCCACTGAATCACAGAGACACTTTAGTGCTCTAAGACATTAAGTGCGTCTGTTAATGCCCACCCTGGGATCTATCCAGAGTGTACTCTCCTTTGCCTAGTGAACTCCAACTGGCTTCACGCTGACTGGTCCTGGAGTTCTTTTCTGTGTATCAGCCAAGATCCCAGCTGCGGCTGAGTTGCCATCTCTAAAGGGAGCTTCTCAGGTTCCACAATCCACAAGGTTGAACTGTGTAACCTGCTGACAAGGATATCTCCATGCCCACGCATCCATAAACGTCCAATTCCAACAGGTAGCAACATGTCAATCTCTGCTGAGCCCAAGAATCAGGTGCAGTTTGCAGAGCAACAGCATACTGTAGGTAGGGCTGAGGGTCCCATCGGTCTTCAAGGTTTGGAAGTCATTCTTTAAGGAAGAAGAGGAAAGACAGGAAGCCGAATGGGAGGGGCAGGGGAAGAATAGCTGGCAAGGGCTTCCCCATGCAGCTGAAAGACAGTTTCTGGGAGAGCTCTGGGTTCCCAGAGTAGGTTTTGCTTGCATGTATGTCTGTATGAGGGTGTCAGATCTCCTGGAACTGGAGGTATAGACCATTGTGAGCTGCCATGTGGGTGCTGGGAATTGAATCCAGATCCTCTGAAGGAACAGTGTTCTTAACCATCGAGCCACCTCCCCAGCCCCTGTTATCTTCTTGTTTTTTAACCCACTGGAAGACTATGCTGGGGTACCTGGCCTCCTCCTGCGGGTGCCAGATGGAAGCTCATGCTGTCTCCCTGTGTCTTTGGACACAAGTCTCCTTTAGCAGGTCCAGAGTCACCCAGGCAGGTCAGGTTCTCCCCCATCCTATCCTTGCTTGAAGCTCAGACCAACCTCCAGCCTCCGCAGTAATGGGTGGATCAGGGCAGGATAAAAACTGGTGGTGACTGATCTATGTCTTCATTGTATGCAGATCATCTGGCAAGGTGATCGGGCCGCCCCTTGACCTGATCCCTGGTGCTGGGCTGGGCGGGAAGGTGCCACAAACGTCTCTACCTTTCACCCATCTCTGGTTTTAAATGCTTTTGTTTCAGGGTCATCCATCAGAAGGAAGAAGTGGGAGGTTATGGGTGAATAAACATGAAGTGCAATCACTTCTTCCAGTCTAGGGTTGGTATGATTTTGTTAAGTGTCTTTGCCCCAGCTTCTTTCTTGAAGCTCTGTGGTAAGGACCAATCAGGTCACATGGAAACTGCCAACTGTATACCCACAGAGCCTGTCTCAGGTTTCCCATGACAGCTCTCTTGCCTGGCCTGGGAATTTGGATGTTTAGCAAACACTTTGGGCACTCCTGAATCGTGTGTCACCCTGGCAGGTTGAGAACTCCAGGCCAGTTCCACCTTCCTGGCCTCCCGCTTCCGTGAGAGGTTTCTCTTCAGCAAACTCCCCTTTCCTCCCTTCACGGCTACCAGAGGATCTTATGCCTGGAGCCTGGATGGAACTCAATGCAGCTTCAGCCTCAAAAGGAAAAGTCCCACGAACAGGACCAGCCAGAGCAAGAACAGCACTTGAACAGGGGAGCTGTGCTTGCTTTTGCCATCAGGAGTTGGACCTGTGCCCTCTTAGCCACCTGGGTCACTGCTCTTTCCTCCTGGGGACAGGGCAGCCTGGCTTGACACAGCAGAGGCAGGCTGGGAGCTATCACTGGTCCCAAGTCTTTGCAGAGAAGAGAGGAGGGGTGAGAGGGTGGAGGACAAATGGGGAGGTTTGCAGCAAAGAGGGTGGATTGAGGAAAGAGTAGGAGAGGGAATGAAGGGGGAGGAGGGGGAGGGAGAAGAGGGAGGAGGAAGGAGAGGATGGATGAGGGGGAGGGAGAAGGGCAATAAACTGTGAAAAGAATCTGCCCATAGAGAAAGACCTCTCCCATTCTGAGCACTTGCTTGTGCCGCCCTCATCCAGTAGGGTCCACCCTCATCCTCAGGACCTCAGGAAATGCCCACAATGTCCTTTTGTCCTAAAGCACCACCATCCTTACCTTTAGATTGGTAAGCCAAGGTGCAGCCGAGGTGCCCAAGGCCATGTTGACTTGTAACACTGGAGACTGGCTTGGAACTCTGTCTGGCTCATGATCATACATCGATCCCTGCCATCAGCTCTCTCTGCCCACTCTGACTAAAGGACAGATTCAATGAGCAGAATGAATCTTCTTTGACCTGGATCTGCTGCTGTGACTGCACGGGAAGATCCTGGGAGGTACCCGGCTCCCAGTACATTGCAGGAGGGTTGCTAAAGTGTTGGGAAGAGGGGGACCTGGGGGTTCTGCCCCGCTGAGGAAGACACCCAGATCCAGGGTCAGCATGCTGGCTCAGCCCACGGCCTCACTGACAGGTTTATTACCAAGCTTTACAGCTTCCAAGCTTAGTCACTGCTGAAGTCAGGCTGCTCAGAAACAAACACATAGCAAAGCTGTGACCCAGCCGCTGGGTCTGGGAGAGGCGACCCACCCTGGGCCCAACAGGCACCAGGGAAGCAGCAGGCTGAGGTCTGGTACATTTGTGGTGAGCCGCATACTCGTCCTTACTTTTCCTCATCTTTTCTTTGAAGCTCTGCGGGTGTAAGAAGCAGATGCCTGCAGCCCCCTGAGATAACCTAACACAAGGGTGTGGGGTGTCCTGTCCCCTAGGCCTCCCATGGGAGTTCAGCCTGAAGCAAGGAAAAAGAAAGAAGGAATTTAAGGCCATTCTGACTTTCAATTCACGAGCAGAGAAGAGGCAGGCCAGGATCCAAAATAGTTCAGCCCAAATTCCTTTTCCCCTGACTACTCTTTCCCCACACATGGCCTCTATGAAAACCCGACCTTCGCAAATCTCCCTAGTTGTGACCCATTACTAAGTGTGACCCAGCACTGGAGCCTTCATCTGTCTGGGTCTGCAGCAAGCCGAGATGGAGCAGCAGCCAGTGTCTCCCCTGCCCAACTGAGCTAAGTCGGGATAAATAATATCACTAGGCAGCAGCCCCTCCTGCTGTCCGAGGCTTCAAGGACTTGGAAATTTCCTTGCTGCTGGCTCTCCCTGTGGCCAGCTCTCCTCACTTTCCTGTCCCAGGCTGGAGAAGCGATCAGGAATCCAGTTAGATGGAGAAGTGTCTGAGCAGAAAAACTTCCGGGGAGCCTTGAGCTTGCCTGATTCCCTCGGATTATGGCTGAGCGCACGTGGATGAGGTCCTGAGCATTCGGACTCCAGTTCCCCCTGACTCATCCTGGATCCATTCCTGTTCTGCTACCCCACACCCAGGTCTGTGCTGGAGTGAGAACACCACACCACTCCTCGTAGCAAATAGCAATCGTATCTTGCTCTCTTTGGGACTTCTGCTTCTAAAATACAGTCCACTTCTTTCTCTTCCTTTTTACCCCTTTCCCAGCGTACACTAATGTTTTTTTTTTAAATATTTATTTATTATGTATACAATATTCTGTCTGTGTGTGTGTCTGCAGGCCAGAAGAGGGCACCAAACCTCATTACAGATGGTTGTGAGCCACCATGTGGTTGCTGGGAATTGAACTCACGACCTTTGGAAGAGCAGGCAATGCTCTTAACCACTGAGCCATCTCTCCAGCCCCACACTAATGTTTTATGATAAAAATTATTCCTGAATTTCATCTAATCGTAATGTAGTAAAAGCTGTTATGATGCTGTAAATAATGCCTGGATGTCCCCAGCCACGAAGGTAAAGAGCGTCGTTGGAAAGTTTGTGACAGGATTGGCTGAGTCTGTGCATCTGGGAAGCTCAGGGATCTAGGGGACAGCTGTCACCACGTCACATCCAAATTTACACAACACATGTGTGTGCATTGTTGTGGGGCTTTCCTGAAGCAGCACTAAAACCCATACCTCGGATACTAGTTCCAGAGTCTGCTGGATTTAAATCCCAACAGTGCCACTTACTAATTTAATGATGCTGGCCGACATGTAAACCTCAGAGTCCACGGCTGTCAGAGGTGAGAGAAGAACGCCTGCCTCTCAGAGTGGCGGCGGTTCAAAGTATACTGACCAGGAATGGCTGTGTAATAACCAACCATCCTATCTTGGGAGTACGTGATAATGAATGAGCATTTTGGATGTTTCTGAGCCTTGTCCAGGCTGGTCACCGCTTCAAGCTGAAGGTCTGGTGGGCTCAAGTCCATTTGTTGAGTTTCACAAAGCCCAGGACTCTTCTGACAGCAACAACAAGACACAGAAGAGAGTCAATGCCAGCGATGCTCAAGCGCATTTCAAGCCTTCAGGGCAGCTTATTTAGTCCATTGGCTAGAACAAGCCCCAAGCTGAGCCCCGTGGTGGACTCAGCCCACCAGCAGGACATGGGAAGGGTGAGGATGTAGACGTGAAGACTCAGGGATGACGATCAGCCATAGACGGTTTTGCTCATTCACAACCATGTGGCTGGCATTTAGGAAAGGGGGACCCCCGATCACTGCTGGGTCCCTTGCGGTTTATGCAGAACCCCTGCCTCCGGCTAGTTCTGGGTAGACTCTAGGTCTCACTCCACACTGAAATGTCACCAATTTACCACTGCTCTCTTGTTGCTCACCTTCCTCTGATTTCAAGTCACAAACATTGTGTAGCCTTCTCTTGTTCTCTGCACCTTTGAACTTCTTCCTCCCTCTCACAAGGTTCTTTTAATGTTGATTTGTGAGCACATACATATACACATTTAAATCTACATGTGGGAGAAAATGCGATGTCTTTCTGACACAAATGTCTCTAGCACCATGATCTCCAGTTCATTTTCCTGCACGTTTTGACCTAATTCTTTGTTGCAGGTGAGCAAAGTTCCACCATGTGAAGAAATTGCAGTTTCTTCTCTTTCCATACGCTAGTGGAACTCTGGGCAAACTCCACAGCTCAGCTATTATAAACAGTGCAGCAGCAAATATGGAAGACCGTCACCAGCTGCCTTTGGGTGACATCACGACTCCATGTGACAAATCAAGGAGGGAGTTTCAGCAGCAGAACCCTGGGCATTGATCGCCTGTGAGTAACACCTGTGTAGTACTGGACCTGGAAGGTGAGTCCCATACCCCAGCTTACCTAGTCATGAGATGTGGATCCCATGTCACAGTCTCCATGGGATATTACTTTCTCCCCACGTGTTTTAAGGCATATTACCTTGGGAACATTTCTTTAATGCCAGCCTTTCTGGGTCCTTGTGAGTCAGCCAATACCTGTGCTTGGTATACCCTCTACACCTTCATCTGTTGGGTGAATGGGGAGACAAAGACAGGCCCCTAGAATGCCACTGGTCTCAAGCGAAATGTGAGATAATAAATTCCTTAAAGAGGTTTTTGGGAAACATGAAAAATGTGGAAGTAAGTATGGAATACCCTTCAGTTGGCCTGGGTACATGCAGCACATCTGTCTGTCTGCCTGCTTGTCTGTCTGCCTGCCTGCCTGCCTGCCTCTATGCCTATATATATAATCTATCTATCATCTATTCCTGTGTCTACCTATTATTTATCTATCATCTATCTATCTATCTATCTATCTATCTATCTATCTATCTATCATCTATCTATCTATCTATCTATCTATCTATCTATCTATCTATCTATCTATCTATCTATCTACAGTGATCTGCCCTTAATTTCTGCCATTGGGTACTTAAGAATATAGAATGCAGATGTTTAAATCATACCTGTTCTCCCAGCTTCTCTTCTCTCTCCAGATCATCCTAGAGTTCCTCAGTGGACACTTGAGGCTGCATAAAGAGAACCCTTTACTTTAAATTTCTCTTTTCCAACCCCTCCTGTGCCCCTTGGTCCCTGTGACTCAGGCAGACTTGTCAACCACTGGGAACATATTGCCAGTGTCTCATTAAAAGAGTGAAATCTCTCACCAGATGGCAAAAAGTGTGAGTCAACAAGACTGCAGAGCAGCCAAGAATACTGTCCCCAGCAGCTCAGAAGAGGTGGTCATGGCAGAGAAGGCCATGAGGATGAGGGCTTAGAGCAGATGGACAGTGAAAATGAAGACACACTGCCAGTCACTCCAGAATAGCCAATGGAAATGGAGGTGGTTTCACTGTGGCAGGGCAGGCAGCTGCTGGACCAGGGTTTTCTATATCCAGACCATGTTTCCAGGAACGGTGTGTGACCAGAGTTCCAGGCAGCTGTGGCTGTAACAGAAAATCAGATTCCAAGGAACTAGTGTGATGGGAATTGTCCTGTAAGTGTTTGTGACAATCCACACACAGTAGTAGAAGCCAGAAAAAAAAATGAAAAATTACCCATGAGTGAGTTGGTAAGAATTCCAAGGACCATAAATCGGCTGTCTGTAATCTCTGTCTCAGAGAAGCATCAGTGTAAGTAATATATTCATTGCTTTTAAAAATTGTCCTGACAAACTACCCGATAAAGACACTTAAGGGAGGGGAGGTTAATTTGGGACAAAGTTCTACCCATCACGGAGGGGAAGTATAGCTGACTTCCTGGCAGCAGGAACACACGGCTTCTCACATCACGGTGGTAATGAGCCTATGGGGAAATAGTTCTGACAAAACCATGGCAAGTAGCTTCACCATCACGGAGAACAGAAGATTGCAGTCTCTAACGTCCTGATGGGTGTATTAACCAATGACTCACAGCCTGGGTTGTCTGTCTTTTGTGCATGCCCTCACTCTGGCCTCCACCCTCAGTCCTTCCCAGTATCTCCCCACTGCTGTCTCTGCTCCCCGCACCTGCGTGAGCCTTGGTCTTTTGTCTGGCTATCATGTGAGTCTTCTGGGACGTAGAACTGAGTGCTTTCATGCTGCGTCCTCTTTCTCGACCTTGAATCCTGTGATGGCTGACTTCATGTATCAGCTTGACTAGGCCACTAGATGCCGAGATATATGGTCAATCACCCTTCTGGGCTTTTTATCTGAGTAGGTTTTGTCAAGATTAATACTTAAATCAGAGTAAAGCAGATGGCTTCCTTCATGTGGTTTGGCCTGTTCCAGCACCTTGCAGGACTGAGTGGATCTCAAAGGTTGGCGCTCTTAGAAACAAAGGGCAAACCTGTTGTTTGGCATTGATCTTTCCTGTTACTGGATCTGGCCCACCTCTTCTTGGGTCTTGGGATATGGAGACAATGTTCTGAATTTTGTTCTGTGGCTCTCCTGGTATGAAGCTGTTGGTGTGGTTGAGGTTTTGGTTAGCTTGAAACAAGATAGAGTTATCTGAGAAAAAGAAACCTCTGCTGAGAAAATGCCCCTGAAAGATTGGCCTATGGGGACATTTTCTTGATTAGTAACTGATGTGGGAAGACCCAGGTCACTGTGGGTGGTACCTCTCCAGGGTAGGTGGTTCTGAGTGGTATAAGCAAGCAGGTTGAGCAAGCCAAGGGGAGCAAGCCCATAGGTAGCATTCCTCCATGGTTTCTGCTTCAGTTCCTGCCTCCAGGCTCCTGCCAGGTTCCTTGAGTTCGTCGACTTCTCTCACTGATCCGGTGATCAGGTTGTGTGAGCCAAATAAATTCTCTCCTTCCCAAACTGCTTTTGGTCATGGTCTTTATCACAATAATTGAAAGCGAACTAAGACAGTTGGGCTCTAGTATCTGACTGGGGTAGCTCTGACCTCCCTGGGCTCCAGCCACCCAGCCATGGGCTTTATTCAGCCTCCTTGATGTGAGAGGTAATGAGATAATTCTCTCTCTTTCCCTTTCTTCCCCCTTCTTCATCCCCTTCCTCCCTTTCTTCTTTTCTCCCTCATATTTCCTCTTTCTCCCATACACATACTGGTTCTGTTTCTCTGGGAGACTATGGCTCACACAGCCCCGATTTCATAGCCTGCCTATTGTGCTTGCAGCAAACACTCACTGGGTTCAGCAAGGGCCTCAGGCCTCCCATCCCAGGAAGCTATACTTCAGTCCTCATATAATTGCCGCATTCTCTTCTGCTTTTGTTGCCTCCCCACGAGATTGCCAGGCCCAGCGAGGTATCCCTAAGTGGAGGGTGAAGTCGTCATTGCCTGCAAGCCTCACCTGAGTCTATGACGGGGCTGGGTTTGGTGGGTAATAATTTATGTTGCTTTTCCCAAAGACTAGGCTCTGAATGTCAGTGCTGCTAATCCATCTCCTTGTGGCTCCTGGATCAACCCACAGAATTAAATCCAGAATTGAAATGCAGCACTCATTCTTGACGGGAGGGCTCAGCAGGCTTAGTCTTTCCTCAGGGAAAAGGACAGCCTGAGGCCTGCCTTAGAAGGAGGTTGGGATGGAGTCTGTTAGGTTGCTGGCATCTGCGGCAGTGTGTAGTGTTACTGGAATGGGACGTGGAGACGTTCTCTGAGTTCTCATTCCCTCTTCTTCCCTTATAGTTGACTGATCAGGTCCAGATTTAGCATTAAGTAGGAAAGCTATGAGGCTGAAGTCAGCAGTGGGGATGGACAGAGAAAGCATGGCCTTGTCTGGTGTGGGACAGTGGTCTGTATTCTGTCAATTATATTTTAAATAAACGCTGATTGGCCAGTAGCCAGGCAGGAAGTATAGGCGGGACAACCAGGCAGGAAGTAGAGGCCAATCAATGAGAACAGGAGAATTCTGGGAAGAGGAAAGCCCATTCCTCTGCAGTCCTTTCCCCAGCCACTGAAAAAGCAAGATGTGACTGCATCACTGAAAAAGGTACTGAGCCATGTGGCTAACACAGACAGGAATAATGGGCTAATGTGTTATATGAGTTAATAAGAAGCCTGAGCTAATGGGCCAACCAGCTTATAGTTAATGTAGAGATCTGTGTGATTTCTTTGGGACTTAACACCTGCAGGAATTGGGCATGACAGGAAACCCCAGACAACACTTGTCTCAAGAGGCCTTAGAGCTAGGGACAGATCTACTTGATCGCTGTCTTGAAAGTGAGACCATTGCCCCATGTCAGGTCTGCTCATTGTTCTGGGCACAGCTGGCCCCACAGAACTGGCCGCCCTTCACTTCATGGTTCCTAGGAAGAACTCATACAGTAGAGCCCACCCCCCGACCTGTACACAACATAAGCCCAAGGTAACCCCCTGTTTCTATCATCTCTAGCTCCAGAGTGAGCACCACTCTTCCTGTGGACCTGGAGGCCATCTTTACTTCCCTTCTTTTTTGGATGTCTGGGGTACTTGACTGGGTCACGGGGTGGCCCAGATACATGGACGGCCATTATCCTGGGTGTGTTTATGGAGAGATATTTATGGAAATTGAGAAGCTGAGAAGAGCAGATGGTCTTCCTCACTGTGGGCGGACCTTACCCATCAATTGCACAGAACAAAAAGGCTGCTGTTTCCTGGAGTATAAGTGCTTCTTGTGTTCATTGCTTTTCTTTCACTGTGATTAAATACCACGATCAGGGAAATTTATAGAAGGAAGAGCTTGTATGGACTCAGCGTTCCAGAGGGATAAGAGTCAATCATGGCAGGAAGCATGGTGGCAAGAGGCAGACATCGCAGCCAGGAACTGGATGCTGAGAGCGGACATCTTCAGATATAACAGTGAGTCTGTCCCCAGTGATGCACTTCCTCCAGCAGGGCTATACCCCAAACAGTACCACTAACTTGGGGGCCACATTGTGGTCCTTGAACTTGCCACTCAACCTGAAGACTGTGGGACTTCACGTTCGCAACCGTATATATAAATTCCTTATAATCAATCTAGTCTTTCTATACAGACAGTCTTTGGCTGGTTTTCTCCCCCCCTGGAGATTTCTGCTGGTCCACTTCCTTGCTGAGGGAATCTAGGGTTCTCTTTATAGGTCCATAGTCTCCTCATCATTTAGCCCCGCCTCTGGCAAAGGAATCCCTATAGAAAAGGCTTTTCTAAGGTGTTTGGGCTTCAAATGGACCAGTCTTTAACAACCCTATGCTGGTAATCTGGATATCCGGTGTCCTTGGAGGTTTGCTGGCATGTATATGACACGCTGCACACCCTTCCCCGCTGGTTTCACTTACCGAGAGGGACCCACAAACCCAATAAGGAAAACCCAGCAGCACGCTTTGACCTGCTACCTGGTGTAAATCCCTGCAGGAGCAGCAATGGGGCCATTAAGGGAATGATGACCTCAATTCTGAAACTCTGTTTGTTGAGTTGAACGCTCAGCCAGTTCACTTTCCTCATACGAGCGGAAATTATATTTGGGATTACATTTTCACAGCGCTGAATGCGTTAGTGGGTTTCTGCTTTTTGTCTTTAGACAGGGGACGTAACCTTCACTGAGGCGGTCTGTGGGGAGCTGGACAGCTGGTGTCGTGGCAGAACGCTGGCTGACGGCAGGGGATTAGGACCAAATGCAACCCATCTCACACTGAAAATAAGATGATTTGTTTTTTGTTTTTAAATAAGCCTTATTAAAAAAAACTGGCTGTCACTCATGTAGGATCTGTGGAGAGCGTCACTGGGCGGGGATATGACTTTCCGGGCTTGTCAGCCAGCAAAGCTGCTTCCAATAACCACCCCTTGCTACAAGCTCAGGAATCTTCCAGAAAGTTTAACTACCCAGGGCCAGAAATTATAATCTTATTGGTGGTTGAGTGTGGGCCGCTGTGGGCCCACTTGTGAAGTTGTAGGGGCTGTGTGTCTGCTGGTTGACTTCCCTTCTCTCTGTAGCTGTCAGCCTTTCTGTGGTGTCCTGTGGCCTTTTTTGTCACACACAGCTTCCCAGGGCAATGACCTCACCTCGTTCCTGCATTCCCACCCTTCCACCAGAGACGCCATCTGCATTTGAAAACAGACCGGTAGTAACCACAGGGTATTTTGGTTGGTGTCTGAGAGACGTGCACATCAGAGCTATTTCTTCCCTGTCAGTCTCTCAGGGCTGTGAGTGGTTTTCCTTGGTGAGTGACAGGCGATGATATAGATAATGATGAATGACAGTGTCTTCCCTCTGGGCTGATTCATGCATGTTTGGGCATTTCTGTACCAGACCCTTCGTTTCAGAAACATCGGGGGCGTTCTTGTAATTTTTTAAGAATTTCACACAGTGTATTTTGAATGTATGTGTGCCCCCAATTCCCCTTCTTATAGTCCTCTCAACCCTCCCGTTGCTTTCTACCCTATGTTGAGATTATTTGCTGTGGAGTATTTGTTTACCTATGCAAAGATATTCTGCATTTGTTTAACTGTAAATCTGTGTTGCATTTGCTTAGTTATGTAAAGATATGTGTAGCTTTTTTTTCTTTTTTTAAATTCTTTGCTATTTGGGGGCCCACCACCCAGCTCCCAAATAAATACACGGAGTCTTATTCTTACTTATGAATGCCCGGCCTTAGCTTGGCATGTTTCTAGTCAGCTTTACTAACTTAGATGATCCTGTCTACCTTATGCCTCTGGATATTACTTTTCTTTATTCTATATCTCTTTCTTTCCTTCTTACTCCATGGCTGGTTGTATGGCTGGGTGGCTGGCCTCTGGCATCCTCCTCCTCCTCTTCTCTTTATTCTCTCTGCCTGCCAGCCCTGCCTGTTTCTGTCTTCTACCTAGTTATTGTCCTTTCAGCTCTTTAATAGACCAACCAGGTGTTTTAGACAGGCAAAGTAAAACAGCTTTACAGAGTTAAACAAATACAACATAAAAATAACATCTTTGCATCATTAAACAAATATTCCATAGCAAAAACAAATGTAACACATCTTAAACTAATATTCTACAACAGATGTGTTGCTGTTTTACCTTGTTTATCTAAGGCACCTGATGGGTCTAATAAAAAGCTGAATGGTCAGTAGTAAGGGAGAAGGTATAGGCGGGACTTCTGGGCAGGGAGAGTAAGCAGGAGTGGAATTTAGGCTTTCGGGGAGACACCAGGGAGATGTGGGAGGTTGGCCAGCCAGACACAGAGGAAACAGGAAAGTATGGCTTGCAGAATGGAAGAAAGGGGAAAAGTCCCATGGCAAAACGCGGATGAAAAGAAACAGATTAAATTAAGTTAGAAGAGCCAGCGGGACAAGCATAAGCTAAGGTCAAGCATTCATAGTTAATAATAATCCTCCATGTCTTTATTTGGGAGCTGGTTGGTAGCCCAAGAAAGTTTCAGCTACAGTGGTTTCTTCTTCTTTTCTCACTGAGTCCAGTTTGCATTGCATGTGAACTAGGGCAAAGGCCAGGATTTATTATCGGATTTTTGAAAAGCAAGTTTCAGGATATGTATTATAGTTTTGTCTGGTAGGAGAGGGCTGGGAAGCTGGTAGGTGAATGTCTATTTATAAGCACCCCCCCCAAAAAGAAACAGAAAAATAAAACCCATCAATGATGCACAAGTAAACAGTGATCCTCAGAGGGGGAGAACTGAGAGACGGGAAGGTCATAGACTCATTGTGCATGTTTACCAATATAACACTTCACTTGCTTTGATTTTTTTATATCTATGAAAAAAAGTATGGAGAAAAATCTGGCTTGTTTTGGGAAGACGTCTCAGCAATGGGAAAAATGCTCTGGGGTCTGTGTATGCCTGTGGATTCCTAGGGGTCAAAACAGGATGCTCCACTACCCGACTGTCCGCCTCTCTCATCCCCAAGGAGTGCCTGCATGTTGGAGGTGGCTAAGTGTGAAAGAGGGCACACTTGCACAGGTGTAATGTTGGAGGTGGGTAAGTGTGAAACAGTAGCTTTTCTGCAGGGCAGAGGCAGACAGAATCACAGAGAGGCTAGTCCCTAGAGCTGAATGACCCCGAGGTCAGCCTCTCCTGACCGCTAGCTTATGACCTCTTCCTAGAGCACCATGAGCCACAGAGTTGAAAATGATGTCACTGTTTCCATCCCATTCTGGAGAGAGAAGCCTGAAAGCTGTTGGCAAGGCCAGGCTCCTGCTGGGGACATGGGGAAGGCGGCTTCATCTCCTCCACCTTTTGATGGTGCTGAGCAAGCTCCGGCACTCCCTGGCTTACAAATACATCACTCTAGTCCCTGGCTCCCTTCAACTCAGGGCCACACTATTCAACCTAGAACTGTACTTTTCCCTCACAGGCTTGTTCTACAGCTGCTCCGAGCCATGAAAAAGACCCCAAGCTCACCCTAGATTCCGTTGCTCTAACCTCTGCGAACCAACAAATCCGATTTCTCCCCAATTTATTAGCTTTGCACTGATCTACTGCCCTTCGGTTCAGGGCCTGACAAACACACACTGTTTTCCTGCTGACTCCCAGCCAGGTATGCAGTGGAGAGCCAGGCCAGCTGGAATCAAGCGCACCTGGACCAGGGAGGCTGGTGGGGATCTAGCCAAGGTTTCCCTGCAATTTCTTCTTTGCCTGGTTGTGGATGATGGGCTGGTTCTGCAACTCAGGAACCCATGGCTACCCACCTCTCTGCCCTCGTCTCTGTGTCTATTTGCTGCATGCTTTTCAATATGTGTGTGTGTGTGTGTGTGCGTATATGTGTGTGTTTGTTCACCCATATGTGCATGTAAGTGCAAGCACACTTATATGGGAACATTTGAAAGCCCAAAGTCAGCAGCCTTGGGTGCTGTTCCCCAGGAACCCAGGAGCCACTGACTTTCATTTTGCTGTTGTTCTTTGTTTTTTGTTTGTTTTGGAGACAGGGTCTCCCACTGGGACCTGGGTCTTACCAAGTGAGCTAAGTTGGCTGGCTAGTGAGCCCCAAGGAGCAGCCCATCTCTGCATTCCCAGTGTGATATAGGATTTCCCTCTGTAAGCTGTGAATATGTTTCATTACCATTGGCTATTAAAGAAGCTCTTTCAGCCAATCGCTTCGTAGAGTAAAGCCAGGTGGGAAATCTGAACAGAGATAGAGAAAGTGGGTGGAGTCAAAGAGAAGCCATGTAACTGCCGAAGGAGAAAGATGCCAGCCATCAGCCAGAACCTTACCAGTAGGCCACAGCCTTGTGGTGATTCACAGATTAATAGAAACAGGTTAATTTAAGATGTTAGAGTTATCTAGAAATATGCCTAAGCTGTTGACAGTGTTGTAATTAATATCATTTCTGTGTGATTATTCAGGTCTGAGCAATTGGGAAACGAATGAGCAGTCTCCATTTATACCAGTGCTGGGATTAGAAATGCTTATCATTATGCCTGGATCATTACTTGGATTCTGGGGACTAAACTCAGGTCCTCATGGGGACTAAACTCAGGTCCTCATGCTTGCTGACTGTGGTGGGAATGGGGAATGCTGATGCTGAGCTAGCAGCAAGATTTCCTTCTGGGTGGGATATCAGTCCCCCTGCTGTGCGTCTAAGCTGCCTCCCCCCCCCCCCCCGCTAGTCCTTCTGGGACAGTGTTACAGACTAGGCATTTAAGCAACAGGCATTTGTCACTTGTTTGGAGGTTTGAAGTACAAGGCCAATAGCGCTCCTTCCTTTCAGTCTTCTGCAGCTAAAGGAGAGGGGTCCCTTGCCCACCCTCAGCATCTGGCATTTCTTGGCTAGCAGAAGCATTGCCTACCTTTGCCTTACCCTCCTGTGATGCTCTCTCCTTGTGCCTGTTCCCCTTTAGGGGTCCACTCCTATAGAGCTGGGAGTCCTTACTACTTCAGTATGAATATGTCTCTCCTAATTATGTCTGTTATGACCTGACTATGACCTTGCTCCCAAATAAGCTTTCTTTTGACCCTTTGGACTCTGAACCAGCCTATAAAAAGCCAACTCTTAACAAGGCTCAGAAGCCTCACCTCCTCCAGGAAGCCCTCTGAGCTCCCTGCTCTGCAATGCCTCTCTCTAGGACTCCTTCAGCACAGGGTTTCCTAGGTTGAGCATGACTCCTCAGCCTGCAGGATGTGTATGTTGTCTCCGAAGGGGGCTTCACTCTGGAGCACAGCACAGGCAGCCCTTGGACCCTAATGCAGCCTAGCAGAAGCTGCCCCCATCTGACATGGTTAAGAAAGGAGGGAATATGGTAACCTGAACATGGTAAAAGAAGGCTGGCCACCGGCAAGGCACAGCATACACTGGGCAGCGGAACTGTGCAGGAGTAACAAGCCAAGGTCAAGCCTGGTGTGGGTGAGTAAGCTGCACAGAGCACTTCCTGCGCACTAAACATGCAGCACTTGCACTGAGGATGCAGAGTACCCAACCAGTAGCTGAGCGATGAGACAACGCTTGAGGGCTGCCCCATTCTGTCTCTTCTTACCTTCTTATTATGCCCCTCCCCTCTGCCACTCACCACCAACCTGGTTTATCTTTAGTGATATGAGACACCTCTCTGCTATGTGGGGAATGGATGGAAGCAGCATTCATCTTCTGGTTTTCTGAAAGAACATGTTTTCGTGTTCATGAAAGCTATTGTTAAGGCAAGTTCTACTGCGGGGAGTTTCAGCCCTCTGCTTCTGCCCGGTGAGTACTAGCCCAGGCCCCAGCATGTATTCTCAGCCTTCTGAAGCATCCGGCCCCTCCTCCATGCCTAGTCTCATCTTCCAGCTGTGCAGGGCTGGCACTTAGGCATACTTGGCCTTCCTTCTTCCTATCTTTCCTGCTCCGAAGAGAACTTAGGCATGTCACCAGTGACAGTAAAATCTGATGACAGCCTCAGAACTCCTAAATCTCCCAAATTACCACCTGAGCTTCCTCTGACTCTGTTTCTTGGCCCGAACCCAATATCCCTAGGATCCAGACCCAGTATGCAAGCCATTGTCTGCACCCCCAGCTGCTTCTGGGAACTCTGGGATTCCTGGGGTCCACCTCCTCCTCCTGGGGCTTCTTCCCAAAGGAGGTGGAGCTGAGTGGCCTCAGGTGGAAAGTGAGCACTGGCCTGGAACTCTCCCAAAGCCCAGCCTGAGGGCATCTTCACTATCCACTTTGAAAAGGAGTCAGTCAATGGAGAACCTCCCTGAATATTCTGCAGGACTCCCAGAGGGGACTGCCAGGTGCAGAGAGGCACTAACTTCTTTCCGAAGCACCTTTGAGCTTGGGTGCAATTTCAAAGGAAAGGCCAGACTGTCCCTAGACATTAGGCCTGGGTCTCATGTCCCCAAGTTCAAATTAAACATAACAGATGGAATTTTGGTGTCAACTATGCCAGAGAAGGGGGCATCAGGGGAACTTCTCAGCTTGATGATGGCCCCAAATCCTGATGTGTCAGATTCAGGCCCTAACCGATGGTCGGGGCTCAACTCATCCTGGATGGAAAAGCCTGACTTGTCCCCTGTACCTTTGTATGTTAAGAGGAAAACCTTCTTTTCGTGCAGGGAGACACTCAGCCCTGTAAGCACTCATTTCTTACCTAAGAATCAATACTTCTTTAAGTTTGCTCCTCCATTATCAGCTGCACCTTTAATTACACACCAAAGCAAAGTCAAGAAAAGCGAATCAAGCAGAGTGTGAACCAATAGGAGGGCTGCTAAGCTCATCTCAGCCCCTTCTGACCCAGTCTCTAAAAGAAAATTATTAAATTTAATATGTATGTGCATGTGAGTGTGAGTGCATGCATGTGAGTGTGTGTATGGATGTGTATGTGTGTGCATGTGAGTGTGTGCATGTGAGTGTGTGTGCATGTGAGTGTGTGCAAGTGAGTGTGTGTATGCATGTGAGTGTGTGCATGAGCGTACATGTGTGTGAGTATGTGTGCGTGTGAGTGAGTGCATATGTCTGTGCATGTGAGTGTGTGTACTCATGTGAGTGTGTGTGTGCTTCCAGATTCAGCATTAACTGAATCTGGAAGGAGGCCGTTATGAGGAGAGGTGACCTTGAGAGAAGCTGTGACCTTCAGTGGGAGTTGTGGGTGCAGTCGATCTGAGGTGACTATGAGGAATGAGACAGAGGAAGAATAACCCATTCTCACCCTTTTGCCCTGGCCCCCACTGACCAGACTAACCAGGAACCTATAATGTGGTCCACAGGGAGAAAGCGTGTTTAATATGGTATTTAGGAAGAAGAAGGAGCCTCTAACATGGTCTACATGGAGGGGGTGGAGCCCACCATGTGGTGTACGGAGGGCAGTTCCACAGGACAGAGTCAATTAAAACGGTCAAGACTGCATGGGGCTGGGGATGGGCCGGTGGGTAAAGGTCCCTGCTGCCAGTACTGAAGGCTTGAATTTGATCCTGTATTCCACCTGATAGAAGGAGAACTGACCCTTGCAAGTTGTCCTTAGATTTCTGTACCTGATGTTACTGGTATACACACACACACACACACACACACACACACACACACACTATAATTTTCTTTTAAAGATTGGATCAGGAGAGCTTGGGGGGAGCTCTGTGGTATCTGAGCTGCTCTTCTGTTCATCCTGCCTGGTTTCCTTATTTCCTTTCCTTGACACCGTAGCTGCTTGGGGGTGGGGCCCAGAGGGAGGCTGTGCTCTGCAGGTGTGGGACCCCAAGCCCCTTCCTTTTCTCTTCCCTCTCTCTCCCTTGATTCTATCAGCTGATCAGTTTTTGTCTGCTGCTAGCCCTGCTGTGATATGCTGCCCACCATAGGCTGCCAAAACAATGATCAACACAGACTAGAAGCTACAAAGTCATGAGCCGAAGAAAACCTTTTCTCATGATAAGCTGATTATATTAAGTATTTTTCTACAGTAATGACTGGCTAGCATAACCATCTTGTGTTGTGATCATTATTATATAATGCTTAGGAATGTCACCTGCCAACTCAGCTGGTAAGATTCTGGGGAGAGAGATGGTATTTATTGTGAGATTCCCTCTGTGGTCCTAGGTCTCTCCTTTGTAAAACAGGTTGTATGAGTGTGTGTATGTGTGTATGTCTACGTATCATAATGTTACAGGAGTGGATCTGAACCCCCAGATCTCAGTAACTTTATGCAATGGAAGTTTTCTCTTATTCACATGACCCAGCTATCTTGGTCCATTTTCTGTTGCTATCGTGAATACTCAAGACTGATAATAAAGGGTCGATTTTGATTTTGCATGGTTCTAGAGGCCAGACATCCAGAAACAGAGGTCCAACATATCAGCCTGGTTCTCGGGGAGCTAAAGGGACAGAGGAGATCATACGGCAGAAGAGGAAGAAAGTGCAGTGGAGTGTACTTTTAGAACCAGCTGGTTAACCAGCCCTGCTCAGTACAGTCAATCTGGTCCTGACTGGGAAACACAAGTCCCTCTGAAGGACTTGATTGCTTCCCAGAATCTCCACAATGGTCACCAAATTTCGCATGTGGTCCGGGGGCTGGTTTATTGCAGAGACCAAGAAGATACCCTGAGTGAACACTAGCCCTCAGGATCTCTAGGGACTTTGCACAGTGAGAACAGAGGGATAAGGTGGCTGACAATTGAGATGGGCATGACCTCTGTGGTGCAGCCACCATGGTTAGAACTGCACACAACTATCATTTGGGAGGTTAACAGGCTCCTTCCCTGTTGGCTCTTTCAGTGGTTCAAATTCTGATACCATTTGCCAGGAGAGAGTGAAAGCAGTCATCAGCCTGGTTGTGAACCCAGAGCCTGTTCGGGACAGAACACATGGGAACTAGAAGGAAGAAACCATGGGCAGCTGTACTTCCTCACCCAGGGACAGTCATCTTCAGTGTCCTGCCGTCTCCGTCACCCCTGCAGCCTGCAGCTCCCTCTTCATTGATTGTTAAGTTACCATGCCAATCATCCATTCATTTTTATTTATTGGGCACGTATGTCTTGAGCTCTGCTTTGTGACGTCACAGCAGAATACACGGATCACGTTTGTGTGTCCTCAGGGCCACACAATACCCAAGATTGTTGTTAAAACTCGGCAGGCAGAAATAACAGGAAAACTTCCAAACACCACTGAATCATTCATGGGGCCACAAAAGGAATTTCAAAAGAAACAAAAATTGCACAGAACTCTGGGCACAGAGACAGCAGTGCCAAAAGGAGTGCTCATAGTACGAGAGACTGAGATTAGCAAAGAGGAACGCTTAAGTCAGTGATCAGGGCTTCTCACCATAGGAAACCAAAAAAATCAATGGGCAAAATCGCACCTAAAGGAAGGAAAATAAAACAAGAACACAGAGCATAACACTGAAAACAGGAAAAACAAATGAAACAGAAAGACGGCTCTTAAAAAAAAAAGAAAGAAAAAGATACATCTCTAGCAAGATGGATACAAAGTGAAGGAAAACCAGGGGCTGACAGATGTGGTTACTGCTCTCCCAGTGGCCAGTGTTCAATTCCTAGCACACCTGTCCGGTAGCTGACAATCATATATAACTCCAGTTCCAGGGGACCCGGGCCCTCTTCAGGCCTCACTGGGCACTCATACACACATGGCATAGGTCCATACTGACATAACCACAGATACATGAATAAAAGTAAACATAAACCTAAAACAAAACAAAAAAGACACAGGAGTAGTCTCAGAAACAAAACAAAGGCCACCACTATGGAGTGATCTTCTCATTGAAAAGATAACAAGCAGAGACTTAGAATCACTTTGTGTTCATAGCTTCAACATCTTAAAAGAAATAGGTCGATTCTTCTACTGCTTTAGAAACCTCCACAGCTGCTTTTGGCTTCCCTTTGGACACAGTGGGGTTCTTTTTTCTTCAAGTTCACGTTGGGGCATGCAACAATTGTATTATATAATGACAGTCACTAGGCAAAACAGATCTTAGGAAAAATGGTCCCTCTCAACCATCAGTACTGGGTCCAAGGCAGCTTCAAGTGCCGCAGAACAAGATGGAGTTCTTAGAACAAAGATACAACCTTTCTCACCTTTCTGATAAGGTGAAAAGCTCCCAGAAAAATCTCAAAGTCTACTCTGAACCCCCAGGTCATTCTTTTATAAATATATTGATTTAAATAGTTGATATTAATTAATTATTATTAATAATTAAACAATTTAATATAAAAGCAGAAAGAGCTCTTACAATCAATTGAATGTGTATTTTCTGTGTGTTCATGTGCCTGCAGAGTTCAGAAGAGAGCATTGGATCCCCTGGAGTTACAAGTGGTTGTGAGTTACTTGATATGGGTGCTGGGAACTGAACTCTGGTCCTCTGGAAGAGCAGCTAGTGCTCTTAACTCCCGAGCAGTCTCCCCAGTGCCTCACCTGGAGTTGACTACAACACCTAGAAAGAGAATTGAACCTGTTCCTTAGGTAAATGGATGGGTGTATAGATGATGGTATTAGACATAGGTAGATGATAGATAAAGATACATAGTTGATAGAAAAAGATTGATAGATAATAGGTAGATGATGGATGATTGATAGAAGATAAATGGCAGATGATAGATGATTGATAGACATAGATGATAGATAGATGTTAGATAAAGAGATGATAGAAATAGATTGATAGATAATAGGTAGATAATAGATGATTGAGAGAAGATAGATGACAGATGATAGATAGATGATTGATAGATAGACATAAAGATGATAGATAGATGATAGATAAAGATAGATGATAGAAATAGATTGATAGATAATAGGTAGAAGATAGATGACAGATGATTGATAGATGATTGATAGACATAAAGATGATAGATAGATGATAAAGATAGATGATAGAAATAGATTGATAGATAATAGAAGATAGATGACAGATGATTGATAGATAAATAGATAGATGATTGATAGATGATAGATAGATGATAGATAAATCGGTGATAGATAAATAGATGGTTGATAGATAGATGATAGGTAGATAGATAATAGGTAGATGATAGATAGATGATAGATAGATAGATAGATAGATAGATAGATAGATAGATAGATATGTTAGCACACCTCCAGCACACACACCAGAGTCTGTCACATAGAACATGTTAGCACACCTCCAGCACACACACCAGAGCCTGTCTCATACAACATGTTGGCACACCTCCAGCACACATACCAGAACCTGTCACATAGAATGTGCTCAGTAAATAGCAGAGACCCCCCCAGCTCCTCCAAGAGATGGAGACACTTCCCCCAGAGGAACAAAAGCCGGGGTAGGTGACCAGGACAGCAGGCAGAGATATTCTTGCCTTCTCAAGTTCCTGAGCTGCTTCATTGGCTGCACTGCAGTCCCCAAGAGCCAAGTCCCTAGGGTGCTAGCAGATGAGACCATCCCAGCTCTGTCACACCCCTATGGAGAGCACAGGCAAAGGCTGGGTACTACACACAAGTGTGAATACCACGTCCACGTTCACATAGACACACATCTACATCCTACCCACACGAACACATTCACACCCTCTATAGGCACACCGATCCACACCCACATTCACACAAATACACTCACACCCCCACACTCCATACACTAAAGAGACACACTCATTCATACCTTCACACTCACACGGACACACTCTCGCACCCCTACACCCCACATTTATACCCTCACTCTCCCCCCCAGATACACACACATACACACACACACCCCTACATCCACATTCATACCCTCATCCCCCCACAAACATACATACACACACATACACACACATACACACATACATACACATACACACATATACACACACATACACACACAGAGTGCCTCACATAATGTCTTTCAACATTGACAGTTTTCAGTTTGGGGCCCATTTGATTTGCACTGTGAATAAAGTGACTCACAAGAATGTCTGCAGGTCTCCACTTTCTTGCTGTCTTGGCATCACGGTCCCCAACCTCCAACAGCACCTCTGAAGCAAAAACCAGGGAGTTGAGGTCTTCACGTTCTTATGTCGAATGCTGCAGTTCCCAATGAAAGACCTCAGTGAGGAAACTGCCAGGGGCAGCTGCCGGGATGCCAGGAAGGGCGTCCTTGCAGAAACAGAATTGACAGGCATATTCATTTTGTACTTTTACCCTCTAAAAATGCAAGGAAATCCGTGTGTGGCGTTTAAGTCACTCAGCCTGTGATACTTATGTTAGGATTCCGGCATTATTCTGTCCAGGCCTGTCATATGGCGGGATGAACTCAGGCAGTACACTAGCCAGCCTAGGGTCCTATGGCTACTATGACCCTATGCGGGTGCAAAGGTCCCTTTAAGATAAGAGCTCCTCCCACCCCAGCTCTCTCTTTCCTCCTGCTCTGGGGACAGGCAGAACTTTTCCTGTCTCTTCTCTTTTTTTCTCTCCCTGTCTCTGTCTTCTCTTCCCCCTTTCTCCCGTCCCTTTCCCCAATAAAACTTCCCACGTAAGCTCTGCCTGAGTGGTGTGTCTCTCTCCCCACCATGGGCTCTCATCCCCCACGTGGCCCCTTGGCCCGCCAACGTCCCTCCCGAGTCATTTTACAATTTATTTCAGTCTGAGTAGAGTAATAGAGACAGTTCTCTAAAGCTGGCCCCAGAGACCCTAGCATCGGACTCTCTTCCTTTCTCTGCTCACCCCTCCTGCTCCTCCCTAACTGCCACCCCAGGGTCTTTGCACCCACTTACTCTGCCAGTCACACTCTTTTGTGTGCGTACGTGTGTGTGAGTGTGCTTGTGGGATGTGAACAATTTGGTCAGAGATTAACCTTGGGTGTTTCCCCCCTGGCCCCCTCCCCCCAACTACACACCTTGTTTTTGGAGACAGGGTCTCTCACTGGGACCTGATACGCACTGATTCAATTGATTCCATACCTGGCCATGGAACCCCAGTGATCCCCCGGCCTCTGCCTCCCCTGCCCTGGAATTATAAGCATGAATTACCCTGTCTGGCTTTTTTTTTTTTTTTTTTTAATAAGTTCGGGTGTTCTGGGGAATCGAGTCCAGGTCCCCACACTTACGTAGTGAGTTGGCTAGCTTTATGTCAACTTGACACAGGCTTAGAGTCATAAGAGGAGAGAACCTCAAAAGAGAGAAAATGCCCCTATAAGATCAGGCTTCAGGCAAACCTGTAGGACATTTTCTTCATTGGTGATCCATGGAGGAGGGACCATCTCATTGTGGGCGGTGCTCTCTCTGGACAGGTGGTCCTGGCTTCTATAAGAAAGCAGAATGAGCCAGGAGCCCTGGTGATCACACCGATAAGCAGCACTCAACTCATTTTCTTCAAGATTTTGGCCAAAAGTCACCTTCCGTGAAGCTGATTCTGAAAACTGAATTGCAGCTTGCTTTGTGTTCCCCGCTGTTTCCAACTCCCGGGTCACGGTATTCCGTTCTGTTTATTTTTTGACCCACTGATCATTTCGCACAACCACGAAGCAGGAGAACACGCTATGTGTCTGTTTTGTTCAGCGATAAATCCCAAGTGTCCGGGACTATGACGCATGCGCATTTTCTTTTCAATAAATATTTTTTGATTAAGTACCCAGGCCTCATCCCTTGTGGATTAGCTTGCTTGCCAGGAGACCACGTCATACCAGGACTTCCCAGAAGAGGGCAGCCGAGGAACGCCAGAGACCGCTGAGCGGCGGCTCTTTGATGTCAAGATTCTCGCCAACGCAAGATAGCGCCCGGGGAGGAGCGAACTCCCGCCCCACTTACTTCTAAGGCAAGCTTTTCCCCTTAACAAAAGCGTTTGGTGTAGGAGGCCGCTGGGGACCCGATAAGGCCCCTATCCATGGCACAGGAGGTTGTTTACCAAAATTCAGGTGTAAAAATTTGAGAGAGCCTTGAATAGAAACAAGGTCAGCCAGTCTCCCACGGTGGGAGGAGGGGGTAGAGAAGGCCAGCGGGGGACGATCTGCGTCACTCCTCCAAAGGGCAGAAAATGTCGTTTGCCCCTACTATCTGGTGAAGAACTTAGCCCCTAACTCACCCCTAGCTGTAAAGTCTCTAGTCTTTTTTTTTTTTTTGACACCCCAACAGATGATGTTACAAAATCCAGACCCCACACCTACCCCCCCCCCCCCCCCCCGTCAGTCAACCCTCTTCCCCCGGTGCTTCTGTTACCCATGAGGGAATTGAGTTGCAGCAGCAACAAAACCTTCAAAAGCGAAGTTCAAGGTGAAGCTGCCTCAGATCAAATCATCACTTGAGTGTGTCAGGTTTGGGGTGGGGCTTCAGCATAGTCACTGCCAGAGCACCTGAATGTGTTGACCCAGAACTGGCAAATCAGCTGGTCCAACTATTGCTGCTTGGGTGACATGAGCCAGCGTTTATGGAGCGCGTCTTGTGTGCCAGACACATGCAAGATATGTAAATGGCATTATTCCATGAGTTCCCAGAGCAGCCAGCTCCTCAAGTCTGGGCTCTTTGTCCTATCTCCAGAGGTTACCCCTCACCAAAAGAGCAGACTAGCCCTGCAGTTCACTCTCAATTGTGTGAAAGGAGGCATCTCCCTGGATCCGGCAGGATTGAGAGAGCGTGTAGTCTAGTTAGACCTCTGACAGGTGGAGAAACAGGCCTAGGGAGTGGACGGAAACTTCCCAAGTTCACACAGAGAAACTAACCTTCGCGGCTTGCATGAGCAGTTCGAGGAAGGACAGATCCTATAACGTCACATCCCACTCAAAGGCCTTTATTTTCCCTTCCTTGATCCCATATTCTGGGTATGATGGTGGATATTTGTAACTCCGGCACTCAAGGGCAGGAGCATTCGAATTCAAGGTCGTCCTCTGCTGTGTTGTGACCTGACTCCCAGGCTGCACCTGTTACTGCAGCAGCTCTTCCATATGCCCTGTCACAAAGGCAACAGCTGGGCTCTTGGAGCTTTGTTGACTTGTGGGCTGCCTCTGTGGGCACTGCTGACCCCTTGTGATGAGACTCCTGCCTTCTGCTGTGTCTGTGCTCAGATGGCATCATTCATTCACATAAAGATACACCCAGGCTACAGGGTCTCTAGATGAATAAACAAACACTTAGAACAGGTGACAAAGCTTTTGGTGTGACCATTATTGATTTTTTTTTATTATGTAAGTGTGTGTGGAGGCGTTGTTGTTGTTGTTTGGGGTGAGGTGTGTTTGAAGCGGTGAGTGTGTGTGAATTTTGTGGAGACGGGTCGGGCGGGCGAGCAGTGGAAGTGGAGGGGAGCGAAAAAAGAAAAAAAAATGTGTAGCCCAGGTTGGCCTCAAACTCGTGATCCTCCTGCCTCTGCCTCCTTCAGCAAATCCTACTGGCGTGCGCCACCACAACCGGCAGCATTATTGATTTTTTTTTTTTTTTTTTTTTTTTTTTTTTTTTTTTTTTGGTTTTTCGAGACAGGGTTTCTCTATGGCTTTGGAGCCTGTCTTGGAACTAGCTCTGTAGACCAGGCTGGTCTCGAACTCACAGAGATCCGCCTGCCTCTGCCTCCCGAGTGCTGGGATTAAAGGCGTGCGCCACCATCGCCCGGCTTCCATTATTGATTTTTTTTATAAGTTAGCTCATGCAACATCTTGAAACTCACGTACTGGTGTCTGGTGAATAGCTAGGTCTCCAAAACTTACAGTCTGATTTCGCACAGCGTCGTCAGAGTCTAGTGCAGTCTACCCTCACAGACCTCAGTTTGCTCTGGCTCAAAGGCTCCGCTAGCCTCAGGTGCACAGTCTTGTTCTTGGCTTTTCCTTGATCTCAGCAGGTCACCAGCAACCTTTGAAAATCTTTCTTTCAGTTGCTTCACACTCTCTGTGTCCTCTGTCCTGCAGTGATTTTTTGTTTTTGTTTTTCGAAACAGGGTTTCTCTGTAGCTTTGGAGCCTGTCCTGGAACTAGCCCTTGTAGCCCAGGCTGGTCTCGAGCTCACAGAGATCCACCTGCCTCTGCCTCCTGAGTGTTGGAATTAAAAGTGGGCACTGGTGCCCAGCTCTGCAGTGATTTGTAACAAGCACAGTGAACTGAGGCAGGTTGGGCAGTTGCTGAAATCATATTTTCCCTGAGGTGGGCTTGGTCCTGGAGGACCCTGGAGTCAGGATCCTGACCACCTTAAGACAGTGGGTGTTCTGGGACTGAATAAGCATGGGTTGAAACTGGACTCTCTGAGCATGGCGGACAATGAAGGCTGATGAGAAGCCAAGGACAATGGCACTAGGTTTCGATCCTAATACATGAACTGGCTTTGTGGGAGCTTAGCCTGTTTAGACGCTCACCTTCCTGGACGTAGATAGAAGACCTTCGTCTTCCCGCAGGGCAGGGAATTTGGACTGCTCTTCAGTATCGAGAGGGAGGGGGAATGGTGTGGGGGGAGGAGAAGAGGAGTGGGGATAGGGGGAGGGGAGTGGGGGGAGGGGGCAATATCTGGGAGGAGGGGAGGGAAATGGGAAACGGGGAGCAGGTGGAAATTTTAATTAAAAAAGAATAAAAATAAAAATTAAAAAAAAAAGACAGTGGGTGTTGTTTCCCACCTTCCATCTTAGACCCTCAGTGTGCTTTAGACAACTCCTTGGATGGAGTGGAAGGGCCTTCTATGGCCACTGCTACCACCTGGTAATTATGGAGACAGACCCTTATTACAAATGGGCTGTGTTCTGGAAACGTAGAGGCTCAAGGATGGCTTCATCTACCTGGATGGAACAAGAAGTGGAACTTTGAGTTCTCTTGACAGCAGCTGTCCTTGGGGCTCCCACAGAGTTGAAGCAAAGGTTCATCAGTGATGACAAGGGAAGGGTGCTGTGAGCCTTGAATGAGATCACGTGAGATATGTAGGCATCTGCCATCTCTCTGTCCCTAGCTTCTTGAAGAACTTTCCTTTGTTCAGAAGCCTGCTCTCAGCCTGCCTGGGTTCGCATTCTGACTTTGCTGTGAGCCCTGTGGATCTGGCCAGGAACTCTCTTTGCCTAAGTATCTTCTATGAATGAGGACATGATTGCATAGGCTTCCTGAGCATTGAATGAAGCGTGAGGCTCAGCATCATTCCAGGTTACCACGGTTATGCTTCACTGGGCAGAACTGGTCCCCCAGCACCCTGCCTGTCCAGAAAAGAGGACTTCTCTCTCTCTCTCTCTCTCTCTCTCTCTCTCTCTCTCTCTCTCTCTCTCTCTCTCTCTCTCTCCCTCCCTCCCTCCCTCCCTCCCTCCCTCCCTCCAAGACAGGGTTTCTTTGTGTAGTCCTGGCTGTCCTGGAACTCACTCTGTAGTATAGGCTAGCCTCGAACTCAGAGATCCGCCTGCCTCTGCCTCTCCAGGGATAGGATTAAAGGTGTGCGCTACCACCACCTCACTTGTTATTTCTCTCACTTAATTCATTTTGTGTGTGTGTGTGTGTGTGTGTGTGTCAAAATCAGAGCAGAGCATGAGGGTATGTCTGAGGTGCCTGGTAAATAAAAACCTAAGTTCAGGTTTACCAATCCACAGCACGTGAACCTAGAAGGCACGGGTGAGAGGCACCAGGAAGGAGAGCCAGGGAAGATATCCATGTCCAGGTACCAAGGAGGATGTCTTCTGTGACTCAGCCCCTCTTATCAGTCACATTTTATCAGGAGAGTATTTCTGCCTTTTTTCCATTTTGAGCACATATTATCTTTTCAATTAAAAACAAAAATTAAAAAACACAAGTTCAAATATCCAACTCTGCCTCAATCAGTGATAATTATGCCATTTTGTAAAAAGTCCAAATTTTGAAGGGATCACATAAAAATATGGTGCTATCCCATTGCTGGGTGGTGGAAGACTAGTGCTCCCAAGGAAATGGTTTGCTCCCTAGTTCAGGGTTCCTGTGTCAACATTTAGGCACCTCTAAGAATATAACTCAAGCAGGAGGAAAACGAAAAAGAGTCCATGTGTTAGGTGATACACAATACCCAATGAAGAAAATGCCACACACACACACACACACACACACACACCACCCCCAATAAAACAAAAGGGTTCATGGTTATATATCCAATAATCAGAATACTTCTAACACCCACACCAATAACCAAAGGGTGTCAACACACACACACACACACACACACACACACACACACCACCCCCAATAAAACAAAAGGGTTCATGGTTATATATCCAATAATCAGAATACTTCTAACACCCACACCAATAACCAAAGGGTGTCAACACACACACACACACACACACACACACACACCACCCCCAATAAAACAAAAGGGTTCATGGTTATATATCCAATAATCAGAATACTTCTAACACCCACACCAATAACCAAAGGGTGTCAACACACACACACACACACACACACACACACACCACCCCCAATAAAACAAAAGGGTTCATGGTTATATATCCAATAATCAGAATACTTCTAACACCCACACCAATAACCAAAGGGTGTCAACACACACACACACACACACACACACACACACTATATGAAGGGCTTCTTCTAGATACCCAATTACCAGCACTTCATACCCCCACACCAACAACCAATCATAACACCCCTAACAGCCACAGCATTTTACAAATATACACGAATGCTTTCCCAACACAAGTGATTCTACAGCCCCTACGAACTGCTTCATTCATGCACCCCACCCACCAACTCAGCTCTCCAGGAGACACCCTTCACCCCCATCCCCAAGCTCCTGGATTTGCTTGCTGCTGCTGCTGCAGATACTTGAACACCGAGACATTAGCCACGACTTTCTTTTCAGATTAATGAGCAGAAAAAGATTGGAAGAGGGAGGGGGCGAGAATGGCGAGAGAGAGCAATTACACCCAAATCTTTTCTCTGTTGATTAGGGATTCCTTCTCTAGCCTGCTTTGGCTCTGGCTAAATCTTTTTCTAATGAGATGTGGCTTATCCAGATCAGGGCGCTGAGAAAAAAGTTGCAATTAACTTTAAGAAGAAAAGGAGTGAGTGAGAAAGAGAAGGAAATGTGGAGGGGGAGGCAGGGCCAGGGAGTGGGGGCAGGGACTGTACGGTGGGCATGGCCTGGTGTAGCCACTGGAGAGCAGGCTCCTGGGAAGGTGGAGGACCCTGGCTGGCCTCACTGAGATCCCACAACTTGCATCTTGGAGTCTAGTGTTTAGGAAGGACCCTTATGAAGGCCCGCAAAACCTGGATCCGGTCTCTTGGCTACTTCCAGTTCAAGGCAAGCGTGGGAAGTGGTCACCTCTAGTCTAGGGCTTTTCCCCCTCATTGCACCAGGTTTTCATTTGTGCACTCAGCCAGTCTCTGACCACTCATCAGATAGATCGGGTCCAAGCCAGTTCTTGTCTCAGGAGCTTCTGGGAGACAGCTGTCTACTAGCAGCTAGGAACCCCCATCCTTAAGTGGGCTTCAGACATGAGAGCTGAACTCTAGGGTTTCCCTGAGCTGCCTTACTCTGCCTACATGGGTCCAGAGCCACTTAGAAGGTCAGAGAAGAGGAGCTAGAGAGATGGCTCAGTGGTTAAGACCGCATAGTGCTCTTCAGCGCCTGTGTTGGGAGGCTCATGAACACCTGTAATCCCAGCCCCAGGGAGATCTGAGTCCTCAATCCTTGGTGGGCACCTGCTCTCATATGAACATACATACACATGCATGTGCATGATTTTTAAAAATTAAATAAATCTTAAAAAGATGGAAAGGGACACTTTACTCTGACATAGAAAGAAGCACCCAGGTCTGACGCCCTTTACACGACTGTGTCACTAGGTTAAATTTGGCCAAGCCAGTGCTATAGCCTAGTAGTTCCTTCTCTCTGGAGACCCAGTGTTGCCTCCTATTAAGGAAAATAAAGGAAAGGATGGTGGATTCCAGGGCCTTTGCCCTCCCTGGGTCCAATGAAAAAAACAGACATTGAGTCACTGCGCCTCTGTCCCCTGAGACTTTCACTCTGTGCCTTGGGCGGCCACGGGGCTTGGTACCTTCCTGCCAGACCTTACAGGAAGATCCTTGTCACAGTGATGGATATACAGCAAGGCCTGAGGGCATCTAGCCTGGCACTTGTTGGGGGGAGGGTCTCAGATGAACAACTTCATATCAGTGCCAGCCAGGCTGAAAACCTTGAGTGTGGGTCAGCTGGGATTAGGAAGAGTGGGTGGGTGGAAGGCCAGAAAGGGGTGTGGTTCCCATTTTCTTTGTCCCCGACAGATACCCACAGCCACATAGACTAAGGGGCCCAGGAAGTTCCTGCACAGCCATGTTCCTTTATTCTGTCCGGTTCATACTGCCTTCCCAAACCTGAGGAACTCCCTTAGCGAACCAAGGGGTTTGGGACACAAAATTGCTGACTCCAGAGGGAAAGTCAAGCTGGACCTTTCTAACTCTTGCCTTATTTGAGTTGCTTATTTGCTGCCCAAAGAAGAGGGGCTTCTGCATTGAGAGGCTACCCCGCGCTTTTTTCTGGAGGGGATGTGCAGGTGACCCTTCATCAAAGAAATCAAAGCAATGAGCGGTACCGGGGGACAGATCGACTAATCTTTCCTGTCCCTAAGTTCCAGGGATGTCACCTTCAGGCCTCAAGAGTCTTTTCAGAGCCTGCTACTAGGGTCCCAAGCCAGTTCTTCATCCCTCACCCCCACATCATGTTAGCCCCTGGGTACAGTCTGGAGCATCTCATGTCTCTCTCTGCCTGCTGCCAACAGAGTTAGCATATGTGCTAGAAATCTTAGCTTCAGTGCTAGGTTAGACATTCTTCTTAAACATATAGTAAGGTCAGATGAAGGGAAAAGATAGAAAACAAAACACAAAACCCCTGAAAGCAAAATTGGACACAGAAGGGCAGCTGTAGACTGAACAGGAAATGCTGGCCCTAGGCTAAATGAAACAGCTGTCACCATTGTTCTGGACCGAGAACTGCCTTTGCAAACTCCATGCGAGCTGGGCTCAGAAAGCAGATGTTAATAATTACAGCACATGAAACCGAGGGCACAGGATTAGGAAAGTGACGAAAAAGAAATGGTACCAGTAGATTTATAGCCGGCCCTGGCAGATCTTCTCAGGTCAGCAGGGAGGGGGTGGGCGGCAAGTCAGCCTGGCTACAGATGCCCCCACCCACTTCCTATCAAATATAGCCTCTCTGTCGCCTCTCTGATCATCCTAGAATTGAGGACTTGTTAGATTATTTAATGATAGTACTCTAGAGAGGTTGCTTCAGGCTGCCTTTCCAGGAATTCCATGCTTATCATCACCAAATGCCTCTGACCTACAGGATCCTAGCAGATAATCTCCAGTACTGGAGATGTTGCGGTAGGTAAAAGATCAGGCTGCACAGGTACTAGGGCTTGAGTTCAAATTCTCAGAACTCACATAACAAGGCATAGCAGCATGTGTCCACGACTTGAGTGTTGGGGATGAGACAGGCAGATCCTGGGGGCTCACTAGCCAGTCTGTTTAGCCCAAACAATGAGTTCTAGGTTCAGTAAGCAATCCTGTTTCAAATGTAAGGTGGAGATTGCCAGGGGAAGACGTCTGACATTGATCCCTGGCTTCCACGCGCACACACACGGGCAAGTGCACACCCACACCCCCAGACAACACACAGAAAACCCCAACTGTCAAACCAGGTCTCTGGACAGACAAATGACCAGGAGAACAGTTTATCTGCAGAAACTTTGGAGGCTACAAAGCTAAGCACCCATCCTCAGAGCTTGAACTGTGACTGCCAAGTTCACGTTTAAAATCCAGGAGCTCTAGGCAGCTGAACTGGATTCACTGTCAAGTTAGCCAGCTCCTTGTGCTGTGGAGAGGAAGGGGGAATCTGGGAGGGTGTAAGGACCTCTGCAGACAGCCAGCGAGGCAACTCTCTTGGGCTAATGACATAAGGAGAAAAAAACAGCCTCCACACATTTGCTGAACGTCTCCCCATGTTTCCCACGTGAGCTTGAGCTGTAAAACCAAACAAAACAGAACGCTCACATCCAAAACAAAATCAAACAAAAAACAAACAAACAAAAAAACCCTTCACATCCCGCCGCCCGTCAGAAAGGACGCCTCTCGGAAAGGTTCGAAAGAAGGTAAAGAGCATGTGTTTGCCAT
This sequence comes from Chionomys nivalis, assembly GCF_950005125.1. Classification (NCBI taxonomy): domain Eukaryota; kingdom Metazoa; phylum Chordata; class Mammalia; order Rodentia; family Cricetidae; genus Chionomys; species Chionomys nivalis. Next base: position 1,743,127 of record NC_080093.1, on the reverse strand, counting down.
CTTTCTGCCTGATATGGAAACCATATGCTGAAGTACACTAGCAAACACACTTAATATAACACTCTCTTTTATTAAATGTGGTTTTATAAACGCTCTCCCCAGCCAGGGCACCTTTGCCGTGCTGGAGGCTGGAACTTGGCAAAATACTCTTCCCACTGTTACATCTGTTGATACACATTTTTTGAAAATGAGTCTCGGACCCTTGGAAAATAGGCTGGTTCTGATTATTACTGCGAGAGGCAAGGGGCACAGGAGGGCATCTTTTTCCCTCTGATAAATTAAAAGGACTGTAACGGGTGCTTTCTGTAACCTGTAAAAGGGCAGAGCCATCTGTGATTCATTTAGCAGCTCCTTACAGAAGATTTATTTGATTAATTCGGGCAGAAGAGAGAATATGGATTTTCCCCTTCTCGAAAGGCACATACACCCTCACACACGCACACACGCACCCACCCATGGGCAGATATCTCAGGAATGAAAAATGACTAATCGTGTTATTGGAACTGGTGGATGTGGGGCCTCCGTGGTGAGATAGCAAGCTGCTGCCCTGCTGGAGGGAGGGCCCGTTTCTGAGCGGTTAGTTCACAGGCCCAGGCCTGGTGCTGCTGAGGACTAGTGGAGAATAATACCGGGATGCTGGGTTGTTTTGATGAAGAAGGATCACTTAGTGCCAGGTACTCCCCGAGCCCCTAGGACGGCTTCCTCATTGCAGGGTCTCAAAGACCGTTCCCGGAAGAACTTACCCTCAGTTTACTGGCAGAGGCACTATATATGTCCCGTCTGCCTTTGCCTCCAATTACATTTGCTTTTTCTCTTCTTGATACCGCTGAGCTACATCCCAGGCCTTCCTTGCCATTTTGTTTTTCAGTACATGTGTATGTACAGGTATGTTCACATCTTGGTACACGTGCACGTGTACCTCTGGAGAACGTGCATCTGGTGTCCTCCCTCAGGGGCTATCCACCTTGATTTTGAAGTATAGTTTGTGACTTGGCCTGGAATTCACCAAGCTGTCTAGGCAAGCTGTCAAATGAGCCCCAGGGACCCTCAAGCTGTCCAGCGAGCCCCAGGGACCCTTCTTGCCTCTGTCTCCCTGGCACTTGGATCTAAGCATGTCCCACCACACTTGACATTTTTCTATAAGTTTTTAAGGATCCGACATAGGTCCCCATGCTTACACAAGTACCTTATTGACTTAGGAAGCTCTCAGCCTTCATTTTTGTTTTCTAAAGATGGAGTTTGCTTCCTCAGTCCTTCCTGTCTATGTGGATGGAGGCAATAGCATGTATTTGTCTCATGGTGAACAACCTGATGATTGGCTTATCTATCTCAGCTGCTTCATGACCTGCGAGATTCAGTTCTGTGTTGATTAGCCTTTCAAGCTAATTTCTGATCTCTAGGAGAGCTAGCTTCCTTTATCCTGGGAAGTCTCTGACTTACATGGCACAGTAGAGCACTGTCACTTATGGGTGGATGGAAACAGCCTCGGAGAAGACAAAGAGAAGAGCAAAGACATGAGGAATTATAAAATCATACAAGGTCTAAGCCCTAGAGGACCATGGCCAGTAATGTCAAGAGCTGCAGTACGTAGGAAGTTGAGGTGCTCCGATCTTTCTCCTTTGCACGGAGCAGACATTGCTAACTGATCCCAGATCAAAATCTATTCAACACAGCTCTCTAGACAGCCTCTACTATTGATTCATAGTCAACATATGAGTCAGACGTAGTTCACAGTGTCTTCCAACTGAAGGCTTCACATTGGCGAGGGATAAACAGGAGCCCAGAGGAAGCCAGACCCACGCCTAAGCTCTCTGGTTTTCCATACACTGCCTTTCATATTCACATCAGCTGGGTACAAGGGTCATAAACCCCTGTATTTCATAACTCCTGCTTCTGCAGCAGAATCTCACAGACCCTCTTACAGTTGGATGGATAGAAGGGGCCTCCTGAGATATGGCAGAGGCTCAAACTGGTGTGGGGCGGGGTGACCTCAACCAGCAACATTGCAACACAGAATCTACCACACTAGAAAGAAATGTAAAGTTTCTGTCTGAAAACTTGAACCATGAGTAGATACTCCCCACTCTCACTTGCAGGACCACAGGAAATTCCTGGATCAAAGGCAACCAGGATGTCCTATTAGTTTTAAGTATGACAATCTGTTTTCCCCTGCTTGGCCTTAGACATTGCTGCTTGGTGGAGTTTCCCTGGGGAAAGAACCACAGGATTTGTGAATGAAGTTCCTGCTGGTTCCTAGACTGCTTCTCAGCCTCAGGTGGTTCCAGGGCTTATTCAGCTCTGCTGAATGTTTGCTTGGCTGAGAACCACCTTTCCACGAAAGGAAACTGTGGTTCAGGGTTCTGGCCCCAAGAACCCAGGGTGGGTCTGAAACATGGTGCATTTTGAGGTGAGGTCATCACGGCTCCATACTAAGGACATTTTCAGTGCCCTGCTTAGCAAGTCTGTTGAGTCTGAGACAAAAGCAGCTCCTGGATTGCCCCAGCTGCTTCCTGCTTCTGCCTGTTTCTGCTGCTTCTTGTGTATGAATGTGTGCATATGTGCATGTATGTGTAGGCGTGGCTCCATCTGACTCTCTCTCTCTCTCTCTCTCTCTCTCTCTCTCTCTCTCTCTCTCTCTTTCTTTGAGATGGATGATCCCTGCCTGGCCTGGAACTTGGAAAATTGTCACTGAGTGAGCCCAGGGATTAGCCTATCTCTGCTTCCTCAGATCTGGAATTATGAGTGTGTGTGTGAGCTTGGAGACTTGGTACATTTACTTACTGTGATCTCTCCCCAGCCTCTTAATGCCCACTTTATAGCAAAAAAAAAAAAAAAAGAAAAAAAGAAAAAAAATTACAAACAAATCCTACTGTAGCCCAGCCTGGCCTCTTGGTAAATGCATAAAAATAGCATTGTTGGGGACCTATGGAATGAGGCCTTTATGAGCCTCAGACTATATCCCTTCTTAGGTTTTAGTAATCACACATTGTTTGTTGAATAGAAACATTAATCTGCATTTCAGGAGAATGTTTTTCTGGATTGTCATTCTTGATGTGGCATATTTATACAGTGAAATGCTATTCACCTGGTGATGTGTGGATACACTCTGCAATGTTTATGAGCTTGGATGATATATTAAAGAAGACAGACACAAAAGGCCATATGTGTGCTCTTGTTGATATGAAATGTATAGAATAGGTAACTCCATAGAGATAAAAAGCAAATTAATGGTTGCTTCAAGTTGATGGAGGGAAGGCAGGAGAGGGATGATCACTATAGGGTACTGGCTTTCTCTTTTAGATGATGGGAATGTTCAAGGGTTGGCTGTGGTGAGGCTTTCATATATTTTTGTATGGCACATACCACTGGCTCACACTTTGTGTTATTTTTTCATAGCTATGACAAAATACTTGACTATAGCAACTTAAGGAGGAATGAAGGAAGGAAGGAAGAAAGGAGGAGGAAAAGATGAGAGGAGGGAAGGAAGGGAGGAAGGTGGAAAGAAAGGAGGGAAGGAGGGAAAGGAGGAAGGGAGGAGGGTTTACTTGGGCTCGCAGTTTGAGGGCTTACAGTCTGTCATGGCAGGCAATACATAGTGGGAAAAAGTGAGGCTGTGGGTCACATCAAGATCACAGTCAGAAAACACAGAGACAAATAATATGCTTAGCTGGCTTTATCTTTTCTCATTTTCTTTCAGTCTAGGACACCAGTTCACAGAATGGTTGCAGGAGGGAGGCTGCTTGTTGGTTCCCAACTGCTCAGCCCCGAAAAGATCACACGGAAACTGTATTAATCAAATCACTGCTTGGCCCATCAGCTCTAGCTTCTTATTGGCTAACTCTTACATATTAATCTAACCCATTTCTATTAATCTATGTATTGCCACATGGCTGTGGGTTACTGGCTAAAGTTCCAATATCTGTCTCTAGCAAGGCTACATGGCTTCTCTCTGACTCCACCCTTCTTTTTTCCAGAATTCAGCTTTGTCTTCCCTGCCCAGCTCTGATCTACCCTATTATGGCTCAAGACAGTTTCTTTATTAACCAATGATATTCACAGCATACAGAGGGGAATCCCACATCACCTCCCCTTTTCTGTTTAAATGAAAAGGAAGGTTTAAACTTTAACATAGCAAAATTACATATAACAAAACAGGTATCAAGGAAGAATTACAGCTTTTATCTTTTATCATGACTAAGGAAAACTATATTATTACTATCTATTCTTCAACTTCATCAAAGACTTCAGAAGGATATAATATTACCTAAGTAAACAGGAAGTACATTGTAAACAACTTCCAAAACTCTAGAATTGACAGAGACATCTCACTGCCTGGACAGTCACACAAAGTTCTTCTGTACCATTGGGGCATCCATCTTCAGCCACAGGCCCATAGTATTCAGCAGAATTTTCCATGAAGCAGGAAATTTCAAAGATAGTGCTGCCTATATTGGTAGTTTGTCAGCCACTTTCTTCTGTATTCTACAGAATGTTTGGTAGACTCTTTCATGCAGCAGGAACCCCAAAGGATCATCTCACCTTTAGGCAAGTTTAGCAGTCCTTTCTCTGTGGGTCCTACCTGTCCAATTTTTACAGCATACCATGAATCAGTCCAGAAAAGAGCAGTTTCTTGCCCAAATGGCTAACAAACTCCATGAGGAACCTCTTCGATGCCCATCAACCTCTTGAAGTATCTTGGTGCTGCCAGGAGCAGATGTATCTCATTGTCATGAAAAGTCCTAAGTTCTTAAACATTTTAAATGCTATATTCTGTAGTCTTTGAAAGATTTAAAGAATACCTGTCTAACGAAATATATCTTTATATATCTAGAAAACCTAACTAACATGACTACAAGCTTGACTATTATAGATGATTCTCTATTAGCCTATATTTCTTAATTATATATTACATTTTTAAATGAGCTGTACAAACACAATACCTTAATCAAGAGCAGAAATATATAAATAACAAAATTGACTTAAAACTTGTTTCAATACAGCAATATACATACAAATGCAAATCTCTATAGCACATCCCCCTTTAAATGTAAAGAAACATTTATAAACAATATTTGGGAATTTGGGCATAGTTCTGTAGACTACTTCCTGTTGATTGGGGGTACTGTTAATCAATCTTTCATGGTGTATCCTGTGTGCTAGGTTCATCTCAGTCAACAGTTGGGTGAAGTAATTTTTTGAGGGTGTTCATGGCAACCTTTCAGGGTGTCTTGGTCCATCAAACCATATTAGTCTGGAAGGAATCCATAGGTTCTCATCTTCTATGGAAACAAAAGAAGAACCTCTTTTCCAAAGCAACATATCCTTAGACCCATATTTTGAAAACAAGATACCTTTAAAGTATATATGTTGGTTACTAAGCATCTTCACAGTCAAAAAATTCTAAGAAAACACAATAATATACATAATCCAGACTCTCTGTATATATTCCATCTTTATGTGGTTTATTCTTTTTTACTTCTTTTAATCTGTGACTGTCTGTACTCTGCCTCATTAAGGACTTTTTTTTAACCATTTACTTCTTTTTATAACTGTCTGTATTCTTTTTCTTTTCTCTCCCAAGCCTATGTACATTTATTCAACACTGTGACCCATTTAGAGGTCTTTTCCATCTGAATTTATCTTTATTATGTATCTGTAATTCTTTACTGTCCAGGAGCACTTCTTAAAATGCTAAGCTTTTCTTAGGAACTTAAGTGACTCCATTGCTAGGAGAAATACAGCACTGCCTGCTTGCCCCGCCCATCCCAGCATGGCAGAGCTGCTCGCTGCCTCCAAGAGCCATGCACAATGCCCCATCTCTAGGCATATAGCCAGTCCATGTTGCCACCAAGCAAGCTGTAGCACATTGCTCACAAACCCCATTCAAATGCTTGGTCTCCTGAAAGAACCAGAGGTCACATTGGCAGCATGGCCCAGAAAGCCAGCATTTCAAAGTGGCATGGCTTTATTTCTGCTACCACTGAGTCAGGAAAACCTCTCTTAAAGGAGCTGCAGCACACTGCCAGCAAACAGCAAGAAGCTGTGTTGAACTCTGTATTTTGTGTCTAGAATTCCTTTTCAAGTTCTCTCAGGTTTTTAAGTGGAATTTAGTTGGCTACGTGGGTGCCAATCTATAGGAGGGAGGGCACTTGTTGGTTCCTGACTGCTCAGCCCTGAAATAATCACGAAAAGCTGTAGTAATTAAATCACTGCTTGTCCCATTAGCTTTAGCTTCTTATTGGCTAACTCTTACATCTGAATTTAACCCATTTCTATTAATCTGTGTATTGCCATGTGGCTGTGGCTTACTGGTTAAAGTTCCAGCATCTGTCTGTCTCTAGTGGGCTACATGGTTTCTCTCTGACTCCACACTTCTTTTTCCCAGCATTCAGCTTAGTCTTTCCTGTCCAGCTCTGTTCTACCCTATCATGGGCTCAAGACAGTTTCTTTATTAACCAATGGTATTCATCACATACAAAGGGGAATCCCACATCAAATGGTGCCACCCACATCAGAGCATGTCTTCCGTTCTCAGTTAAAATTCTCTGGAACACACTTACAGACATGTCCAGAGCTGTGTTTCCTCGAGGATTCCAAATCCAGTCAAGTTGACAGTGAAGGTTTTCACACAAACTTCAAATGAATACCTAATGCAATATGTGGATATCTCAATGATGTTATTTTATGAAGAAATTTCTTTCTTTTTGCAATGGATGTGGCTATAGTGGTAATGGATGATGATACCATAACAACTGAAACACACTTGTCTCACCCAGAGGTATTCTGGTGAGAAAAAACACATAACACCAGCAGACCAAACTTAGACTCAGATTTCTGTTTGGTAGAGGGGAAAGAACTTCCTCTATCCAAGGGCTGTTGGAGGGGAAATAAGATAAGGTGCGGCCAGCATTTAGAGTCTGGCATGTTACAGGCTCTCAAGAGGTGATAGTGGACGCTGTCATTATTTGCTAGAATATTGGAATGGAATGGCCCTGGGGTAATCTGGTTGGGAAGAGTCACTGGAGGTCACTCCTGAAGCTGTAATATTTGCAGATCACCTTCATTGCATCAGCTTAGGTCCTGCGTGACAATAAAAAAATATATTTGCACTTCTCCAAAGATGCTTTTATTCACACCTCTCACAAGGCTGTGAACATATTTATGTCAAATAATAACAGTGTTATTGTTTTTGAACAGTCTGAAGTATCTTCAACGAGTGGTGGCAGAGGAATTAAAATTTCCCTGATTCTTGTAAATCACCCATAAGCGCTTTTAGAAATTGGAATGTCTACGTATGAGAGACACTGGGCAGAGTCAAGGGCTGACCCTGGATCTGTCTGTCACTCATCAGTGGTGCAACGTAAGGAAACGATTTCTTGGGACTTCGGTATTTTCACTTACAAAACAAGAAGGTGGCGGTGGCGGTGGTGGGAGCTGTTTCTGAACAGCCTCCATGCAGAGGACCTCAGCCTGTGACAGTGAAGCAAACATTATCAGCAGCCCAGTGAGCAGGACCAGACACCCTGAAGAATCTCCTACACACTAGATCTGCTTCTGTTCCAAAGATGTGGAAAGAAGCTGGCAGCAAACCTGCTGGAGAAACAGCTTGCTTTTTGTTCCATCTAGTTATCGATTCTCCACATGGTTCTGGGTCTCCAGCATCTCTTTTACCCCAAATTCACTCGTGTGAGTCCTGGCTTGGAAACAGCGTCCGTGGAGATGTATTCCAGTTAGTATGAGACCGTTAATACGGCTCTTCTCAGGACAGAGAAATTTTTAAACAGAGACAGAGGAAAATACCCTGTGAAAATGGAGGCAGAGGTTGGACCCATATTGCTATAAGCGAAGGGACACCAGCAACTGGCAGAAACTAGGAGAAAGATTGGCAACAGAGTCTCTTTCAGGGGCTTTCAGAAGGAGCCAAGCTTGGCCTTCTAGCCAAGGAGGTACCAGTCCCATCTTCAGGGTTGGTGAAGATAGTCATGTGGCAGAGATTGTCATGTGTGTTGGAACGTGGACGCTCCCAGTGATGTTATTTGACACCTGACACTTTCATTGGCAACGCTTTGAAATAATACCAGCTGGACAAGATGGTGGCTCTCATTCTCTTGTGATGACCAGAGCTGCCCAGATGATGGCCCCAAAGCTGCACTTGGCCTTTTATAATAGGAAAGCGGAGCATATTAAATGTACTGTCATACTAACTTTTAAACAGTTCTTGAAATGCATAAACGCATGTGTCTGTGCATGTGTGTGTGCAAAATAATTGAACACATTCTCTGGGAGAGGAAAACCCTTTGCTTTCAAAATACCTTTGGATACAACCTCTGCTAAGACCTGTGATTGGTTCTCCTAGACAGAGGAGGTCCACACTCACTGCTAGAGACAGACGGTGCATAGGGACACAAGATGGACCTTCTTCCTTTAATAATAGTAGTTAGCATCAGGGAGCATTTTAAGTGTCCTGCAATAGGGACTCCTGACTTATACCCAGACTGGCCAGGTCAGGGCTCTGCAGGAACACAGACCAGCCAGGCTTTCTTTAGGGCCACTGGAGGAGAACTCCCTAGAAAGTGCTTTTGCTTGGGCTGTGTCCTGCCTCTTAGGACATGGTTCCTGATGACTGATTTATTGACCTACGAATATAAAGTGTCTCCACCGAGCAGGTCTGAAGATGTCTGGAAGACCTCCAGTGTGGGTGGCAATAAGCTTACAGCCACTAAGTGTGACAGACAGCACCGTGCAGAATCCATGTACCACCCTGGGAGAGCAGCAATACCTGAGCATGGGACTGAGGCCCAAGAAGCTTCAAAGTAGCAGAGGCCTGGATGAAAGAGGGTATGTATTCATGGAATCCTTCCCAATTCTTGTATCCTTAGCCCTGGAGTGGGGAGATCTTGGCAGGCCTGGGGACCTAGGACTCTTCCCTGCAACACAGGTTGCGGTGTCCCAGACCTTCAAAGAGGCCTGTACATCCACGCAGTCACAGGAACGATATGGAAGCCGTCTCAGAGGACCCTGCCCACTTCTGTTCCTTGTTGGAACCACCCACCTACACCTCCTACTGCTTTTGATCTTCCTCCTACTCCAAGCTTGGCCCAGCTTGGAGGTCTCCTGCTGCGTTGCCCCAGGATGGGTCCCTAGCTCACAGGGTTCCACTCCCTCTATCACAGCTCAGATCTGACCTCCTGCCTGCTGCACCGTGGCAGTAGGAGCCCTCTGAGGTCCCCAGGAGGGAACAAAGGAGAAAGCTAACTTGGGGCTGAACCGTGGAGGGGTTTGTAGGCTAGGAACAAGTTAGGTAGATGTATTTTGATGGTCAGTGAGGACTGCCCCATCCCTGGCCTCCTGAATTGCACAATAACGGAGTGATTATAGACAGTGGTCAGGGACTCAGGCTCTGGTCACTTTCCAACTGAAGCCGTTCCCTGCCAAAGAGGGCACGGCCGAATTCGTTAACCTCTTGGTGCCTCAGCTCGCCCATCTCTAAGATGGTAGTGGTAAGAACAGCTTGTTACTGAGTTCTTAGGTGGCCCGATGTCACACGTGCGTGAGAGCTCCGGGCTCTGTGAATCTGCCCTGAGCCACGGCTGTTTAGGAAGCTGCCATCAGCTAGCGTTGGAAGAACGCCAGCAGCCGGCTGGATGCGCAGCTGCAGTGAGCCTCCAACGCTCTTTCCTGCCTTCTGCACGACAGGCCTCTACCTCTCTTCTTAGCATTCATCTTTTCCTTCCTCCCCTGGCCCCTGGCCCAGTCTGGCTCTGATGACCTCAGAGGGACCACTGTAGCTGCTTCCCTCAGCTTCCTGCTCATGCCTCATTCTGCTCCAGCTTTCCTTCTTGCGGTTGCCCAGTTCCCTTCCTTTAGTTTCTGTGATCTGACCCTTGTTTGAAGCTCTCAGAAGAACGAGAACCTGAGAAGTCTGAACCCAGGTTCAAATGTGAGTCACGCTACACTTGAGTGGTAAAGTTTTGATTTTCCTATTTACAGAAAACAACAACAAACAAACAAGCAAAAAAGGATGGACCGTACCTGCATTGTCAACCAGACGAGAATGCTTGATGTGAGATGTGGATGGTTGTAACCTGGACAACAGCTTGCTGTTTTGGGACCATACTGTCTTCCTTTCTTGAGGGATTGGTCCATGCCTTTCACTTCCCTGTAGGATTTTTGTCACCCTGAGCCACTATTATCCAAATCAGTTTTTCATTTAGAGCTGGGCACACTCTGTGTTTTGGGAAGCTTCCCTGTTTCCTCCACTGGAAGTCATTTTCTGTTTGTATTTCCTGTGTCTGATGCAACCCAACTCTCAGATGCACCTTCCTGGGTCTGCATTCAAACCCCTCCTCCATTGGAGTTGCCCTGTATTTCCCATGCATCACCCACCCACCCACTCAACAGGTGCTGAGGAGCCCTTGCTCAAGGAGGGGGGAAGGTGTAGATGGATGAATGACCTGAGGCAGGATGGGTATAAAGGGATGGACCTGAGATGGCAGGTATCTAAATAGGTCTCTCTCTCTCTCTCCCCTCTCTCCCTCTCCCTCTCCTTCTCTTCTTCCCTCTCTCTTTTTTGATTGCATATTTTCTTGCTTTTTGTCGTGACAGAGGCTTTGTAGCCCTGATTGGCTTCAAACTCAAAATTCCTATGTGATTGAGGATGGTCCTGAACTCTTGATCCTCTTGTCCCTACCCCGGTGTTCTGAGATTACAGGCGTGTGCCACCACACCGGGTTATGCAAGCACGGAGTGCTGAGGAATGAACCCAGGCCTTTGTGCCTGCCAGGCAAACACGCTACCAACTGAGCTACGTTCTCAGTCTCTGGGTAGCCATTTTCATGTGGCCCAGATGTTACAAACAGGATGAATCCAGAGTACTTAGAGAAGAGGGGGTTTGGTGCAGAAATGGAAAGGGTGGTCAGAGAGGGGCCTCATCTACACCCTGTCATGTGCAGACCAACTATACACTTAAAAATGTATATGCAGCTCGTTCCCACGGGTGAGGACAGGAGGCTGATACGCTCCCATGGGCATGTCCATGCAGCACGGCACTCCTGCTGGAGAGTCTCAGAAAGTGCCTTCCAGAACGGGGTATGGAGGTTGGGATCTCGCGGGAGCAGGGTCTCTGACACAGACCGGGTTCCACACATAGATACACACAATGGGTTGTGGGGAACTGGAGCACTGTATGGAACAAAAGGCCTTGGGGACATTTGTGACACAATAGCTCCCTTCCTGGACACAGTGAGGCCCATTTCCCCAGCAGTTCTAAGGTCGGTGTGTCCTGGCACGAGCCCTCTTCTCTGTCCCCAACTCCTATTCCTAGGCCACACATTCCTCCAGCTGTGCTGTATCCAAAGTAGTTTAATGCCTGATGTCTATCTCCACATGGAGCTCTGTTTTACCATGAGGCCTTTGGAAAATGATTTTCTTTCTTTTTTGTTATTTATGTATGTATGTATGTATGTATGTATGTATGTATTTATTTATTAATTTATTTATATCTCTTTGAAACAGATGTCAGCCACAGCTCCCAGCCCAAAGGGCAGGTTCAAGGCTTTGAGATGCGTCTGAATGTCCCTTTAACATCATTCCCTCTAATACCCAAATATACCTCAAGTCATTACCCTGTTTTTATAAGACGTTCTGAACCATATGTTCGGGAACTAATTAGGCATACAATTCAAGCCCTGGGATCAGGTGGCACTTTGTCGAAATATCTTAACCTTTCATGATTATCTTAATTTAGAGAAAATTCAAAACACATTCGGAAGTCTCAGAAAATGAAGCAAGTAGGAATTTACTGACTGCTTTTCTTGATGTGAGGATCGTTTCTTTACAAGCGCGGTCCAGGCCTCCTGGGAAATCATCAGGACTCGCTCACAGCTTGCGGGGATATGACAGGGACCAGGCCTCCGTGACTGTTCCCAGTTTGTGTCTAGCAATGTGCAGTTCCCAGCTCCACCATCATCCATGCATGAGACAGAAGGGAGACTAAAAGAGTGGAAACAGTGCTTGGGAGCTTTCCCTCCTTTTCTGATAAGGCATAAAATAAGCTGGTGAGAAATAGCCCTGTAGTGTGTATTGTCTGGGAAGATTCATAACCTGGACTCACAGAACTAGTTTCCCATTGGCTGTGGGGATTGGCAGATAGGAGGTTCTAGATATGGAATTCTAAATTCCAGGTTTATTCCGGAGCCTCTGGGAGGGCTGGGGTTCTTGCGTCCTTTGCCTCTGTGTAGTGTGCCTGCAATGTACATCACAACGTATATCAATGTATACCACAAGTTCTTTGAGCTGCTTTTTGGACCCATCTTTCCAGAGCCTCTATTCAAAGTCCAGTCTGTTCTGTATAGCCCATGCTTTAAAGAGCTCCTGACAATAGAGGCCTGGCTAGTGCGGGACGACTGGGTCAACTCTCAAAAGTCACTCCTTATTGATGTCCTTTTAGCAATTAAACTTGTGGAATAAAGTTTCCAGCCAAAGTGCCCGGTCAAATTTAAATTTCTCATAAGTATATGTATGTCTTTTTGTAACTCCAAGTGTATTCTAAGTACAGAAAAAGACAATTCCACCAAATAACTGCTGGCTACAATTCTAAATCTCAGGTTAACTGGGAATCTTGTATTTTATTTGTTAGGCCTTGTAGACAAACTTCAAGATACAGTCTAATGGAGATGGTAATTTTGGAGGTTGCCAACAAAGAGCAAAATTGAATCAGACCCTTCACTGGTGATAATTCCTCTTAGACCTCAACCCAACTCCATGAAGTAGGGTCTGTGAGTGACCCGAAGCTCAGAGATGTCAAGAGACTCCCCTAAAGTTTCCCATCTGCATGGCTAGCCCAGCTTTGCTAGACTTCAAAGCCTGGACCCCTTCGATGCTACCCCAGTGCCAAGCTGATGGTTATCTTGCCTGAGTTCTCATTTTCCCAGCTTGCTCTGGCTCCTCTCAACTTCTTCCCCATTTTCCCCCCACAAATGTTCAAGGAGAGATTCACTCCCGTCAGATCAATGTCACTGCTGTAATGAAAACCACCACCCAAGCCCACGGAGGACGAGGTCTGTGGGACCCTAATGAGAATGGTTCCGATTATGTAGAAAGCAACCTCGTGGTTATTCTAATGTTACAAGTAAATATAAAACATTTAGAAATACTTGGCCTGGCTTTTTTTTTAAAGTACAGATGTCTGACTCTCTGCCAGTTTGTTGTTAAAATTGCTACGGTGGTTGGGTACAAAGATTGCTGTGGAAATAAAAGCTGATGCTCTCTGGACACCTGTTTTGACTTTGCAGAGAACCTGGTGATGATGAGGTCAGAGTCGATGGTGGCTAAGAGTGGCTCTTGCTCGGAACCCCGATATTCACAACTCAGTCGCTGCTCTGCTGAAGACTCACAGTGGCGCCCCCATTGTCCCCTGAACCTCCAGCCTCAGCTGCTGCCATCCTTTCCCTCACTTTCCAGGGCATCTTCCAACTCACCCTGCATGTGCACTGGTCAGACCCTTGGTTAGGGCTCGTCCCCTGCTCTTGTTCTGGCTGGTACCTCTTCTTCCTCCTCCATCTTCTCCAGCTCCAGTCATGGATGTTACACAGCTCCACTGGATTCCTTTATTTCCTGCAACTCTCTGACCCCCTCTTCTTTACTTCAAGTCTTGCCACCAGAAGGTAAACTCTACCAAGGTGGGGACCCTAATGTTGTGTCCATCTGCATTGCCACCCAACACCCAGGGCAGCGTGGAGTAGATACAACTTGCTCCGTAAACATTTGCTGAACAAGTGGTCCATCCAGACACCTGACGTCCTGCACTCCTCATCCTTTTGAGGTCATATCAGGAAGTAACACCCTCCACAAACTGTACTACTCACTGAGAACCCCTCCTCCAAACAGGAGGTGCTGTATTTCTGGGGGTGTGCTCTGAACCACATCAGGGGATTCCTCATCGCAACAGGACTTCCCTGGTGTAAGAGGATAAACAGAAGTTTCAAGATTCACAGGCATCAATGTGACCCTAATAATCTTCCCATTGCAAGCGGGTGTGTTGATGAGACACGCATGCAGAATGCAGGCACTGCTGAACAGCTTTGCTCGCTCCATGCAGGTCCTTCCCTCGCTGCAGTGGTGCCTCTCTGTGCAGCTGCCTGCCATTGGTCCTTAATATTTTGTTGCACACATGCTGTGTTTCCTCCACGCTGTCCCCTCCCTGCCTGTTATCTGGCTGTAGAGAGCACCTTGCCCTGACAGCACATCCTCAGACACTCATCATCACCAGCCTAATGCGGAGGTCAGTCTCTCCCTTCCAGTCCTGCTTTGGCTGCTTCTTCTGTCACCCTGGAACGCCTTTGTTCTTTGTCCTCATCGCCTTCTGCACGAGTCTGATTTTGAGATGCTTCTAGAGAAAGCGCTGGGCTCGTTCCTCTCTCCCCAACATAGACTCCTGTTTGCTAATGTTGTTGAACTGGATACACAATCTCACAACTTCAAGTCTTCAGCTCTGAGCCTAACACTGGGTCTACGGGTGATAAAGCTATACCTTCCCTACTCCACAGGGAGAGGCAACATGGTTACTGGACCAGGCACTCTAGTGTGTGTGTGTGTGTGTGTGAGAGAGAGAGAGAGAGAGAGAGAGAGAGAGAGAGAGATGGAGAGAGAGGGAGAGAGAGAACAAGTCACACCTATACTATATATGTGGAGGAAAGAGGAAAATTTGCAGGAATAGGTTCTCTCCCTCCATTATGCAGGTTCTGAGGATGAATTCAGATCACAATGCTTGGTGGTGAGCACCCTTACCAGTGAGCCATTTCTCTGGCCCCACCTTGTATTTGAGACATGGTGTCTCTTTGGAACTTGAGAAGTAGGTTAGGCTGGCTGGTTCACAGGTCCCAGACATCAATCAAACTGCCTATCTGGCAACTCTGGAACCTAAACTATACAGTATCTTGTCTGACTTTTTACATGGGTTCTGGGGATGGACCCAGGTCTTCACACTTAATGGGCAAACCCTTCACCAATGAAGCACCCAAGCCAGTGCCTTCAGGACCTCGCTACTCCAAACACTCAGAAAACAGCTCTTTCCCTGTTTCATTCAGATGTTTCCCTGTTGGGTGACCAAAAGCCCAAGACAACTATTCCTAGGCTTTCTGCACACACATCTCCCATTCCCAACTTGCCTGAATGTTTTATGCCAAAACTCAGTCCTCAAAATTTAAAAAAATTCCTTCAGAAATTCAATTGCTAACACTAAACACATGAGTTGCAGAACCAGAGATCTGGGTGGGAAAAAATACCCTGCTTTTGTCAGGTAAATGTTGTCATGTACACGAACATGCTTTAATATTTATCTCAAGCAGGTCATAATCAGAGCATGCCACTCACACAGGGTCCAAAGCCACTTGGAAAAGATGGCAACAAGGCCTGGAGGATCACACACATCTGAAGCCAAGGATCCTCTCTTTCGGCATGATCTCGGAGACTTAGAAGTATTCTGTAAGCAATGTGGCTTGGAACTGAAGCCTGGGGCATGCAACATCACTGAAGCCACAGGCTAAATTGAAACACTCCTCTTGGGTGCAGAATCTGGACCCATTATTTGGAGACACAGATATCTTTCAAATTTCTACATCTGTGACACACGAGGTGGTAAGCTAGAATCTAGATGGCTGACAATCTTTCTAAGGCTACTACTATCTCAAATACAGCCTTGGTTAGCTTTGGGTCCATCGTCATGTTTTCAATGACAGATGACTGTCAAAGAGAGAGTTCATAAGAACGTTTCCCCAAACTCCTCGTGGAGGACAGCAGCAGGAGGAAACACTCCATCACCAGCAAAGTGACACTAATGTATTCTATTAGATTTGCTTATCATGTTAAAGAGCGTATTAAAAGGAAATGTTTGGAAATAGGATGCCAAGCCGTGGGGTGATGGATGGAGAATTCCTAATTTGGAAAAAATGTGCTAAGTCGACATGATTGATGTGAGTGGCCTACTTTATTTTACAGGAAAGTATGAGCTGCCTCGGGCCCATGGTGGTACACATATTTGGAAAAAGTTGTGTTTTTTTCCACATTAAGTTTTTATTAACATTTTCAAAAGAGCAAAAGCACCATAGAAGGATGTAAGTCTCAACTTGTCAATGCAGATGTGTTTGTAGTGACTTGCTTGCTGGAAGCGCTTCCCAGCGAGACACACTCCTCCTTTTCAACAGAACACCTGACGGGAGAAACATGACACCCTTTCCCTGATAAAACTGACAAGGAAGAGGTTTTATTTATTTATTTATTTATTTATTTATTTATTTATTTATTTATTTTACTCGAAGCTCAGACAGATCTTCGGGTCCTTGGGTACTTACAAGTAGCAATGCTGGAGTGATTGACATCTCCCCGGGGCTCAGACACTCTCTGCTGCAAGCAAAGATCATGGCTGAATTAACCATTTTGCTTCAACCTTAGATGTCAGATCCAAGAGCTGAGGACTGGTCTCTTGATTAAACAGATCTTCATTTGGGAAGCCGGGACTCTACAGTTTATTTCAGGTTGTGGGCGGCCAGAACACAGCTGGTGGCAGACAGACACACTGCTACTGTTGAAGTGTTGTTGCCAGCCGGTTTGAGAACCCAGGAGACACCTTTGGTGTAGCGAAGAAGGCAGAGTCTAAAGGAAAGATATCCATAGTAAGAAGTGGAGGTGGGAGAGTTAAGGCTTCTCATCTTTATTGAGGCTTTTTATCAACTTGTCACAAATGACTGGAATTGCTGGATGCCTCAGGTCTTAGAAATTTTACTTCTAGAAACTTCTTGTAAAGAAGTAAAGAAATCATTTAAGAAGAGACACAGTGTATCAAAATTTAAATGATTTACCTGTTTCTGGTTGGAGTGGCTGACCATGGAAAAGGCTACAATTCTCTCCCAAATTAGCCCATACATTTCACACAATTCTAGTACAACTCATGATTAAAATTACTAGAAGGCTGGTTCTAAAAATTATCTCAGAGAATAGATACATGAGAATAGATAATTTTTCTAAAATGAAAAATGAGAGGAAACTGTCTTAATTGATTTAAAAATATATTCTATGTTCCATTTTGCTTGCTAACATGTCTTCTATTTCCACAACATTATTTACTAATGACTTTCACTTCACAATCCTGTAGTAGGTCAAAACAATAAAATACGGAGTCCAGAATGAGGTAGAGGTTGTTTTCTTACAATAGAAAAAGGTGAGATGGCAGCAACATGGTGTTGCAATAACTATTTACTTGTTTGAAGGGGAAAGAATGTTTGTTTTTTGCTTTGTGACACATTCACAGAGAAAAAAAAATGCAAGTGCATTAGAGATGAACACACCGCTTATGGACACAAAATGTACAGAACAGGCTATGGGGTGAAATAAGTCCAGAGACCGAGAGGGAGACTTTAAGATAGACAGACCTTGACCCCATCGTAGGTACTTGCCGCCTAGTCTGACCACTTGAGTTTGATCCCATGGTGGAGTGACAGAATTCCTCTTGCATTAGTCAATCAATTGATCAGTAAGTCAGTCAGTAAGTAAATTAAAAATGCAATTTGGAATCTTTTAGAATAAAAAGACCATCAAAAATCAGAGGACCAGACTTTATTCATCCCTGTGTCACAAACACAGAAAGTAAAACAATAAATGAAACCAAAACAAGGGCCATCACTCCAAAAGAAATGTCGGAAAGATGGATGCAAGCTTTCTACAAAGGAAATATAGGGCAGCACTAAACAAGGCAGTGATCAAACAAGCTAAAACCAGAACAAAACATTTTCACCCAATTCTAGTTTCTGTCTAACAATCGCGTGTACATGTGTGTCTGTCTGTCTGTCTAACAGGTATACGTAATCATCAACAGTAACAGGATGGGAGATGTACCTTTTAAGTTTGACTTTTGGCTCTTCTATCATATTTTTTTTTGTGATAATATAATTGTTGTTGTTGAGACAGGGTCTCATGCAGCCCTGGCTGGTTTCAACCTCACTATGCAAGCCAAAGATGACCTTGAACTACTGATCTGCCGTCTCCACCTTCTAAATGCTGGGTTTCTGGTGTTCACTGCCACAACCAGCTTACATGATGCTGTGGCTAACCCAGGGCTCCTGAATGCTGGGCAAGAACTCAACCAGCTACACCACTTTCCAGACTCTCATATATTATGTTTATAATAAAAACATTATGTGCACATGGCCATTTTGCCTGGAAACGTAGGGCAACTTTCTCAGAGTGGCTGGCATAGAAGACCCAGAGCTGGGTCTATGATGCCCAGGCTTCTTTCTACCGAGAAGCTCACAAGACCACAGCACAACCTCTCCACCAAAGGTGAGACCAGTGCCCTGAAAACCCTATTCCTGGAACACCTCACATATCTGACTCGATCAAGAGTGTTGTGGAGTCTCCTGCCACAGTCTAGGGTGACTTGCTTGGTGTCTGGTGTTTCTGGACTTCCTTGTTACTTGGAATCAAGATTGGCTGGGCCAGTTCTCTGGTGCAAGGTTTGAAGACTCTCCCAGAGGGGACTGTCCTCTCCGGGGGGTTGTCTACCCTCTACACACTTGTCAGTTAAACTGGAGGTGTCTTTGGCTCCCACTTGCATTCCCACAGTCCACTAAGGGCACAGAGGGTGAGCATATGACAGTTTGCTGACTCAGTGGGCTTGCCAGGGAGACCTAGAGTCCTGTCTCTGGTCCTCTCAGGTCTCATGCTGATCTCAGGCCATTTCTGTTCCCACCTGAGGCTCCTTTTTCCCTTTTGCAATATAGGTGTGATGTAGTCTGTAAGGACATGGAGCTATTTGGCATAGGGATGAGCATTGCCAGGCTTCCTTTGAGAATTTAGGCACTGAAGACTAGAGGCCAAATGTAGTACAAATAGTAGTATTTGTCCTCTAAAACCGTGTAAGAGACAAACTTCAGAGCTTCTCTCCAAGGGAGTTTGTATATGACTAAATTAGATGGGAAGACCTACCCTAACTGTGGGTTGCGATCTTCCATAGGGTTCAAGACTGAATAAAAAGGAGAAAGCAAGCTGAGTACCAGCATTTTTCTGTCTGCTTCCTGACTGACCCCATGCCTTGCCCATGATGATAGACTGTACCCTTGACTCTGAGCCAATGTAAATCTCTTCCTCTTCAAGGAGCTTTGGCCAGACACTTTGTCATAGCCATGAGAAAAGAATCTAATGTGTGGGGAGATCCAGAGGCAGATTGTAGGGGAGTGTGGAGGAGCACATCTATGCTTCTGTTCTGGATTCATCTTCATCAGCTTGTGGCAGATGTCCAGGAATGAATGTATGGACAAATGGTGACATCTTCCCATAATTTTCCATCATTGAAATCAGAAGTGCAGGACTAGAAATGACTTTATATATCACACTGCCCTATGACTTCTCTCGGAAACCCCGGAACAGCAACAGCTCACCCAAGGTTGCAGAGACCATGCATTAGAACAGGTGGTATGCGCTGGCTTGAAGACATCAGCCAAAGCTAGGAATAACTGACTTGGCATGGTTTGAGAGACAGGGGAACCCTAGGAGAACTACCCCTCATCTAAAACCCCCACCTTGATTCTTCCAGCCCAGTCACTCCTGGGAGAGGCCTGATGCTCTTATAATGAAGTCATATCTATCACAAAGATCCTTGGGGCGACTTAGCTGAGAAATAATTACATGTGTCTCAGAGCTGGGAGAGCAAGGGTTTCCATCCAACAATCCATGATGCTCTTTAAAAAGGGGTTTCACTATAAATTGAAGCTGGGGTGGGGAGAGGCAAGGTTTCCAAGCCAGGATGCCATGTTCTCATTCCTCCTTTTATGTCTTGGCATCATTTCATTTGTATGTCTATATCACTGCGTAGACATATTAAAGCAACATTAAAGGAGATTAAAAGAGGAACAACTGCCATCCATAACCATACTGCTGTAACTAAACTGGTCACACGCCTGTTCCTCCTTGCTTAACTGCACAGGCAGGGCATGAATGCTTTCTCGTTGTCGGCAATTAAACAATCAAGAAGCACATAGCGTCACCAGGAAAACTGCCCAGTTTGCCGCGGACTCTCCAGGTCCCTTCCTGTCCTAGAATCTCTCTCCTGCCAGCTTGGCGCAAATCTCTCCGGAAAGTTTCTACACGTTTCCATCCAGGTCCGTGCATGCCGCTGGGCACGCAAGTGGTGTTTGCGTTAAGCATTAACAGAATCGTTTTATGTATTATTCTAGAATAGTGGTTCTCAACCTTCCTAATGCCATGGCCCCTGTAATACAGATCCCCAATCATAAAGTTATTTCTATTGCTACTTCACAACTCTAAATTTGCTACTGTTTTGAATCGTTTATAAATATCTGTGCTTTCTGATGGTCTTCGGTGACCCAAAGGGGTTGTGGCCCACAGGTTGAGAATGCTGTTCTAGAACTTGCTTTTTCTTCCCTTTAATCGGTCTTAGAGATCTTCCCACGATACTTCAGAAAGCTACTTCCATTTTCTGTCTTAAGGAAGCATCCTTATTTTTCATGGCAAATCTCCCACTAGTGGACATGTAAGTTGCTTTTACTTTTTCAGTATCTGAAACTGACTCCATATATCCTGCAGCCTCGAGCTTTCTGCTTCTCTGCTGGAGCCGGTCCTTTATGAAGTCATTCCTCTGGTCTGCTGTAGAATGTTATGAAGAAATTTCTCCCCTTACATTTCCAGTACCCAGAACTGTGTCTCGTGCAGCACTTTCATGCGGGAAGTATTTGCTGAATAAATAATTGACCATTAGCAGGTAGATAGAGTTGCAGACCACTTTTACAGTTAATGCTTGTCAAAGGCCCACAGCTTACAAAGACATTTTGATTTCCTAATCATAATCAGCTCTCAGAACTACCTCATGAGGTCATGACTTCCTGATGAACTGTGGCCTGAAGTCAGGGGTTGGGAGGCAAGGGTCATGGTTCAAATCCTTGTCCTGAAATTTCCTGCATCAAACCTTGAAGAATCTACTTAACCTTTATGGACTCCAATTATTATTTTTCAAGTATTTATTACTATTATTATTTTGTGTGTACAGTCTCTGATTTTCACTGTCTCTGTCTCTCTCTCTGTGTATGTATGTATGTATGTACACAAACTACAATGCCCACGTAGAGGTCAGAGGACAGGCTTGGGTATTGCTACATTTTCCAGGCTAGCTGACCTGTGAGTTTCCCGTGAGTTCTCCTGTGTCTGCATCCCATGTTTCTGTAGAAGAGCTGGGATGAGAGACAGGTACCATCACATTCACATTCAGTTTTTATATTGGTTGTTCCAAGGATTCAAACTCAGGTCATCAGGTTTGTGCTGAAGGGTTTTTATGGGATAAGGCAGTTCCCTGGTTCCAGTCCTAATTTTTAAACATGCAAAATAGGGAGGGCGATGCACAGATACACACACACATACACACATAACATACACGTACACACATATACACACATATGTACACATACATACACTCATATACGCATACCCATACATACACACTACACTCTTTCCCTTGAAGGAACTTGTGATATTTAAATGTGACACTCTATGCCAACTACCTCATGCCCAAAAAAACTCAATAAATAATTGATCCCATTTGTCCCTTGTTCCAGAAGTCCTTCAGTCACCTACACACTTGGCACCAAGTTTTGCAGCCCCTAGACACCTCACTGCTTTCCCTAAAGAATCTCCTGAATGGCCTTCCTTCAACCTCCAGGAGTGTCTCAGAAATGCCACGGGAAGCATCTGCTTGCCTTGAGTTATTCAAACGTAACAGCAGCAGCTTTCTTCTGGGCGCTTTTCATCTGGACACCGATCCCATTAAATAGCAGTTAGCTGTCTCGTTCCCCAGCTCTTGAGGGCCAGCACTGTGATTGACTAAATTTGTTAATTGCAGGTCAACTACAGATTTCCTTGTAAATGGTAAATGCTCCATTGGTGGAGCAAAAATGACCTAAAACTTCTATAAATATCTGATTTTTAAGTGATCCCATGCTTCCATGCTTCTAAAGGTCCAAGGGCTCTTAATCCACTCTGCTCTATGACATGTCCCAGACACCTTGCCAGCTTCACTCTTTGGGGTTTTCGAGGGAACTTGCCTTTTATTTCTTCCCCAGAGCCTGGTTTTTGCTTTTCTCTCTGCCTCTGCTCAGCAAGACCCATTGCAGACAGTTCTTTTGGGTCGTATTCACGTGGCCTTGATATTTTTTCCTTTTGCCTTTTGTAGAGGCAACTTCCTCACACTATTTTTCAAATAATGCAAAAGTAAAAGCCATCAACATGCCCAGCAGCCTTGGAAAAGGAAAAATACCCTTGGAGAGCAGTGACAAAAGGTGGCCTCTCCCACCTGTAAGGTGGCATCGCTTACTACGTACCAGCTGGGTTTCCTCTGCTAGGCAGTGTGCTTCTCAGAGGTGGAGTATGGGAGTTTTCATCCTTGAATTCCAAATGCCAGCCAGTGCCTGTCACATACAGATAATTCGGGTAGGGGGCAGTGAAGGAATATTGCTTTCGCTTTTTTCAAAGTTTCTGCTAGTATGTTTATGCTCCTATCAAGCTTAAAATTCTGAAATTTATAAGGAGATAATTAATGGGCTCTAGTGGATTTCTAACCACTTCATGTAATTTGTTTTTATGAAGGACAAAACAGACTATGCCAGGTACCGACTACAAAGAGGTCTCTGGAATCCTTAGCGGTTTAAGTCTTGACCTGACTTGGACTCTGCGGAGAAGTGCAGTGTGGGGTGGAGGGTTTGGGAGGAAGAAATCAAAGGAGAGGGAGTCTGGCAACTGTGTCCCCTTTGAAGGATGCAGCCTAGCTGCCTGCCCTCTCGATAACTGCAAGGGTGGGGTGGCTTTCCAGAACCCAGCATCTGACTGGTTAACAGTCCTGTCTTCTGGTGAGTCCTTACTCTTCCAGTATGTTCTTTTGCTACGGCATTTGTCTAAGATTTTTTTCTTTTGCTAAAGTATAAAAATTCGCACTAAAATACTTTAACGTCTTAAGTGTGATGAGTTTTGATTTTTGGCAACTGCCTGTATTTGTTGCCATTACCAGAATGAATCCAGTTAAAAAGTGTTTCCGGCCCCTGAAAAGTTCCTCCAGGAGTCTTCCCAGCCGTCCTATTCCAGAGTTCCATAGCATCGGCGGGTGTGCTGGGTACAAGCTTCATGTAAGCAGAACAACTTGTTCCTTCCCCTTCCTTCCTTTTATCCACTAGAACAATAGCAAAACATGTAGACATAATCTAATTTATTTTCCAAAATGTCAAAAGTTAACAACCCCAAATGTAGGGCAATGGTGGCTTCTGGGTAGGGGGAATTTCAGAGACTGTTAATGATTTCTTTATTCAATCTTGTTTAATATAAAATTATACATCTAGTTTTATAATAACAAAGAAAACAAAGTTTTTCCTCACAGGGCCGTGGCTCTTGTGGAAAAGTGGGCAATAAAGTACATCAGCCCCTGGTCAGATAGCTCTCTGTTTCCAGTTGGGGTTCTTGGTTTTGTCTTTGAACACGGAACAGTTTGACCAAAAAATTCTGCCTACCTCAAACTCTTTACTTGTGAAAAAAATTATATGCCCCCCCATGTCTTAAAATCTTGGCTGTACATTTGGGTTTTAGTGGTATGCTTGAGTCAAATGGTAGCAGAGAAAAAGATACAATTGTATATCAAACCGATAAATTCCCCTGTAGACCAGCTGACAACAGGTAAGGGAGAGTTTCCTCTCCTGTGTCCTTGTGTCTCTGTAATACAGACATGTACACATGGAGAAGGAGCAAAGAGGAGAGGCATAAATACTTTGCAAGTTGGGAATCCTGACACAGTGTTTGTAGGAAGACTCAAAACATGAAGGAGGAAAAACAGTCTCCTGACTTCTTGGCAGAATGGGAAGCCCAACTCTATTGGCTAAATGGTCCCATATGCTGTAACCACCAAAACTGGGGCAGGCGGGGGGGGGGTTGACACAGGCTGCAGGGTGATGCAGGGATTCTGCATAGTCTGACTAGACGATGGGCAAGCTGAGAACCCCATCGAGCCTGTCTCCACTTCTCTAAAATGGGTGATGATGGCTAGTGGAAAGGGGATACAAGTAGTATACGCTGTTCCTGTAAACAACAGCTTACTGACTGTTCTGGATCAGGAGTAAGCACTCTGGGATCCAGGCTCTGTATCCTGGGGAAGGTCATGAATTGGAATCAGGTTACTTTCTTATTGGGGAGACAGGAGTATTTTGTAAGTGAATTAGAGGTGGGAAGAAAAAAGAAAAGTCATTGGACTCTTACAGAGCTGTGAAGGAATTCCAACTCACTGATTTATAACTATATGTGTATGAGAGACCTGGGGCCAGTGTGACTATCAGAGCCTCAGTTTTTCACGTGGAAAATGGGAGTAGCCTCCAATGGCTTTGATTATTGTTTCAATGCATTGTTATGTGTATTTTGTGCTTAGCTCAGCGGCTGAGACAAGAACTATCATTGATAGGAATGGGTTATCTCTCATCTGAGATGCCCTAGCGAGGATAAGAAAAGAAACTGACCTTACCCTATCTTCCAGCACACCTGAGCAGATGCCCTGTAAATCAGGGCCATGGGGGCTCAGAACAAGGGGCTTTGATGCTTACACAATTAGAATGGAGTTTTCCACCATGCTGGACATGGGCAAGATGGATCACCTGGACTGAGAAAATGGGCCAGATATGCCTGCCCGAGGCCATCTGGGGGAGTGCTGCAGCCACATGGTTGGCACTCTGCAGCTCTCCTCATCTGGAAGGCCTGTTCTGATGCTCCAAAGCAGCCCGGCCCAGAGAAGGCAGGCCAGAGAAGTAGGGGTTGGTTGTTTTTTTTTTTTTAGCAATGAGAGTTCACAATCCTCTCCCTTCCCCCAGCTCATTTTAGCGCCGACCTAGGGGCCCCTTTAGGATCTCCTTCGCATCCACAGAAACCTTTCTCCAAGTCTCAGAGGCAGGAAGGGCCTCTCTAATTCCTGGGTTTTTGCTAGACATGGGGAACTGAAGCCAAATTTACTGTTTCCTGGTACAAAATGTTTGCAACAGGTAACCATTTGGGAGAGGGGATACTTTTAAGGAAGAACAAGTCGGCTAACAGGGCGCCCACCCGTTTGCTCTTTGGGGAGCGCTTCAGCTTTCCAGTCCCAGACTAACTTGCCTTCACAATACCCAGGCCTCTCAACTACCACTTTGCTGTTCATACTGGAACATTTGGTGCCTTTCTCATCACGTGATTGATGGCGCTGCCTACCTCTGCCGCTGCCCAGCTGAATCTTTCTATTTTCCTTGGGCCCACCTGTCCCTGCCCTTGCGGAGAGGGCGCTGTGGGGGTTGAAGGTGGAGGGTAGGGCGATCACGTGCTCAACCCTGATTTTAGCCTTCAATTTCTCTGAAAACCAGGCTGGAATTGGAAAGCTTTGGAGCCGGGCTTTACAGTTTGGGATTTAGAGGGTTGCGGGACTGCAATGCCCCCCTTCACCCAACCGCAGCAGATTCTTCACCACTTGGAGTCCAGCTGTTTGTTGCCTGGAGCCCGGAACCTGAGGTGAGAGGCCTCTTCCCCTGTTTTCCCAGATGCTCCAGCTGAACATGTGCTTTGCTCTTCTAAGTAATTTTAAATTCATGGCATAACTTTGGGAACCCCTAAATAACCATCCTCAGAAGCACACCAACTCCTACAGTCTCATGGAGTAGAGGAGGCTACCTCGGGAGTGGGTAGACCAGAGCGGCCCTGCTGTTCCTCACTGCCAAGTCCTCTTCCTGGAAATGCAACTGGACCCCAAGGTATTTTATAGCTGGTTTCAAAGCGGTTTCGGTTAGGACTTTGTAAAGTTAGATGGAAACAAAACAAAAACCAAAACATCAAATACTCGCTTACAAAGAGATTAAAGACACACACACACACAACTACATAGAACATGCAAATATCTACCAGAACAATGTATAATTCATATAATGTATAAAACAAATACTAGATAATTAATATGAACATAACCTAGAAGTTAGATGCTGTAAACTAAACAACACTCGGTGAAAATCAATATGTATTATATAGTAAACAGTATATAATGCAAACAAAATAAGTTGTAGGTCCTGTGTATGAAACACAGTGACCTCTTCTGTAACACACAAGGTGTGCTGGAGTTTTATATCTATGTCACAGAAAGGAAAACACCTAGGTCTAGATACTGCTGCGCAAGCTGAGTCCCCAGATCTTCACCTATCCTAACTCCCCAGAGTCTACCTTGTCTCTGAGATGGATTAAAATATCCCTCCAAAGATTAGTTTCTTGTTGGGATAACAGAATGGCAGGATTTCTTACAAGGATCAAAATCTAACTGGGGGGAGGGGGCAAATTTCATAAATGACGCGGGAGGGCACACTCGCATGGTCACCATAAGCCTGTTTGGTTTCTAGAGCATATGTCTAAGTGTTTTGTCTCTGCCGCGCAAAAACAGTTTAACTCTCCCTTAACCAACATAGACATTTACAGCCAATTTAAACCTTGAAATGAATCTTTATTTGCAAGATCTGAATGCTGGAGAGGCCCTTCAGCGCAACGGTCGAAAAAGCAGTTTCGAGACCCATGGATGGGCTGAAGGAATTTCAAAGCAAAGTAAAACGCACAGTTAGAAAAATTATATTAAGAGCGCTCTCAAAAGTAAAGCGGTTTAGTAGGTGCTGTGTGCGTTTACTCTTCTCAGGAAGGAGAAATTAGAGACTCACTTCTACGGAAAGTTACCCGAAAGGACGCCGCCTGAAAGGAGGAAACGGAGTCGAATGGGGCGGCTTGCAGCCTGAAACACTGGGAATTACTTTTCTCCGAAGTCACCCAGGTCTGGAACCTCGATATCAGTCGAAGCTGTGTGTGTGCCTAAAGCAAGAGCGCCTTCTGTTTTCTAAGGGGACATCGGAAGGCCTAGAACTGCCGCGGGTCTGGTCTGCCACCCGGCTCCTGAGTCCGAGGCCGGAAGGCGCTGCGGACAGCGCCCCAGCAGCGAGAGCTAGGAGAGTTTATTTGCAATCACTTTAACTCTTGGTGGCTGGTTCTCTTCAAGCGCCCTACAGCGGGCGGAGTGTTAGACAAGTCCTGCAGTCTGTAGCTCTCACCTCAGAGTCAATATTATCTCAGATGGGCACAATAGACTGGAATGAAAAGCTAATATTGAACCAATGCGGTCTCTGCTCGCGCCGCCGCGATGCCACCCTTTGTTGAGCAGCTCAGGGCGAGCCTCTGGCAGCCCAGCTAAGTGGAGGGCTGTGGCATTCGGGGGGCCCTGTTATGGCACTGGGGGGGGGGGCAGGGGTGTGTGTTCACTGCGGGCCAGAGAAGCCCAGGCGGGCTGCAACTGCGGTGGCACCCCCAGAGGCCCCTCAGCATCCCCACTCCCTGACGGCAGCCTCTCTTCTAACAGCTAGTGGTTGGTGGTGAAGACCAGAGCGCTGGTGGAAAGGGAGCTGCACCGTGCTTCCCTGCGCTGCAACAGGGTGATGCAAACAGGAAAGCCAGGCCCAGTGAGTTCAGTTTGTATGTACCAGGGGCGCCTGAATGCTGTGAGTGTGACTTGGGGCATGGGCAGCTTGGGCACCGGAGCCAGAATCATGAGCCCTAGAAAGAGTCCATAAGGCTACCTGTTTCAAAGTCTAGAGCTGTTGGCGAAGGGTAGATACTGGAAGGGGATGGTGTTTTCGGGTATCACAGGAGTCTCCACGGTGGGTAGGTAGCCAGAACCGAAGCGCTAAGAAAGTTCCAGCTACTGTCCTTTTTTGCCTCCTGCTTAGGGCTGACGATGTTCTGTGGGCACTAAAAGAGGTTTCAAGACCCCTTTGGATCTCCATCGGGGAAAGACACAGGCAATAGGGCTGCTCTCCCACCCACAGATGCGCAGAGGTCCCTACCCACATCCTGTGACTTCTAACTCTTAGGCATTGGGTTGGGAAATGTGACTTTTAGGACAGATGGTGGGCCAGTGCAAGCAATCAAGGGCCAGCATCACAACGATGCAAGACAGCATGAACAGGCCTTGTGACCTGGGCCAGTTTGCGTGACCCATTTGAGGATGGGGACTCTTTGCTGACCTCTCAAGTTGGCCAGAGTGTGCGCTGGAGACTGGGTGGCAGGGTGGCTGGGATTCTCAAAGCTCCTTGGGGACTAACCAATGCATCCAATCAGGAGGGGGCAAGGTGGCACATTACAGTACTCTCAGTTTTCTCGCCTGGAAAGCGGGCATCTTACCATTACCACACTTTGAAGTTCACGGACTCAGGGGTGTGAAAGGACATTCCTCAAGCCCAAATGCCGGCACACAGCAGAGGATCTGTTTTCCCAAGTTTTGGTGGCATTCTCCCCAGCTTTCAAGGAGAGCTCAAAAGCAGTTGGGAACAAAGTTGCCAGAGAGCCCAGTACACACACCCTGTACACACACCCTGGACCTATATGTGCCTTTGAGGAGCCACTTTGGGGTGACTGGGGGGATGCCACACTCTTATCACACAGAGGTACCGGCAGACAGAGATGCTTCATGTCCTGGGCAGTCACCTGGGCAAGTCTGCCCATGTTCCCTGGCTTCTGTGTCCTTGTGTGTGAAGTTCTGCTTTTCTTGCCTTGCTTGGCCTTGATTTGAAGGCAACTGATGGAGAAAAATGGTGACACCCCCCCCCTTGATTATTTCCTTGCTTTCAATAATGAATCATCAGGGCTGTGTGTGCTGAGGATTGATGAGCCTGAAGTTCCTGGTGTGTCTCCTGAAGTAATGTGGCATCCTAAAGTTGGGATTTACAATAGAGACCCAGAAACTCACGGTTTCTCACTGACAGTGCACCCCCCCCCCAAATCACCCAGCACAGCAGAAGCCGAGATCCGGGGAGACTCTCTCTCTGGGGTGGGCACCTCCAAGTCTGCACTTTGAGCAGTAAGGCCGAGGGCAATGCTCCAAGGCTGTCTACATACCATCCGGGTTTCTGGCAGACTCTATGCAGTTTCTACTGCTGCATCTCAAGAGAGGAGCTTGGTTGCTCTGTGAAAGATAAGGTCCGCGTGTGTCTAGTGGCGGGGACGGGACGGGTCACCAAAGCCCCACTGCTGCGGCCCAATCCTGTCTTGTGGGTTTGTGGATAGTGACACTTTGGCCCCTGTGCAGTAATCAAGAAGTCCCCCATCAGGCTGTCTTCCACCCGCCACAAGAGGGCGCACATCTAGGAGAGCTGCACCCTGCAACCCCAGTTAGAACTTGTAGGATCCCCACAAGGCCCATTCTCTAAGCCACAGTGGTTGGGCAATGATATCTGGGTTCTCAAGCATGGACTTGTGAACACCTTTGCACAACAACTGGCTATCTTCCTGGCTTAGGTGGTCCCAGTCACCAAGTTCTTGGTAGAGTGGAACCTATCCATTGCTCCCTGTTCCCTGTGTTACAGGAAAGCCTTGCTCTTAGAAAAGGGGAAAGTACCGCAAGTATGAACTCTGGAGCTGAGTTGAAGCCAACGGAAGCAGGTGAGACGCAAGATCAAGCCACCCTCCCTTCTCAGTCGCCAAGAGCCTCCTCAGAGGTTCTCCTCTGGTTAGGACTGTGATTGGTGGCAATGGGCGCAACCCCTAACACTTTCAGTGCCGCGTTCGAGCGCCTCGCTTGCCGCTAGGCGCCGCTGCGCACACGTGGATAGGCACCCTGAGCTGCCTTGCTGGCTTCGCGAGAGAACTCTGGGGAGGATGCCAGAAAGGGATTTACCGTGATAATTTTAAAAAATGTTTTTAAGGTCTTAATTCTCCTTTTTGTTTTCCCACAGCCGTGCTAGCTTTCAGA
The DNA here is from genome assembly GCF_950005125.1 of Chionomys nivalis. Lineage (NCBI taxonomy): Eukaryota > Metazoa > Chordata > Mammalia > Rodentia > Cricetidae > Chionomys > Chionomys nivalis. Next base: position 1,713,306 of record NC_080093.1, on the reverse strand, counting down.
GATAGAAGAGACCGGGATCACAGTTACAGACCTGGAGAAACTTTGTAGCTAGCCCTAGCTTGGTCCTTCTCAGGACACCTTACACAAGCCTGGAGGCCACTGGTGAACAGTGTTGCTCACCACGCTGGGGCACTACAGGGTCCAAACACCAACACAGCACTAAGGAAAATGTAAAGAATGCCGAAAGAGAGCCAAGCTCACCTACCCAACGACCTGTAAGATACTGATTCTGCCTTTTGTGATAACCACATCCCAGGAACCCCAACCCGCTAGAGCTGCATGATGTTAGCCACCGACCGCAGATACTTCTGGGGCCTAGCACCCACGCAGGTGGAGGCGAGGGCTCAGCTTCTCTGTCAGTAGAGGTCCTGCTGGAAACTCAGAGCCACAAATGGTTATCACGGATCCCCAGAAATCTCTGCCCTTTGATACAGAATCAGAAACCAGGCTGCACTCATCCCGAGTACCTCCTGAGGGAAGTTCATGGCCTTTGAGGGCAACACGGGGGAGCATGCCAGGGGTGAGGTTAGTGTGAATATCTTTATACAACTTTATTGTTCAGTCTGTGAAGCCCTGGCTGGGGCCAGAAAATGACAACAACATCCATGAGAGGAGTCGACTTTTTATTAATGTTCACTATGGGCTCGACACTGTCCGAACAGTTTGCTTTGCTATCTCTTGCAATAATCCCAAAACGCTACTGCATTGCTGTTTATTCCCATTCGAAGGAAGAGGGGACAAAAAGAGGCAAAGACAGTAAATAGCTTCCAGAAGGTCACAGAAGTTGTGAGTGCGATTGGGGGAAGTTCTATTAGGTATAATTGCAAATAGAAAAATTCACTTTGTACTGTACAGTTTTGAAAATGGGTTATGTAATTACCTTCACTCTGATAAAGACCACTTTGATCATGCTGCCATCCAGAAACTCACCGGGCACTGCTACAGTCTGCTTCCTAGACACAAGGGTTGTATTTTACATATAACAAAATGAGGTCAGGCGAGATTGAGGTGTTGACCCAGGTCGTTCAGTAAGAGACAAATACAAGATATTGATCACATTCGTCTTCTAGTCCTCTGCCTGCAAAATCTATGATATTCAAATCTCAGTGATTTGGGGTAACCCCAACGGTTTGTACAGGTACTCAGCCAAACAGCTCCTTCTTGGGTCCTCAAAAAACAAAGGAGGCGTGAATTCTGCTAGGCTAGAAGTCAGCGGAGTCTCCCTCTATGAGCTATGGTTTCCAAGCTGGACTTGAAGCCCAGAGCCCCGGTGTGCCTCTGCTGGGCAGTGTGGTCAATGAGTTACTCTCTAGTTAATTCCGCCACACGTCCAGGGCACCTCGGGCTGGAGGCATGAATTAGCATAGATTACTGGGCTCCTAGGGCTTCTGCACCGGAACCTGCTTTTCTTCTTCCGCGGAGGTGGGGTGGTAGTGGCACAGAGCCCCCTAAGGTTCAGGTGCTTGAGAGGAGGTACTGAGTGCTCCGGTTTCGTTTAGAAGTCGGGGACCAAACCTGCTGTTCAAGAGCACCGGCCACCTGCAGGCCACCCAGAGCCCACCTCCAGCGGCAATCCTAGAGCCAGATGAGCAGTTTGCAAGAGGCTGGTTGGTGGTTTGCTGAGGATACCACGAAATCGCTGAAATGTCACTTCCTCAGGCAAGGGAGCCCTTATCTGAAGTGAGGCGCTCATTCCCTTAGAACATTTCCCCAGCACATCCTGGCCCAAAGAGGTGAAGCATGAACAAGTACCAACTACATATGAAGCACTCAAGGCCAAACATTTTAAACCCACGCGATGGGGGTCTCAATCAAATCTGCCAGACAGGCTTAGATTCCTTGGTCTTCAAAGTCAATAACTGGGATACCCTCAGCTACATTCACGAATGCTAACTCAGGGGTAGGGTTGGGGTTGAGGCACCACACGTGGTTCCACAGAGTTTCAGGCCCATTCTGGCGGCCCAGTCCCACCTTCTTACCCTCCTCTAGAGGATATGCGGTGTGACAAATGGGTGTGTTTGCTCCTACCTTCAGAAGCCCCCAGTTATCCCACAGTTCCTGTGAAGCTTGCTTGGCTAGGCATACGCTAAGACTTCTGCCCTTCCCTGGGCTTCAGACTTCAGAGGCCTGAACACCTAGAAGCCTCTATTTCCGCAGCCCAGATAAGACCTGGGAGAGATTTCTCAGCTGTATTTGGGGGAGATAGTTCAGCCTGGAGGACTGTGTCTCCTTCAGTGACCACCGTTTCCTTAGCGCTGGATCTAATGCCTACAATATTTGGGTTTGCCAAGAAAAAGGACAAAGACACAAGGCCACCTAGAAAAGAAGGTGAAAATGGTCCAGGACCAAAGGACTGGTGGTTCAGGGTCTGAAGTCCAAGGCAATGGCAGATTTATACCACTGTGAGGGCAAAGCAGAGGCTCACTCCTGTCTGCTGGGTTAACCCTGAGTGTGTTTGCACAAACTGGAACACTCTAGAGGGATTCGAAGTGAAGGAGCAGCAAAAGTAGCTCCTGTGGTCTCCAAATGAATCTGTCTGGAGCCTCAACAACACCGGGAACTCTTTTCTCAACTCCCACTCTACCTAGAGGTCCCTGAGCTTCTGCCTTCTCAGAGGAACGCTACAAGAAACACTCAAAACCTAAACAACAGCACCTGAAAAAAACGGGAAACAAACGGGAGGGCTGGCAAGGAACCCATTATTGCCGGACTTCCTGGCGCGTCCTAAAGCCCAGACCCTTGGTGGAATCAGATGGTTTTCACACTTCCTCTAGAGGACTTCACATCTCTCTTCTGCAGAGCTAGTTCTCCCGGGTCTCAGGCAACCTAGTCACCAAACACAGACATTTTATCCCTCTTAAGGATAAATGGCTTCGACCTGGGAGTAATAGATTTAAAGAACGACAGGAAAAAAAATTTTTTTATCATTAATTGTAAACGTGCAAAATACCTGCTGGTACTTCACTTTAGAAGAATGTAATTGGCAAAGGGTAGGTGGGTGGGGGAGGCGGCTGATGAATAGATAATAGATCTTTAACCACCAATAAACAGAGAGCAGCGCCAGCAGGCTGGGGGATGTGATCATAATTATGCCACAGCGTGAGCCAATGGGGACGGGAGAAGTCGGCCCTAAAATCATCCCAAAACCGAAGGCGAGCTCGAAAATGCGGACAGGGCCTAGGACCGGAGACGCGATCCTAAGTGCCTAGTTGCGAAACCTAGGTTTGCAGAGCAACCCAGCCCCGGGACCACAGATGTCAGAATAAAAATAGGTACAGTACTAATAACAACAACAATGGTAACAATGTCAACGCTTCTAACGACAACGGAACGAAAACACAATCACCACTTCAGCTTCTGACCTAGGACCCAAGACTCCTTTCCCAATTATTCCCACGTATCCCAGAGAGAACTGTTTTGGGGAAGGAGGTGAGTGCCCTCAGGACAGGAAAAGCAGGAACTCTAGGGTGAGAGTTGGAAGTCCGCGGCTACCGTACAAGCACAGCTGGCTTCTCAGGTTTCCACTTGCAAACGAACCAGCCGGGTCAAAGACTTCAAGCGCGTGGACCCTGGAACCTCGAAGCTACGCTTGGTTGGAGGGGTGGGAGGACCCCCCCTCCTCGCGCCTAGGAAACCTCGGGAGTTTTGCTGGGGGTGGGGATTGGTATGAGTGCAGCGGGTTAGCCCTAGTCCGCAACCAGTCCCCGCCCGCTTACCCTCGCCGGACTCCCGAAACCATCTCAGTGACCTGGACGCCAGGCGGCAGGGGACAGTCTCAGTGGAGCTCTGGGAGTGAAGAAATCTGCGCGTCTGTCGGTGCTTCGGTCCTAGCAGCTTCGGCGCCCGCGCCGCAGGTTTAGGATCCAGGGGTCCGCAGCAAAGGCTGCGCGGGGCGAAGACTCTGCAGGGACCCGGGTGCCCCGGAGGGAGTGGTGTTAGTGCAGTAGGAGGCGGTGGCTGAGGGGAAGGAGGTGGAGAAAGAGGAGGAGGAGGAGGAGGAGGAAGAGGAGGAGGAGGAGAACGAGGAAGAGGAGGAGAAGAGGGAAGCGGAGGAGGCGAAAGAGGAGGAGAGAAGCCGCAGCGAGCGCCGAGGGAGCGAGGGAGCTAGCCCGGAGCGACTGGCGAAGGCACCGAGAGGTCGGCGGCCGAGCGGGCGGCTGGAGGCACAGTCGGGGCAGCGGCGCCGACTCCGTTCCACTCTGGGCCGGGATCCAGGCCTCCGGGTTCCCAGGCGCTCGCCTCCCTCTGACGCACTTTAAAGAGTCTCCCCCCTTCCACCTCAGGGCGAGTAATAGCGACCAATCATCAAGCCATTTACCAGGCTTCGGAGGAAGCTGTTTATGTGATCCCCGCACTAATTAGGCTCATGAACTAACAAATCGTTTGCACTACCAGTGAAGAAGCGAACACTTCCATGGATTGTCCTTGGACTTAGGGCGCCCTGCCCGCCTTTTGCAAAGGAGAGAAAACTTTTTTTGGCCTCCCCCGAGAACCCCCCCCTTCCCTGCCTTTAACTCCAATCTCCCCCCACGCCATCTCGCTCAAAAAAATATTACCCCAATCCACGCCTGCAAATTCTTCTGGAAGGATTTTTCCCCCCTCTCTCCAGGTTGGGCGCGTTTGGTGCAAGATTCTCGGGATCTTCGGTTTTGCCTCTCCTCCCCCTCCCCCCTCCTTTCCTTTTTCCTTTCCTTTCTTTCTTCCTTCCTTTCTTTCCTTTCCTTCCCCCCCACCCCCACCCCAAACAAACGAGTCCCCAATTCTCGTCGGTCCTCGCCGTGGGCAGCGGGCGGCGAAGGCAGCGCGCTGCGGTCGCCGGGAGCAGGGAGCCCTGGGCGCCCGCTCCTCGGCGCAGCATGTTTCAGCCGGCGCCCAAGCGCTGCTTCACCATCGAGTCGCTGGTGGCCAAGGACAGTCCCCTGCCTGCCTCGCGTTCTGAGGATCCCATCCGTCCCGCGGCGCTCAGCTACGCCAACTCCAGCCCAATAAATCCGTTCCTCAACGGCTTCCATTCGGCTGCTGCAGCCGCCGCCGCGGGCAGGGGCGTCTACTCCAACCCGGACTTGGTGTTCGCCGAGGCGGTCTCGCACCCGCCCAACCCCGCCGTGCCGGTGCACCCGGTGCCGCCGCCGCACGCCCTGGCCGCCCACCCCTTACCCTCCTCGCACTCGCCACACCCCCTCTTCGCCTCGCAGCAGCGGGACCCATCCACCTTCTATCCCTGGCTCATCCACCGCTACCGATATCTGGGTCATCGATTCCAAGGTACGTGCCACGTCGCGGAGCTGAAGCGCGCCGTTCTGGTTGCCTCCTTAACGGGGCCGGGCCTGCTCCGGGTGGGCTCTCCTGGAGGCCTGGGAAGAGGTTAGTCAGTGTGTTGAGTTCTCAAACCAGGCAGCGAGGGGCCCGCGTGGCGTAGGTCCCCAATTTCTGAAGTCGAGGTTCGTTTGGGTTATTAACTTGTCCACCACTTAACCTCTTGGAAAGGGGCGCGAACGAGGTGTCCGGTGGTATGCGCCGAGGGTCAGGCTGGCAGGGACAAGCTGCCTGCGGGCGAAGTCCGCTGTCAATAAGCCTGAGCCCACAAGGTCCCCAGAATTCTGGTCCCCTGAACCGTGTCCCCGGCCGATCTACCGTATCTCAGGGATTCAAACCCGGCCACATGGCCAGGTTTACTGGACTGTTGATCTCCACTCTACACCCACTCCACGCCCCTCCAGCCCAGACCAGAGACTTTAGGTCTTCAAATCCTTTATGTAGGCAAAGGGATGCTCGAAACCTCAGCACAAACTGTTTCCTTCTTCCAGCTCTGGAGGCCCAAGGAGGGGCGGAACAGAGCAAGTAGAAATCTCCGCAGCTCCACTGACTCTCCCCTCGACCTGTTTAACTGGGGACCCCTCAGGACGCGGCGGGAAGGAAGGTTTCGGCTGGTTTCTGTTTGGTTGATTTTTTTTCTTTAAAAAAGAAAAAGAAATTAAGAAAAAGAAAAGGAAAAAAACTAATCGAAACAAGGCCCGACAATGGGAAATTTGTTTGGGCGTCTTTTTTTTTTTTTTTAAAAAAAAAAACTTCCAATTTATTAATTTTGTTTGCTTCTGGGTAGGGGTTGGTAGGAAAGGTAAAAGTTTAGGAAAAGGGTTCGAGTATTTAGTTTGTCGATGGAGAGCATAAAGGACCCAACTCAGGCGGGGCAGGATCAATACCAAGGGACTGCATTACTGTCAGAGTCTAGAATCGGGTAGCTGCCACCTCAACATTTTATACACATATGTATATACATTCAAAAACCCTCAAACAAACAAACAAACAAAAACAAACAAAAACACAAACCAAAGCAATACACTTTTCTCTTTCAGTTCACTACTGAATTTACCTCCACCCCCGCTGGGAAAACCGGCTGTTTTTTTATTGTTTTGATTTTGGTGAATAGATTTACTTTCTTTAATAAGAAAAGTCGAAATACCCCAGGCTTGCCTTCAAAGTTTAGGGCTCAGCTTCCCCATTCTCAGCCAGCTATGTTTTTGGTCGCTCCGCCACATCAGGAGCAGCCCGGATCTTTGTGGGCCGGAACATTGCGGGCGAGTACTCAACTCAGTCACCCCGAGTCTCCTGTTCCTCCACTCTCCTCTCTTAGCTTTCTGCAGCCCAGGAACCCCAGAACCGAGTACTCTAGAGACAGTCGCCTTAGAAACCGGGCATCCTCGCCTCTGGCCCGGTTGCAACGACTAGACCGGCCTCTGCAATTTCCCAGCGAGATAGCAGACAAAAATTCTTGAATAAATTCGCGAGAAAACTATGGGTAGAGTCCCGCTGTTCTTTCCACGCTCAAGTAAAAAATTTAAATAGGCTAGAAACTAGGCAATCTATTCTTATTCTTATTTTTGGATGATGGGCACCAATCTCCTCGCCCGGGCTCTATCCTCCTGACTTCTGCTCCCGACACACCCGGCGTGAAAGTATCCAGGCCTGCGGTGCCAGGGCAGTGGCGGAGCCCGCGGAGGTCCGGAGTCGGAGGACCTCAAAGACAATCGCTAGTTGGGTACCGCCCAGATTGGAGCCCCGGGTACCAGGGTCGGCCGTTCAGCCGGTGTCCTTTTCAAAGTCCAGGGAGTGCCACCGGACCGGCGGGTTTGGCGCTGCGGACTAGTCAGAGGCCCAGGGAACTACGTTGGGCCAGCCCGGCTCCGGAGAAGCCCGCGACTCGGGCCTGGGAGGCCCCCTAATGGTACTTCTGCTGTGCACCCTGCAGGGAACGACACAAGTCCCGAGAGTTTCCTTTTGCACAACGCTCTGGCCCGAAAGCCGAAGCGGATCCGAACCGCCTTCTCGCCGTCCCAGCTTTTAAGGCTGGAGCACGCCTTCGAGAAGAATCATTACGTGGTGGGAGCGGAAAGGAAGCAGCTGGCGCACAGCCTCAGCCTTACGGAAACTCAGGTGAGTGTGGCCCAGCAGCTAGGGTACCCCATCCAGACCCAGGCAGACAGCGCCAGGTACAGCCACCACTGCTGAGCTCCTAGAGGGTTCGTGGAGTGTATTCCATGCCAGAGCTTCGGATCTGTAACTTTCCAGGTGCTTGGCGTTGTTAGGGTAGTATGAGCTGCAGGGATGAGTTCGTTCTTCTGCTCCGCTGCTCAGGCCCCGGGAAATCCAAGCCAACCCACCTCCGTAGTTTTGCTGAGAGTGTTGGTGAGAACCACGGAGGCTCAATTGGGATCTGAGATGTGGCTAATTGCAGCAGGGTGTTCTGGTGACTAGGGCTCAAGGCTGGCGAAGGTAGGGAATGGTTTTGATACACGTTCTGAAAGATTCTCCACCCACCCGATTATTCTTCTTAAGGGAATGTCGGGGAGTCAGAAGCCGGGGGCCAGGCGGCTGGACGATCTTGAAAACTAGACAGTTCGCAGAGAGATAGCCTTAGGGGACACGGTCTTCCCTGCGCAGCAAGTGTTGGCAGCCTAGCTTGGGTTAGTCCCAAGGCGGGGAGGGGGTTTCGGTCTACAGTAGGCGCTACCGGGCTCCCAGACGCCAGGCAGGGTCAAAGTTCTCAGCAAACAGTAGTAACGTTTGGGGGCAGAGTAAGTTGTACTGCTTTTACTGAGAAGCTCAAATCAGGTTTTTGTTTTTTGTTTTTTTTAAGTTTCCCCTCCACGGGGTGTAAGAAATAACAAGAAGACCTTGCGGGTTTGTGCAGGGCGGGCACAAGGCAAGGCCCAGCTGATTTCTCCTGGACAGCCTAGGCAGCGGTGGTCTTTGTCCGCCTTGCTGCCCACACTGCCTGGAGTCTTTGTGTGCGTGTCAAGCCCCGAGCGCACCGACGCACGCTTTGGGCAAACGCAGAGGTGGGGGTTGGGGGAGTGAACTGTCCTCCCCCTTAATTAGCAAACTCAAAGCAAATTAAACTCAGCCTTGCTCAGGCTCTGCACTTTGGGGGAGAGGGGCGTTGGGGAGAACAAGTAGGACCTTGTGGAAGTCTTAAAGGTGGGAATGGAGTGGTATCTCAGGAGCTCAGGGGCTCTAACTGGGCCACCGCGATCAGGGCACCGGCTGCAGTCACTACTGTCTTCTTCCTCTGTAACCACATTGCTGGGCAAACTTGGGCCGTGCTGCTGAATAGAGCATCACCCAACTTCCCCACGAGGCAGTTGATGGCAGCTGACTTCAACCTCAGAGACTCTTAGCTGCAGGGTCCAGGGAGGGTCCAGAGGGAAGAGATGTGACTGAAGTTGAAGCTGACCCTACCCTGTTTGGGGACTGGACAGAAGCCAAGGGAAGAGGCGCTTCTCCTTCTCCCTCTGTTGTTCAGTTTCTTTTACTTCCTTCCTAAGTCACAATCTCCCTGAAGCTTTCCCTTCAGCAGGCCCCGAGTGAGGCCTGTAAAGTCACTGTCCATTGGGCTCCCTCTGGGCGGGTCTCTAGTCCTGCTCACCTGCCAGTATCCCCCAGCAAGGCCCGAGTACAGGCAAACCCCTATCTTCTATGCAGGCCTTGGCCTGGTAGAAGAGGCGCTATATTTAGGCAACTTCAGACTGACAGAAAATAGAAAGCACATTAGGCCCGGCTAAAAAGACTGAGATCTTTTCTGCAATCACTGGCTGAGCAAGCAAGAAACATACTTTATTTTTTCCTTATTTAATTATTTTTTAACACAGTTTTGCATGCTTTGCAAAAAGCTTTTGCTCTAAGTGGGATGTGCGTGGGAGACATGACTCCAATGAGGATACTGTGGCCCTTGGGGAATGTTCCTTGGTAGGTTTTGGAAGGAAAAGGGACTAGGTTTCTCACCTGCAATCCCTGCTCTCAGAGAGGAGACTTAGGAGTGGTCAGCCCTTAGGGTATGTGTCCGGGGAGCTGTGGTCAGGCCTGGGCAAGGGGCAGGCCTTTGGCGGTTGGTAGGAAGGCACCGTGAAGCATCTAACGATGCCCGCTTGCCTTTCCCCACAGGTAAAAGTATGGTTTCAGAACCGGAGGACGAAATTCAAAAGGCAGAAGCTAGAGGAAGAAGGCTCAGATTCTCAACAGAAGAAAAAAGGGACACACCACATTAATCGGTGGAGAATTGCCACCAAGCAGGCGAGTCCGGAGGAAATAGATGTGACCTCAGACGATTAAAAGTACAAACCTAATCCCACACCAATGGACAGCATGGAGCAAAAGAGACAGGGAGAGGAGGGGAAGAAGGAAAAAAACCCTACAAAACAAAACCAAACTGCACACACATTCACCAAGAAAGGGAGAAAGGGGAATCTGAGCAGTGGCTCTCAGCAGACTTTGGACAGCGAGGGCACTGAACCGAGGGCTGCCACTGCGCACGCACCAGGCCATCAGGCGCAGGCACAAACGAGATGGCAGAGGACCGAGGCCCCTTCATCAACGTGCAACCCTCCTCTAAAGAGGCAGCTGAGTGAGTGAGAGAGACAGAGACTGGGAGGGAGAGCACGAGAAAAGGGGGGGGGGGAGAGAGAGAGAGAGAGAGAGAGAGAGAGAGAGAGAGAGAGAGAGAGAGGAGAGAGAGAATGATCCCGTCCTCCTTGTGAGGCAAAGGCACATTCTGACAAGAGAAGCTGTCAGTCAAATGCCAAACCAGGGAAACAAGATGATTGGCAGGTATTCCGTGTATCAAAGTCCATTTAGAAACGACAGTGATTTTTTAAAAAGGCACAGGACTTTTAATTTTGCACTTCACAGTGTTTCCCCCATCTTTAATTAGAAATAACACAAAATTCCATGTCTAGCCCCATCCTACACCTGTTTCAAAAACTTGAATTGCATGTAGCAGTTGTTGGGCGAATGGTGTCTAAAAAAATGAATTGTAATTTTATTTTTCTGTTAAAGACAGGTTCTGTGTATTTTTATTTTTTTTCTGAGAACTGTGCAGACTGTAAAAAACACTTTTTTGATACCTTCTGTTGTCAAAGTGATTGTGAAAGCTAAATGAAGTAGGCTCGGAGATAGTGGTCCTCTTACAGAAGAATGAGGGAGCAGGATTGGGATGGAGGGCGGGGGAGGGTGCCCCTGAGAAGATCAGGACTTATGCTGGGGTTAAACAGCAGCAGCAGCAACAATAACAACAAAAACCTAAGTTAATTCTATTTCTTGGATATTTCCTTTCCTAACATTCTGAGACTTAAAGCCACCAAAACCTTTCCTTTCAGTGGTTGGAGAAATTGACTGCATCCATCCAGCCACCCGGTGTGATGACTGTTCAGAACCTTAAGACTGTCTGTTGCAAACGTGGAAGGAAAGACTGTAGTTAACGGGGTGGTGGTAGTGTGGCCAACAACATGGGGGTTTTCAAGCACTGAGCTTCTCTTCCAAGACCATAGACTTACTAAAGAGGGTGACAAATGCTTCCTTAGTGTCTTCTATACCAGAATGTAAATATTTTTGTGTTTTGTGTTAATTTGTTAGAATTCTAACACACTATATACTTCCAAGAAGTATGTCAATGTCAATATTTTGTCAATAAAGATTTATCAATATGCCCTCAGAGTAGTTGTCTTGGGAAATTGAAGTGGATCTTTACAAAAGTGACTCTCTATGTCCAGTGTGGTCCTTCTTCAACTAGGCTCTAAGAAATCCTGACTCCCCACCCACAAACAAGCCATGCTGATGGGTCTGGGGGAGCACATATTTTAAAGAGGTGTGAGTGGACCAGGGAGATGGTTAAGACGACCAAACTCTTTTAGAAGAGGGACAGGTGAGAGTTGTCCAGGCTACTTCGTTGAAGGAGTTTAGTTTCAAGTCCAGCCCCCCCCCCAAAAAAAAGCTAAAAGAAAATTTTTACTCCTCTTTACCTCTGTTTTTTTTATTTTCTTTTTTAAGTTTAGAATGTAGTATGAGTTGAACAATATTCTCCAGGAAAGCTCTTATAATCCGAATTCTGAGGCTTCTAACTTTGTTTCCGACTTCAAATCCCTTAAGGACACATTGTCAATTTCCCTTTCTCTTCTTTCACTCCTTTCCTCTCTCTCTCTCTCTCTCTCTCTCTCTCTCTCTCTCTCTCTCTCTCTCTCTCTTTCTCTCTCTCTCTCTCTCCTCTAATTTGCTGAAAGAGATGGGGATGAGCCCAAAGGACCCAGACGCCTTATAAGGCAAACATTCTGAGAAATCTTCCACTCTTAATTTTAACACAGAAAAGAAAAAGTTGTAACCATTCTCAAAGAAAACTTCGCTCTCTTTCCCTCCCCCTTCTGGGGGTCTGAGGTTGTTTTTTGCATGCTTCATTTGCTTCCTATCCTGATACGCTGCATTAATCAGTTTTATTTCCATTGATAGAGAAACCTCGTCTGTTCTGTTCGAGCTACAAAGCGTCCTGTGAGCTTTTGTGAAAGTGCAAATCAGTTTAAGCAATTATCATACCAGGAATATGAAGGGAAAAGAGGAGGCCTTGCCCAGTGGTCTCCTTTAATCTCTTAATCCACGGATCCAGGGGGGCTGCCTGGACATAATTTAGGACAATCTCCCCCACCCTTTACACTGTGATAAGGCCAAGTTACAATGCAGGGCAAAAATACAAGCTTTGTTAACATCCTGCCTTGAAAAGTTAAGATTAGACATTCTGTGCACGAGTGGGGACTAGAGGGCACCATGGAATCTTTTCTTTCTGTTTTTTTTTTCTCCCCTCCTCAAAAGTAGATTTCATTCTCTGCCCCTCTCCCCTGCCCCCAGTATCTCTGTCACCCTTTTCCCCTTGGTCTTGGTCTCTGGGTAGACCTGGTTGCTCATACTTTCAGCGTACAGAGACCCCTTCTCTGAGGTTTGTGTTGTGGGGACCGCAGGCAGAGAGATAGTTTCAGGAAGATACAGGTGCAACCCGGGAATTCCATAGACTCGCTGGGGCTTAGGCTGCTTCCACAGCGGGACCTACGGGCACTGTTAGAGTTCAACCCAGTGCTTGGCAGTTGCGGCTCCTGAACTATATACATCCTTTTCGCTTGGACAAGGGCAGGTTACGTTTTCATTCTGCCCACCTCCCCAAATCTAGAACGACTTGAGTATAGAGTACAGTTTCGTTAAAATTGAGGCTGACACTTTCCTAAAAGAAATGTCCCATCTTGATAAAAAGCTTTCTGCAGTAACCATATACTTAAATTTAAGCACAAGAGAGGGGGTGTGGTGAAGAATTTTTTCCTAAATGTCCTATACAGTGTGACAGCAGTAAAATCATCAGAGAATACTATTAGCTTTGAGGGGGAAAAAAACCTAAAAGCTTTATTACAAACCAAGCTTTGAAAATAGGGGGGATTAGGCGGCTGAAAGGGTCCCACAATGGTAGGAAGAAAAGGTTTCATGCTAATGAGGTTAATGCCCTTTGTATCTCGGGCCTCCACATCTTCATTACGCGCTATCTCCGGCTGCACCGAGCGGCTCAGAGAGCCGCAATCCACTCCAACACCCCCCTTCTCGGCCCAAAGAAGGATTTGATAGCCGCTCTGTTCAAACTAGATAATTATATCTTTTCAAGTCGGAATTAAGATAAAGAAAGTGAAGCAGAGGCGGCTCGCCTTGATCCACTGCAAACAAATTTGGCGCACTTTCGAGTCCTTCCCCCCGCCTCAAAAAGGCAGGACAGTCAGCTTATTAGCCGCTCGTTTGCTTTATTAATTCATCTATTTAAAGTGGCAGGATTAGAGCGTCTAATGTGGGCGCGGGCTGCCGTGGCGCTGAGGAATATAAATATTTGCGAGATGCCATCCCACGATGCCTATCTGGGCGTAGGACTGGGGCAGGGTGAGCAGGGGGCGCATACGCTTCCGCGGCCCGTCCCTTTTGCTGTGCACGCAAGCTTGGCTGTATCCCGTGGGAGCTGTGTGCCCACTCGTGTTTCATAGGTGCCAGGCCTGGATGCTCCTGGGCAGGGCTCTCTATGTGCGTGGTATTCAGGGCTGTGCTGCTGCTGTTTCAGAGCACAGCCAACTGTATGCTGGTTGCCCCACGTCTTCCTTGTGACTTGAAGGTTATAAGCTGATGACATATTTGTGGGACTTTCTCCCCGTGAGTTCCCCTGTCCCCTATGCCAAAAGGATGTTCAGGAGTCCAGGTTTTCAGTTTCCTTTTCCCTAATAGGGTCAAGTGGAAGCGGGACAGAGCTACATTCTCCCGTGACACACACCTGGGCTGAGTGTTTCTTCCTTCGAACACACACCTTCCCGAAGCAACTAAAATCATCCGGTGCTGGCAGAAACTTTGGATTTCCAACAGTCGCTGTTCCAAGCTAACGTTCTGGGTGTATGGAGTTTCAGTTCCCTGGGACTCTGCTCCTGGCAGTGGAACCGAGCTGGAGCGGGCGCGTTGGCTGAGGCCCGGAACCTGCCGGGCCACTTTTGTAGTAGGGGCGGACTGTGGCAGCCTGAGAGGCAAGCAAAGCCGGCCAGGCAGAAAGGGGGCTCTGGCCTGCGCTCAGCTAGGGAAACCTCAGCTCCTCCCAGTCCCGCCTCGAGTCTCAGGAAACAAAGTCCCTGGCACACTGTGGGGCTGGGGAGGAGGATTCTGGAGGTTCGGAGGCCTGGCTCCCCCCCCCCCCCCCCCAGGTAAGATAGGAACCAGGCTGTACTGTCTGCAAGTGGGCAGTTGCAAGTCCGTATATCGGTGAGTTAAGCGAAGGTTTGTGATGGTACGTTTGCAGTAGGTGTATGTCTCAGTCCACCATACAGCTATGTTTGTGAATTGTGGAAACTCAATCCAACGTTCCCATCTAGAGCTCTAGCCCGCGTGTGGCGATTGTTCGCTTTAGTCAGAAACCGAGGAGGTTAGTGTTCCCTGCATAGATTGTGCCAAGATGTCCGTCTTCCCTTGTGCCTCTAGACTGTTTTGAGTTAGGACCAGAACTTGTAGTCAAAGCGCTGCGGATGAAGTGCCAATTAAGGTGCGAACTTGCAGATTATTAGATTTGTGACCAGGTCTGGTTACACAGGACATCTGTGAATCCTGTTCGTTTTCATTTTAGAGGATAGTGCGGTGTGTGTGACTTGTGGGGACACTTCTTCCTGTTTGAGTGGGGCATTCCTTTGATGAACCTCCTTGGCCAGCACTTAGAGTAGCATTTTTGTATTTCGGGGTCTATGCAAAAAGAAAAGTGGCGCTTTGGGTTGGGGTGGTGTTCTCAAAGTGCACCACCGACTCCTGGAGTTCAGTAAACAACAGCGGGTTTTCGAAACTGTGCATCTATTTCTAGGCCGGTCTCTATTATTTCTGCAATCAGCTCTTGATTTATTTGGGTGCCGCCTTGGAGCAGCTGCGGGCGGGGTCGAAGATGCGGGCCTACAGTGCTGGGCCACCAAGCTGGGAGGGATACCGAGTCCGGATGCAGAATTTGCAGTTTAACCCCCTGATTTATTTTCCCCAACCAGCCTCATAGCGAGGGGGAAGTGGGAGTTTTGAGAACCCTGTGACCCCAGCCGTGACCCGGCTCTGGGAGGCAGCTTCTCCAGGCACGACCCTGTGAGCCAGGAAACCCGAAGCGGTGCCACGCTTGAAAGCGAAAGGTCCATTCATCAGCCGCGCCTCAGCGTCTAATTGGCCTTTTGTTCATTAGAGCCTGTTGCCCAGCGGGGGAGCTTGGGAGCACCCCCCTCCTCGTGGCTGCAAGTCGGGGTGCCTGGTGATGGCTGGGGGCCGGTGCCTGTGCCGCAGCCTGAGGTCTCTATGAGGGCAAAAGCCATCGCGCTCCTCCGAGGGGGCGCCAGAGCGCGCCAAAGATCACAACCACGTGCAAAAATGTGCTCCTGGAGCCCAGTCTCCAAGAGTCTGGTCCTGGGGCTGCGGAAGCTCTGGCTTCCTCTCCCTCCTTGTCCCTTCTTCATACCCCTGCAAACCGAGATGTCCTCTTGTACTTTAGAGATTTCAAACCTGTCTTCCAACCTCTCCCAAGCTTCCAGCCCAGAAACAGCCTGTGGGGCTGGCTTGGACTCACACCCCTCCTTTCTTCATGTTTCCAGTTCCTTCGTCCTGGCTCATCACCCGCCCCAGAGACTTTGTGCTCCGCTCCCTAGGCACCAACTTGTACTGTCCTGGAGCGGGCTCCCCACTTCACTGAGAAGGGGACTGGAGAGAAATTTGGACACAAGTCAGGAAGGTGGGAAAGACCCAGGGATCAGATGGGGGAGGCAAACTAGGCCTCTATCACTCCAAATTCCTTACTTATCCTTCTCCAAGTCTATCCCAAACCAAACCTGAGCGCCCCACCCAACTCTTATGACCCTCTGTGCACTCTCCAGAGGACTTCTAAGTAGCACTGGGCTTCTCAGAATATACCCAAGGTCCAAGACGCACCTGAGGGGCCCCAGTTGTGCCTAGGCTGGGCATTGGGGGTCGCTTTTGGAAAATCAGCCGGAAGGACCAGCTACGCTTGGCTGTGGCCTGGTTATCAGCAACTCCCCAGATATCGGTGACTGAACCTATATATAGGACCCGGAACTGCTCCTGTCCCCAGCTACCTCCCAGTCTATATATAGCCCTGGTCTCCACAGCCCGGAGTGGACCCTGACGTCAGGAAGAACCTGATCTTGCCTGCTTCACTCCTGCTTCTGAAACTGATCCTTGAAATGAGAGAACAGAGTCTACACAATTCCCATGGCCTTGACATAAGGTACAGCGATAAATATACACCACTAATGAGCAATTACCATATAATCACCTTCCAATTAGCTCGCATAATGATGAATTAAACATTCTAGCAGGCGGGATTAGGTTTCTTACTTTGTATATTATTTACGAAGGCTATAGCTTCTGCAAAGAACCAAATATCAAATTAGATGGGGGAATTTTCACTTGGGGGTTATTAGGTATTCAGGCCAACGGCTGTGTTCTGGTCACTCAGTAAAGTGAGGCCTCCTGCAAGGTACTGACCAGTTCCTCTGGCCGTTTATTTGCCAGTTTCCTCTCTCTTTCTTTAGGTTACAATTCCTTTTCCTCTCCCCCCTTTACCACCCTGGCCCTTGGGGTGGGAGGCAAAATGACTGGGGGATGCCAGGGCCAGGGAGGGGAGCGACATCGGTATAAAAGGGAGGATGCTGTAAGGTACAGTCCCTTCCAGCAGCTATCTCCAGGACCCTGAGCGAGCGCTCTAGTCCCTGGTTCTATTTCTTTGCAGCCCAGGATGGACGCCCCCCCCCGGGGGGGGCTTTGCTCTGTGGGAGCTATTTGGGAACAAATGCCACTGCTGCAGAGCAGAGGCCCTGATGGCTGCTGCCCGTCCCAAGGAGGGGTCCCCTAGGTGCCCCAGCCTTCCTAGGGTCCCTTAAGAGCCTCTGAGGGCTCCTTTTTGGTTAGTACTCGCCTTTCCCGCCCCAGGTACAGGGAGTGGAAGTTGGGAGTGGGAATAAGGAAAGAAACAACAAACCTCCGCCCCGCCCGCAGCCACCTCTCCTGTTCGGAAATGAATTTGGGCAAGAGATTAGTTCCTAATCTGATCTAGCGCTGCTGACATTTGGGAAGAAGATGAAAATGGCAGCTCAATTTCATTGTGAAACGGGGTCACTTCGCGGGGCTCTACTCCCCAGAGAACTTGGATGCCCCTCCTCCTTCCCAAACCAGAGGAAGAGGAAGAGCCAGCTGAGGAGCTGGAGAGGTCAGTGAGAAGCTGGACTGGAGCCCCCCCCCCCCCCCGCAGGTTCAACGTTGGGTCGTGGGGTCGTAGGAGGCAGCCAGGGCTGGGCAGGTTTCCTCTGTGCACTACCACCTGCCCGTAGGGCACCTGCTTGTGCAGGCTGGAGCTGCTGGTTCTCCCTCTGAGCTGAACTGGAGAGTGGGAGGTGAGGAGGTTTCAGACTTCCCCAGGAAGGTCATTAAAGGGTAATGTCCCCAGCGCATTCAGGATGCTTCCCCTGTGCTTGTTGGGCAAGTAGGTCCTACTTGGAAGGGATGGATCCTCTGATTGCCCCTCCTAACATTGGCTTCTGGAGCTGCAGAGTCTTAAGAGGCAGAAGCTAGGCACTTCACCTAGCAGAGCTTCCCTATTCTCCCAGACAAGTACACTCATTGAAGACCAAAAGTCAATCCTGCCTTGTTCTGGATCACTCCAGAGACTCCATATTGTCTTGCCTTTACCGTCAATCCCAACTACCTAGGAGTGGTCTCATCCTGGATGAGGCAAGAGGGAGTTGACAAAGTATGTTGCTTGAGGGCCTGCCTGTTCCCTAAATCCTGTGCTCATGAAAAGAGTCTTGGAGGTCTAGGTACTTCTGAGGAACCACCCACGGGGTGCTGCTCCTGGACTGCTGACCTTGTCCTCAGTGCAAGTCAAGGACGAATAGGAAATCTGTCTGGGCCTCTGGGAAGTGGGTTCTATACCTGGGTGTGGCCATGTGTCTTGCATGCTGCTGACTGAGCATGCATATGTATTTGTAACTGACTATGCTTGTACAGTGTGGAACACTGAGCCTGTGCAACACATGCTATATGTATAAGCATGTGTATGACCCTAGAGGACAGTATTCATGTTACCTGTATGACATCTGTGTGCAGCTTGGAAACAGGGGTCCTTTCTTCTAGGTGGGTGTTTGTCTGTGGCCTATGAAGTGACTGGATCTCAGCGAAGCCCTCCGCACCCCGCCCCACCACCCAGCGCTTTGGTTAGGCTTCTTGTGCAGTGCCCAGTCTGAACTGCAAAGGTGTCTGTGTTGGGTGTGATGTCCCCAGCAGGTGCTCTGCTTACTAAGACGGACTTGCTTCGGAGAAGTCCTATCCCCACTGGTACACATCTAGCTGAGGATTGCCCCTTGCCCCTTTCACGGTAGGAATATTCTAAATTGCAGCTGCCACCACCACCTGTTACTCTCAGAGTTCCTGAACATCATGTAAGGGCAGAGTCACGGGGCATTCATGTCACACATAGAAGTAATTGGAAGTGAGTGTTTTGAATATTTTTGGGGGGGGTTACAGGTGGGATGATGGGATGGAGGTGTGATTTCACATGTTTGTGGGGGCCTCAGTGAGGTATACAGTTAGCTTCTTATTCTACACAGTGCCCCCGTCAGCAAAGACAGTCTGCCTTTGAGCGCTCACCCCAACCCCTCCTTGCTTCTCTCTCCCTCATTCCAAATGACTGCAATTATGTTCTTCCACGAAACCCAGAAGTGGTGTGTAATGCTGTAGCTCACTTGAAGTGGCTGCTGCTTTGTTAAGTAAATGATGCCATGCTGATTCAGATGGTGAATTCCTACTTGTACAGGAGCAGCACAGACAGGGCTTAGACCCTCCAAGGCCGTTGGTGTGTGTGTGTGGGGGGGGGGGTGTCCGGTGCTGAGGTTTAAGGACAATGGGAGCACTTCGGGGGATCCCTCGTCTCTTCTCAGACCCTCTGCCACCCCACAATGTGCCTTCCCCAAAGCTCTGTTTTCACAACTGAAAAGGAGAAATTCTTTAAAGTATGCTATACACACATATAGAATATAGAGTGTGGCAGAGGAGGGTGTGCATTCACCTATATGTGTGGACACAGGTTGACACTATAGCTCACTACATCAGCTCTCTGTGTAGAGTCCTGGAAGGGAATAGGTTGACCAGGAGTCTCTGTGAATGTTCAGACTGATGCTAATTTCTCAGTCGTGTCCCCTGTCCTGGCTGCCAAGCTACAAATAACCATTGCTCCTCCTCCAAGCACCTACTGGAAACTGATTCTATGTTATCAGGTCTCTAGAGTAGAGCAATGGGGTGATGGAGCACATGGGGGGGGCACAACAAGAGCTTAGGGCTAGGAAAGCAACTGTGCCCAGGAAGGGCGGAAACCTACCCTTCCCATTTGCCAGACATTCCTCGCCTTGTTTCTTTCCTTCCTTCTACAATACCTAACATTCCTGAAGTGATTTTAATGTTCAATGATAGGGAATTGGTAAAATTTATGCCAAGATGGGTGTTATACATCAGTTAAAAGACTGAGTCATAAATGGAGTTCTAAACTGGAAGGATATTATAGTTACATTTCTTCTGCCGTGGCTAATACTTCGATTAAAAGCAACATATGGGAGGAAGGATTCATTTAGCTTGCAATTCCAGGTCATAGTCTATGATAGTGGGGAAGTCAAGACAGAGACTCAAGCAACTAGACATTTCACACCCATAGTTAAGAGGGAAGAGGGAATAAACGCATGGATTCTTGCTTGCCTCTAGCTTTTTATACTTTTATAGTGTTTAGAGCCCAGCCTAGGGAATGGAATTACCGACAGGGCTTCTCTACAATGCAGGAACGTAGAATCCACATCAATTAACAGCCAAGGTAATCACTGATACAGGCCCACAGGCCACTTGATCTAGGTGTTTTCTCTTTAAGATTTTCTCCTAGGCGATTCTAGGTTGTGTCAAGATGACAGTTAAAACAACCAGCACAGAGTACCTAAAATATATCTATGTTAGCTGATAAACATATCTATGTTAAATATAATCTATGCTATCTGCAAGTAAGAGGAACTCACAATGAACCATTGTAGGCATAGAAGATACACACTTGGTGTGTATATCTATCAGCACTTGATTTAAATCCTTCTAGAAGGACACAGAAGGAACTGGTCTCAGTGGTAGGCTGACAGTCTGATTTGAATGCAGAAGTGTAGCTCCCCTTCTCCCTCAGCCCCTATGTCCCCTCAAGATGTGGTTCATTACTTCTTGAACACTAGTATCTCCTTTGTCACGGCCTTTTCCACCAATGGAGCCCCAGGTTCTGGTGGTCCTTGTCCTGTTAAGTGCAGAGTGAATTAAGTTCTCTTGTCTCTTTTCTGGAAACTGCCCAGAGTGTTATGGGCTTAGTTGGAGGTGTGGCCAGCCCAACTTTCTCCCCAAGGATCCCCACAAGGGGTCATCCAGCCTTCAGTGCTGGAAAACTCAGAACTCTCAAAGCTGTCTGTCTCTTCCACAAAGCTCTGACTGTGTTGATTTGAATCATATATTTTAATGCTTGGTTTCCACTTGGTGAAACTGTTTAGAAAAGATTAGGATATCAGTTCTCAACCTGTGGGTCACGACCCCTGTGAAAGGGTCACTGGAAAGACCACTGGAAAACACAGATATTTATGTTAAGATTAATAACAGCAACAAAATTATTGTTATTAAGTAGCAGCCAAATTAATTTCAGAGTTGGGAATCATCACAACATGAGGGGCTTTATTAAAGGGGTGCAGCGTTGGGAAGGTTGAGAACCACTGGATTAGGAGATGCTACCTTGTTGGAGAAGGTGTGGCCTTATTGGAGGAAGTGTGACACTGGGGTGGGCTTTGAGGTTTCAAAAGTCCACCTCAAATCCCGGTCCCAGTTCCAATCCTCTCTCTCTCTCTGCCTTGTAGTTATTGGTTCCGCATGTGAGCCCCCAGCGACTGCTCCAGTGCCTGCCTGCTGCCATGCTCTCTGCCACGTTGGTCATGGGCTCTACCACCCTCTGGAGCCAAATTTGGAGCCCCAAATTAAACGCCTTTTTATATAAACTTCCTTGGTCATGGTGTCTTATCCCAGTAATGGAAAAGTAATTATGACAGAGTTTTAGGACTTTTCACTGAAGTTTAAGCAGGTGGCCTGAAGGTTGTTGGGAGCTTTGCTAATCATCTGCTCCTTTCCATTATTTGAAAAAATCCCATCAATTTAAACAATGTCCAAGCAGTGCAATCAATACACAGATATCTATCAATATCCTGTGAGTTGAAATGTGTCCTCCAACTTTATAGACTGAGGCTCTAACTTCTGCTAGCTCAGAATGGGTCTTTATTTGGAGATGGTGTCTTTAAAAGGATAATTATGTTAGCATAAGTCATTAAAGTGATCATTTATGGGCTGAAGAGATGGATCAGTGGCTAAAACATTTAACCCACAAGTGTTTGACATACAAGCATGAGGCTGGAGTTCAGATCCCTGGAACTTACACAAAAGCCAGTTAATCATAGCATCTAGCCTCTAATTCCAGTATGGGGGCAGCCGTGACAGAAGACCTCCTTCACAAGATGGCTAGCCAGACTAGACAAACAGCAAGTTCGCTTTTCAGCAAGAGACCGTGTCTTAGTATGTAAGGTGGAGATTGATCTAGGGAGGCACTCAGCATCAACCCTGAGCCTCCACATTCATGTTCATACACATGTAACAACATGTGTAATCCATACACGCGAATGCACACTGCACACACACATACATGTGCGAAGGAAGTGACTGGTGACTTTGTAAAGAGGAGATGTGGCTTGGGGATACAGCTAAGTTATAGAGCCTTTGCTTGGTCTGGGCTCCATCTCCAGCACAGAGTAAGGGGAGAAAAGGAAAGGGCAAGAAAAACAGGCACATTGAAAAGAGGATGCGAAGATATGGATATGTATCTACAAACCAAGACCTCGGAGAAAACCCTCCTTCAGCTGGACCACCCCTACTGGTACCTTGATATTAAAGTCTAGCCTCCAGAATCATAATAAAATATACTTCTGTTGTGTAACTCACTCTGTCAGTCCCTCTGACATAGCGACCTTGGCAAGCTGATGTAGACAACAAGATCAAGGTGAGTCTTGTTCAATCTACCCTTCTTCTGCCGTCCCTCTCAGGCTATTTTGAAGAAAATCCCAGACTTTTATATATTTCTCCTGGTAAAAATTTTAGGATGCATCTCCAGCAGGATTATTTTCAAAGTTTACACACAATGCTGTGATTCTCTAACAGTTCTGTCCATGAGGGGATGCATTGATCTGTGAATGAGACGCTGCATGGGGACTCTTGCTCAATCAGTCTAAGGTCCAGAGTTTTCTCAGCTTCCATTTCCTTTGAACACGAGTCCCCAGATGTGGACCCTAAGAAGGCTCTTCCATGCTGGAGAAGTTGAGTGGGGCGACCCATTTCTGCCCTCTTTACCCATCGACTGCCCTTTTCCCGGAAGGATCAGCCCAGCGATAGAAGGTCTGTAGCATCCGTGAGTCTTACTTCATAGAATGCTCTTAGAAATGCCAGAATCATTGCTCAAAGTAGCAAATGTTGTTCAGAGCTAGCAGAAACATGCTGGAAAGGACAAGGACACAGACAGACCCGGAGAGAAGATCTATTGCACAAATCTGGAAACATCAAGAATAGTATAAAGACAATCCTTAGCAGAAAGAACAATGCTAGAATGTAACAATACTTGATTTCAAGTTAGGCTACAGAGCCATAGTGACAAAAATCACTAGTGTGGTAAAAAAAAAGCATGTAGTCCAATGGAGAAAATGACCCAGAAATAAATTTACACAGTTACAGCCACCACCTAACTTAAAATATTATAAAGACATGTTTATGCGTATAAGTATTTTGCCTATAAGCTACTAGTGTTCCTGACAACTGTGGATGCCAGAAGAGGGTATCAGATCCTCCAGAACTAGAACTATAATTGGTTGTGATGTAGGTGCTGGGAATCAAATCCAAGTCCTTTGAAAGAGCATACAGTGCCCTTGACCGCTGAGCTACCCTCTCTAGCCCCAAAATCCTAATTATTTTATAGCACATCTGTCAAGAACACACATGTAGAATGAAAGTAGGCTTGTGCCTGTCACTCTGTACAAATACCAGTCAAAATGGGTCAAACACCTGAAACTTCAGATTTGCTAGAAGACTCATGAAATCCTTCGAGATACTGGCACAGGTAAGGACTTTCTAGCCAGGACTTCAATAGCACAGAAAATAATCTTAATCACCGATTGACAAGTGGCATTACACAAAATTAAGAATTCTATGCAGTCAAGACCTCTCTGCCAACTATAAACCAGGAAGGGGATTAGTATTCAGTATCTATAAAGAATTACAAAAATTAAACACTAGGTTCCATATAAATTATGCAGTTAATGAATGGGCTTGTGAACTGAATCGACAGTTCTCAAATGATGAAATACAAGTGGCCAATAAATACCTGGAACAATATTCTACAGCTTTCACTATCTGAGAAGTGGGAATTAAAAATATTCTGTGATTCTATGTCACCCCGGTCAGAATGGCCATGAACAGGACAAGGCTGCAAGAGCCAATGCTGTCGAGGTTGTAGTAAAAGAACAATACTTATTTATGGTGGGAACACAAATGCAAACACATATAGCTATTATGGGAAACAATCTGAAACATTATGGAAAACAGGAAAAAGTAACCCTGAAAGTAGAATGACCCAGCTATATGATTATGATGCATATCATAGAGGCACTTGTAAAATCATGTTTATGAATACATTATGAACAATAACCAGAACATTGAACCCATGTAGATGTCCATCAACAGATGAACGGATAAAGAAAATGTGGTACATGCGCGTGTGCACGCACACACACACAGTGGAATTTTGTGCAGGTGTAAAGAAAAGTGAAATCTTTTAAAAAATTTTTTTCAATGATTTATTTAACTTTATGTTCATTGGTGTGAACGTGTCAGATCTCGTGGAACTGCATTTTCAGACAGTTGTGAGCTGACATGTGGGTGCTGGGAATCGAACCCGGGTCCTCTGGAAGAACAGTCAGTACTCTTAACCGCTGAGCCATCTCTCCAGCCCCGAAAAGTGAAATCTTGATATTTGCAGGGAGGTAGAGGAGCTGGGACTCATTATGTTAAGTGAAATAAACCAGACTCAGAAAGACAAATGTGCTTTCTCTCATATTTGATTTGGGACCTAGATTTGTGTGTGTGTGTGTGTGTGTGTGTGTGTGTGTGTGTGAGAGAGAGAGAGAGAGAGAGAGAGAGAGAGAGAGAGAGAGAGAGAGAACTAGAAGTGGGATCATGAGAGGAGAGGAGGAGATCTTCAGAGAGATAGGAAATAGGATAATGGTGGAACTGATGGGCGGAGGAAGGGAAGAAGCTTCCTAAGAGAGGGCAGAGAAGAGGGAGGTGGGGGAGGGGGGAAAGAGGACAAAGTCTGTTGCACATGCGTATAAAGATGCCGTGCAGAGTCCATCCCTTTGTATGCTAACTAAAAATGTTAATGTAAAAAGGAAAAAAAAAAAGAGAAAAGAATTTGAGAGAAACAAAGCAAAGGCAGCGAATTGCGTGCTGGATGCGCGTGCACCCATTTCGACCTCTTCGGCTGATCATCCCCACTTGCCACGTGTGTCTCATATCTGGTAGCCATGAAGTAAATTCAGGGAGATGATTCCTATCGTGAAGGTAAGAGACTAGACCGGAAAAGTTTCTGGCTGGACGTCTCAGAGATAGAAATGGCTGGGATAGTACCTGGGTAGAGGGTGGGAGAGACCTCGTCTCATTTGTTTCTGAACTGTGGTCCTGGGGCCCTGGCTCTGCTGATGTCTTGACCTGCACTATTTCACTCAGTCTTCGCAGCAGTTCCAGTGGGAGGTTCCCTGAGAAAACCCACAGTGACCACCAGCTGGGCAAGATCTAGAATCACCCATGAGGTGAGCCCCTCATCACACTTGCGAGGACTCTGAAACAGGAGCTTACTTATGAGGAAGTCTGAGGGAAGAGCTCTTGATTTTAGCTTCAGCTCCCCAGGAATCCCACAGACCTTCAGCTCCCCAGACTGGGACTGTCCAGACTTCTAACCCCACACATTGAGCAGCGTGTACCAGGTACTGCAGCATGAAGTCAGCCATGGTTGGATTACCTAGACAGTATTATGTAAGCCAATCCAGTAAATCTTCCTTTAATACACAGATTTATTCTATCAATTCTGTTCATCTTAAGGACCCTGGCTTAAACAGCCATTTTATAGATGAACATATTGAGGTTCATGAACCAAATGAGGGTCTCAATATGACCTTGAATAGAAGCAGGAGACCTAGGATTTGAAACCATGATAATCTGACTCTGATGTCCAGATATTTTGGTTCCAGATTCTTCATGCTTAACCTTTCACATTCTGATTCAACCTATATTCTGTGACTTAGTGACTTTTGGGTGACACCAGGAGACAGTGACAAAGTTTAGAGCTTGCATTTACTCTCCTTGGGGTGTTGATTCTGTGAGGGTATGACTGAAAAAGCCCCTGTACATGGACTGGGACATAGGAAACAGGACATTTTGTTGCTGATCCTTTCTGGGCAGAACAAGACTTTTCTTCCCATAATGATGTGTGTGCAGGTATGCAGGTGAGCATGTATGTGCCCAGGAGTTCATGTGTGCACTACACAGCTGTGCATGTGTGCATGCATGTGCACACTTGCTTATGTGAGGTGCTTTACCCCCCCTTTTTTGTGGACTGGGATTTCACCGTGGCCACCATGCCCTCCTGCAGACACGAACAGGACTCCCTGGGTCTCCGGAGAGCTTTGCTTTTATACCTGAGAACTTGCATGCCAGTGGCTCTGCCTCTGTCCCTTTTCAATGCCTACCCTAGCTCAGATCACTCCTGGGAATACATACCAACTTAAGTATCCAGCCTGGATATCGGAGAGCCTGGGTAGTGCTGTTTGAACCCCAGATTCACCACCCCAGGGAGGATCAGTCCACGAGTGTTCTGCTCACACTGAACACCTTGGAATGGACTTTTTTTCCTGGGGTCCTGGCCTGCATGTTGCTTCCTGGGAGCTACTGGGCTCTCCTGGTGCCCTGGACTGCCGGGGTCTGCAGCACTGGGATAGGAAGTCATGACCTCTCAGAACAGAGCCATGGGAGACTTCCCATTTCCTCTGCTGTGGCTGCATTGTTAAGTAGTGTCCCTAGCAAGTAATTACATCCCCGGCAGCTCAATTGCACCCTCAGCAAATGAGGTGCTGATCTGAAGTGATTAAGCAGTAGTGTGTGCAATTCAGCTATTGTGGGGGCCTCTCCTCCCCAGTGCTGGGCAGCAGCGCCCTGAAGAGCCCATTCCAGGGCCTAAGTGAACCCTGTGCCTCTCTGATCTTCTTTCCTTGCTAGGCCTTTGCTGAGACACCTCAAAGCCAACTTCTCCTGGGTTTCTAAATATTGGGGAGGGCTCTTAGATGTGTCAGGGTGCTGACTGTAATTACCATTCTTTAGGAACAAAAACACACAACAAGCTTGCATATTGTTTCCTTAATTATATGTCTTGGATATAAAACAACCTCTTGGTGGTGATGAAGTGTTGATTAATTACCCCAAACATTGCCTTTGGGTAGTTAGGAAATGTCTTTTTGACCTCTATTTCAAGGAAGCCATCCTATCCTTTATCCTATGAACAGGATTGAAAAAGTGTGTGTTGGGGCAATGGATATTTCAGTTGTGGGGCATGGGTTTAGGGGGCCTTGTAGACTTCAGGTAAGGGGAGAGAGGCAGAAGCCAGAATTGCTACTTGGACGGGATGGGTGAGGATGAAGTAAGGGGATGTCCTCGTGGCTCAGGGAACCATCTCTTTCTGCACCTAAAGAGCCCTAGGAGACCCAAAGTCAGCAGCAGATACACAAGATGGGGCTGGAGAGTTCACCAACCACAGTGTGACCTAGGACATAGTGTAGGTGATGTCAATGACGCTGGTGCTGAGGAGAGAGGAGAGTTCTGAAGGTGTGCATCTATCCATATGTGCAGGATGTGTGTTTATGTAAGTGTATGGATATACATTATTTTGTAGAGGGATCCCATGTGAGAGAATATGGTATATGTACTATTTATGTTTGCATATAAGCACATATATATGATATATGGGTGTATTCATATATGATTTCCTATGTATGCATTTGGGTATGTGTGTGTGAATATGTGTATGATTGTGTATAGGTATATGTGTGAGCATGTATGAGTGTTTATGAACATAGACATGTATGTTTATATGATGTTCTGTGAGTGTGTGAGGCATGTGTTTACAAGAGTATATGTGGGTGGGTATACATGGGTTATATGTGATGTATACATATACATTTATATGCACACAAATATGTGCATGCATATATAGGTATATTTGTAATAGTATGTATATGGATGTGAATATTATATATGGATTTATGTTTGTGTGCATATAGGCAGTAGTGAATGTGTATGGGTGTATATGCTGGGGTAGGAGCATGGGGCAAGGTACATGTATATGGGGTGTATGTGAATAGGTAAGGGTATATATATATATGTATATATATTATATATATAATAGGCATGTATGTGTCTGTACATGTGGGTAAATATGAATAAATCCATTTGGTCATGTGTATGGACATGATATGTGTTTTGTGTAAGTGCATAGTAAGTGTGTATGTGTGTATGAATGTTGGTGTGTGTATATGTGTGTAGATGTGCATATGTGAGTGCTTGTAATGTCTGTGTGCTGAGGGGATGAGTGATGATGGAGAACTCTCCTGTTGTGTATACAAATAAGGGTATTTGTTTTTATAGGTGTGCATGTGTTTGTAATATGTGTGTACACAGTCATGCATGTGGAAAGGTATGCATATGTGTGTGCACACATAGGTGTGTGTGTCAGGTATGTGTGCATAGTTATGGATATGGGTGTGTGTTTGTGTGTGATGTGAGTTTAGATAGGTGTGAATATGGGTGTGTATGAGTATATATATATGGGTGTGTGTGTAATGGGAGTGTGCTGAGTGATGATGGGAACTTTCCAGCAGGGCTTCAAGGTCTCAGCTGTCACGTACAGGGGTCTGAAGTGCCACATTCTGCATCCTTGTGGTGGGGCCCTCTATATCCAGGAATGCAGGAAGTGTCTTCTATACAGCTACAGCATTCTCCCTCGGCTTCCTGCTCTCAGAACAGGTGAGTTAAGTTCCCCCTCCTCCTGCTTCTCTTTTGGTTCCAATCCTCAATCTTCTTTGTAACTCTCTTTCCCCTTCACTTCTATACATCTCTTTGTGTTCTCTGGGTGCCTGCTTTTTCTGCCTCATTACTAAAAATACTCTAGGTGACCCACAGGGAGCATACGTAAACTTAATTAGTGATGCGTGAGAGATCTACACACATTATAAAGGGAAACAGAACATGCTGGGGAAGGCATGTATTGAGGCATGGAGGCCAGTGGGGAAGCTGGCGGCCAGTCAAGTTAGAGGAACTCTTCACAGTCTGTGCACTGCCCTGACGGTGACAGCGACTGAGGCTGGCAGTTGTGAGATGCTCCCTGTGCTGGGCTCTGTACACGCATGATCTCATCTTATCCTCTTGTTAATATCCCTGGAGGTAGGGACTCTCATTAACCTCATATTAAGAATGAGCGCAGCGGGCTCAGAGTGGTTCAGTGTCTTGCCCAAGGTCACACAGGTGGTAAATGACTGAGCAGGGGTTTGAGTGGAGCTGCCGTCTGGTCTCAGGACAAGATCATCTGTAAGCGGTACCCAGGAGTGACAGGTGATGCCCTTGGGATAAACCGGCTCCTAGGATGCATTGTGTACCATGGAGGCAGAAGAGCTCACTGGGGGCATGCTGGAAGCAGGATGGTGTGGTTGGGGGAGAAGAAGAAAGGGCGAATGGTACCGCCAAGGAACCGCGAGGAGTTATGGGAAATAAGGGGGGCAGATTTCAGAGGTCAGGGGTCAGACTTCAGGACTCCTAGCTAAGGATCAGGAACAAGGAGCTCCAGGCCCAGGGAGCTGGGAGGCAAGAGCCTCACAGTGGATCCCTCCCCCAGAGGCCTCTCTGAGAGGAAAACAGTCTTGTCTTGGGCACACCTGGCTGCCCCACCACCGGACTTGGATTTCAGGGCCACCAGATAACATGCTGGGGCACTCCCTAAGGAGGGGACAAGCATGTGGCTCTCTGCCCGTACCCAGGTCCCCTAACTGGCCACCAACCAAAAATCTACTTTCTCCCCGGAAAACAAGGCGGGAAACAATACACCTGTGTGGTGTCGTGATCTGGAGGAGCGGGAGGTGAATTCACAGGGCTGGGATGGTAGGAAGACAGGGTGGAGTGGGGGTGTGTGGGGACGAGCCTTTGGGGAGAAAGGGGAGAAGGTGTCTGGTCTCCAGGGGAACTGGGAGGCAAAGCTTAGAAAGTAGAAACATGATCACTTCCTGCTCTTCCGGGCTCAGAGCAGCAGTCTTGGGAAATCTCTTAGTGAGATGGGTTGAGAAACGCCAGCTGAAGCTTGTGACTTGGGCAAGAGCATCAGGCAGGAGACATGACTGCCTTGCATAAGGAGGGGCAGGCTGCCGGCTGTGAGCGAGATGAAGTTGTGATCTCTAGAACCTCTTCACACTGGCCACTGGACCTCTGATGACCAGAAGGACCTGCGTGCCCAGGTATTTATTTATTTACTTATTCAGTGTGCATATGTGTGTGTATTCACGTGTATTTGTGTGTGTGGGTGCACCTATGTGCAGCATGCATGTGGTGGTTAGTGTGTGGCCTGGGACTTTTCTATGTAAGCCAGGTTAGCTGGCCCACAGGTTTCCAGGGCTCCTCCCAGCTCACGATATCTGGGAATGCAGCACATGTTCCTATGGGCAGCCTTTGATGTGGATTCTGGGGATCTGAACTCAGGTCCTCAGCTTACAGGGCAAGTATTTTATAAACTAAGCCATCTTCTCAGGGCCAGACCCAGGTTAGCTGGTGTTGAGGAAGCTGACTTCTACCTCTGGTTCAACAAACACATCCAGCGAAGGGGATGGCTCAACTTCCAACCTAGAGGAATGTTCTAAGGTTTGATTTCTTTATCTACAAATGATAATAAAAGTGACTATATTTTTTAAAGGGTTTAGTTTTCTTTTCAATTTTGTGTGTGTGTGTGCGTGTGTGTGTGCACGTGTGTGTGTGTGTATGTGAGCGTACCACAGTGCCCATGTCGAGGTGAAATTGTCAACATTTGAGAGTCCTTCTACCTTGTGGGTCCTGGGGATGGAACTTAGGTTGTTAGGGGTGGCAGCATGGGCTTTTATCTGGCTTGTGGCAAAAGCTTAGTCAGTGGCTGGGTACTACTATCCATATTGCTGTGGTTTGGGGAGATGTGGGTGCCCTTGTTTTCCCAAGATGCTCTAGACCATGTTCTAGGCTGCCACCCTGCTAGCAAACAATGTCAACTCATACAAGAAAACAAGCCCCAAGCAAGAAGTCAAAGACCTCCGTTCTAGATCCCCTTTTCCTCTGCATGGCTCTGAGCCAGTTCCTGATCCTCCTTGGGCTTCAGTTTTGTCCTCTGTAATTGGGGAGTCTGACCAGAGGACCTTTTCACCTTTCCACTATGATGGGTCTGTGATTCTCCTATGCCACATGACTGGCCATGGTCCAGGTTAGAGGAGAAACCTTACAGTGAAGACGACTGAAAATCCTTTCTGTTAGCATTGTCATCCTGATTCCCGGTCATTGATTGCTACCCTTGTGCTTCACCAGAGCTGGGTGGAGATGAAGCAATTCCCACATTCTGCAGAGGTCCACCCCAGAGCACACATGCAACACAGAAACCACACACGCAAATGCACAGGCTCATGTAGAGCTACTGCCTTGAGATGTTCTCGTAGGAATCATGGCTCTCTGCCCTATCCTGGGTATGGCGTGGTTGATCTCAGACCACCTGTACTCCTGAGTGGCAGTGCAACATTTAACAGGTAAGAATATACGATGATGTCCCGTTAGATCAGAGAACAGCTCACCAGAAAATTTGTAAGTTCTGGTTGAAAGCTTTCATATGGTGATGCACTATGGGCCACACTGACTGCGCATCCAGGATGGTCAGCAGGCCATCCACGCAGGCACGAGTACACGGTGAGACAGACTGGACATTGTGAGAATTTTCCTGGGTTCTGAAGACTTGCACAGGAGCAACCTCCTTGTTCCATCTTCCAGGTCAAGACACTTAACTTTCAAAAGAATTAGTATACAAAAGTAACGGATTTTATTACGTCATTTTCACACATGTATCACGTACTGTGCTCATACTCCCCCCATGTCCTCCTCTCCCCTCCTGCTGGTCTTCTACTCACAGAATAGAATACATACCAATCTATTTTCTTCCTAGGAGAGAAAGCACACAGCATCCGATCTTTCTTTCCCCCATTACCCCCTTTTGGTCCTCTTTGCCCTCCTTTCAGACCCCTGCCTTCCTCTTACACTGCCTGAGACAACTGGTTTAATCAATTCTTTATAACCTATCGGCTCCCTTCCTCTAGGGCAGTGGTTATCACTCATTCTAAGGCTGGGATGCTTATACACAGTTCCTCACATTGTGGTGAGTCCCCGACCTTATAATTAATTTTCAACCTCACAACCGTAGTTTTGCTACTGTTATGAATTGTAATGTAAATACCCGTGTTTCCCAGTGGTCTTAGGTGACGCCTGTGAAAGGGTCAATTCTGTCTGACACCCAGCTTGCTCTGTAGGCGCTAGGCTTAGAACTCCTATCCTCATAATTGCATACTGAGCCATCTCCCAGGCCCGACGACTGCCATGCCTGGTACTGTTACCATCAGGTGGCCCCGTTTTGTGCTGTGCTGTGTCTCAGTTTAGAGTAGCTTGGTTTCCCTGTGATGTTTCCAGTGGAAGTCAGGTTCAGATTACTGGGAGGGAGCCTGAGGAGGCTCTGTGCTAACCGCGGCTGGGGATGAACGGTAGAGGCCTTCCAGTCCATAGGAAAGTGGGGCTTCATGAAGGGCACGGTGCTCTCCATGAGTGGCCCTGTGTGTCACCCCCTGGCACCCAGCAGCTGTCTTCAGGATACC
The DNA here is from genome assembly GCF_950005125.1 of Chionomys nivalis. Taxonomy (NCBI): domain Eukaryota; kingdom Metazoa; phylum Chordata; class Mammalia; order Rodentia; family Cricetidae; genus Chionomys; species Chionomys nivalis. The sequence continues at coordinate 1,681,339 of NC_080093.1, read as the reverse complement.
CTTGTTGAATGGATGAGTATTTGCCTGTGTTGGTGTCTCTAGGTCTCTTCATCTGTACCAGTGGTACCGTGTGCCCCTTGGGCACAAGGAGAGGGTGTGTTTATTTGATACATAGCAAGTAGTTGCAGAAAAGATGTCACTAAGCCTCTTCTACCTGCACAAAGTCCTATATTAGAGAAGACATCTCGTCTATTGTGACCCTCATGGTACGTTTGGATGCATGTGTGACGAGTATGTGTGTGAGTATACCTGTGTGTGTGCCTGTGGAGGCCAGAGGTTGCAGTCAGGATATCTTTCTCATGTGTGTGAGTGTGTGCGTGTGCGTGCATGTGTGTGTATACCTGTTGAGGTCGGAGGTTGCTGTCAGGATGCCTTTCTCGTGTGTGTGTGTGTGTGTGTGTGTGCATGTGTGTGTACCTGTTGAGGTCAGAGGTTGCAGTCAGGATGTCTTTCTCGTGTGTGTGTATTTGTGTGTGTGATGTGCATATGTGTTTGCCTGTTGAGGCCAGAGTTTGCAGTCAGGATGTGTTTTTCATGTGTGTGTATGTGATATGCATGTGTGTGTGTGTGCGTGTGTGTGTGTGTATCTGTTGAGGTCAGAGGTTGCAGTCAGGATGTGTTTCTCATGTGTGTGTATGTGATATGCATGTGTGAGTGTGTGTGTGTGTGTGTACCTGTTGAGGTCAGAGGTTGTAGTCGTCTTTCTCATGTGTGTGTGCATGTGTGTGTGTACCTGTTGAGGTCAGAGGTTGCAGTCAGGATGTCTTTCTCAGTTTTGAGACAGGATCAGAGTTTGCTGTTTTGGCCAGGCTGGCAGGTCGTCAGCCTCTGGAGATTCACTTGTTTCTGCTCTGTAGCTCAGCAGTCTTTCAGCCTCCTCTTCACTGGCCCTGGAGATCGGCTGAACATATATATATTCTGAGGTGCAAAAAGCCCCCACGGTTGCTGGTGCTTTGGGTCCCTACCCCGGGGATACATGCCAGACTCCAAAGGAAAGGAGGGGAAAGAGAGCAAGACTCTGGGACCTGTGGCTGGGGTCCTTCCCTGGCCAGCATTCTGCAGATGAGTTGATTTCCTCTGAGCACTTCTGGACAAACAACCTTCTCCACCTGGCCTCTCCATCAGCCCCCTGGTGATTAGGTCTTAATGAGCTGGCTGCAGAGAACTGGAGGCTGGGGTGAGCTTTACTGGCCTGTGGAATGTACCTCAGCTGTGTCGGGGCCCTGCATTTTTGTGTTTGGGGCCAACAGGACCCTTGTATATCTATTTGGAAGCAGCAAGTCCCCCCAGAGCATTTTATCAGGTTATTTTGAATTAGGAATTTAACAGTGCACAGTGCAGAAGGAAAAGCCTGGGAGGAGAGCTAGTAAATGAAGTTGGCAAGGGAGAGCAGGCAGGGGAGAAGGGAGGAAATCCCAGGCCAAGTGCTGGAACAGGACTTGACGGTGTGGGTGACAGCAGGCTGCATCTTTCAGGACAGGAACCCCTCTGCAATTTACCAAACACTTCTACTGCATTATTCTACTTAAACCACGCCATAATGCCGAGAACCAGAGAGCTCTCTTGTCTCGTTATTTTACAGATGGTGAGAAAGGCTCAGAGAGGTACAGACCCTTGATCATGGTCACAGTGTAGCGAGCAGACTGGGATTCCAGTTTCAGGCAGATGTTTATTCTTTTCCCAACGCCGCAGTGCTCCCCGAAAGGCCCTCACACTTTCCTTGAAGTAGCTGCTCAAATAGTCTGCCCAGTCCTACGTGAGGTCCTTGCTCCAGTCACATGCCCACCGCTAACTTACCTGGCTCTTTTTCTGCAGTGGGCACATACGACTTCCCACAAGGCTGGCACCAAGCTGCTGGAATCACGTGATTCACACAAGGTGGTGAGGGTGGTGAGCGCTCATGGCCTCAGTCTTTGATGTTCTGGGGCAGTCAGAAGTCCCTGCTCATGGGTCTGAAGAGATAGCTCAGTACAAGGGTCCTACACGCAAGCTTGAGGACCCGAGTTTGACACGCAGCACCCACATGGTTCATGATGGTAATAATCACAGTCCTAGAGAGGCAGAGACAAGATCTCTGGAGATTACTGGGCATCTGGAGTAGCCAGGTTGAGGATTCCCAGGTCTTACCGAGAGACTCTGTCAAAAGACAAAGCGGGGAGGAAGGCAGCAAGATGACAGTGTGTGACTGAGCCTGCTGCCAGGCTGAGCTTGACTATTCTGTGAGGCTGGGGAGAGGACTCAGTGTACAAGACACTTGCCCCATGCAGATTCCTAGAACCCTCAGGAAGCTGGGCCCAGAAGTATCCAGAGCCCCTGATCTGAGGTGGGAAAAATAGCGGTCAGGATTCCTGTGTGATTTAAGTAAGAGAAACTCAAGGGCCAGGTAGCTTGGTGTATGGAGGTGAACAAGAGACCCTAACAAAGTGGAAGATGAGGAGACACACTTGAGGTTGTTCTCTGACTGTCACATGTGAGCTGAGGCTTCCCCCATTCATATACACATGCACACACACTACACACACACAGACATACACCCCACAGACGCAGAACATGCACATACCCCACAGACACACACACATAGACACACCCCCCACAGACACATGCACACACACACCCCACAGACACAGACACATAGACACACACACCCCACAGACACATGCACACACACACCCCACAGACACAGACACCCCCCCACAGACACAGAACATGCACACACCCCACAGACACAGACACACAAACACACACCACAGACACACACCAGACACAGACACAACCCCACAGACACAGACACATGCACACACACCCCACAGGCACAGACACACAAACACACACCACAGACACACACCAGACACAGACACACACCCCACAGACACAGACACATGCACACACACTACACACACACAGACATACACCCCACAGACACAGAACATGCACATACCCCACAGACACACACACATAGACACACCCCCCACAGACACATGCACACACACACCCCACAGACACAGACACATAGACACACACACCCCACAGACACATGCACACACACACCCCACAGACACAGACACCCCCCCACAGACACAGAACATGCACACACCCCACAGACACAGACACACAAACACACACCACAGACACACACCAGACACAGACACACACCCCACAGACACAGACACATGCACACACACCCCACAGGCACAGACACACAAACACACACCACAGACACACACCAGACACAGACACACACCCCACAGACACAGACACATGCACACACACCCCACAGACACAGACACACAAACACACACACACCCCACAGACACATGCACACACAAAGACACAGACACATGTGTGCGTGTGCGTGCACACACACACAGACTCACACACACACACATAGTTGGGGGTTGGAGGCTAGTGAGACAGAGTGAGGAAGGGAGAGAAGCCCATGTGGTTTCCACTGGCAGGAAGGACAAGCCAGGGCTGTGACTGGAGCCCAGCACCCCTAAGACTCCAGTGAGAGCTGGAAAGTCACCTAAAAGTCTCCTTGCAGAGTTTCCAGGGCTTTCCTGTCTTATGCTGTACCTCTGGTCTCTCTTGGGAGCCCCTCTCTAAGAAGTTACCAGGAAATAAATCCCCGTGTTCAGGTCTGCTTCTGACATGCTCACCAGAGAGAGAAGGGCTTGAAGATAAGAAGGTGTCAAGAGATGGCAGAGTGGGGGAAGGGATGGCTGCAAAGGAATGGGAGAGAGGTCTCCTGAGTCCTTGTTAGTTCATGTTAGAGCAAATCACACTCACAGATGATGGTGATGTCTTCCAAAGGACCCAGTTCTGGGGTGGCTGTGGGCAGAGCTACAGACTTGCTAGGTAGGACCTTAGCCTGAGACAGATCTTAGCACGGAGGACATACCTCTGTGTTAGAGGGTTCCATTTTATTTATATTTACATTACCCAAATTACTGCTTTTCTGACAAAGCAGTGAAAACAGAGTCACATGGAGTGCTGTGTTACACTGGTTTAAAGCTGTCTTCCTCATCTTTACTTACAAGATGCTGATCTTCAGCTTCACATGTTTAATTGTTGGGGAGTCATTGGTGACAGCAAAGTCAAGTGCGCTGCCTCTATCCACACCCAGAGTGTGTCTGCCATTCATTCTGGGAGCTGTGTATCCTGTGGCCTATCCACCAGTGTGAACACAACTCAGAGACATCCAGAGGGTCCATAGTGGCTACACGTTAGGACCTGCAGTGACTGTCTCATCCCAGGAGGTACACTTGGGCACAAGCCAAAGGGTGAGGGAAGCAGGGCTGGGTAGAGGGAGACACTGGGCTTCATAACTGAGGCCACAGATGACTCCAGGGGACCTCTGGGGATGAGGAGGCCCTTCAGAGATCTTGTGGATGGAACCCAGGAATCTGAGGGTAGCATGAGTTCTAATTGGTCTTAGTAATAAAAACTCGGAGTCAGCTACTAGGCGGTGAAAGCTGAAAAATCAGAGAAGCAGAGTGGCCAGTCACTAGAGAGTTCTTACCTCTACCAATTCTCAGACAGGGGTGATCCTGTCCTCAGGCTGACTACCTCAGATTGCACTGAGCTCCTGTCTCCTCCCGCTTTATATTTCTCTCTCTGCCCAGCCATATCACTCCTGTCTCCACCTCCTTAGTGCTAGGATTAAAGGCATGGGATCCCAAATGCTGGGATCATCTTTGTGTGAGCTCTGTCTCTTTTACACTGGATCAATTTTGTGTAGCCCAGGGTGGCCTTGAACTCACAGAGCTCTGTCTGTCCCCCAAGTCCTGGGATTAAAGGTGGCTTAGCTCTGCACTCTGATCTTTGGGCAAGTTTTATTTGTTAAAACACAAACAAGATATCACTACATCTGAGTCTTTTTGCTCCATGCCTAGGACATGGGCTACACAGGGAAGTGTGTGACCCTGGATCAGGGATTCTTTCAAGTCAAGGCCTTGAGACTGAGTCTGGACTGAGCAGCACAGGTGTTTTAGACACTGCCCAGCTATGTACTGACCTGTCCCCACTGGTGTATTTTCTTCCTTCCTTCCTTCCTTCCTTCCTTCCTTCCTTCCTTCCTTCCTTTTTTTCAGAAAACACACTATCTTTTTTCATTATACATACCAACCCAAGTTCTCACTCTCTCCTCTCCTCCCATTCCCTCCACACACCTTCACACCCCACCCCCATCCAATCCTTAGAGAGGGTAAGGCACATTGCTTTGAGGAAGGTTCAAGGCCCTCCCTACTATATCTAGGCTGAGCAAGGTATCATCCAGAGAGAATAGGTTCCCCAAAAGTCTGGCATGTTTTCACCTTGCATTACCCAGCGTGTGTATAGATGTCATAGGCAGGAAGGACCTGCTGCTGCCAATTGCCTTTTCTTTCTTTCTTCATTTTTATTTTTTTCAATTGCCTTTTCATCAGTAGGTATTCCCTGAGGACTTCCCGAATGCTAGGCCCTTCAGACACCATGGAACCGTATCTTTGCTGTCTGTTCCATTCTCCTTGTGCAATGGCCACATCTCAGTGGTGACACACCCTGCTTCTGCTGTCATTCGCTGATACAGCTTTCTTGGCCCTGGCTTGCCTTTTCCACTTCAACCCAGCTGGCTGCACAATGTGTGTGCTTGACCAGTGTGAGCTGGCTCTCGGGACTGCAAGCAGCTTCTGTCTATGATAAGTCTACATTCAGATCCTGAGGGTGTTGATCTATCCGGGGAGACACATGATTCTTTAGATGCATTTGGCCACTTGGCTCTGGCTTAACAGGTGATGTCACACACCCTTAGACTAACAAACTAGGGATTTGGGATTCATCAGAAACCAACACCACAACTTGGGTCATTGTGCTATCCACCCTCCTCTTTCCACTACATCTGAGGTCTGTACTGGGTCTGTTCCTGCTTGGCTGCCTCAAGACCCTTCACGTACAACAAGACTTTGCAGGGCATGTCTCAAAGCCATTTTTTCCTATGATCTTCCAAATAGTCCTTGAGGTCAGAGGTCAGTTGAGCTGATACAATGGTGGGTACCATACAGGCAAATAATACAAACCTGGTAAAACTTAAAACTGTCTTGAGATTGTACTGACTGGTACATGGTGGCAGAGCAAGGCCTACACTCTGCCTTCAGAGTCAGTCTAGTGCATTTTTTTTCTATTCTGCACAGATGGAGAATCATGAATATTCTAGAACACATCACCAGTTAAGCTGCATGGAAGGCTGCATGCCTGTAGTTATCATTCTAATTTAGAAATATTAGCTTTAAAGATCCTGTCAACTAACACATGTTCCCACATCGGTTTTCACACAGCATTGGATGGAGAATGGCACCCATCAGAGCTGGCCTTTCCCTGACCCACTCGTCCTCCTCAGACTCAGTCATAGCCCAGGTGAACACGGACAGGAAGGCAGAGGAAATACCTCAGCCCAAGGTGTTTGAGATCAACAACTTCTTTAGTAAAGACAACAGAAGTATTTATGACAGGAAATCCTTGGCAAAAACAGTCTAATGGTTCCCCAAGACAGCAATAAAGACACTTTTGCCTGGAGCATTGGACTTCTGAGGCTGAGCTGCCAACTTTTGACTAGGCGCCTTCACATTCCTAGGAGGGGTGGAATCTGCTCTATGATTGGGGAGGTGGAACACCAGACACCCACTGCTGTCGGGCTTTGGCACGAGGGAGATTTATACCTGTGACTTACTATATGCTGGCCTCTCTTCTCCGGGATGGAACAGCTGTTACGTTTGATCAGCTTTCGAGAAAGACAAGGCTGCCATCCGCCAGACCCACCCACCTGCCTGCTTCCAGTGCTTTTGGTGGAGTGATAACAGCTTGGGTGAATGTCCTAGGACTTGATGATTCTGAGGTTCTCGATGCCTTTCTCTCAACATAATTCAGTAAGTCTGGAGTGTAGAATGTTTTCGTGATTAGGTAATTTTTGGAAGTAGCAGGTATGGTCAGAGCATCTCCAACTACACTGAGCATGGGAGTCAGCAGCAGGGTTTTATCCCCCCCTTGTGATACAGGAGATAGAACCTGGGATCTCATGCATGCTAAGCAAGCCCCCCTCTACCACTAGGTTACATCCCAGCCCTTACATGGATGCTAAGATGATACTCCATAGGAAGGATTGTAGAGAAGGGTTTATGACAAAGTTTTGGAGTCCTCTCAGAACTTGGTATGTTTCTCCATGTCAGGACCCTTTCTGACCCACCCTGTCCCACCTAACAGGTAGTCTTCCCATCTCAAGTCAAGAGAGACAAACCCATGGACCATTTATCCTGTGCTGCACTAACAACACCATTCTAAGCTTCTAACCCCAGTCCCCTTAAGCAGCTGTGGGGGGAACCGATTGCCCAGAATGCACTTGTGCACTGACAAGGCCTAGTGCCTGATTAAATGCGTTGACTTTTTTGTGTAAGTGCCTCTGTGAGTTAATTTGTTTTCTCCCTGGGAAAGACTGTTTAGCAGAAACAGCTCAAGGAAGGAAGGAAAGAGTTTTAGTTTTGCCTTACTCTTTCAGAAGGTCCAGTCTATCATGACAGAGAAGACATACCTGACAGAACAGCTTACCTCATGGTGGCCTGGGAGCAGAGAAAGGAGAAAGAGGGCAAAATGTAGCCCCTAAGGACACACCCTAGTGTTGTGTTCCCCCCGTGGGCTCCACCTCCTACTCTCTACCCTCCCCCCGATAGTGCTGTCATGCTATGAATTCATCATAGTTTACTTCTTGGGCCCTCCTGCTCCAATGAGACGCCCCCAGCCATGTGTTTTACTGGTCTCCTAGCTGTTTCTTAACTGAGTTAACCTGACAGGTAGGTAACTGTTACAGGGCTAGGAAGATGAATTAGTAGGTAAAGTACTTGCCGGACAACATGAGGTTCTGAATGAATTTGGATCCCCAGAATGCACATAAAATCTGTGTGTAGTAGCACATACCTATAATCCCATGGTTCTGTGATGAGATGAGAGCAAATTATGGTAGCTCTCAAACACAGACACAAATAATAAAAGGGGACCCTGTCTTACACAGGTAGAAGGTAAGGACCTACACCTGAGATTTAAGCTGATCATACATGCAACCAGGCATGTACACACACACACACACACACACACACACACACACATACACTCAATTAACCACTGCAGTGCTCTGTATTTTCAGATGACAAGTAGGTCCCAGTTCCAGAAAGGCACGTTTGTTAGACAAACTCTTGTCTCCTGGAACCCAGCACCATGTGAATGTAGTGGAAATCAAGTTGCATGTAAAATCAATACGCAGCAAGAGGCCTGAGCTTTGGGACCTAGAAAGTGTGAGGTAGGAGGGTGGAAAGGGTAACTCTGTTATTCAGGAAGAAACAAAGTGTCCAGAGCTGTCCAGAGGTGAGAAGGATCTATGGTAAACAGGGATCTCTTTCAGGAAAACTGAACTATACTAAAGGATAGAACACTTTCTATCTGCCTGCCTCACCAGCAGGGACAAGCGGCTAAGCAAATGCCCAGAGCCAGGCATCTGGCCGCAAAGCCTCGGAAGCATCCTCTAGGGTAATAAGTAATTAGCAGCATGCTCTTTACTAAAAGGACCCGAGGATGTGCAGCTTCCTGAGCAAAGCGACTGATACAGACTGGCACTTACAGTGCGCTCTGCACAAGTGGGGAAGCAATTACAACAAACCTTCTTCAAATCTCAGGGGTCCTCCATACCAGGTGACCAGCCATCTGTGCAGTTAAGCTGACCAGGGAAGCAGGGGCCCTGCCAGTTACTCAGAGCAGAGGGAATGTAAGACAGGGACTTTGTTTCGTGAGTGCTGTGGAGGAGCCCAGCAGGCAGACAGTCACTTCCAGTATGTGCCCATGGGGACTAGAGAAACGGAGGGGAGAGAGGGTGTTTTGAGGTCCAGTGTGTTCTGGAGACAGGCAGGCCTGCTCAGTAGGAAGGAAGCAATGCCTCTGGCAGACAGGTGGGAGAACTTCTCCTCTTCCTGGCCCTCCCATTTCTCACGTCTCTCTTTGACCGACACAGTTTGGAGCATGGTCTCTGATGTGATACTGAGCAGGGCAGAGCAGAAAAGGATCTGGGAACAGAGAGGCCCAGTGCTGACATAAGCACCATGGCACAGAACCACAAGTTATGAAGCTACTGAGACTAGCCTGGGTCTGCAGACCACAGGAAGCTAGTTAGGTTTGTTATCAATAGTCATGTGAGCCATTTAGGGAAAATGGGGCCACATGCCAAGTGATCCTCAGTTCATGACTGCTATGACAATTCTGTGAGGGGAAATGGGTCCCCACTTCATGCAGGAAGAGATAGGTGCCCAGATGGCATGTAACTTGTCTGAGGTCTCAGCCACTCAATCGTGAAGTTTGAGCTGGGGGTCAGGCCTTATTATTATATTATTATTATTAATTATTATTGTTATTGTTGTTGTTGTGTGTGAATGCATGTATGCCATGGCATCCACGTACAGGTCCAAGGACAACTTTCTACCATGGTGGTTGGGTCCTGGGAGGTTGGGGATCAAAGGCAAATAAGTCAAGTTTAGTGGCAAGTGTCTTCACCCACTGAGGCTTCTCACTGGCCCTGGGAACTTTGCTCAGAAGTAGTTCTTAGGCTGAGGGGAGGAAGACCATGGCAACTTCAGAATCCTTTGCAAATGAATCACTGTTTGTGGGTGACATTGTCATCATGGTAGCCAAGTTGTGAGGTGTTTTCACTTTGTGAATTGGTGCAGCAAAATCGTCTCATTTTTAGCAAGTTCTCTCACCAGCAGGATCACATCTCAGACTAGTGGCCACATTAGGTGTTGTTTGGCTGAAAGTCGAGAAGATCCCTTTGGTGGTCCAACTAAGTTCTAGTCTCCTAAGTGGGGGCTTGTTGGGAATGGAGTCCCAACTTAAACAGGGCTAACGCCATAGTCTGTTTTGTTCACGTTTAGGACTGAAGTGATTGTGGAGGGGGAGTATCATTATGGTTTGCATTTGATTTCCATGATAATAGTATTGAACATCTTTTCATAATTATATTATTTATTAGTCATCTTTGGTGAAACATCTCTTTGAATCTTTTGTCCATGTTCCCCATTGAGTTGCCTTCTTATTGAGTCACAAAAGATTTTTTATATATTCTAAAGCACATTTAAAAATTATTATATTTATTTTTATGTGTATGAGTGTTTTGCCCGAATGTGTGTATGTGAACCCATTTCATGCTGGGAGACATCCCTCCTCAGAGGTAAGAGGAAGGAGTCTATTGTGGGACAATGGTCTTATACCCTGCAAATAACTGTCACTTGTATTGGTTTAATAAAATGCTGATTAGCCAGTAGCCAGGCAGGAAGTATAGGCAGGGCAACCAGAACAGTAGAATTCTGGGAAGAGGAAAGGCTCAGTCTGCAGTTGTCACCCAGATGCAGAGGAAGCAAGATGAGAATGCCTCACTGACAAAAGGTACCGAACCATGTGGCTGACACAGACAAGAATTATGGGTTAATTTAAGAGGAAAGAGTTAGCTAAGAATATGCCTAAGCTATTGGCCAAACAGTGTTGTAATTGACATAATTTCTGTGTGATTATTTGAGTTGGGGCACCTGGGAAACGAATGCACAGTTGCCACCTACAGGAGTCCCTGGAACTGGAGTTATGGATGGTTGTAAACCACCATGGGGGTGCTGGAAACTGAACCTGGGCCTTCGGCAGGAACAAGAGTTCTTAACTGCTGAACCATCTCTCAAAGCCCCAAGTGTCCATTTTGGATCTCTCTCTCTCTCACTCTCTCTCTGTATTTTCTTTTTTCTTCTGGAAGAAGGCATCAAATGGATAGTGTATTTTGACCAGGAGCATCAACGTCAGAGCAAATTTAGTGACAACCCAACTATTTTTATTAATAGACGAGAAAAAAGAAATGTTTAATATTACTGTTGTTAATTGAGACACACTCCCTATGTAGTTCAGATCAGTGTCAATCTCAAGATCCATCTGCCTTAGCCCCCTTAATGCTGATTACAGGCAGTTATCATTAATATTTTTGTATTGCTGGTGGTCAATCCCAGAACTTTCCACACGTTAGGAAAGCACTTCAACTTCACTACACGCCCTGCCTAATTTTCATGTTCACATGTAGGTTTATGATTTGCTTAGAGCTTATAATTTGGGCATATTGTATTACAGGTCAAGATTTCCTTTTAATATATTTATGGGTGCATATCCATTGTATGTAGTAATGTGTTTCCTAAAGACATTTTCATAAGAATATACATGCTTTGGTCAGATTCTCTTTCCACCCATCCCTTTTACTAGTTCTTTATCTTTTAGGCAGTTTTTATTCTATTTTCATGTCATATGTAAATGTGTGGTTTTGAGGCAGAGTCTCTTTGTTGAACTCTGGCTGGACTGCAATCGCAATGCAGACTTGGCTGCTTGAACATAGAGATCAGAGATCACAGAGAACCACCTGACTCTGCTTCTCTAGTGCTAGGATTAAAGGCATGGGCAGACTATTCCTGAACTGTTTTGTTTTTAAAACAAGGTTTCCTTGTGTAGTCCAATTGGCCTCAAACTGAAAATCTCCCACTTCACTCATCTAAGTGCTGAAATAAAACACACATGCCACCATGTCTGGTCGTAAGAGCCACAGAAAAGAACAGATGATATACTCCCTCCTCCTTGATTGGATTCCCAGAGCTCAGCCTGTTGCTTGGTTGTGGGTCTCTGCACCTGGTTCCACCAGTTACTGGATGAAGGCTCTATGATAATAGTTGGGATACTCGCCAATCTGATTACAGGGGAGGGTCAGTTCAGGTACCCTCTCCACTGTTGCTAGGAATCTTATGAGCAAGGGAGGTCAAGATCGTGATAGAGAAACCTACCAAGAGACAACCAATGAAGCTTGTGGAAACTCACAAACTCTAGACTGACATCTGTGGAGGCTCCATGGGATCAAACCAGGCCCTTCCCTAGAGTCCTAGTACTGGGAAGAGAAAATGGGAGAATCGCGGAGTCTTGCAAGCCAGGTATTCTAGCCAAATCAGTGAGCTCTTGACCCAGTGACAGACTCCTTCTCAAGAAATAAGGCAGAAACAGTTGAAGAAGACATCTGAAGTTGACTTTTGGCCTTCACATAAATGTACACCCTCACACACACGCACTCACATTCACACACATACACACTCACACACTCACACATACACTCATACACATAAACACCCACACACTCACAGACATAAACACACACACATACCCACACACATTCACACACATACTCACACACATACACACATACACATGCTCACACACATTTACACAATGCACAAACTCACACACACTCAATACACTCACATACACACACATTCACACACACTCACATACACTCATACAACACACTCACACATACACACATTCTCACACACATACATTTACACACTCACACACACTCACACATACTCACACACACATAGACACATACATTCACACACACGCACAAACTCACACTTTTGAACTCTGTCTATTCTTACTCTAATATAACACCAATTTAATTACTTGAGTGTCTATGTAAACCACATATACACTTGTATATGTATGGTTTATATAATTAGTTGCATAATAAGAAACCAAGCAATATGTCTCCTTTATCATATTTTATAAATTCAAAATTATTTTGCCTGTCCAATATTATCTCTACATCAATTTAATTGTTGGTGTTTCAGTTTCTAAAAAAAAAAAGACAATTGGGAGTTTTATTAGAATTGCACTAAAGTCTAGAGATTAATTGGGGTGAATCAACACTGTAACCGTATTGAGTGTTTCAGCTGTGAACACCGCGCATCCCTTCATTTAGTTCATTTCTTTCAAAAGTTCTTGATTTCCTTCGGCGATGCTGTACACATCAGCACAGCAGTCTCGTGCACTGGAAAACGTGTATTTTTAAGTAGACTTGTTTTGTGGTGCTGCAATTTAAAAAATGATTTTAAACTTAATTTTGAAGTGTTTCCTGCTAATCCAGTTGGTTTATTGTTTTATTTTAGTGTATGACTGCTTTTCCTGCATGTGTACTGTGCACCACTTGTATGCCTCATGGCTGATGATGCCAGAAGAGGGGTCAGATCCCCTAGAGCTGGAGTTACAGGCAGTTGTGAGAGGCCAGTGCTCTTACCCTGAGCCATGGCTCTAGCTCCCACCCCACCACTGGTCTTTGAGTGTTGACTTTGTATCTGTGACTTTGCTAAATGATTTACTTCCATGGCTGTTTTGTGGATTAATTAGGTCTCTCTGGGCAGGCATCGATACTGCCCATAGAGGCCATTTTAGTTTTCCTTTATGTCTTTCCCCTTTTTATTGCTTAATTGTGTCAGCTTGCTCTCCAACACAGTATTGAATAGAAGTGGTTTCTATTCTCCTCATATTCACCATGTCTGAGTTCATGTGAGACTCATGTTCCCGCGTGGTCCTCCTGGATTGTTTCTTAGGCTGAGGATGCTCCCTCCACTCCTTTTTGTCCACAGTTTTTTTTTTCTTACTTTTCAAAACAATAGCTCTGTGTTGGATTTTGTCAAGTGCCTTTTCCCTCTGCATGTGTAAATTGCTTATGTGATTCTTCCCTCCTTTATTCATTTAATATAACAAGTTCTATGAATTTTCAAATTTTATGCAGACCTTGCCATCCTGCTTTGATTACATTGCATTTGTTAATACTTATTAAGATCTGGGTGTAGAGCTCAGTGGTAGAACTCTTGCCTGACTTGTGCAAGGCCCTCAATTTAATCCTCAGCAACACGCAGAGAAAAAAAAGTATGCATTCATGTGTTTATGTGTGCTTCATGTGTGTTTGTATGTTGGGGGAAGGTTGATGCTAGGAACCCTTCTTTGATTGCCCTTCAACCTAATTCTTTGGGGCATGATCTCTCTATCAGGCCAGGATTCACCCACACCGCTGGCCTTGCTAGCATTTAACTCTGGAGGATTCACTCTCTATGCTCTAAGGCTGGAATCACAGTGGGTTTTGTGCTTTGGGTTGTCTGATGCTCGCCTGTCTCCTCGGGCCCAGGATTTATTTCTTAAATCATCAATATTTAAAAATAAATAAATAAAATAAAAATAATAATAATAAAAAAATCATCAGTATTTGTTTTTCAGTGCCTAGTGGCCCAGATCCACAATCTAATTATTCTGGAGAAGAGAAGCAAGGCCATAGTTCATGGTTTGCCTGGGCTTAGAGTTATGTCGAGGTAATTTAAGGAGACTGTGTCTTAAAATTTAAAAAAATGTTTTAAAGGTCTTGGGGTGTAACCCAGTGGTAGAGCACTTGCCTGGTTGTGCGATACTCTCTCTGGGTTCTATCCCTAGCCTAGTTATACACACACTGACACACACACACTGATACAAATACACTCACATACATACATACTCACATACATACATACACACCCATCTACACATACACTCACATATATACACTCACATACACACTCATACACATACATACTCACATACACATACACCCACATACATACATACATACTCATATACACATACACTCATATACACACATACATACATAATCACACACTCGCATACACACTCACACACACACACACACACCATAACACTCACATACACATACACTCACATGCAAACATACACATACATACTTACTGACATACACATACGGCACATGCACACACACTCACATACACACAACTCACATATATGCACACATAGTCATATACATACACAATGACATACACACACATACTCACATACACATTCACATACGGCACATGCACACACACTCACATACATGTACACTCAAATATATGCACACTCACATACACATATACACACTGACACACACAGTAAATAACACACTCACATATACATTCATATACATACTCACACAAAACACACATACATAGTCATATACATACACACTGACATACATATACACTCATACACACACTGACATGCATACACACTCACATACAGAGTAGCATACACACACACTCACATATACACATACACACTCACACAGTACGCAGTCACACACATACAAAGAGAATATTTCACAGAATATTTTCTTTTGTACTCCTGAGAGACATTGGTTATTATAATTCATATTAATTAATTTTGTATTAACTTTTATTTGTTAGAATTTAACAGTGTAATCTTCTCTGCAATTTTCCTAGCAGGATTTGTGTTTATGGATTCAATTTCTTAAGACTTTTAAAGATTTATTTATTTTATGTGTATGGGTGTTTTGCCTACATGTGTGTCTGTGCACCATGTGTATGCAGTACCTGTGGAGGCCTGAAGAGGGTGTTAGATCCCCCAAAAGTGGAGTTACCAACAATTGTAAGACACTGTGTGGTGCCAGGAATCAAACCTGGGTCCTCTGGAAGAGCAGCAGGTGCTCTTAACCACTGAGCCATCTCTCCAGTCTCATGAATTCTATTCCTAAACAGATTAAAGGGTGACATAGAAATATAATCTTTTCTTTAGTTTTGAACACTTTTGTATGCTCAGAAACATTTCCATCTTATAGATATTGTTGAATTTATAGGCATGAAGTGTATGAAATTTCCTTATCATTCTTTTAGCATCTGTAGGATCTATAGTGTTCATTCTGTCACCTGTCTCCACAATTCTTTTTCTTTGTTTAATATAGCTAAAGGTTCATCGAGCTTGCCAAAATTTGAGTTGAACAGCTCTTGATTTCACTGCTTTCCTTGAGTATTTATTTGTTCTGTTGCTATCTATTCCTACATCTTTTTCCTTCTTTAACTTCAAGATTCATTAGCTCTTCTATAAATTAGAAGCTTACAAATGACTAATTTGCTGATGTCCCTTTTCTGAGTCTTTAAAAGTGGTTTTAACTGTATGTTATACTAATTTTGGTATTATATAACATCATTTGGTTTGACTTCTTATTTTTTTCTAATCCATAGACTTTAAAAACATGTGATGTTCAAATTTTAAGTAGTTGGAAAATTACTGGGCATCTTTTTTGCTGCTGTATTTTAATTTGGTTTCATGTCAGTGAAGGACATGCTTTATAACTTTTAGTTTTTTGATTCTTTTTTAATTTATTATTATGTATACAATATTCTGTCTGTGTGTCTGCCTGCAGGCCAGAAGAGGGCATCAGATCTCATTTCAGATGGTTGTGAGTGACCATGTGGTTGCTGGGAATTGAACTCAGGACCTTTGGAAGAGCAGGCAATGCTCTTCACCACTGAGCCATCTCTCCAGCCCCTAGTTTTTTGATTCTTTCTAGATGTTTTTGGTAATCTAGGAGATGGAATATCTTTATTTGATATGTGAATTTATGTGTTAGCTTCTCTCTGTCTCTGTCTCTGTCTCTCTCTCTGTAGAACTGAGGTCAATATTGGGTGTCTTTCTCAGTTACTCTCCACTTTAATTTTTGAACCATACTCCCTCCCTGAATCTAGAGCTCACTGATTCAGCAAGATTGACTGACCAGCAAACTCCAGCACCCCTCTTGCCTCTGTACTCCCTGTGCTGAGATTACAGGCAGGCACTCCCCGTACCTGTTTCTTTATGTTGTTTTATTTCATTTTTCTAATGAGTGCTAGGGATTGAAACTCAGTTCCTCATGCTTGTATAAGAAGCACTTGTGAAAAGAATGTGCAGTTATTGGGTGCACTGCATAAACACCAATTATGTTCATCTGGTTGCCAACTAAATTCAGAATTATATATTATTAGTGATTCTGCTTGTTTTATTAATAGATAAGATGTATGTTAAAATTCCCAATTATAATTATGATTTTTCTCCATTTCTCCTTTTAGTTCTGCCAGCTTTTGCTTCGTGTGATATAAGTTGCATTAGTAGGTGCATACTCATTTAGGAATGCCATAGCCCATCAATTAGTTAACTTTATTATTATTATTGCATGTCTTCTTTCTATGTGAACAAATGTGCTAATTTTGACTGTGACGCTTCACTGTATTATTGTTTTATTGTCATAATGTACATTTCAATTGCTTTATTTTTTAAATTTCTTTTTTTCTTTGTCCTGGAGCACTCTGTAGACCAGGCTGGTCTCAAACTCACAGAGATCTGCCCACCTTGGCCTTCTAAGTGCTGGGATTAAAGGCGTGTGCCTTTAATTAAAATCTCTTTTGGTGCCAGGACTGAATTTAGGGCCATCCATACACTAAACACATTTTTTTTTGTTCTGTCTCTTAGCCACACTCCAAGTTTTCCATCTTTTAACTTTATTGGTGTATTTATACTTAATGTATATTCCTAGGACAAAATATAAATTTTTTTATTTTGTTTGGAAGCATCTTTCTTTAGTTGGTGAAATTATTTGATTATTCTGTTTATAATCGACATAATGATGATGTAGTTGGGCTTGTATGTGACGTCTTGCTATTTATTTTCTTTGTGTTGACTATTTTGTGTTCTTCTATCCATGATTTTTAATTAGTTGAAATTATTTTAGTATTTTTAACCTTTCTACCATTTTCTTCTCTCTTTCTCTCTTCCTTTTTCATTCTTAAATGACTGCCCAATGCATCTTTAGTTTAATCATAACCCACTCTCAAACACTACATCATGTCTGTATATCATGCTAATCTTATACCTGAGCACTTCCTTTCCTTCACTGTCTTCTATTGTATATCTTACCTAGATATAGGTTGTAATCCTTCAAGCATGGAGTTATAATTTTTCTTAGTTAATCATATTTTAAAGAAATTAAAAATGGAGAGACATATTTCATATTAATCCACATATTCACTGTGTCTGTACCTCCTCATTCCTTCATGCAGGTCTGAATTTGTCTAGTGTCCCATTTCTTCAGCTTGAAGGGATTTTAAAATAATTTTTTTGATAATGCAGATCTATGGGCTATAAATTTTCTTAACCCCCCTTTTTGTTTAAGAGCATGAGGATACTTCATTCCCTTTTAAAGAAGATTTTTTACAAGGTATAGATTTATAACTTGATAGCTCATTTATCATAGATCATCAATCAATCAACCATTTATTTATCTGTCTACTTACTTTGCTCAATATATTTATTTATATGTATCCACCTGCCAGTCATGCTCTTCCATCCATCATCCATCCATCTCATTTGTCTGTCTATCTTATCTAGCAACTATATTACTTTTTATATGTAAGACATTTATATGTATGATTTTTTCCACTATTTTGCATTTTTTTCTTGTGAGGACTTAGAGTCCTTTGTTCTACAAGTTTTAGTTCTCTCCATTTTTCTCTTTATTTATTTGGTTTCAGCAGTTCGATTGTGAGGTGATATATTATCATTTTATTATTATTTCCATTTGGGATTCGTTGAGATTCTTGGCTCTGTTGATTTAGCTTTGCATCAGATCTATAAAGATCCCAGACATCATTTCTTTGTGTATTCTGATGTTACAATTGCACAGATGTTAGATGGAACTGTAGATGTTTGGTGTCAGCTCCTATTTCCAGCCTCCCTGCTTCTACCTCTTTATGTATCAGATGAAATGATTTCTCATGTTCTGTCTTCAGGTTCGATGAACTTCCTTCTGTGATGTCTAATATGCTTTTGACATCAGTTAGTGTATTTTTCATCTCAAATATCATAATTTTTATTTTAATGGTTTCATTTGGTTCTTTTTCTAGTCTCTATGCTTTTTCTCATTATGCTCATGTTTTTCCCTTAGACTTTCAGAGCCATTTGTAATTGCTTTGAAGTTCTTGTCTGCTGATACTATCATTGAGACCTTAGTGGCTCTATTTGTATTGGCTTATTTTTTCCTACATTTGGGTGGCATTTTATTACTTCTTTTTGACTGTAATATTTGATAGGCTGCTAGATATATGATTATTATGCTTCCTGGTTGTGAATATTATGTCTTCTAGAAACTGTTGTATTCCATTCTTTGGGTGGTTTATGTACTTGGAACAATAACAGCATCATGTTGTTTTTAGTTTGTTAGGGTTCATCTCGATTAGCTTATTGGACTTGTGTAGCTCCTAAGGTGTAAGGTTTTCCTATTTATCTGGAACATCTTAGCTATTGAAGGGTATCTATCCAGTCTGGTTAGTTAGCACTTGAACCTTTCCTGGTCCTCTGGAAGCACTGATAGTTTTCCCACCCCCATGGGCTATGGACAATCTTATTACATCCACATGCATAGTTACATCCACACACACACCGCTTAGTACTCAGCCAAAATTCATCGCATGGCTGTGATGTCTTTGGGGACCATTCTCTGCATCGTCTCCTCTTCTCTAGCATTCTGTTTCCTAAGACTTAGCTATCCTAATCGCCAACTTCAGTCTGTTTTCCTAATCCAGTTATAATGTAAACGTGTTTGCTCCATACTCTAATTTCTGTTCACAGCATGTAAATCTTTTGCCTTTTAAAAAAAAGTGTCTGAAAGTTTGGGGCTAGAGAGATGGCCCAGGAGTTAAGAGCACTGGCTGCTCTTGCAGACGACTACAATTCATTTCCCAGCCCCGATATCAGACTGCTCATAATTGCCTATAACTCCAGATTCAGGGCATTTAAGCCTTGTTCTGGCCTCCGAGGGCATCTGTACACACACACACACACACACACACACACACACACACGCACACACACACACACATTAAAAAAGTATCTGAAAGCTAGACATCTAAAGCACACGTGATTTTTACTTTCTTCTCTCATGGGGGGTCAGTCTTAAAATGCCTGCCCTCTAGAGTGAGAAAACAATTACTTCAATCCAGCTCATTGCCTATGGAGGGAAGATGACGTCATTACGGCCATGAGGTAGAGGTCTATCTTAAAACATCTGTATAGCATTTCATTTTATATCTTCTAGAATGGATCTCACCGTCTCATTGACGATGGGCATTTATAGCATTTCCAACCTTTGTCTTAGAGAAGCAGATCTGTAGTGTTCTTGATTGATTCCATCTAGGGTATTTTTTGTTTTGTGCGTCTGCAAAGAAATTCCCAAGAGTGCAAAAGGGGACGTGCAACATGTTCGCTTTGATTATTCTTTGCATTTGTAAAATTTATTTATTTGTTGTATGTTTATGCATGTGTGGATGCCAAGACATGCATGTGGAGGCCAGAAGAGAACTTGAGTTAGTTCTCTCCTTAACCATGTGGTTCCAAAGACTGAACTCCCCAGATTTAGTGACAGATGCCTTTATCTGTTGAGCCATTTTGTTCACCCCTGCATTTGCAAGTTGTCAGGTATTTGCAGATAGCTCTCACAGAGCATTTAAAAAATGCTGATACTAATACTAATTGATGAGTGAATATCTTTTACACTTCTAGAAGTTTTTGGTCCTCATATATCTGGTGAGTAATTTCTATTTATCTTATTATACACAAAGGTGGGCAATTGTTCACATATTCAAGGTTACTAGAATTTCATTTTCTGTTATACCCAGCATAACTTCCTATTTGCCTATTACTATTCTTTTTCTTTTTGAGGCAGAGTCTTGTTATGTATGCATGGTGATACTCTGTTTAGACAAACAAAGCTTGACTGAAGATTAGTGTGTGGAGCTAGCCACACTAGTTAGCCATAGAGGCCAGGTGGTGGTGGCACATACTTTTAATCCCAGCTCTCAGGAGACAGAGGCAAGTGGATCTCTGTGAGTTCAAGGTCATCCTGGGCTACACAAGATCGGCCTAGTCTAAAAGAGAAACAGAACCAGGCGGTGGTTGCTCACTTCTTCAATCCTGGTGCTTGGGAGTCACATGCCTTTAATCCCAGCACCAGGGAGGTGGAGACAGAAAGGGAGAGACAGACAGAGAGAGATAAGGCAGGAGGAGACAGGAGTTATTGCATTCACTCTGAGGATTTGTGGAGACAGGATCCTGCCCCTTCAGCCTGAGGATTCAGCAGAGGTGAAAAGTCTCTCTAGTGACTGGACGTTCTGCTTCTCTGATCTTTCAGCATTTACCCTGATGTCTGACTCCAGGTTTTTATTATTAAGACCAATTAGAATTCATGCTTCATGTATATATAGTTATATATATACATATAGTTATTATATGTATGTGTTATCATACTTGGCTTCTCTACACCTCACAATGGTAAAAGCTAACGTATTTAAAATATAAGTTACTTTTATTTAAATAAAAGTAACGTATTTAAAATATAAGCGCATATAAAAGTTAGACTTTCTCTTTTAGGTCATTAGGTATGCTGAAATAAATTTATTTATTTATTTATTTATTTATTTATTAAAGATTTCTGCCTTCTCCCCGCCACCACCTCCCATTTCCCTCCCCCTCCCCCAATCAAGTCCCCCTCCCTCATCATCCCTAAGAGTAATCCGGGTTCCCTGCCCTGTGGGAAGTCCAAGGACCACCCAGCTCCATCCAGGTCTAGTAAGGTGAGCATCCAAACTGCCTAGGCTCCCACAAAGCCAGTACGTGCAGTAGGATCAAAAACCCATTGCCATTGTTCTTGAGTTCTCAGTAGTCCTCATTGTCTATTATGTTCAGCAAGTCCGGTTTTATCCCATGCTTTTTCAGACCCAGGCCAGCTGGCCTTGGTGAGTTCCTGATAGAACATCTCCATTGTCTCAGTGTGTGGGTGCACCCCTCGCAGTCCTGAGTTCCTTGCTCGTGCTCTGTCTCCTGCTCTTGATTTGGACCTTGAGATTTCAGTCCGGTGCTCCAATGTGGGTCTTTGTCTCTGTCTCCTTTCATCGCCTAAATGTTTTTCTTTGGGTTCACCTTCTTAATTAGCTTCTCTAGAATCATGCATAATAGGCTCAACATCTCCTATTCATGGCTAGAAACCAAATATGAGTGAGTACATCCCATGTTCCTCTTTTTGGGTCTGGCTCACCTCACTCAGGATAGTGTTTTCTATTTCCGTCCATTTGCCTGCAAAATTCAGGAAGTCATTGTTTTTTACTGCTGAGTAATACTCTAATATGCTGAAATTTTAAAGCAAAACCAGTGCACGTGAAGTCAGCAAACGAACCAGCAGGCACGGAAAGCCCACAGCAGCCCTTCGCATATTGGAGTCGAGAGCCTAGTTGAGGAAAGAGAATAGAGCTATGGTAAGTGTATGATCAGTGCCAGGATTGGTTCAGATGTAACAACCTCATGAACACACAGGCTGTGGCTTGCCCACATATGTGAAACAGACCTGCTTGGCTGGAAAAATGCCCCTCTGAGTCCACAGTGTGCAGGAAGTGCCAATCCGGAGTCAGGCAGAGAGTGCAGTGCTGTACTTGCTGGGAAGGGAGGCTTCCCTTTAGGGGGTTTGTGAGAACCACTGCCTTCCAGCCTTGACTCTTGGAGAATGAAATGGAAACTTGTCCAGAGAAGAGACGTGAAACTAGATCATGTACTGGGTGATGGAAAGGTGGGAAATATCTCACAGGCAGAAGAAGAGGCTCAAAGGCCTCATGAGTTAAATTCTCACACAAGGGAAGACATACCTGTCCTGTGGGCGACTTTGTTATGCCCATTTCAAAGGGCATAAAGAACCCCAAATAGAAAGAGCAGAGAAGCAGACCCCAGATCACTATAAAAGAGCCCAAGGAGAAATTTCCAGGTCTCTAAAGATGACAAAAGCTTCCCCATTGGTGATGAACGCTTGATGGTAAATAAGGCTCAGCTATAGACATTTATCTCATGCCCCAGGAAGGGCGTGCAATATCTTATGGCTGCCTAGACTAGATGGGCAGCCAGGTCCCTTAGAACATGAGTGCTCTCTGTGTCTTACATTCTCACTATAGAAGCAGAAGATCAGACTTTGGCAGGACTTTCTGGGGACGAGATAACTAAGAGGTGACACTTTATCTCACAGATGGTCTGGACAGTCAGGGTGGAGTTTGACTGAATGGATCTTCATGTACGCCATCTTGAGATATGGCCAAGTGAGGACTCTGGAGAACTGTCTGTGAGGGGAGGTGTGTGAACGTTCTAGACAAACATAATCCAGATTCTGGACAACTGGGTTTGAATTTGGGCCCCATCCTACTCATTGCTGTCTCAAATTGTCCCATAGCTGCCCCACAAGCCCCTCGAACCCCAGCCCCCACTCTCAAATTTAAAGAATTCAGCATTGGCACCCGTTCTGTCCCTTTTCGTCAGGCTTAGCTCTGTGAGCACGAGAGACATACCCTGCCATGACTCACAGATCTAAAGCTTCCGATGAATGGCCTGGTTTTCAACAGGTGCACAAAAAGTGTCCTGTTTCTATCACCCCTGTCCCCATTCCTGGGCCCCGGGGAGGCTTCATGAGTTAGCAAACAGTATCACTCTTTACACATGTTAAGAGAATGTAATAAATCAATAAAGGTGTTCAACGAGATAAAAAGAAAACCAGGACATCTGCTCTATCCAGGTGGTTAAAATCAGCATGTTTCCTGAGGAAGTCACCTCGAAAAGTCTGCTGCTTTAACTGTTATCTGGGGTTTAATGATAAAAACATGTCTTGCTCAGGAGTCTGTCTGATGTGGAGCCCAGCCAATGGCTCTGCTTCCAGCCATGGATGTGAGGTGCTGGGGACCCCGGTAACCAACAATGATGAGAAGTGTTGAAATAGACAAAGTTGGGTCTTCCTGTTTGGCTACATGTAGCCCCAGCCTCAGGACCCTCCCTTCCTTGTGAAGAGAGAATTTTAAGCCTATGCCATCACTCTGGCCATTTCTTTTGTAGAACACAAGCACTGAGAAGTTCCAGAGGATGAGCTGGTCATGCAGCAGCATGGGGCTGGCTGATCTACGTGTGAACCTCCAGCTTGGAAGGGATGTGACTGCGGGGAGAAATGGAAAGGTGAGGGGTCCATGGGGGCAGATCACAACCTTGGGAGGGATGACTCCCTCCTCTCTAGGAGTCTTCTTCATTCACACTGGTTTCCTGTGGACAGGAGGGAGGTTCTTGGACTCTGGGTGTGTGTGTGCCATTTGCTTGGACTCGTGAGGTTTCTCAGATGTGATATGAGTAGAAGGGAAGCATCCTTGGCTTTCTCTCTGGTGTCTATGTCATTGTCATGACAAGTATGTACCTCAGGTTGCCACTGTCTGTTTATATAAACCATAGAAGGAAGGACTAGAGAGATGGCTCAGCAGTTAAGGACACTGATTGCTTTTCTAAAGGACCAGGGTTCAAATCTCAGCACCCCCATGGTAACTCATAACTGTCTGTAACTCTAGTTCCAGAGGACCTGACACCCTCACAGGACATGTATGAGTCTATATATGCATTCACATATGTATTTGATATATAGTCAAAATATCAATGCACATAAGCAAGTAAAGTAAACCACAGAAGGAGACAGGGAAGGGACACAGTGAAGAGGACAACCCCAGCTGAAGCTAAAACACAGCTGAACCCATGTCATCCATCCACAGACCTTCTGACCACAACAAAGCATGTAACGGTATGAGGCTGTTATACAGCGTTATTCTTTAATGGCTGACGAATATATAGCTGAAAGCCAGTGTGTGTAGGGGAATCACAGTGATAGGGAGTTACAGTTCCTCTCTCAGATTTCTGGCCAAACCTAGCCGTTCCAGCTAGCTATTTTATCCCTCTCGTTCCCCTGGTGCTCTTCAATGCTCCCAACCCCAGAGGAACTTAAGGATTGCTCCCTGCACCCTGGCCCTGTAAGACCGTTTCTGGTTTGCTTCATATGGTAGGTTGTTACACTGATGACACCTGATCGATGCCTTCATGCAGTCCCTTCTCAGGGTGACTCTGGGATTGGCTATTTTAGTTGGCAGTTTTATCTATTATACATCAAGCAGACCCAGGAGGTGGGCTTGTTCCCCTATTACCATCATGTCTACAGTCTGGACAGTCTTGTGCTGCAACACTGGTCCAGACAGGCAGCAGAGGACAGGTGTTAGTCAACCTCATTTCAGCTTTGAGGGATTTGGGCATTGATGTGGGGACTCACTGCCTATGAACTGCCTCTGGTCCTCAGATGTCAGCTTATTGGAGCCTGTACTTGTCACCTGTGCAATAGTGGAGACACAGTGTGTCAGTGGATCCAGAGACCCTCTGGATGCTATGTCCTCTGTTTCCTAATTTAGGAACATCACAGAAGAAATTCTCTCAGGACACTCAAATGTAAAAACAGTGCTCTGCACGTATGTTTAGGGCAGGATAGAACGGATTATAGCTTGGGAGTGCTTAGCATTGCTTAACGACTATTGGCGGTTTCTCTGGGCTCTGTGAATGTCACAGGACACAGAACTTGAATGCTACCTTTTCACGAGCTTGCTCTTTACCATTCTTCCCTGGGCTCCTTAGAATTTCTAACTACCAAAGTGCTCTCCTGAGTGGGATTAGCCAAACAGAGCCCATGGAGAGTCTTGGAAGATGGGGACAGCTCAGAAATCATCTAGTAAGCATCCTGACTGGAGAATCTATTAGTGAGGAGGTGTGCAACAGTGAACATCGTCATACAGTACGACAGAGGACTAAGCTGTCCCCACGTAGACAACTTTATAAATCATGGAGTATTTTCGTTCAAACTTCAACTCTTTGTTTTTCTAATTTTTATTTTTAAATTATGTATATGGGTGTGTATCTGTGTGTTGGCATGTACATTTGAGTACAGGGACCTCAAAGGCAAGAAGAGGGTATCAGCTAATCCAGAGCTGGAGTTACAGGTGGCTGTGAGCTGTATGAAGTGAATTCTGAGATCTTAGACTGGGTCCTCTGCAAGAACAGCAGAAGCTCTTACCCACGGAGCCGTCTTCCAGATTCCAGCACTCGGGAGGCAGAGGTAGGCAGATCTCTGTGAGTTCGAGGCCAACTTGGTCTAAAAAGCTAGTTCCAGGACAGGCTCCAATTGGGGCTGGAAAGATGGCCTAGCAGTTAAGAGCACTTGCTCTTGCAGAGACCTTGGTTCAGTTCCCAGCACCTACACAAACATCTCTAATTCCAGGAGATTGGATGCTTTCTTTTGAACTCTTCAGGCACAGCGGATGAACATAATAGACACACATACATGCAGGCAAAATGCTCATACACACAAAGGAAGTAAATAAAATAATTTAAATACTGCCATATTATTTAATTTTTAATAGGATCCAACAGAACACCGTCTTTGGCCCCAGGCTTGGAGACTGATGGACAGCTGTATCGTATAAACCTAGTGACCATGGTCCAAATGGCTGATGGCTGTAGATCTGTGGGGATCCTTAGGTCTGCTTTCCTTTGCTTGCCTTTTTCTTGTCGATTGTCATCGCTTGTTGTCCTTGGGCTTTCTCTTCAATATGCTGTTTCTAGTCACATTTATTTTATGGTAAAATGGAAATCAAGGCAGTTGCTTGTTCTGGCAGTTTGGCCCCTCACCCAGGGAACACTCTGTAACACCCTCCTGTACCTAGTGTGTGTGGGGGATGGAGATGCCAGTGCCACATAGGACCCTGCCTTGAAGAAGCCTACATCTGAGTCTGATGACCAGACAAGGCACCCAGAAAGAGTCATGAGAGTCTGATTTTGAGAAGACCTCCTAAAATATCATTTAGAACCAAAGAAGAATCTAGAAACTCCTGTTTTCCAACTTGGGCGTGAAAAGAGCTCATCACTGGAGCAAGCTGGAGGTGACAGGCAAGACTCACATGTTGCTGAGATGTCACTTAGAAGGTAGGTGTCAGGGCACTGGGATCTCTTCCAGAATCAGCTTTCTTCTCTGTATCCTGCCTCAGGGTCACCTGGTCCCCATCTAATGCAGTCAATGGACTGGGGATCCGATCTGTGAGTCAGCAGTCCAACCAGGTGGACTGTCCTGTCTGCTGCCCCATTAGGAACTGCTTGTTGGGAGTCCATTTCACATGTAGATGAGACCCAAGAAGTCAGGGTTTAGCTGAGGAGTCACACATAGGTGGTTTGAATCCCATTTTGCCTCTTCCTGAATGTTTTGAAGTTAGCAACATAATGCTTTTTGAATAGCCAGTGCCTCTACATGGTTCAAATTCCAAACTCTAGCTAACAATATTTTGGGAGGTAAGTGGTTGGAGTGGATATGGTGGGGATCTAATCTTGGGCTTTGCATCTGCCAGGGAAACATTCTACCACCAAGCTACCACTTTAGCCTCCCACCTTTTATTTTCTGAGACAGAGCCTAAGGTCAGGCTGTCCCTGAACTCACTCTGTAGTCAAAATGGGGCTTGAACTTGAGATCTTTCTGCTCCAAGTGGCCAGGACTACAGGCCTACACCATTAGACTAGGCTCCCAGGAAATACTTTTTCTTACCTCAGTTGCCCAGACCTCTTTGCTTAGAAGGCATTGTGAGAAGGGGCCACTGTGTCTTGGAGATTCCACAATGATTTAAATGTATAAGTATGCAAATATCTATGTGGTTACTTCAGGAATTAGAACATACAAGCGAATGTCATCATGGATGCTTAGTTTCTCTAGTGTTATGACAAGAGATTAGTTATTCTATATGTTTTTAACTTAGAATACAGCTTGGGGATATTTCCCTTCTCTTTTTGAGTAGAATGCCTTTTATTCTTTGACAGTTTTATCCAAGTAAATATTACATCTTGATCGTATCCACTCCCAACTCCCCCTCTCACGCCCCTCAGGCACTCCCAACTTGTTGCCCTTTTTCCTGTTTTATTTCTGTAGCCCACTGAGTTCAATTAGTGCTGCCTGTTGGAATATTGACGGATCTCATCGACTTGACCTTACACAGGTAGCCATGGCTGCTGCAAGTTGTTGGGTGTGATGGCCATATCCTGTCCAGAATGTGGCATTTCACACCACCCCTTCCCATCTGCAGGTTCTTAGATTTTTTCCATCCCTTTCCCATGGTGTTCAGCTTGGGTTCCTACCTTCCTCCTTCCCTCCCTCTCTCCCTTTATTCATTTGTTCCTCCCTCCCTCTCTCGCTCCTTCCCTCTCTCCCTTCCTTTTTTTTCTTTTCCTTCTTTTGAGACAAGGTCTCACTATATAGCTCTGACTACCCTGGAACTCACTATGTAGACCAGGCTATCTTTGAACTTACAGAGATCCATGTGCCTCTGCCTCCTAAGTGATAGGGTTAAAGGCATGCATGACAATGCCTGGCAACATTTCCATTTCTGTGCAGAGATATTTGACTCATACGTTTATTTATAGCTGCATGGTATTCTACTGTATGGAAGAACATTTACACACATGTATATAATACATCATGTATTTATACAAGCATCATATGTATTTAGCTAGTACTATCTGAATTGCCCAAATATGAGTTTTTATACAGAGTTGTGAAGGATCTCCCTGTTGGTCATCTTGGTAAGAAATTCCTTTTTGGTGGGGGTCTGTAGTCGTAGAAGGCTGGCTACAGGGTTGGAGATTCAGGCTCAGTGGTTAAAAGCGCTTGCGCTCTTCTAGAGAACCTGGCTTTGCAGCACCCGCTGGCGGCTCACAACTACTTGTAACTCCAGTTCCAGGAGATACAATTCCATCTGCTGGCCTCTGTAGGCACCTGAACACACATTGCACACATTTATACACTCAGCCACACACTTAAGCAAACAAATCTTTTTTTAAGAGAAGTCTGACCACAGCCCTTAGAGAGCCATTAGGGTAGCTATGACTGAGACCATCCCTGGGGATAATGTCCTTCTTGGGGGAAGCATCTGTGAGATGACCAAGCAGAAGGAGCTGGTATTGCTCTATATAGGGGAGCAATGGGCCCTGGTGAATCTCCATTTTCCAGGGACACTTGGTGGCTCATAGATGGCCCTGGACCACACTCAGGGCAAGTGACTTCTGTACAGCTGACTCTCTGCAGTATTAAGATTGACTGTGCTTGGCAGATCCGAAGCCAGGTTGGGATGGGGTGGTCATGGCAAAACCTTTTGCTGATAAAATCCTGTCCTTGGGAAGTGTAGGGTGGGGTCTGAAACTCTCCCGTCCTCACTTACATGGTGGCAAGGCCTTTCTCTCGGACAGTGTTTTTGTTTTCAGTCATTGGCATTTTTGTGATTGTCCAATGAAGTTAAGCCCAGGGGAGTTATGGGCAGGGGAGGCATATGAAACAGAACGGTTGGTTCTTTGTCCCCAAGAGTAGGCTCAGGACATGAAAACAGTACATCACGGGGGTCAGTCAGCATGAAGAGAAATTGAGGGCATTTAAAACTAGTAGATGAGTTGGCAGGCATGGAGATTCTTGCCTCCTCCTGCCCTACAAAGACAAAGCTCAGATATAGACACACCTCACCCAAAAGCTTTGTAATTGTGCAGCTTGCAGCTGGAATGCCAGCAAGGAAATTCTGAAGGACCCTGCCATCTGTCAGTTGGGCATGTACACATGTATGCATGGAGTGGAGAATGGTTTGGCTCCCCTGATTCTACCACAGGCACTTGCTCTAGGTGCCCGTTCTTCAGCCTCCCCTTTTCTATTCCAAATGATTTATTTTAAGACCAACTATAAAAGCAAGCCAATGCTTAATTGTCTCTTTATAAAATACACAAAGTATTACACTATTGGGGCTCATTAGCTAAAAGAGAACCACCGCTTGGAAATCCATAAGGTGATACTTGTTAATGAACGATGCAAATGATTCTCCTAACTGCTCAAAGAGTAATAATAGACAGCTCGAACAAACAAGTTTCCAGTCCCCAGCGGGCATGGAGACACTGGATGATAATTAGATGGGCGGGGGGGGGGGAGAGCAACCATTTGTATTTGTGTGGGTCTGTGCTTCCCTTTGTACCCAGGTCTACAGAAGTGGGGAACACTTCTTCCTGACTCTTATTTTGGGGAAGGATCCTTCCCTTCCTGGTAGAAGTAATCCCTTGTAGTCCCAAGAGTCTAGCTTCTGTCCCCCTACATAGATGCCTTTTGGGCAGAGTGGTGGTGTCAACAGCTCCCCTGAGACCAGGGCTTAGATTCATTATTTTTATCCGTGGCATAGTTGTGACAGCAGAGAGTGGGCGCCATGTGTGAGAGGTGAGCATTTTCAGCCACTGCTGCATGAAAATCAGCCTGGTTCTTGGAATGGTACTTCTTTGGAATATAGAATTACCATTAGATAGAGCAATTCATTTCTGGGTGTGCATCCCCATGACCCCTGAAACAAACCGGAAGTAGAGACTTGAGCAGATAAGCATGCACTAGTGTTTACAGCAATGCTATCACACTAGCCAACAGGAGAAGACAACCTAGATGTCCAATGAATGGATAAAGAAAATGTGCTATGTTAAAAAAAGGGTGAGGGGAATATTATATAAAAGTGATAATCACACTGAAAGAAAGAGAATTAGGATATGTGAACTGTAGATGAAGTTTGGAGGCATTATCATAACTGCACTATGGTTAATATATAAAGACTTCCTTGTTTTAAGAAAACTGACTTTGAAATACTGAGAGATTTAAAAGAAAAATACCCAAGAAGGGCCTTCCTTCCTCCCATGTTTCAGAGAAGAGAAATCAAACATATCCACATGGATGCCTGTGTACATGAAATAATGAGAAAGAAAATATAAGAGTGAAAAAATGTTCTCTTTTGGAGAAGCTGAGATGTGGGGGAGTGAATAAAAATCGTGTGTGTGCGTGTGCATGCACATTCGTGTGTATATGTGTGTGTACATGTGCACATTCACAGTGTGTGTATGTGTTTGGGTGTGTGCACATGAGTATTCACGTGTGGATGCATGTGTGTGTGTGCGCGTACACACATTCACAGATATGTGTGTGCATTCATGTGTATGTATGTGTGTTAGTGTGTGTGTGTGTATATACCTGTGTGTAGATATGTGTATTTAGGTCTCAAGTATTTTTCCACCTGTTTATGTTTTGATGCAGGGTCTTCCCCTGGCCTGGAATTCACTAATAGGCTAGACTGGATGGCCAGAGGGTCTGAGGATCTGCATGCCTGCCTCACTAGAACTAGAACCACAACTGTGAACCACCACCCTCAGATTTTGGAAATTCACTCTCCTACTCTTCAAATGAACTTAAAATAATTGTACATATTATCCTATCATTTCTTTAGCTGCCTGTATTATTTAATTACGCTCTTCTTCCAGACTGTGACAGAAGGTTGGGTGACAGATATGGATATTTACCCCATTTTAAAGCTGAGAGAATAGAGGCTTATCAAGATGAAGTCAATTGCCCTGCCCCTAGAGACCCTTGTTAGCAGTGTTGCAACTCAATGGATGGCCATTCCCTCCAGTGTGTGCATGCTCAAATACATCACCACAAACACTTGCCGAGTACCGATTTCATACAATGCTTCACCGAATTCTTACTTCTGGTTTTACAGAAGAGGAGCATGGATGCTTAGAAAGCTGAAAAAATGGATTGTAATCCTCCGCCAAGAAATGGCAGAGCCAGGATTTCAAATCAGGTCCCCTTGAGGCCAAAATGTGTATTGTCTTGTGTCATGGATTTCCAGGCCAGGTCTAGGTGACGGGAAAGCCAGAGTGCTTAGGTAGGGGGCATGCTGCCTCTTTTGAGAAAAAAACCATCTTCCTGTCACAAACACAGTCCCTCTGGTAAGACAAGAGACAAATGCTAAGACGTACCACAACTATGGATGGAGAATCTAGAGACTATGTGGGGAAGGGCTATAGAGATGCCATCACTGGGACCTGATGGTGCTGTTGCCATCAGAGTGGCTTTGTGCTCAGTTCTGGGCCACTCTTTGCAGAGGTGGGCTTGGAAAGGCACTCCCTCTCCCCCAGAAGCAGTTTTGATTGTGTTCTTAGAAACTTGGACTCAAAGACCCTCACCAGCGTTTAAAGGATTTATTCACAGCCCCCAGGCTCCTCTCTTAGAGGAGTGACTATGACCAGATTGCTGTGATTATAGTTTTGGCAAGGCAGCTTGTTCATGAGTTAGATATAAAAATATTCAGAGGAAGACAGTGACTCACAATTGAGGAGTCAGAGGGGACACACTTCATGCAATGTGGTTTTAGCACAAAATTCAGAGTGGCTTCTGAAAAGGCAGAGGGAAACAGGAAGATTGATTTATTTAAACAACTTGTAGATGTCATTTGGATTCTTTGTCAATTAAAAATACATATGATGTTATTAGATGTGGGTATTAGAATATGTAATAAGGCAACTTCCAAAGCAGGATTTTATGTGTGTGTGTGTGTGTGTGTGTGTGTTTGCAGGCTAGATGTCAACATTTATCTTTCCCAATTACTCTCCACTTAAATTTTTGAGTTAGTCTTTCATTAAAACCTGGAACTTTTAAATTCAGGTAGACAGACTGGTCAGCAAGTCTTTATGTCTCTGCCTCCCCATTACAGGTATATGTGGCTTTATTTGATTTTATTATATTATATTATTTTCTATGCATACTTGGACTCTGTAGATGGAAGTTCTGTTCCACCTGGTCCTAAAGCCATTTAGTCCCAAAGAAATACACAGAGGCTTATATTTACTATAAACTCCTTGGCATATTAGCTCAGGCTTATTATTTAACTAGCTCCTACAACTTAAATTAACCCTAATTCTTGTCTATGTTTAGCCACATGGCTTGATACCTTTTCTCAATAAAGCTTCCTCTGCATCTGGCTGGTGACAGACTCTCTGCCTTTCCTCTTTCCAGAATTTTCTTAGTCTGGTTGCTCCCATCTATATTTCATGCCTGGCTACTGGCCAATCAGTGTTTTATTAAACTAATATGAGTGACAAATCTTTACAGTGTACAAGAGCATTCTCCCACAGCAGGATTCAAACACAGGTCCTCACCCTTACAAGGCTAGCACTTTCCAGCAGAGGAATCTCCCTAGGGGATGGCTCTTAGGCCATGCTGATAGGATCTTAGTTTATGCTGGTTGTAGCTGAAGGCAGTTGGTGTTCATTGCTCACATGTTGACTGCAGAATCTGAAGTTAGGAAAGTCCTGTGGGTTCTGACTCTTCACCCAGTTTTCTTCACTACAAATTCTCTCTCTCAGTCTCTCTGCTGTGACAATAATTCCCACAATCCTCTCCTTTATTACCTAAGCTGTTTTCATTATAGCTGTGCTCCCTCCCAGCTTTATGTCCCTTATTATTATTATTATAGTAAGAATAATATTTTATAGTATGACCCAGAAGAAGTATGCACCCATACTCTCAAATTCACGTGTGTGTCATGATTTGCATACATGCACACAGGAGCACACCTAAGCACAAACTCATAAATATGCTAGGTCAGCAGTGCCCAGGATCTGCACAGGGAGCAGAACCCCTAGAATTCACAGAAGGGCTACCCTGAGTCCACCAAGCTGGGTGAAGGAGACAGGCAGCCTCACAGAGGGTGTCACCTTAAGGTAGAACAGACAAGATGACAAAGGACTCTTCTTGGACTCATAGCAAGTTGGAGCCCTGATGGGGGTTCTTTGCAGGAACTGTGGCCTTATGGGTGCAGCCTATGCCAGAGGTGTTGTCCTGAGGGTAGGAGAGAAGGAAAAAATGGCCTCATAATTTCAAACAGGGTTGAGTCAAACCCAGCCAGGAAAATAGCCAATGAGATAGCACTCTGAGGGGCCAGTCTGTAGCAGCCAGAGCAGTCTAGGAATGTGGGGAACAGGTAGTCACAGCTGTGACAAACCAACCTGATAGTCAATGGCACATGTGTTCCAGACACTGTTCACCTACATGATGGTAGATACACAGCACACAGACTGGGAGCACTGGGTAAAGGTGGAATTGTGGTCCACTGTCAGAACATAAGGCTGGTGAACAAAAGTTGGGCTGGATGATCAGGCTGAGCCGACACATAATGGCCGACCTGCCAGCTATTCCCCTCATCTCTGCACACACATGCAAGACTGTAATGAAATGTCTTGAAACAATACTTACTTTACTTCTTACATTGAACTAGCTCTTTCCTGTCTATCCCCACCCCACCCCATCCCATCCCACCCCACCCCATCCCATCTCATCCCATCCCATCCCACCCCACCCCACCCACCCTACCCCACCTCACCCCAACCCATCCCATCCCATCCCATCCCATAACATCGCATCCCATCTTTCCAAGAAATGCTGGTCTAGAGGCTAGAGAGATGGCTCAGCCGTTAAGAGCGCTGACTGCTTCCCCAAAGTACCTAGCCCTCACAAAGCATCTTACAACTGTCTGCAACTCTAGTCCTATGGATCTGTCCCTCTTATGGTTTTCAGGGAGCACTGCATGTATGTGGTCCTAAAATGTTCATGCAGACAACACACACACACACACACACACACACACATACACACACCAACAGCTCTCACAAAGACTGGTTCAGGTTCCTGAAACCACATGGCAGCATCTGTTACTCCAGTTCCAGGGCATCTAATACCCTCTTCTGGACTTTGTGAGCACTGCACACATATGGCGCACATAAACTCACATAGGCACATATGCACATAATTTTTTAACATAAAAAACTAGGACTGGTCTTTACCTGTCCAATGAATGGCCATTGTAGCTTTGAAACCCTACTTCAATTCCACAACATGGCTTGTGGAACTTTCCAGAACCTGATAAGCAGGTATAGTAGTGCTGTCTTGCATAATAGAAATCCATCTTGCAGAATGGATTTCAACTTGGTGTTGCTCCCTCCTATATTCTGACTTCTTAGAAGAGTCCTGGTTGCTTGAAGCAGTCAGCATCTCTGTGGCCTTATTATGCCTTTGGTGTTAGAGGTTCTGGGTTCAAATCTCACCTCCATCAGAGGTGATGTTAACTTAATGGTTTTGTTGGCATTATAGGATAACTTCCAGATATTTTTGTAAGTCATCAAAGTGAAAATGTCGGTAGCACACATGGTACATGTCCTAAACAGTCCCCTAGGGCATCACAGCATGTATGTCCTGAGGGCATTAGAAAGACATGCTACTCCTCATTCAGTTGTTAACTCATAGGTTGTCTGGTCCTTAAGAGGGGAGTCAGCCACAGCTTCGGTTTCTCTAAACAGTGCACTAAATATGTCAATGCCATGGGATACCTGGAAGAAGGAGAGCCAGGGACACGAACCATCTCTTCATTACACATCCAGGAGGGAAAGTTGCTTTCTATACTTTGCCAGGGGTAGACACACAGGGAGAGGGGAGCTGAAAGTAGGATCTGTGTGTAGTGTGGGGTCCAGTGAGGTCCTGGGATGGGGACAGATTCTACCCTATATCCCAGTCCTTTGTCATATGCAGCTACACACCCCCAAACTGACTGTCCCCTCTCCTCCCTAGCTCTGGGATTCATAGCCTGCTCACAGTCTTAGCTACTGTTCCGTTCTGCAGCAATGGAGTCACAGTGGTAGCTGGACTCAGCCAGCCACAAGGCAGCAGAGGACACTTTGCCTGGCAGTTTGGTTTGAGTCCCTCCTTAGGACTTCCTTCCTAGAGAAGACATCCCTGGACATCTTTATTTGGTCAGCCCGCTAGTGTGCCCAGGGGTTACCCCAGTACTCAGTGTTTCCCTGGCTCAGCCTTCCCTACATTTCCGGAAATTCTTTCTGAGCTTGGGGGGCCCTTGGATGACCCAGAGATGCTTGGGAGTGGAGCCCGGCTGGTTCATCTCGTCACCCTGACCCCCAGCAACGAGCTGTGCATATGGTGAGCGCTGACTCCATTCGTGTGGAATGAGTGGAGCGTGAATCTCTCAGTTGCAGCTTTCATATTGGGCTTTGCAGGCGTGTCGTGAGCTTATGACCTTTGGGAAAGGTGACTTAGTCAAATGAAAACCAAATGCAAGCTGAGATCAGATCCTGTGCTGGGCTAGTTTTGTGTCATCTTGACACAAGGTAAAGTCATTTGAGTGGAGGGAACCTCAATTAAGAAAATACTTATAGAGCATGATTGGGCTGCAGGCAAACCTCGTAGGGGTTTAATTAGTGATGAATGTTAGAGGGCACAGCCTATTGTGGTGGTTCTGGGTTCTATAAGCAAGCCAGTAAGCAGCACCCTGGATGGTCTCTGCATCAGCTCCTGCCCTAGGTTCTTGCCCCTGTTTGAGTTCCTGTCCTGATTTCCCTCAATGATGAATGGTGTTATGAAACATAAGCCAAATAAACCCTTTCCTCACCAGGTTGCCTTTCGTCATGGCGGTCCATCACAGCAATAGTAACCTTAACTCAGACGTATCCTTTCCACCCCAACTTGTCATTTTGTAACAGAAAAGTGGAAGTCACAGAACTTTTAGGGGAGAAGGAAATCTAGGCACTGTGACTCCCCAGTTTTTATTCTCTGTGCTTTACTTGTGGATTCTTCTTCCCACATCGATCAGAAAAGTAATATACACTTACCATAAAGAACCAGACAACGTAGAGATGAAAAGACAAGGAAGGAGTCGAAACCACCTGCGTACCTCCTCTGGAGAACCCACATTATCAGAGTTGAGTGGGCTTTTGCAGAATTTGTGTGTGTGTGCACGCGTGCATGTGCACGCATGTGTGTATGTGTATGAGGTTGTGTGCAAGCCAGTGCACATGTGAAGGTCAGAGAGAAACTTCAGGTATTGGTCCCTGACTTCTAGCTCATTCGAGACGGAGTCTCTTGATGTTTCCTGTTGTACATGCCACGTTAGCTGGCTCTCAAGCTTCCAGGACTCCTGTCTCCAGCCCCCCTCTTGTAGGAATGCTGGGATTATAGATGTCTGTTATTGCATTATGTGGGCTACCCATAATTGCTACCCATGATGTGGGCTCTGAGAGTTTGTCCTTAGGTCTTCACTATCAGGCATCAAGTGTTTCATTCACTGAGCCATCTCCCCAGCCCTTCCTTCCAGAATTTTCTCAGTACATGCAAAGTTCTGTGCACAGGTGGTTTCACCATGCAGTTAGTTTCTCCTGGGTGTGGAGGTTGTTGGTGCTCCCTTTGAAAACAATACAAGCACTTGCCTCAGAAGCAGCTAAGACCAAACAACATGGTACTCCAAATCTGAGTGGAATATGTTTTTTTTCTTTCTAAGAGAGACTTGACAGTAAGACTTGCTGTTTATTCCCTCACTAAGTAGACCAATTAGTGTGTAGACAGTGCATTTGCTCCTGCCAGGGCCATAGCCAGCTGGATGGGAAGGAAGGAGGGAACCTGGGTGTTTTTCAAGGGCACAAGAGAAATAAGCTGCCCTCTCTCTCTCTGGTTGAGCGTTCAGGGAGCAGAGTTTTCCCTGCGGCCATCAAGCCCATCCTAGGGGCTGTGGCCCTCCCTCTACCAGTACACAGATGCGTGTTTTACTCTCTGGCATGACAACGTACTAGGGAAATACAGGCAGAAAGCCCCAGAGAGCTGCATAAAACAACATAAACATGCCTATGTCTAAAAGATGCAAGGGATCAGCAAGGCCTGAAGATCTCTTCACTGCTGCCTGCATCTCAGAACAGTGTTTGTTTCCCAGAGCAGATATCAAATGCATAAGTGTGCCTCACCACACAAAGGCAGCCACGTTTGTGAGCTCAGAGAAAAAGCCCGGTGATGTAACTTGGTTGTGTTGACAAATTAACCTAATGAGAATATTTTCCCTCTAAGAATTCATTAAGCAAAAACGTGCAAAGATGGTATTTGCTGCCTGTTAACCCTTAATTGGCTCAACACCAAAAACACTTAATTGTGACGTGTGTCAGCAAAATCCCTAATGTAGTTAATCACGGTCAGACTTACAAAATTGTACATCTTAAATGATGATCTGTAATTAAAAATTATGTGGGATTATCTTTAGACCGTGCTTTCAAGTGAGCAGCCTTGGCACACTTGAGAAAATGGTAGCAAAGTCAGCCATGGAAGGAGGTAGCTTTTGAGTGTTACCAAATTTGTGCCCATGGAAAACAGGAAAACAAAAGGGAGTCCTTTGTCAACAAGTGCCAAGCCTTTCAAAGTGGTACTCTAGGAAGTGCCGAACCAAACGGGAAGAGAGGCCCTGCCGTTTGCCACTTGCCATGTGACTTGGGGTAGGTCACTTCTTCCTCATCCCAGAGTCATGACTGAATTAGGTTGGATTTGGGGAATTTTTGTATTTATAAATAAGCCTATCCCTATGTTGGCCGGCTCACTCCAAAGACCAGTTTCTCACTCCATGTGTCCGTGTGTAAATTCACTATAGACTCCAAAATGTGCTAGGGAACCTAACTAAACTACTAGTAACAACAAGAAATGTGGGCGGCAATTAGATTTTTCTTCTATCTCCCAACACACCTGCCCTTGGAAAACTCATGGGCATAGGCATCTAATTGCCTCCTCCTTCTGTGGTGGTCCCACAGGTGGGGAGGAGAGTTTTTCATCCTAACTCACAAACCCCATGAAAAAGAAAAGAAAATACTTTCTATAAGTTAAAAATTTTGCATTCTGAAGTTGTATTAATCTGCCTTCCTCTTTCTACACCTTGTGTGATCCATTTCAGATTTCCATCCAAATTATAGTAGCATCTGGGCTCCCTGGTGGCCCT
The DNA here is from genome assembly GCF_950005125.1 of Chionomys nivalis. NCBI lineage: Eukaryota > Metazoa > Chordata > Mammalia > Rodentia > Cricetidae > Chionomys > Chionomys nivalis. Next base: position 1,643,039 of record NC_080093.1, on the reverse strand, counting down.
TCACCATGTACACAGTTTTAATGATGTATATTCTGAGGTGCTTGAACAGTGGTCTCCCCGTGGAGACCTGGCAGTCTCTGAGGTATGTGCTCAAAAAACACAGCTGGTGGCAGGCCTTGAAACCCCAGTGTGGTTGAGTGGAGAGCAGTGGGGAGATAAGCAGATGACCACATGGACATGGACTATAGCCCACTGGTCTTCAAGGAAGCCTGTGGCATGAGCCATCGTAGGAAAGGAGCATCGGGAAGGACATGAGGCTAGATGGAGTAGAGATGCTATGGCAGCCATGATACTTAACTCAGGTGTCACCTCCCATAGTCATTATAGATCTGGGTCACAGTACATCAGGCTTTCTGGGTAGGGTTGCTTTCATGAGAAGCCAAGGGTATGGCCTTCCCTCAGCAGTTACTGCATGTGTCTTATGAACAAGTGCCATGCCGAGCCCCATTGATTCATGCCAGAAGACCACACCACAGAACCTCTCATTTATTTCCTTCTTTTCTTCTCCCCTCCTCTTCTCACAGAAAAGGGGCTCCACCTTATCAGAGGCTGATAACTGGTGGCTGGTGATGTCACTGTGAGGCTCAAGGCACGTGCCCCCTCTATTGCTGAAATCTGCTGTGTATTGGGCAATCCTCCTAATCAGTTGGGTGACTCCGCAGTTCTTGACCTTACACTGTCCTGGACTTCCTATTTGTCTTGTCATTGTGCTGGTGAGCGACACCTACCTCTACCATTGTTGACTCCTCCACTGTTGCTGGTCCCATTCCCCTTACCAGATGAAGTCACGTGAAAAACCGCTAAGTAACACAAACCTTGCCTTGGCTTCATGAGTTCCCAGGCTGCTGGGGAGGGATCATGGTGCCTGTGAGCCACACACAGTATGCCTGTGTGCCACACACAGAAAGCTTATGTGGGAAAGCCAGAGGAAAACCTTTCTTAAATACAAGTGCAATCTCCTTCTTCCCTCACTGATGAAGCTGTACAATGAAGAACAGATAACAGCTAAATCCAGAGCTTCTGTTGTTAAAGCAAGAGATGGAGTGTGCAGAGAACATAAAAAATGACCAGTTATTCTATAAATGCATGCTTTGTAAATGCACTGGAGCACTGAAAGACCAAGTTAAGGCTCACAGATCATTCCCGGATCTTGTAATCATAAGCACATATGAATCATTCTTTTTGCTTGCTGTACTGTGTGGTGTGGCTGCTCCATATTCTGGAGGGTAGTCCTCTACAGATGAACAGACAGTTGCTTCCTATTTTTCATGGTCAGAAACAAAGACTGTATGTGTTTTTCATATACACACAAGAGAGTTTCTCTTCCAAGAAGGATCATTTTTCTTGATAGTTTAGAAATCACTTAAGATGCTTGGGTTTGGGTCAGGGAGCAGTCACCAGGGAAGGATGAAATAGGGTGGTGGGCTCTCACAGGGAAACTGGGCTCACTCAGGGTTAGGAAATGTAAGCCAGACCCAAAAAGAGGAACATGGGATGTACTCACTCATATTTGGTTTCTAGTCATAAATAAAGGACATTGAGCCTATAATTCGTGATCCTAGAGAAGCTAAATAAGAAGGTGAACCCAAAGAAAAACATATAGGCATCCTCCTGAATATTAACCTTCATCAGGTGATGAAAGGAGACAGAGACAGAGACCCACATTGGAGCACCAGACTGAAATTTCAAGGTCCAAATCAGGAGCAGAAGGAGAGAGAGCACGAGCAAGGAACTCAGGACTGCGAGGGGGGCACACACACACTGAGACAATGGGGATGTTCTATCAGGAACTCACCAAGGCCAACTGGCCTGGGTCTGAAAAAGCATGGGATAAAACCGGACTCGCTGAACATAGCGGACAATGAGGACTGCTGAGAACTCAAGAACAATGGCACTGGGTTTTGATCCTACTGCACATACTGGCTTTGTGGGAGCCTAGGCAGTTTGGATGCTCACCTTACTAGACCGGGATGGAGGTGGGTGGTCCTTGGACTTCCCACAGGGCAGGGAACCCTGATTGCTCTTAGGGCTGATGAGGGAGGAGGACTTGATTGGGGGAGGGGGAGGGAAATGGGAGGTGGTGGTGGCAGAAATCTTTCATAAATAAATTAATTAATTAAAAAAAAAGAAAAAAAAAGAAATGTGAACCAAGGCTTCAAAGAGATGGAGATTTGGGACAAAGGGATTCTGGTGTGAAGAGGGGCAGAGGTGCAGCTGGCCAGTCCTCTAGGGCATACAGGGAGGTTGGTATCTGTTGTCAGGATTTGGTAGGGTTGCTTGAAGGATAGAGTTGAGAAGGATTTTGCTTTGTGGGATGTGAGTGGGCAAGAGCAGCTCACATAGGTTCTCCAAGGCGATGGTGGAGTCATCCAATTGATTTGGAGGATCGTTCAACACATAGAAAAATCCAAGCAATAGACACATGCCTGGAGCCTCGTGACACCACTAGCCATCAGCTCCAGTGGGTGTCTGTGCAACCCATTTTATGTGAGACAGGAGTGGAGGGATGAGGAGATGGAAGTAAAGAGTCTTGCTCTTGAGAGGGCTCCCAAGTTTATTCCTGTCTTTGAGGTGCTGGGTGGGGCTCATATGCAATTATTCTTCCTTCCCTTAGTCTTTTTTGGTTACCAGCAGTCGGGGGAGAAGCCAACTCAAGCATTACTAGCTTTGTGATGTTGAAAACGGGTGGATAGGTGGGGTCATTGGGAAGCTCACGGACACCTTCGAGGCTTACAGGAATGGTACATCTCAGTAGCCTCTGGGGGATCCTGGATGTCCCCCTTGTCGCCTCTGTAGCCTCATTGCTTCACAGCGATGGCAGTTATGGCTGTCATGTGATCATGCCTTTGCTATGAGCTTGTCAGAGAAGGCCCTCGACTGACCAACAAACCATTCTGAGGGTGTGAGGTAGCCTTCTGGATGAGTGTAGGAAGCCAGAAGCACAGGCTCCAGAGGGATGAAGAGTGATGGTAACTTGGAAGTCAGGCATGGGTAGACATCCCTTATTGTTTGGGGTGATGACATCATTCCCACTGTTATTCTTGCCATGACCACATGCATATTAGGAGATATCCAGAAGTAGCTCCAACTTTTCCTCAGTTTCCCTTTGGGCCTCAGGTGTGCCTCTCAGAGTAGGTCTGAGAGCTCATGTCTTCCTCTTGTGTTGCATGGAGGCAGCTTGTTTGTTCCTGACCACTCAGCCCTGAAATAATCACACAGAAGCTATGTTATTTAAATCACTGCCTGCCCCATTAGCTCTAGCTTCTTATAGGCTAACTCTCATTTTAATTTAACCCATTTCTATTAATCTGTGTATCCTCATGTGGCTGTGGCTGACCGGTTAACGTTTTGGCATCTGTCTCTGGAGGGGTTACGTGGCTTCTCCCTAACTCCGCCTCCTTCTCCCAGCATTTAGTTTAGTTTCCCCCACCCAGCTCTTTCCCCCTATAGCTCTGCTATACGCCTAAAGCAATTCCTTTATTAACCAATGGTATTCACAATATACAGAGGGGAATCCCACATCACCTCCCCAATAAAAAGAAATGTTTTTACTTTAACGTAGTAAAATTATATAACAAAAAAAGGTATCAAGCAAGAATTACAGTTACAATATTTATATCTACTTTATCTTTTATTATAACTTAGGAAAACTATAACTATAAATTCTTCAACTCCATCAAAGACTCCAGAAAGATATAATACTACTAAAGTTAATAGGAAGTGCATTGTAAGCAACTTCCAAAATTCTAGAATTGACAGAGACATCTTGCTGCCTGAGCAGTCACCCAAAGTTCTTCTGTACTGTTGGGGCATCCATATTCAGCATTCAGGCCCATAGTATCTGGCAGACTTTTCCATGGACCTTCTGGAAGGTTCAGTAACTATGTTGCAAAGACCCACCTGAGGTCCCAGTCCTGCTTTCCCCTTTCCTTCAAAAGCCTGAGTAATGAAGATGACTTTTGTCAGGTGGATGAGTAATTAAAAGAGTGAAGCATCTAACCTTTGAGGCTCTTAGGAATTCCAGGTCAAAAATAACAATTTGGTCCTCAGAGACTGCTAATGTCATGGTAACAGAAAAGCCTCATAAAATAAAACAAGCCAAAAAGAGAGGAAAAATGTGGGGAGAAACTAGAGGATGCATCACTTCCAACGGACGTGCAAAACACAACAAAGAAACACAAGTATCATAACAAAAAAAGTCAGCTTGACGTCCCGCAAGCTCCTAACTCTATAGTGTGAAAACTAAATGTAATGAACTGAGATACTGGAAAAATATTTTGAGGTCCCAATACCTCCACTTGAATCTTGACTAGTTAAAGGTTCCTTATCTCCCATTCCTAAGAGTTTTAGTTAGGGTCACCCTCATAGATTCCTGGGAGTTTCCATTATACTAGATTTCTAGTTTATCCTAGAGATGCCCCTGATTCCAGCGGTCTTTCTCAGTTCTCTGGGAAATGTCGTGATGTCATTGTTTTTAACAGATGAGTAATACCCCATTGTGTAAATGTATCACATTTTCTTTATCCATTTTTCAGTTGATCGACATTTAGGTTGTTTCTAGTTTATGGCTATTATGAATAAAACTGTTATGAACATAGTTGAGCAAATTTCTGCACCATCTTTGTTTCAGCATATCTTGTAGGCAGGGCAAACCAGCCATTTGGAAATCAATATGGCAGTTTCTTAGAAAATTGGGAATCAACCTACCTCAAGGCCAAGGTATACTATGCAGGAGGCAGATCTCTGTGAGTACGAGGCCAGCCTACTCTACAGAGTGAGTTCCAGAATAGCACACACACGCACAATTAAAAGAACTAAAAATAAAAATAGAAATAATTGAAATTATTACTTTAATGTTATTAGATAACGGTGGGATTAAGCTGGAAACCCACAGCAAAAGAGACGAACAAAACTTCAGAAATAACTGGAAATGGAGACCGAGGAGGGTAGTGAGTGGGCCAGCGAGGCAGTGAAGGAGTTAAAAGAAGAATTAAATATGACAACACAAACGTCTCTGAACCTCGAGGATGTGACCAAGGCTGCGCTAAGGGAGTATTCATAGCTACAAGTGCTTGTGTTTAAAATAAAAGGATCCCGATATCTAAAATAAACAACCCAACAATGCTCCTCAAGCTCTTAGAAATACAAGAAGACACCAAACTTAAAACCAGCAGATATTAAGAGATAAAGGGCAGCCACTAGCAAAACAAAGAAAAAAAATACACAGAATGAATCAAAGAAAAAAGATTTCCAACTAACCTAAAGATTTACTAATTTATTCAAATTAGTAAAATTAGAGCTGAAGACAAAGATGTTACAAAAAAATCCACTGAAAACTGGAAAATCATTGGGAAATATTTTCTAAAAAATTTAGAAAACCTTTGGAAAAAAATCTAATGAATCTTTAAGCATATATGAGCTACTAAAATTAAATTAAAAAGATGTAAACAACCTAAATAGACCCATAATGAGCAGTAGAATTGAAGCAGTAATTTAAAATCTCCTTCATAGAAAAGCAAAGGACTGAGTGGATTTGGTGGTGATTATTTTCCCCCAAGACAGTGTTTCTCTGTGTAACAGCCCTGGCTGTCTTGCAACTCAATCTGTAGACCAGGCTGGCCTCAAACTCAGAGATCCACCTACTTCTGCCTCTTGAGTGCTGGGTTCACAACCATTGCCTGGATTCAGTGGTGTGAATTTTTTTTTTTCCAAATTTTCCAAGAAGAACCCAATGGCACTGCTTTTCAAACTGTTCCACAAAGCAGAAAGTAGAGGGATACTCTCAAATGCATCCCATTCAGACAGTATTAACCTGATACCCAAGCCAGACAAAGGCAAAAGGAAAAGAAAATTATAGACCTATTTATCTGATAGACATAGATGTAAAAAGTACCAATTTAAGAATACATTGAGGAGATCGTACACTACAGCCAAATTGATGTCATGGACAGGGAAGCATCTTTTGCAGTGGTATTGATGACTGCAGACTTATAACTGAGAATGAGGGACATTGAGAGTCTGTGTCAACCTCCCCCTGACACCAAAAAAGTGAAAAAGAGAGACAGATGTGAAGCTATTGATGGGAGTCCATCAGACTTATGGTGGAGATGTTGAGGTGCGGTTCTTCATAGTTGATGGTTTCTGGTGGAGATGGGGTGGGGTAAGGACTCAGCTGTCCACTGGGTGCTTGACCAAGTTCTTATGGGTATATGGGAAACACAAATTGGACTTGGTGTGTTTTTGCTTTGTTTGGGGACGGGGCACAAAGGTGGGAGGGTGGCCCTGGGAGGAGCGGGAAGCAAGTATGATAGGAATGCATTTTATGAAATACCCAAATAATTAATAAAACATTATGTTGGGGGGAAAAGAATGTATCTCAAAATAACAAAGGATTACTTAAGACAACCCCATAGGCAACAGTATACAAAACCAGACCCTAACACTTCCTTTAGAATCAGAATCAAGGATTTTCATTTTCTCCACTTCTATTCAATATAATACTCAAAGTCTTAGCTAGAACCATAAGACAAGAGAAAGAAACATAAACAGAAAAGAAGTCAGATAATATCTATTTGCAGAGGACATGATCCTATACTTAAAAGACCCAGAGACCCCACCAGAAAACTATTAAATACTTCCAGCAGTGTGGCAGGACATAAAATCAGTAGTTTTTTTATATCTACCAATAAAGAATTAACCAAGAAAGAAATCAGGAAAATAATGTCTCATCCACAATAGCTTAAAATGTCCAGGGAATAAACCTAACCAAGGAGGTAAAAGACATCAACAGTGAAAACCGTAAGGCACCAAAGAAAGAACCTGAAGAAGCCATTAGAAGATGGAAAGTCCTTCTGTGCTCAGGTTTGGCAGAACTAATATTTTGAAAATGGTTATATTACTGAAAGTGCTTTGCTTTAAGAATTCAACAAAACATCCATCAAAATTTCAGTGATACTTTTCAAAGAGCAGGAGAAAACAACCCTAAAAATTTTATGATGCCATAAAAGACCCTGAACTGTCAAAGCAACCTTCAGCAGAGCAATGCTGGGGGCATCGTAACCCCTGTTTTCAAATTACACTACAGAACCATTGTGCTAAAGATGGCCGGCACTGACGCACAACCAGGAGCACAGACCTGTAAAATAAAACAGAGGGTCTAGAAATAAACACATAGCTACAGCCACTCAACATCTGTCAGAAGTGTCAAAACATACATTGGTAAAAAGATTGCCCCTCCAACAGAAGACACTGGGAAAAATTGATATCTGAATGCGGAAGGAAATTATATCCATATCTCTGACCATACACAAAAACCAACTCGAAGTGGGTCAGAGACTTTAATGAAACGCCTGAAAGCTTGAAACTTCCATAGGAAAACATAGGCATAGGCAAGGCCATTGTGACAAAGACTCCAATAGCACAGGAAATAACCTCAAGAACTGACAGATGGGACTACATGAATCTAAAAGCTCTACAAAGCAAGAGAAACACCAGAGTGAAGAGACAGCTTGCAGAATGGTAGAAAGTCTTTGCTAACTATATATCAGAGAGGGTACTGGTGTTCAAAACAAAGATATACAAAAATATAGTACTTCAGGTCAAATTTTCCTATCAATAAGCCGTCTAAGAAGAATAAAGTCTGCATGAAAATTCAGCAATGAAACACATCACCTTTTATGTATGATAACATGGTGTCTGAAGAGACACCACAATCACAGAAACTCTTATAAAGAAAACATTTAATTGGGGTGGCTCACTTACAGTTTCAGAGGTTCAGTCCATTATCATGATGGCAGGGAGCATGACTGTGTGCAGGCGGACAGGATGTCAGAGTTGAGAGGGCTACATCTTGGGGGGCCACAGGAAGTCAACTGACTATCAACCTGAGTGAAACTTGAGGAAAAAAAAAGACTTCAAAGCCCGCCCCCTCAGTGACACACTTCCTCCAACAAGACCACACCTACTCCAACAAGGCCCCATCTCCTAATAGTGCCAACTCCCTTGGGGGGGGCATTTTTTTTCAAACCACCACATATGGTAACTTAAAAAAGCTAAATTAAAAGAAAATAAAAGTGTAATACTTGGCTACATCTTAGTCTATTTCCTTTCACACCTATTAGTACTTTGCACAGAATACTCAAGATGCGAGGAATGCCAGGGTGCTAGCTGCTCAACCCAGGACTGGTGGTGCAATCGCTATGGAAGATATGGAGGCAGCTGAGATTTTGTCTAGTGCTGGGGGCTGGGAGTGCCGAGTTGAGAGTTTGGAGGATTCAAGGATGTAGCTGTGGATGCTGAGCAGGGCAGAGGTGGCCCAAGATCACCAGTTCACTGCACTCTGATTTCTGCCCAGGCCAACTACCCCCCTCCCACCAGCCATGCCAAGCCATTTACAGATTGCAGAATGATGAGGTATTCACTGATTTCTATTACACTACAGAACTGGAAGACCAGTGATAGACTTTGTTTCAGTCCAGCCAGGGTTTAAACATCATCCTTCCCTCTTTTCTCTGATCTGTTTCTACAGTGTACCTCCTATAAGTCCCAAGCTGACCTCTTCCTCACGGTGCAGACAAGAGCTATTGCCTACCCTTCATCCCTCATTCCTGGAAAAGCGTTCTTGCCAATTGATTGCCGCCAGGGTTGGGGTCTTTTGCTCTTCCCAATTAAGTTGTAGAGATATGATTGGCCACCCTGGAAAGAGTGCATGTGGCTCTTTCATTGCCGTTGTTAGAATTTTATTAGAATCAGGCCAAAGAGGTGTTTCTTGAAGTCAGCAACACCTTGCAAGTGTAGGCCAGAAGGTTCATGCTGATACAGTGATGGACTTCTCTTTACAGACCAGCCCTATTGAATTGGTGTTGACCTTCTGCAGCCGTTGGATAAGACTGTTGATTGGCAGGGTCTTCCATAAGTGTAGGTTACTTATGTGGTTGCCACTTAACTGAATTTGCTGCCTCTCAGCTGCTAGGGCACAAGGGGCTAGAAGCTCACACTTCTGTTCCCAGAAGAAGCTTGCAGTGTTACCTTGAAGGAGCCATTTCAGAAGTCCCTGGACACATGATCAACTCACTGGACCCTCTTCCGGACCCCATCTGTTTGTTCCACAGGAGCAGTTCCTCCAGTAAAAGGTCCCTTTGGGGAGGAAGTCCAAGATACTGGAGTGAGCCTGAGGCTCCTTTCCCATGGTGCCTTGCAGATCTCCTTAGATATCTTCTTTTGAGAGAAAGAATGTTTTAGGACTAGGTGTTTCTTCCCATCTTGGACTGAGGAAAGAAAAGACAGAAAAGGTGTCGGCTTGGGATGCTTCTCTTGGAATTGATTTTCCCCTTCCTATTTAGCAGGATGGCTGGAGGAGGAGAAGGGACATGACCTGGATACCTGGGGGCTAGAATCATGGCTGACCTGAGGGGTGGAAGCCCTTGGCCATTCCTCAGCTTTGCCATCTCTAAAACAAGGACTGGTGCTTACAGTCTTCTTGCACCCAGACATCCCAGAGTGACGCTAGAATTAAGACTGTTATTTGTTTCTTTACATTGGTGTCTTGCATAGGTCAGGAAAAGAGTGTTTTCTGTTCACATGTGATCACACACATATAACCCCTCAAGTTCCAAGATTACATTTTTATAGAGATACCTTTCAAAACAAATAGAAGTCCATTCCTGTGGTACAGACACAGCTCAACTCTGACAGGGTGATCGTTTTATTCCTGGTCATGCAAACTCTTCACCTTGGGCAAGTCCCTGCTTCTGTGATCATTCTGTTTTTTCCTCAGTAAAGGGAACACTAGGGTATTGACTAACTTTACCGATCTGAGATATTTGAACATGCACAAGACTTTGGAAACCATAAAGAATTATACAAGAGACAGTGATGGGCTGTTGGAAAACTCATCAAATGGACTAGAAAAATCTGTTTGGTCCTTTTCCCCTATGCCTTACACACAGCAGAAATACACTGAAGGTTTGCAGAGCATTGAATTCAAACTGCTTTACTGACATTGTAGTGAAAGGCACAGAATTTGTGCTGTACTGTGTCCTAGCCTCAGGTGTCTGGTGGAGCAGCTGAAGGGAGGGTGGGGACCAGAACACCAAGACAACTGGTAACTATGCAAGTCTGGAGACTTTGTGATGCTGAGGACACTTGTTGGCTATGGATGGGGTGGCTATGAATGCAGAAGCTAGGCTGAAAAGAGAGAATTGTTTAGCAGTAGGCATGTGTGTGTGTGTTTCTGCTTGTATCTTAGGAAACGTAGCTATTCTACACGTCTCTTTGGGGGATAAATTACCGTGGTTTTATAACCCTTATAGGAGTCTCTGGGAACTTCAACTGGATGAATCCCAAAACCAAAATTCTTTACTGAGCTTCCAACTCCCCCAGATCCCCACTGGGGAGGGAAAAGGGGTCAGCTTCCTTGTCTCTGACAGACTCTGTTTCACCCTCCAGACAGAGCAATCTTAGCATGATCTAAGTCTTTTTCCTTTGTTTTTTTTCTTCTCCACATGACTCCAAGAACACGGTTGAGCTGTCCCTTCCAGCCTCACCTCTACCAGGATGGAGAGCCTACTTAGCCTATAAACCACACCCTTAACGAAGATCCTTGTCTAATCAGAAAAGAACTGGGGCTGGTGGAACTTTCTTTGTCACCCAGTCCCAGGGCCCTGCCCGTTTTCCTTCTGATATTTGTACGCTGACCTCTGAACGCTTCCATACCGCCATGCATATCTACGGCTTAGGAAGCATTACAGATGTTACACTGTTTATGAATTAAATGACTCCCACCTTCCTTGTCTTAGGGAATGTCCCCTGGAGCCAAATGTCTGTCATCCTGGCTCCGTAGTTTCCCTGTGTGTTGTTTATGGCGGATGAGCTGAATTTATGCCTTTGGAATCTGAAGCATTAACTACTGTAAATCAGCCTTTGGTGCCCAGAGGTAACAATTACCACTCTCATTAATAGATTTCCCCAGCCTCACTCATAAAACAACCATCGAATGTCTCTGGGGACAGGACAGGGAAGTGTATCCAGGATCGGGAACAGTCAGGAAACCAGGGTGGGTGTGGGGAACTTATGCCCATTCTCCCTAGAGCCTTCTCAGCAGACTTGAAAGCTCTGTCCCTGTCCCTGTCCCTGCCCCTCAGGGCCATGCATCCTTGCATGAAGAAGATGAGAAGGTCAAGAAAAACTCTGGGTCCAGAGCTCCAGGCACTGGACTGACTCAGGGAGGAGAAAGATCAGGGCTGAGCCAGGTTTTGTGGTCATGGGGTCTTTAGAGGACTTGAAGGTGTCAGGGTCTTAGAGACTACCAAAGGGCCATTTAGCAAGCTGGTGACTGAGCTGGCTGACATGGAGGAAAACAACAGGTGGCCTGACTATCTGCCCCGCATTTCCAGAGCTCTCTCTTTGATTGGGAAATAAACTGAACTCTAACCCAGCCACAACTTGCTGTGCTCTAGAGGATACGAGGTTGCAGTTCTGAGACTACACGGGGGCTGGCTGTGGTAGATTATGGGATTCTACTGTCCACCCTCCTTCTGTACCTAATTGTAGCATGGTCATGCACAGCTGGTTCTCTCTGCCCTTGGTCACTCCGACGGGGTCCTTTGTCTTTTCAGGAAGACTAGTTTGTGAAAAGAATCCTTATGATTTGCGTAGAGACCCATCTCATCTTCAGGCTTAACATCAGCTAAGAGGCAGGCAGACCTTGGCTATCACAGGATTTCCCTGTGCTTGTCTGCTGAAGACTCTTGAGTTCCTGTTCCCATGTGACACGGGTCTCCTTGCTCCTGCGGTGTGTGCCCAACTTGGTGCAGCTTGAAGGTAGTTATCCAGTAAATAATAAATGAAATCCCTTCATTGTTTCAGCACAAGATGGGAGGGAGTGTCCTACCTTACCCTCAGTTCTCTCAGATGAGACTAGCCAAAGGCTACCCAGTTGCTGGGACGGCTTGACCCTGGGGAGAACTTGGCTCGGAGAGGCCTCCAGGATGCATGGCATTGGGCAGACAGTTATTCCATGAACCCTGTGCCTCCCCTCTCTGATCTTCCTTTGTTTTCCATATTGGGCCAGGCAGGTGGCTTTAAAAGCTAGCTTTTGTTTTAGTTATTATGTGTGTGATAAAATATACACAAAATCATTATTCAAACCATTCTCAAATATACAATGAATGACATTAGGTATACTCCCAGCTGCATAACCACCAGCGTGATTGCTTCATCTTCCCCAAAGAGAATTTCTGCATGTTAGTTTCCATCATATCTGTATGAATTGTCTCCATCTAGTCTCCTTGTAGAGACACACAACCTGTCAGGTGTGTTCATGTATCATTAACTCCTTCAGGTTCATCCATGTAGCTTATGTCTGGATGTCTTCATTTAAAGGGTTGAGTAGTATTCCACAATGGGTCTGGCCACTGTGGGATCTCCCACAAAGTTAGGGTGCCAGAGACTGAGACTGAACAGAGAATAAGGCCATTGAAGCTAGCTAGCATGGGTATCTCTGAGTGACTTAGCAATGCCCCCACTTTTCCCAATCCAGTATACACACACACACACACACACACACACACACACACACAATAACATATACAATACACACATAAATATACACACATGCACATACACACAAACAAACAATATATACACATGTACATATACACACAAATACATAATACGTACATATACATATACACACATACACATGCATACACACAATATGTATATATAACTTGCCAGCTGCTTTTAAATTGCAGAGTTTTGTAGTTGCTACAGTGACATGCTGGAAGCTAAGACATTAGCACCCAGGCCCTTTGTAGAGACAATCTGTGCACTCATGTATTATATAGTAGGCTATGGAGTTAAAAGCCATGGTTCAGACGTTTGCTGGGTTTTTACCTAAGTGGTGTCACTTTGAGTTCTAGCCTTCTACTTACAAAATTCCATTTATATCACAAGGGATTGTGAGGTTAAAGTCAAAGCCAACAGGAAATGCACGCACATCTGTAGACCCACAATTTGGTCAGGAGGTGGCTTTAATGTCGGTCTTGTTTTCCCTCCAGTAGGTTCTTGGTGGTGTTGGGTGAGCGTAACAAAGCTTTTATTGGTTTTGGCCTCAGCTTTCCTGTCTGTTATCATTTTCAGTTGTATTTCTGTGTAGGTGGGACAGAGGACAATCTTAGGTGCTGTTTCTCAGGTACCATTTACTTGCTTTTTTTGAGGCAGGATCTCTCAGGACCCTGTAACTCACCTAGTAGGCTAAGCTGACTGGACAGTGAGTCCCAGATACTTGTCAGCCAGGAGCCATGGGCTGCATTCCTGCCGCCCAGCTCTTGGCCGCCTGGCTAGCTTATGCCCGAAATAACAACACACAAACTATATTCATATAAACACTGCCTGGCCCATTATATCTAGCCTCTTCTTGGCTAACTCTCATATCTTGCTTAACCCATTTCTAATAATCTGTGTAACACCACGAGGTGGTGTCTTACCAGGAAAGATTCAGCATGTCTGACCTGCGTCCATCTTGGGCTGGAGCTTCATCGCATCTGACCTCACTTCCCTTCTTCCCAGCATTCTGTTCTGTTTACTCTGCCAATCTAATTTTCTGTCCTATCAAAGGGCCAAGGCAGTTTCTTTATTAACCAATGAAATCAACTCAAAACAGAAGACCATCCCACATCAAGACTGTGCGCCTTTTCTTTCTTCTTTCTTTCTTTCTTTCCTCCTTCCTCCCTCCCTTCCTTCCTCCCTTCCCCTCCCTTCCTCTCTCTCTCTCTCTTTTTTTCTTTCTTTCTTTCTTTCTTTCTTTCTTTCTTTCTTTCTTTCTTCCTTCCTTCCTTCCTTCCTTCCTTCCTTCCTTCTTGCTTTCTTCTTCATTCTCCTCCCCCTTCTCCCCCTCCTCTTCCTCCCTCCTCCCCCCTTCTCCCCCTCCTCTTCCTTCCTCCTCCCCCCTTCTCCCCCTCCCTCCTTCTACATCCTACTCCCTCCTCCTCACGGGTTCTGGAGTTGCAGCTCAGACACATATGCTTTAAATGGTTAGCATCCATTTTCCCAAATAAACTTCCCTCCAGACCAGTAAGGAATATTATTTATGGAAGTTATTTAAGACAAGGCAGAGGCTCCTAGGAAGTCTACAGGAAACGGGAGTTGCTGGAGTTTGTTCTCCACTTCCTCTCTGTCATCGCATGCTAGAGCATCTAAGCATCTCGCAGAACCCAGGGAGCAAATCAGCATCCGGCTCAGTCTGCACACGCCCTGCAGTGCCAGCTAAGATGACAGGGCCCAGAAGGGGTTGGCTTTAAAAGTCTCCTTTTCCCACAGCTTGGCACCCAGCCTAACCCCTCTGCTAGCTGAAAGGGTGCCAACATGCCCAGCACGTTTGGATTTGCAAATTGTCTCCTGTTTACTATCAGAGGATCTGCGAAGCCGAAGCTCCTTGTGGATTTTTGTGCTGCTGTAACGAAGGACTGTCGGAAAGCTGGTCTTCACAAACCTCAGTGTGTGAGTGACAGGCCACTTCATCCGTAGGTGAACTGAGTCATGAAAGGATTATTCAAGGATTTTTTTTTTTTTATTTTATCCTGGACTGGATTTGAGCATTTGCTGATTTCGAGGTGGGGACGGGAAACGGCTGAGCCTTTGAGAGTGGGAAGAGAGTCTGGGGTTGGAAGCCGTGGCTTGTTAGGGGACTCTGCCGTACTGCTCAGCTGTGCTGACAATCCACTCGAGATATGTTGTATTAAAAGAAACGGTGGCGTGAGTCCAGCGGTTGAAATGTAGACGCCCACATGTATTTATATTCTCCGGGCCTGGGCCATGTGTGCGGTGACACAGCGTGCTACAAAGTCGTGGAACTGAAAATAACATATGTCTGTCTCAAGTGCCAGAGGAAATTGTGGTGCTGGTGAGAAGGCGCAGGGCGCAGATTTAGAAAGGAGGAAGAAATGCCTCCTGTGTCGCTGTGGTGTTTATCCCCAGGCCCTTGCTTCTCCTCACACATAGCAGGAGCAGCCGCAAAACCGACAGAGAAATAAATGCAGAAATGGCCTGGGCTTGCTTCCAGAGCAGGTTGGCTTTTCCGAGCTTGGCCTTGGAAATGAGTCCTGCCCAACTGAATTTTGACCCTGCACGGGCCCTAACTGTGGTTTGCTGAGAACCTGGAAGGCTCGTCTGTGAGTACTGAAACTGCCTGGACTTAAGCATGACTCTGGGGGAGGACTGAGGAGACCGCCCATAAGTACAGTACTTTCTGTGCATGCACAAGGCCCTGAGTTCAAATCTTGGAACCTATGTAAAAAGCAAAAAGCTGGATGGGGCACTGTGTGCTTGTCAGCCCTGGGGACGCAGAGCAGGCAGATCCTTGGGGCTGCCAGCTTACTCGGCAAGCTCCAGGCTAGCGAGAGACCCTGTCTCATAAAAATAAATAAATAAATAAATAAATAAACAAACCCAACAACCGACAAACAAAAATGTTGGGGATGATAGCACCCGAAGAATGATAGCCAGGGCTGTCCCTTGGCCTCTGTGTGCACATACATGTATTCTTGCATGCACATTAATGTGTGTTGCATACTTTTGGTGATGATACACTTACACACGCACACACACACACACACCCTTTAAGGAAAAAAATACCAGATCAATTACTTGCAGTCTTTTAGGAACCAGAGAGCCAGCTAGATCTTCTCTGGATTTAGAGACCTGTGGGCTCACTGCCTTCCTCTTTATAGGGTGCTGTCCCTAAAGATGCCTGCTGTCTTCAAGCTCTGATTCTGAGTGTCTCTATAAACAGAGGTTACAAAGTTAAAGAAGGTATAATTCATCAAAACTATTTTTTTATTCCCTGAAAGCAGGTAAAAAAATTTAGCTTCCTTGTCCCCATTTACTTACTCTGCCATTTTGGCCTGATCAGGCAAAATGATGTGGAGCCCATTAGGTGTTTATAGACAGAACTGAACAGAAAGAATAGAATTTAGATGCTTTCCTCTGATTCTGGGGTACACCTCTCTCAGAACACCGTGGACAGCCTGGAGTCCTCTCTTAGACACCACAGGGGTCTGGAGCCTTCCTGCTAGACCCTCAGCAGTACTCAAAGCTACAGATTTATCATGTACATTGGCTTACATTTAACACCATCTCACTTCTTCTTTTGGCCTGTAGAGAGGATATATCTCTACACCTGCTAGTGTTTCTCCCCATCCCTGGCCCAATTCCAGTGGCTCACACAGATCTTCTTCTCGAACCACCTTCTTCCTGTTCATAATTTTATCCCAGTCCAAACTCCAGCAGGCATTCCCTGGGAACCTCCCGGCCAAGCCTGCCAGAGAGGCAAGTAGGCCATCAAAGTAGATAGGAGAGCTTCCGAGCTTCCTGTCCCTCCTCTCCTCCAAATCCAGTCCCCCAAGCTCATCCCCAGCTTCACAACAGGCTACATGTTGCATTCTCTCCTCACTCTCTGTCCCCATCTCAAAAGGACTAAGTAGATCTTGAAGGAGCAAACCTTCTGTTCTCTTGTGGACTCCCTCAGCCCATTCCTCCAAGTCCAGCCCCATTCCTAAGTGTCAGCTCCTCAGACCTAGGAATAAGTTTTACTGGGAACTCCCAATGTTCATACCTAGCAGGATCCCAGAAGAATTCCCCATCAAACACCACACAGACACCAAACTATCCCAATGACCAGAGAGGGCAATGGAAACCAAGGAACAAGACACTCACTAGACAAAGACAAGACGAGAAGTACAATCTTCTCAAACTCAGATGACCAGGTACCAGCATAGAAACACAATAGCAGTCACTAGAGCCCAGCTCTTCTACTTCAAGAGGCCCTGAGAATTCCAACATAGCTGAAGCACAGTACAAAGACCTTAAAATAGCCTTTATGAGTGTCTGCTTCAGCAGCACATATACTAAAATTGGAATGATACAGAGAAGATTAGCATGGCCCCTGCACAAGGATGGCATGCAAATTTATGAAACGTTCCATGTTTTTAAACCCTTATCCAAAGCAACTAAAAGGCAGAGAGAGAATATCCAAAGCAACAAAATCAAAAACAAAAAGGGGGATATAACAACAGACTCGGAGGAAATACAGAGAATCACTAGGTCATGCTTCAAAAGAGTGTACTCCACAAAATTGGAAAATCTAAAAGAAATGGACAAATTTCTTCATGGATATCATTTATCTAAGTAAAATCAAGATCAGGCAAACAATTTAGATAGACCAATAATCCCTACGCAATTAGAAGCAGTCTTTAAAAGTCTCCCAAACAAAAAAGGTCCAGGGCCAGATGGCTTCAGTGCAGAATTCTACCAGATTTTCAAGTAAGAACTAATACCAATACTCTTCAAATTATTCTACAACATAGAAACATAAGGAACATTGCCAAATTCTTTCTATGAGGCCACAGTCATCCTGATACACAAACTGCACAAAGATTCAACAAAGAAAGAGAATTACAGACCAATTTCATTCATGAACATACATGAAACAATACTCAATGAAATACTGGCAAACTGAATCCAAGAATACATTAAAAAGATCATCCACCAAGTAGGTTTCATTCCAGAGATGCATGGATGGTTCAACGTATGAAAATCTATGTAATATACCATATAATCAAACTGAAAGAAAAAAAACCACATGATCATTTCCTTAGATGCTGAAAAAGCCTTTGAAAAACCCCAACAAACTTTCATGATAAAAACCTTGGAGAGATCAGGCATACAAAGAAACATATCTAAATATAATAAAAGTAATATACATCAAGCCAATATCAAATTAAGTAGAGAGAAACTCAAAGCAGCTCCACTAAAATCAGGAACAAGACAAGGCTGTCCACTTTCTACATACCTATTCAACACAGTACTTGAAATTTCTAGGTACAACAATAAGACAACTCAAAGAGATCGGGGATACAAATTGGAAAGGAAGAAATGAAGGTATCATTATTTGCAGGTGATATGATAGAATATATAAGCGACTCCCAAAGATCTACTAGGGAACTCCTACAGCTGATAAACACCTTTAGCGAAGTGACTGGATAAAAGATTAACTAAAAATAAATAGTAGCCCTCCTATATACAAGTGATAAACAGGCTTATATAGAAATCAGAGAATCAACACACTTTACAACAGTAGAGTTACATCTTAGTGTAACTCTAACCAAGCAAGTGAAAGATCTGTATGGCAAGAACTTCAAGTCTTTGAAGAAAGAAATTGAAGGAGATATCAGAAGATGGAAAGATCTCCTATGCTTATGGGTCAGTAGGATCAACATAGTATAATGACCATCCTACCAAAAGCAATCTACAGATTCAACTCAATCCTCATTAAAATCCCAACACAATTATTTACAGAACTTGAAAGAACAATCCTCTACTTTATATGAAAAAAATCCAGGATAGCTACACAATCCTGTACAATAAAAGAAGCTCCAGAGAGGTATCACCATCCCAGGTTTCAAGCTCTATTACAGAGTTGTTTCGGTATTGGCATAAAAACAGACAGGTGGATGAATGGAATCAAATCGAAGAGCTGGATGTAAATCCACACCCCTATTGACACCTGATTTTTGACAAGGAAGTTAAAAATATTCAATGGAAGAAAGAAAACATCTTCAACAAATGGTGTTGGTCTAACTGGATATTGGCATGTAGAAGAAGCAAATCAATTCATATTTATCACCCTGCACAAAACCCAAATTTAAGTGGATCAAATACTCAGCATAAATCCAGATATATTAAACCTGATAGAAGAAAAAGTGGGAAATACTGGTGAACACGCTGGCTCAGGAGACAACTTCACAAACAGAACAACAAAAGCACAGACTCTAAGATCGACAATTAATAAACAGGTCCTCATAAAATTGCAAAGTTTCTGTAAGTCAAAGGACACCATCAATAGTACAAAACAGCAGCCTACAGAATGAGAAAAGATATTTACTTACCCCATATCTGACTGAGAGGTAACTTCCAAAACACAAAAAGAACTCAAGAAAGTTGATATCAACAAACCATTTAATCCAAGTAAAAATGGGGTATAGATATAAACAGAGAATTCTCAACAGAAGAATCTCAAATGTCTGAGAAACACTTAAGGAGGTGTTCAAAATCCTTAGCCATTGGGGAAATGCAAATCAAAATGACTCTGAGATTCCATCTGACACATGACAGAATGGTTAAGATAAAAAATACAAGTGCTAGCTCATGCTGGAGAGGAATATGGAGAAAGGGGAACACCCCTCCATTACTGGTGGGAGTTTAAATTTGTACAGGCACTTTGGAAGTCAGTGTGACAGTTTCTCAGAAAACTGGGAACTAGCTACCACATGACCCAGCTATATCACACTTGGGCATATACCTAAAGGATGCTCAATCATACCACAAGGACACTTGCTCAGCTATGTTAATAGCAGCTTTACTTGTAATAGCCAGAACCTGGAAACACCCTATGTCCCTCACCCAAGGAATGGATAAAGAAAATGTGATAATTTACACATGGAGTATTATTCAGCTGTCAAAAACAAGGATGCCAGAGAATTTGAAGGCAAATGGGTCGAACTAGATGTTCTAGAATGATCTACCCACCCCTAAGAACTGCCTGACTCCATGCACACACTCCAGGCAAAGAAAAACATCAGAGAAGATACTAAAGGACCAGTGGTGTCTCAAGATGGACCCGCTAAAGAAGGAGAGATGCTCAGAATGTCCTTAGTGAAAAAGACAGTTGGGTGGGAGCAGGGGCCAGAACACAGAGTCCTCATTAGCTCGGCATGCTGGCGGGAGGAAGAGCAGGACTCTAGAATCCTTGAGCTGGGTTCTAGAGCCTTCATGGCTGTGTTCCCCGAGTCAGGAAATGCTGATTTTTGAGCTTTAGCTGAACTGAGACTCAGGACCAGGGTTGGAACCTTCTGGTTTGCAGGGAAAAAGGACAGCCTTCCCCTGCATCCTTCTGAATGGCCAATATTTGAAGCTCTTTGCTTTAGTGTTCTCTCTTAAGACTTAACCTTGAAGGCTTCTGGTGCCAACAAAAATGATCTTATGACCTTCCATATTTTACTCGAACCCCATTTTCATCTTGATTCCTGCTGAACCCCCCTTTCCCAACAACATTAACACCTTGAGGCCTCTCCTCCCCTAGTTGCCTTCACCGAGTTGTCTTCACACCACTGCCTCAGTTTCCTGTGGAATTCTTGTCTTTATTCAGCTGCTATGGCTTCCTGTCTTCAGTGAACACCCTTCTCTTGGTCTCGGTTAAGTTCCATGATGCCCGGGAACTGAGATACAAGGCGCAGATGCTCTGTGCCCCCGGCCCTCTGTTCTCAGTCTTCTCTTTCTCCAAGCCTGCCACTGTCTCTTCCTTGCAGTGATATAGATATGAATAATTTGCATTGGTGTGGATTTTAAGGTTAATTTTGTTGTATGTATATGCATATTTCTAATCTTGATTAAGGTATTGTGATTGTATAGTTCATTTAAAAATGTAATGTATATAGGTTGTTAATGGATAATCATCGATAATTGTCAAGCTTTTAGTCATGTTAGTTAGATTTTCTATATGTGCATAGATATATTTCAACTAGATAGGCATTCTTCATATCTTTCAAAGACTGCAAAATATGACATTTAATGTTTTAATAACTTAGGACTGTTATAGTGAGATACGTCTGCTCCTAGCAGTACCAATCTACTTCAAGAAGAAGATGGGCATCAAAGAGGCTCCTTATGGAGTTGGTTAGCCATTTGGGCATGAAACTGCTCATGCCTGGACTGTTGCATAAACTGGACACAAAGAACCCACAAAAAAAGAACTGCTAAACTTGCCTAAAGGTGAGATGGTCTTTCAGAGTTCCTGATTCATAAAAGAGTCTATAAGACATTCTACAGGACACAACAAAAAGTGACTAAACTGTCTTTGGAATTTCCTGCTTGATAAAAATGTCTGCTGGATACTATGGGCCTAAAGGCTAAAGATGGATGCCCCAATAGTACAAAAGAACTTTGGGTGACTGTCCAGACAGTGAGATGTCTCTGTCATTTCTAGAGTTTTGGATTTCTTGTTTGCTTAGGTAATATTATATCCTTCTGGAGTCTTTGATGGAGTTAAAAAATGGTTAGTTATAGTTATAG
Source organism: Chionomys nivalis (assembly GCF_950005125.1). Lineage (NCBI taxonomy): Eukaryota > Metazoa > Chordata > Mammalia > Rodentia > Cricetidae > Chionomys > Chionomys nivalis. Next base: position 1,621,913 of record NC_080093.1, on the reverse strand, counting down.
TTTTCCTTAATTATGATAAAAGATAAAATAGATATAAATATTGTAACTATAATTCTTGCTTGATAACTATTTTGTTATATGTAATCTTACTATGTTAAAGTAAAAGCCATTTTTTGTTTAAACAGAAAAAGGGAAAATGATGGAGGTGGGTCATCTTTCTATCTGTTGTTTCATTGGTTAAGTAATAAAAAAACTGCCTTGGCCCCTTTAATAAGACAAAAAATTAGGTAGGCGGAGTAGACAGAACAGAATGCTGAAAAAAAAAAAGCCGAGTCAAAAGTCGCCATGATTCTCCCACTCCAGACAGACACAGGTTAAGATCTTTTCTGGTAAGCCAGCTCGTGGTAGTACGCAGAATATTAGAAATGGGTTAGATCAATATGTAAAAGCTAGCCAATAAGAGGCTGAAACTAATGGGCCAGACAGTGATCAAAAGAATACAGTTTCCGTGTAATTATTTCGGGGCATAAGCTAACCATGCGGGCGGCTGGGTGCCGGGGACGCAGCCCCGCCACTCGTATTACTACATTGCAGTGTCTGGGTTCTCTCTTCTCTGCCTTGTACTCAAGAGTTGCTTTGTTTTTCAGCTATGCTGGCTCTTCTTAGAATTTACAAATTATAGATCTAGCTGTTTTTTTTTTCCTTTTAAACACTGCTTGGCCCATTAACTCTAGCCTCTTATTGGATAGCTCTTACATCTTGATCTAACCCATTTCAAATATTCTGTGTAGCACCATGAGCTGGCTTACCAGGAAAGATGTTAACCTGCATCTGTCTGGAGTGGGAGAATCATGGCGACTGACTGACTCGGCTTCTTTCTCCCAGCATTCTGTTCTGTCTACTCCACCTATCTAATTTTCTGTCCTATCAGGGCCAAGGCAATCTCTTTATTTAACCAATGAAATTAACACAAAACAGAAGACTCTCCCCCATCATTTCCCCTTTTTCTGTTTAATCAAAAAAGAAAGGCTTTCACTTTAACATAGTAAGATTACATATAACAAAACAGTTATCAAGCAAGAATTATAGTTACAATATTTATATCTATTTTATCTTTTATCATAACTAAGGAAAACTATAATTATCTATCCATTCTTCAACTCCATCAAAGACTCCAGAAGGATATAATATTACCTAAGTAAACAAGAAATAAGAAACTTCAAACTCTAGAATTGACAGAGACTTCTCGCTGCCTGGACAGTCACCCAAAGTTCTTTTGTACCATTGGGGTATCCATCTTCAGCCTTCAGGCCCATAGTATCCAGCAGACATTTCCATGAAGCAGGAAATTTCAAAGACAGTTCAGTCACTATCTGCTGTGTCCTGCAGGATGTCTCGCAGACTCTTTCATGAGTCAGGAACCCCGAAAGACCATCTCACCTTTAGGCAAGTTCAGTAGTCCTCTCTCTGCGGGTTCTCTATGTCCAGTTTATGCAACAGTCCAGACAAGAGCAGTTTCTCTTGCCCAAATGGCTATCAAACTCCATAAGGAGCCTCTTCGAAGTCCATCTTCCTCTTAAAGTAGCTGGTGCTGCCAGGAGCAGACGTGTCTCATTGTCATGAAAAGCCCTAGGTTATTAAAACATTAAATGCCATGTTCTGTAGTCTTTGAAAGATATGAAGAATGCCTATCTAATTGAAATATATCTCTATATATCTAGAAAATCTAACTAACATGACTACAAGCTTAACTATTATTTATGATTATCCATTAACAACCTATATTTCTTAATTATACATTACATTTTTAAATAAACTACACAATCACAATACCTTAATCAGGATCAGAAATACATATACATATAACAAAATTGACCTTAAAATCCATACCAATGCAAATTATTCATACCTATATCATTTCCCCCTTTAAATGTAAAAGAACATTTATAAACAATATATGGGAACATGGGCTCAGTTTTTTTCTCTCCAAACTGCTTCCTGCTGTATGGGGACACTGTTAATCAGGTATTTTATTATTATTATTATTATTTTATTTTAGCTTTTCTGCAATGAGTTTGGTTCTAAAATTTTTATCAGGATGATCTGAGCTTTCTGTTAATTTAAGATTTATGAAACACATTGACATGCCCAATTTGAACTGTTATCACATGTATTTGTGTGGAACATTTTTAATAACAATCAATTAAAATTAATGCTCTTTGCTTCTCGGGTTGTTTAGAGAACACCTGAAGTATTCCCAGCTTTATTGTCCAGGGACAAGCTAGTGTCCCTCCCTACTGGAGTGACAAAGAGTATCCTCTGAAGTGAGAGGGTGGATGATGCTTGTCCCTTCTCAACCCATACTGTTCTGTCTGTCCCCTCTGAATGAGATAATCTGTTCGTTCCAGAAGCCCAAATGCCTTATGTCCCTGGTCAGGATCCTAAGCCCACGGTGAGGTCGAAGTCAGGGCCCAAACCTGCCGGCAGGGCTCTGAAGTCTATAGTCCTTCATGGGTTACTTTTCTCATTGTTATGAGAGAACCCAGACCAAAGCAGGGTAAGGAGGAAGGGAGGGTTGGTTCTGATTCACATTACAGTACAAATAGTGGGAAAGACACTTCCGCAGGAGCTTGAGGCAGCTGGCCACAGTGCATCTGCTGCCCGCGAGAGAGGGAGAACGCTGGCCACCAACACTCAGGGCGAATCTTTCATCTTCAGCTACCTCTGTGAAAATCCCCAGGTAGACTCACCCAGAAGCATGTCTCCTAGGTCATTTTAAATCTAGGTAAGTTAACAATGAAGAGAAACCTCGACCTTGACTCCGTCTCTGTCCTCAGAGTTCAGTGGTTTCTTGGATAGGGGAAAGGAAGAAAGAGGAGGAATGTTGTAGGGTGTAGTATGAGTTTAAGGCCAAGTCCTTGCCTGAAAGTTCTTTGCCCTGGGTCTGTCTTTGTAAAATGACTGGGAAGTTGGGAGCCTTACTTGAAGTGCCTGTTCCCATTGGTGTTCTTAAGCGTCAGTTTTTCCTGCACTCCCCAGTCAAATGCTCTTCAGCTTGTGTTAGGCCATAGTTGGAATGTCAGAAATCGATTTGGAGGTGATTCTAGAAGGTAACCTTGGGTGTGGAGCAGGGTAACTGGATCCTTTGGGGAGAACAATGCACCAATCGCCATGTGCATCTCTTTGGGTTATTATTGAGAGTACTGCGCTCCTGCTACAAGGGTAGAGAAGTGGGTCCAATCGCTCACACACTCACACTGTGCACTGACTACAGCTGCTACTAGGGGTTGTAGCTCTTGGCCCCTTTGGCCTGTTGAAGGAACAGATAGCAAGTAGATAGTCTAGCTGGTAGAAGGTTGTAGGTGCCTGAGGCACCGTAGGCGTGTTCTAGAAAGGTAAAAATTGATCAGATGTGGGAGATGTTGTTACTAGATCCCAGGCCTTTGCACTTAGTGTATCCTGCTTTGGAATAGTATTCTCCGTAGCTCTTTGAAGAGCGGGCACTCCATCTTCTAATTCTTGTCTCAGAATCTCTTTTTGAGACACTTCCTCTCTAAATTACCACCCATTCCTTAGACATCTTCATCATATTATCTCATTTGTTTTCCTCACAGCACACGCCACAATCAGAAGTTGGCTCTAATGTTTGGATTGCTGGCTGGCCATGCCTAGAAGGTCTGACTCACAGTCACATTTAGGTAACTATGCTTTCAAATGATTTATCAACATACTCACATCTCAAGCATCTACAGAGCATGCACTTGGCTGCCATGGTGATCCGCATGTTTCCTGGGTTTGAGTTCTGGGGTATTGATGTTGCTCCAAAGCTTTGTTCAAAGTGGCTAGATATTTGCTAGTTAGAGAAGCCTTGTGTCTCCTGCCCCTGGGGTATTCTTACTCCATCAGGGGAAGGGAAGACAACACCCATATTGATGACAGTGCTTGAGCTCTGTGGTTCCTTGTTTATGCTTCTGATAGAAAGTACAGATCCCTCTGCCATCCCACGTGTAGGTATTACGTGGACAACAGTCTGGTGAGTGTTCTTCAAGATAAATTTCATGTCATCTTTTTCTTGTGCAAAGAGGTTTATTCCATTCCTTCAAAAAATCTGTAGGGTCTCCTGCTTCTATTTTTCAAAACTATATTTAGTTTGCTTTGAAGATGAATAAAGCTGAGATGCTACACACCCCTCCCCTGCTTTGCAGTGTCCAGAAATTCCTTTGCTATTAATACTCTGCAGAAACAGATTTCTTTGATTTTTTTTCAGTTTAGAAGATCAAAAGCTGCCAAAAATTGTTTCAAAAGAAAAATAAATCTCAGAGAAGTTGAATTTGCAATTGCAAGGGTGCTTGCCTGTGTCCACTACTCAGGGAGTCATTCAGGAGGTGCTTGCTGCAGTGCTAGCCTCTTTTGAGCCCTCCATGCCCGAGCTCTCAGCTTCCACCATCTGCTTTGTCTCACGAAGTCCAATTATACTTGTCCCCAAATTAAACTTCTCACAAATTGAGCAGGCAGAATCATTTTGCAAAGAGTGTTTAAACTAAATGACTGTTAGTTCCTGGTTAAATCTCCTCTGTTCGGGGAGATGAGTTCTCAGATTTAAGGGCTTTGAATGAAGGATTTTTGGGATCTGAACTCCATCTCTCTGTCATTGTTTTTTCTTTATCTCTTACACCACACACACACACACACACACACACACACACACACACACACACACACACACACACACCACAGGTACCCTGCAGCATCTCCATTCTATATGTGAAGGGTGACTTGGACCAAGACCCCTGATGCTTCCTATTTTGGCCTGAGATACTTACTCAAGGGATTGAGACCCATCTCTCCTCACGGCTCTTGTAGAAATTGAACTTTGAAGAAGACTCAAGTCTTGGTAGCCAAAGGTGAGACCCTTGAGGGTAGAGATCAGATACCTGCTTGAAGACAGAAATCTTGAGGAAGAAGAGAAGACTCAATGCCTCCCAAGATAATCTGGTATGATGTGGGGACTGGATAGAGAGAAGTTTAAGGCCATGACCCCCATCCCCATCTTCTCATACCTTGAGGCTCATTGTTAGAGGTAGATCTTCCTCCAACCATTAATCCAGCCCTATACTAGATTACATACAACATTTAAATGGTAAAAGTTGGAAAATGCCCAGTAAAACAGGTTAGTGACAGAAGAATTAGAAAGTAATGATATAAAAGAAGAAAAAAATAGCATCACCTATAATCTCTTTCATTCTGACGTTCCAGCTGCGAGTCTTCCCAACCCTCTTTGGTTGACTTGCAGCCTTTGTAACACACCTTTGCCTTCTCATCTTTAATTTTCAGTTCCTTTCTTTGTGGCACCTAAGGGTGTTTCAGGCTTATAGTATGGTTTTCTGGCCTGTCTTGGAGTCACCCAGCTTGCTTTTATAGGAGAGCAGTACTTAGAAGCCATGATCTGGCTAGCTTGTCTCATTCCTATAGGGCGTGACTGTTTCTAAACTCCACTCATTCAGCAGAGCTGGGGAGCGCATATATTCACAGTAGTTGGGGGGACGTGCCTGCTTGTGTGCCCACATGTCTCTTGGTTACTTTTATATTACTGTGCAGACATCATGGTCAGGACAACTTATAAAAGAAAATGCTCACTGGTGCTCTCTGTCTAGAGAGTCAGATCCATGATCATGGTGGGGAGCATGGCAGCAGGCAGGCTTGGTGCCAGGGCTGAGGGTTTACATCTGATTCATAAGCACAGGCAGATTAAAAATGACTGGGAATGGTATGAACTTTTGAAACCTCAAAGATTACCCCCCCCAGTGACACACCTCCTCCAACAAGGCCTCACTTCCTAATCCTTTCCAAACAGTTCCACCAACTGGGAGTCACGTGTTCAAATACACAAGTCTGCGTGGTGCGGGGTGATGGTGGCTATTTCTCACTCAAGCCACAACAGAGTTATATAGTTTTTGTGAATGTTATTTGGAGACAAAATTTAGTTATGTAGTGTAGACTAGCCTTGAACTTGTGATCCTCCTGGCCCCATCTCTGTGTGTGATCACAACTGCATTGTCATCATGCCTGGCTTAGTGCTGTGGAAACCGAGTAATCCATAGGTCTCCAACCTTGACAACCACCAAATTGTTTTCCATTTCTATAGTTTTACTTTACCCCAAATGCCTTTTAAGCCAAGCAATAGAAACTGTGGCCTTGAGGTCTGGCTTCTTGCATTCAGAAAAGTATGAGCAAATTTATCTCTGTTGTCATGGGAATCAAGTTTGTTTTATTGCTGAGTATCAGTTTGGGTTGTTTTTGTTTTGAGAACTAACAAATAAAATTGTCTTAGGTATTTATTTATGTAGAAGGGTTTTTTTTTTGGAAGGGTGTGTGTGTATTTTTTCCCCCTCTGATTGCTGCGATTAAAATATCCAATAAAGGCATCTTAAGGTTTATGTTTGCTCACAGTTCAAGTACAGCCATCCTGTCAGGGAAGTCGAAGTAGGAGCTGTGGAAACTGGTCATCTTACGTCTGTTGTCAGAAGAGAGAGCAATGAATGCTTGCTGCAGCTCAGCTCTCTCTTATCACGGACGTATTCCAGGACTCAAGCAGGGAATGGTGCTGCCCATGGTGAACTGATCTTCTCACCTAAGAGTAATTAAGATAACCCTCCACAGACACGCTTAGAGGCCTGTATCCTAGGTGATTCCAGATGATGCCAAGGTGACAATGATCATTAAATATCATATGGGAAAAATATAAATTTTTCCCTTAAATACATCTAGGCGATTATTTTTCTTTGTAGACTGTTAACCTCACTTTTATGCTAACTTCGATTTTCATCAGCAATACATCAATTGACCTTTCTCATTGGCACTTGATATTGGCAATTTTTATTAAAAAAAATCACAGGAATTATAATAGATGTGTAGTGATGCTTAAAATGCGATGCCAATTCAAATTTGTCTAGAGACTAATAATGTTGAACATTTTCATTTGCTTATTGCTGTTTATGTATCTTCTTTGGTGAGGCCTTTGTTCACTTCCTTCTCCATTTTAAAATTGGGTTGAGTGTTTTATTATTGATGAGTTTTGAGAATGTAGATATTCTCAATGCAAGTTCTCTGTTAGAAATAAGATTTGCAACTGTTTTGCTTTGCAGTAAGACCTATGCTTTTACTTCCTTTACAAAGATTTGCTTTATGTATATGATTTTTTGTCTGCATGTATTTATATACATATATATGTGTGTGTGTGTGTGTGTGTGTGTGTACCACTCTGTGCCTGAAGTCAGTGGAGGTCAGAGTGGGTATGGGTTCCCTACACATGGTTATGAGCCTCCATGTGGGTGCGGGGAACTAAATCTGACTGTTTTGCCAAAACAGTAAGTATAAGCAAACACGGATCCACCTTTCCAGCTCCCTAATTTTATTTTCTTATCAAGTGTCTTCTGCAAAGAAAATTGTACACTTTGATAAATTTATCATTTTTTTCTTTTATGGATCATGCTCTTGTTGTATATAAGAAATATTTGTTAACCCAAGGTCACAAAAGTTTTTCCTATGTTTTATCTACGAATTTCATAGGATCTTATTTGCATTTAGGTATACAATCTGTTTTTGAATAATATTTGTATTATGGTGAAGTAGAGGTATCTTTTATGCTTGTACGTTTTAACATATGTATGTCCAATCTTTGCCAACATTATTTTTGAGAAGCATTTTCTAATTTTAATTATTGTTGTATTTTTATAATCAACTATTGTATATATATGCATTATATATATATGCATACACACATATGTATATATGTTAACTCTAGTTGATTTTTGTACATATCTGGTCTTTCAAATCTCTGAGATTAACAAAATAAATGTGGGAGGGGAGTGAAATGACTCCGTATGCAAAGGTACTTTCTGCTAAGTCTGACGACCTGAATTTGCTCTTCATGACTCACATAGTGGAAGGAAAAGAACCCAGATGGGTACATTCTACACCTACCACACACACACACACACACACACACACACAAATAAATAAAATTGCATAGGCTATGGTAGTGTCTTTCAAAGAATGGGTACATTTTACTTAAGTTGTCTGATTTGGGGATACAGAGTCACTCATACTGTTCCATGCATACTCTACTGTCTTCGTGAGATCTGTAGTGATGTCCCCTCCTGTATTTCTGATGTTGATTAGCTTTGTCATTTCTCTTTTTTTATTGCTTGATCAAGATCTTTGCTAAGAATCTGTTTTTAGTTTGTCTAGTCTTTTCAATTTCAACTATTTTAGCTGCCATATTTATTATTTCTTGCTTTCTGTTTGCTTTGAGTTTATTGTGTTTTTTGTTTTCTACTTTACTCATTGGAGTAAAGATTAGTTTGCTCACATGAAACTTCTTCCAAATATAAAGAATATAAAGTTACCCCTAAACTCTGTTTTGGCTGTATCCCACAATATTTTTTTCTTAACATTCCTTAGTTCCATTGTGATCTCTTCCCTCTGCATTATTTTGATGTGCTTTTAAAAATTACCGACTAGTTATTTTCAGAACATTTGCTACTGATTTTATGATTCAAGAACTATCTCAGGTCTGTCATGATCTGAAAACTTTGTGTGATTTGTATTATCGCAAATTGGTTAATATTAATGGTTTGTTATAGTCTATCTTGTGAATTTGCTTTTTAAGTTTGAATATACTCTTGAAACATTGTATTTTTTGACGTGTGAGAAGGATTAAAAGTGCTTGCCACCAAGTTTGATGACCTGAGTTTGGTCTCCAGGAACCACATGTTAAAATGAGAAAACAAACTCCTATGAATTGCTCTCTGAGCTCCATATACCTCCTGTGGCATACATGTATCCTCTACCCCCCACACAGAGAGGAAAAAAATTGTGTCTCCTCTATAATATGTTTCAAACTTTTCAGTTGTGTTAATTTGACATATAGCTTTTATATATCCTTATGATTTTATATTTACCGTTTATTAATTACTGGAAGAAGTACTGATATAGCATGTAAAATTCTATATTGATTTACTTATTTCTTTTTCAAGCTCAGTTTTCAGGTCTATATATGCTTAAGACTGTTTTGTGGATATTTTCTGGAGAACTAGTGAAGAATACTGCTATCTATGATAAGTCTTTATTCTAATCTAATTTTATGCTGCTAATACAGAGACTGTGTTTTATTTTTGCTAGCATTTTCTAGCTTATTTCCCCTTCTTTACTCTTTTACCTTTTTGGAAGTGAGTTTCTTGTAAACAGCATATAGTTGGGTTTTGCTTTAATAAACACAGTCTTCTTGAAATTCTTGTCTTTTAACTTTTATATTTAGTTGATTAATATTTACTGTAATTGCTTACAAAGTTGAAGTAAAATCTATCATCTTGTTAACTGCTGTTGTTTTCTGTCCCATCTGCTTACCCTCCCCCTTTTTCTCTGTAGACAGAGGCTGTTTGTTCGTTCCCAGCTGCCCAGACCCGAAATAATTACACAGAAACTGTATTATTTAAAAACACTGCTTGTCCCATAGCTTAAGTGTATTGCTAGCTAGCTTTTAGATCTTAAATTAACCTATTTACATTATGTTATATTTTACCATGAGGCATGGTTTACTGGTAAAGTTCCTGGGTGTCTGTCTCCTTCAGCAGTGGCTACACGGCATCTTCCTGACTCTGCCTACTCTCTCTCCACATATTTGTTTAGATTTCCCACTTGGCTTTACTCTGTTAAGTCATTGGCTGAAAATGACTTTATTCATTAACCAATAAAAATAATACATATACAAAAGGACTTCCTACACCATTTCTCTGTTACTGGCTTATCTTAGGTTACTAGCTCAATCTTAGAAGAATTCTTCTTTCCTACTGATTTATGATTTCAGCTGAAATTAGTATTTAACACACACACACACGTATGTATGTGATATACCATTTCATACAAGGTATAAGAATTTAAGAGCAGTATTAACACTTTCTCTAATTTGGATGTATTTGCCATTCATTTCATTTTGCATGTTATGGACACATACTCGATTGCTCCTGTTTTCACTTTAGCTGTCTTTTAGGACAGATAATACCAAGAAAAATTATCTTATTTTACATTTCCAAAGCTTTTCATTTACTTGTTTAGCTTTTTTGGTTTCTGTTTTGGGACATATTCTTTCTGTCTGAAGAACTTGTTTCAAGGAATGATGTGGGAGTGTCATGTCAATCTGTTGTTTCACTGGTTAATCAATAAAGAAAACTGCTTGGCCTGATAGGTCAGAAAATTAGGTAGGTGGAGTAGACAGAACAGAATGCTGGGAAGAAGGGAAGTGAGCCAGACACCATGCAGCTCCTCTCCAGGGCAGACGCGATGGAGCCAGCAGCCAGGTCTTATATGCTGAATCTTTCCCGGTAAGATACAGATTATTAGAAATGGATTAAGCAAGATATGAGAATTAGCCAGTAAGGGATAGAGCTAATGGACCAAGCAGTGTTTAAAAGAATACAGTTTGTGTTGTGTGTTGTTATTTTGGGGCATAAGCTAGCCAGGCGGCCTGGAGCCGGGTGGCAGAATGCAGCCCACAGCTCCTTCTACAAAGGAATCTTCTTCTGTAAATCTCCAACAATGAATTCTGTTTCTCTTCATCTAAACATGTTATTTGTCTTTCATTTAAGAAGTGTTCACATTGAGTATGGAATTCTGAATTTCCTGATCTCCACTCCCTAACATTTTTTATCATTTGAAAGCTCTTGCTTCATTATTTTCTAGCTTGAGACGTGATCTATTATAATTATCTTTTTTTTTTTTAAAACCCTCTACCTTATTATCTACATTTTTTTTTTGGTTTTGTATTTATCTTGCTTTGTTTTCTAACTCTTTTAGATCTGTGTTTAGTGTCTGTCATTCATTTGGTAAATTCTTGGCTTTTATTTCTTTCACTTCCCCCCCACTCATTCTCTCTTTCTTCAGGTGTTTGCTGAAATTTGGTGGTGAGCATTTGTGACTTTTCTTTTCTTCTAGGTACCTGTCTGGCTCTAAATCTTTTATAAAATAATTGTCTTATCATTCCAGGTTTATAATGTTGTGATCATATAGCCTGCCTGCGTTTTTTTCTTATTTAATAGGCAGGACTGATACTGTTTTCAGTTTTTTCCATCCCTGAGTAGAAACAAGGAATCTACAATGTAATTCTTAGTGACTCTATCTCATTCTACTGATGTGGTATGCCTTTGTTAAAAACTACTTCTTCTATTTGGCAATTATGCTGTGTAGTATTTGTTTTAGTATTAATATTGAAACAATATCTATGGACATACAGTTTGATACTCTTATCTGAGTAGGATAAAGGAACAAAAGTGTGATCATGGACATTTATTGTTCAAGGGATTTTATTGTTTTCATCCCTACTGTCAGGATGGGGTCAGCATTGCTGAGCTACAGGTTGGGATCAACACTGCTGAGCTCCAGGCTGGGGTCAACACTGCTGGGCTCATACCAGGCCATTCTGCAGGGCAGTTCCCTCACAGCTGATGAGGAGCATTTTGACATTCCCTGTCTTAAACATTCTAAACCAAATCTAAATCACAGACCAATGAAACACACACAACATGACAGTGCAAATTGAACACAATAGAGATAAATTTCTGATAAAGGCAACTTCTAATTATGGTGCTGGCAAATAAGTAGCAAACAATCTTTGAATTTCTTACTTTTTCTTTTTTCTTTTTCTTTCTTTCTTTTGGTACTAAAGGGAATGCTGTGGCTGGTATGTTTAATTTCAAATTAAATTGTTTAGTGCTTTAAAAAGCAGTTGCTGTTTAAATTTTCAATAATATTTAATATGAATTTACTCACCATTCCCCACCCTCACGCTGAATAATTTGTAACACTAAACCCATTCAGTACTCCAGAATGCCAGATAAGCTTTTCTCATTTGCTCTTAATTTGGTCATGCAGGATAATACCAACATCTGAGGGCTCTTTAAACTGCTTTTGAGAATGCATTCCTGGGAGTGCCCCCATAGATCCTCTGCCCCTTGTCACCATAGACATCCCCTAATGCATGTATTAGGCTGGCATTCTCCTCAGTGGGAAGCACATTCCTCTGTATTAACTTTACCCCACTCCTGGTTTTAAAGGGGATTGCAGATGTTTGGCTACTAAGGAAAAGCTATTAGAAATTAACCCTGTTCTCTCCCTGGAGGCTGGCGTCGTCCTCAGTCCCCAAATGCCACCCTAGTTTATGTTATCATCTGCTAAGAGGTTTCTTCAGTATTAGAACCTCCTCCCAGTTTTGCTTTAGAGCCCTCATGCTATTGTTAGCTGATGATGGGACTCTGTCCACCTTGTGGCCTGAGCCAGAGGGGCCTACTCTCTCCTCCTTTCTTTTTCAGACAGGATCTTGCTAGACAGCCTAAGTGGGCTTTGTGCCCTCTGAGCTCCTTCCTCAGCCCCTTGAGTGCTCAGTGCTTGGAATCCAAGCTTGTGCCATCATACTTGACAAAACTGACTGTTAGATATTTATTTTGGAGATGGTACCTCCAGCTGCTGGGCAGGTGAGGTCTCAGGGGAAAGAGGCAGAGCTGGATTGTAAGCGAGAAAGGGGGTCTGCTTCCTGTCTGTCCTTTCATTGACCCCTAATGCTCTCTTCACTGTCTCCTTCCCTGTCCCCTTCCACTTGCATGAGTTCTCTCTTAGTGTTTTGATTACCGTGATAAAAGCATCCTTGGGAAGAAGGCTTTTATTTCATCTTCTAACTTTCAGGTCGCTCTTCATCACTGAGGGATATCAGAGGAGGAACTCATGGCAAGAACTCGAGCAGAGGCCATGGCAGAATGCTGCTTACTGGCTTTCTCCTTATGGCAGCCTGCTTTGTTACACAACCCATGACCACCTGCCCAGGGGTGGTGTCACTGCAGGGAGCTGGGTCCTCCCACATCAATCACTAATCAAGAAAACGCTCTATATACTTGGCTACAGGGCAGTCTTATAAAGGCATTTTCTCAATAAGTTGCCCTCTTCCTAGATACATGTTTTTTTTCCAAGTTGACAACAAAATAAAACAAAAACAAAAATCAATCAACTAAACAAATAAATAAATTTCTCACCAGCACGGGGCCAGTGGAGAAGCCCATGCATCTTGATATATTCAAGAGTGGCTCAGGCTTATGTAGTAACAAAACCAAGAAACTACAGCTGAGACACAAGGACTGTGATGAACTTTCAGCCCCATAAGGCAAGGCACACCAGTGGCCTAGGAAGAGAAGAGATGCTAATAAACAATTTGCCATGATCTGTTTTGGGATATGGGGTTTTACAGCTGTGAGGCTTGGGTTCCAGGTCACCTGCTGGGAAGACATACACAGGAATAGGGAGGTCAGGCTATAGACACACATGGTGGCCCCTTAGCTCTTGCTAGAGTTTGGGATCCTCAGTGAGAAGCAGGCTGAGGGGATGGATGAGTACCAGTCTGGCAAGCAGAGTCTTTCATGATCTTCCTGGGCACTTGGATAGACCCAAGCAGGTCTACCTGCCAGAAAACAGACCTGCCTAAGGATTCTGAGGACTCTTGTTTTTTCTCACGGGTTCCCTCATCTTCTTCATGTTTATATTCAGGAAGACAGAAGTCAGGGAAACAAAACCGAAGGCGCCAAAACTGTGGACCACCTGGACTGCAGGTTTCTTTGATGCTCTGCCCAGGACTTTCACCTTAAGCTTGGTCAGTAGTGACTCCCACATATAGAAAGTTCCTAAGGGGAAATGTCCCTTGAGAATGTGTCTATCAGTAATGCCGAGGAAGACACAGAGAGGAAACTGAGGCTCTAGCAGATGGGATCAGGTTTCAGTTTGTTTCTTGCTACTGTTGATACCTGCGCTTATTATATTTCAACACTTTGTCTCAGAGGAGATTTGAATCAAGCAAAAAGTAAGTAAAAGCCACGTAATCCTGTATTCTTGAGCTACTGCTGGTCACTGTATGGCTTGTCTCTCCTGCGGGCAGATTTCTCGATTCTCTCAAGAATGAGTGATTAAAAGAAATCTAAGGAATTAAGATGGGGACCAGTAAATATTCCAAGAATATGTATTAATTATGACAGAACTTTTTTAGTACAAGGCTTCAAATCAATACTATTTTTTGTAACATTATAATGACCATTTCTCTGGCAGCTCTGTTTTTCTCTACCTACATAAAAAGTTTGTTTTGCTTCTACAGGACATTGCTTGTAGTTTAAAATTGGCGCATTGTCACTTGACTCCATTTAAAGACTATGGATTAAACTTGATTATGTTAAAAATAAAAGTAATATCTCCAATCATTTTCACACATTGTATTGAGCATCTGTGACTCGCTTCTCATAGGTATGTGTTGTTCAAAGTGTCTCTCCCTAAGCTCTAGCACAAAGGTCAAAAGATCTAGACACTTTTATTTGTCTTTGATATCTTGTATGTTGCATACTTTTTTTCTGAATGAGAGCAACCTGGCAATAGATCTTAGGAACATGGATGCCTATGTCTCTGTCTCAGAGATGCTCGCTCCCCCAGGGTACTGAACACGAGGACCCTGCAGCATCATCTGCAACAGCAAAGATAGAAGAAAACCAAATGTTCATTGTGTGTTGATGCAGAGTGACCTATGACACATTAAATGTCCAAAACAAATGATGGAATTAGTATTTGCCACAAGGCCCCCTTTCAAAGCTCTGTACACCTACCTGATGATGTAATCTGTACATGGGTTCACATGGAACTAACTGGGCTGCTTTGAGTCAGGGTCTCATGCTAGAGTTCAGGGCGACCTTGAATTCACAGCAAGTCTCCTGCCTCAGCTTTCCGATCTGGACCATTACAATGAGTTGTCAGAGGATGATTATTTACTTTTTATTTGAGATCTTTGAGTAGTTTTACTTTTTCTATAAAGCATGCATAACTGTAGTTATAGACATAAAGTTAATAAAATAAGAATCAAGTCACCATTTTGAGTTTGAGATGGAGGATTTGGGTACCTGCTTAATATTCAAAGGATATTAAAAATTAGCCCTGTTCCTGTTATGGAAAAGGTTACCCCCAAGACTAGTCACTAGGGTACTCAGCAAGATTTTCCACTTTTGACTTTCTGGTTCATGGTGTTGTGTTCTTACACACAGTTCTAGGAAGACATTTGTATGCTAACATCACTCACTGTGAACACAATCTCTATGGCAGAGACTGTTCTCCAGCCATTATAAAATGTCCGTCTCTCACATAACTTAATTTCCCTTATGATTTAAACAAGATAAGGATGTCAGAATAGATAGCAGATAGGGAAGACAAGGTTTGATTAAGAAAGTTGCTCACCCAAAATGTGCTTTCTTTCACATAAAACACCACTGACTGACTGCCTGATAATTCACCTGATAATAGTTTTGGAAGCCTACAGAACAGATTGAGTTTCTGATTTTTCTCAGTTCATTCAAGCCTTTCCTGTCCGTCAAAGGAAGGAGCTTGTTCTAAATTGAGGGACAACTAAAGTGAGCTCTACCCTTATGAAGCTTAAAGCTCTACTGAGATGACCGTCCCTAAGCTCTGGAGATCTGGGGTGACACATGAGATGGGACCTCGCTGAACGAAGACTGTTTGATGACAGCATTCACAAGCATGTACACTCAACATCAGCTATCACTCAATGGCCTAGGGATTTGACTTGGTGGCTGTCACCAGGCCACTTCCCTCTGCAGTTTTTCCTGCAGTGAATGTCACCACAAACATCTTCAAGGAGTAGGTGGAATGGGGAATCGTGGCTGTTAATCCTGTTGCTATAACTTAAAAATCTGCTTCTGTTGATTGAATTTTCCCATTCTGGGTTGAACTTGTCTACTTCCTTGCATGGACAGTGATCTCTGATTGGACACCAGCCATCATGAGTCTGACATGACTGACTACTCTGTAGTTTTGTAGTCATTTAACCCACCTTTGTGCTTCCTTTGAGATGGTTTGAGTCTGAGTTGTGCTTACTCTTTCTGAGATGGGGCCACAGCAGTCCTTGGTTTAGACCCCTTTGATATATTCTGAGGTTGGTCTTTAGCTAATGGATTCACAAAGAATTCCTAGCCAGCTGTGAGCACTGGTGACTCTCCTGCCCCCTCTGCCACTGATTGCTTTCATCCTCTTTCCCAGGTCATTTTCTTTCCCAGTGTTCAGAGAGCTGTGGGCTGCGTTCCTGCCACCCAGCTCCCGGCTGCCTGGCTAGCCCATGCCCCAAAATAACAACACACAAACTGTATTCTTTTAAACACTGCCCGGCCCATTATATCTAGCCTCTTCTAGGCTAATTCTTACATATTAATTTAGCCCATTTCTAATAATCTGCGTAGCACCACTATGTGCGCTTACCTGGAAAGATTCAGCATGTCTGAACTGGCGGCTGGCTGCATCGCGGCTGGCTCTGAGAGGAGCTGCCCTGCATCTAAGATCACTTCCTCTTCCTCCCATCATTCTGTTCTGTTTACTCCACCCACCTAAAGGCTGGCCAATCAAATGGGCCAAGGCAGTTTCTTTATTAGCCAACGACCTTCCTCCATCATCCCAGGACTTGCTTATTCTGTCATTTCTCAGCTGAGACTCAAGGGGATGCATGGAGCTTCCAAGGATTCCCTTTAGGAACACATGAGACCTGTTAGTTCCTGATAATGAGTTTTCCTACTTTGGTTTTTGTTGTTTGAGATTGTGTGTATGTGTGTGTGTGTGTGTGTGAGAGAGAGAGAGAGAGACAGAGACAGACACAAAGAGAGAGACAGAGACAGACAGACAGAAAGACACACACACACAGAGAATCTAGTTTCTATTTCTTTAGTGTAGTTGGAAATGGAAATCTATCTATCTGTCTTTCTGTATGTTTATTTATTTGTTCATATGGTTTTTGAGATAGTGTTTCACTATGTAGTTGTGACTGTCCTAGAGCTCACTCTGTAGACCAACCATGCTGGCCTCAAACTCGAGATCTGTCTGCCTCTGCCTCCTGAATGCTGGGATTAAAGGTGTGCACCACTGTGCCCAGTTGGAGATGAAAGCCTTAAAGAGTCTAAGTCTCAAAAGGCCAGCTGATTCCCCAGTCCCAGCCCTATTACCTACAGTGACACTGTATCCCTTAGCAAGGCCCTGAAGTTGAGTCTGAAACACTTCTGGGCAAATTCAACAATTCAGGTCTAAAAGAAAGGAGATGTCTAGGTGACAAGAAGTAAGGTAGCATTTGCCATATGGTAAGCACAGGAATTTCTTGGTATCATGAATTGTTACTTTTCCATCATTGCTAGTACAATAAGAAGCCACATCCTTCCCAGTCACTGATTGTCTTCAAGCTCACCTGCCCTCTGTCCTGCTGCCCACAGTCATGTGACTTTCATCAGTTCTGACACAGTGCCCACTAGATTCTGCAAGCATTCTTGGTGATAGCAGCAGTTGTGACATCACTTCTGTTGACTGCAAAGCCTGCCTTAGGGAGGAGGGGGTTCTTAAAAGCCTCTCCTCTCCTTTAAAGCAGTCACACCATGTGACGACAGGAGGTCCCATCATCCTTGGTTAACCACAACTGGAGAGGCCATCTTAGATCATGGTCACTTGATCTGCCATCTACTATCTCATGGGAAATGGGATTTACAGAGGTTTAGTTCAGACTATATTTTGAAAATAAAGTCTAAAAATATTAAGAGACCTTGGTGATGATTCTACAGGTGTGAACTGATGTGGGATTCCCCTCTGTATGCTGTGAATACCATTGATTAATAAAGGAACTGCTTTGAGCCTATAGCAGAACCGGGCAGAAAAAGCTAGGTGGGAAAAACTAAAGTGAATGCTGGGAGAAAAGAGGGCAGAGTCAGAGAGAAGCCATGTAGCCCTATAGGAGCCAGAGGGAACTTTACCTGGTAAGCCACAGCCATGTGACAATACACAGATTGCTAGAAATGGGTTACATTGACATATAAGTATTAGCCTATAAGAAACTATAGCTAATGGACCAAGCAGTGTTTTAATTAATACGGTTTCTATGTGGTTGTTTCAGGAGTCTGAGCAGCCAAGAACGAACAAGTGGCCTCCCTGAAACAGTGGATATTTGCTGCATAAGAACCCAAGTTCAGATCTCTAGAGCACATGTAAAATTCAGATGTGGTTTGATATACTACAATCCCAGTGATTTAGGGGTCCCTCAAGGCAGGAGGATCTCTGGGGTAGCTTACCTGGAGGTTCAGTGAGAGAATATGCTTCAAAGGAGTAAGACAGAGAGTGATTGAGCAGGATCTGTATGTCTTCCTCTGTCTCCATGTGCATGCCTTCACACACACACATGTATACATGTGCATACACACACATATGCATGCACACACACACACCACATCCACACACCAAATATAACCATCACATATATAATATACTCTCTGACACAAAAAGTAATTATAAAAATGCCAAATTTATTTTTATATTGTTCTTGCAAATTTTAGATTCCAATTTCAACCATGCATTATACTTTGAGATGATAAAGGGAAATCCAGTGCTGATAATTTGGGGAATATCATTTTCACAACAAAATCCAGCGGTGGTACACCATGGCTTCCTGTGTCTCATTTACATATTGTTTCACTACATAAACAGAAAGCTGTTTACTTTAAAAAAAAAAAAAGAGTCCAGATCTTTGTGAGGTTTTTGCAAGAGCAATTTTTTTTTTTTTTTACTTTTATTGAGCTCTACATTTTTCTCTGCTCCCCTCCCCTTCAACCCTCTCCCATGGTCCCCATGCTCCCAATTTTCTCAGGAGAATTTGTCTTTTTCTACTTCCCATGTAGATTAGATCTATGTATGTCTCTCTTAGGGTCCTCATTGTTGTCTAGGTTCTCTGGGATTGTGATTTGTGGGCTGGGTTTCTTTGCTTTATGTTTAAAAACCACTTATGAGTGAGTACAAGTACTGGTGTTGGCATAAAAACAGACAGGACGACCAATGGAACTGAATCAAAGACCCGGATATTAATCCACACTTCTTCAAACACCTGATTCTTGACACAGAAGCAAAAAATATACAATGGAAAAAAGAAAGCATATTTTACAAGTGGTGCTGGCATAACTGGATATCAACATGTAGAAGAATGAAAATAGACCCATATCTACCGCCTTGCACAAAACTCAAGTTCAAATGGATCAAAGACCTGAACATAAAGCCAACCACACTGAACTTTATAGAAGAGAAAGTGGGGAATACACTTGAATGCATTAGGGCAGGAGACTACTTCCTAAATATAACTCCAGCAGTACAGACACTGAGAGAAACAATTAATAAATGGGACCTCCTGAAACTGCAAGAGTAATTCTTAAGGACCGAGCAGTCCAAACTTTCTACCTGACCCTCAGCTCATCCTCCCTGGTGATTCTCTGTTTTTACTTGGTCATTAGTGGTCTCAGCTGTTTCTGGCTAGAACGGGGTCTTAAATTGCTCTCTAGGTCTCTCACAAGCCTTGTAAAAATCCCACAGTCTTGCTAAAATATTCAATTCTTAGCATTTGCAACACACCACAGATAACCAAAGGATTGAAGAGAAACTGTCAAAGTGATGACAGCTCTTTGGGTTCTGGTAGATAGTGACATTATGTTTGAGTGGAAACTGATCTTACAAGTAGCTGACTCTCTGAATATTTTTGAAAGTATTATGATAATTTTTATTTCCCTATGAAGCCCAATGACTGTGGACACTTGGTACGCAAGAACACAAGGCATCGCTATGTGTAAACATTTGAGTGTGTGTGTTTAATATGGTCTTTATTAGTAGATGTTACTCCAGAAGACTGGGAGATCTGAACTTCTGGACCATAGCCAAGACTTGATAAAAATGTTTGCAGGACAAGTAAACCCACTGGAGACCTATGAGGAAAGAGGCTCCTTGGCAGAGCAGCCTCGGCTCATGCAATCACTCCCGTGTTGATGCTCTTACTTCCTAAGGACATCGTGCTGGTTGATTGGCATTCCTTGATTGGCGTTCCTTTTGGCTACCCACTGCTGCTTGATAAGATGAATGTACCAGCCAGGTGTAGTGGCTCACGTCTGTAATCCCAGCCAGCATTTTACTGACTGAGGTGACATGTTTTGTCAAGTTGACAGGTTCTAGAATCACCCTGGAGACATCCCTGGGCACATTTGTGAAGAACTGTTTACACTATATTGATTGAGGTGGGAAGACCCTGACAGTTATACCGAATGAAGAGGAGGAAGCAAGCTCAGCACCAGCGTTTAGAGCCCTTAGCTTCTTGTTGGTGGATGCATGGTAACCAGATGCCGCAACTTCCTCCTGCCGTGCCTTTTCTGCCACGATTGCACTATATCCTCTTGAACTATAAGCTGAAGTAAATCCTTTCCCCCTTAAGTTTTGATCAGGTATTTGGTCATAGCGATGAGAAAGGTAAGTAATACATGCACTGAGCCATCTCCTCAGCCCCCCCCCTCCGTTTGTTTTCATATAAAAACAGTATCTCCTATCCAAAAGTCCCCAGACAAGAATAAAACACACATTTAAGTAAAAGTCTTACGGCTTGGAGACATAATGGGGGGGCTCTGCGACCTGTTGTTCTCTCATGCAGTAACCCATGTCCACGGACCTCAGTTTATGCACTGACAGTCTCTGAGCAAGTGCCCCCTCCGCAGCAGTATTAGCTGCTCAGTTTCTGGGACCTCAGCACCAGCCCTGAGTGGGGAATAGAGAATCGCTATGACAGACTGTGGCTCATTCTTCACCCCCTCCAGCCCCAGGCGCAGCAACAACTCAGCTTCAAGAGCTGTCAGTCCTCCTCAGCATATTTGCATCTTGATGCCCACTATGATCGAGTTCAATCATAAACTATAATAGCAAATGCCCCCAAAGCAAAAACAAACAAATAAACAATGAAAACAACACCTGTAGCACAATTAATAAAAACCCAGAGGCAGATATTGGGGTTCAACCTGAAGGTCAGAAAAGCAAAATAGTCAGTCACAGGCTCTTAACTCTACCTCAGTCTGAAATGGTGATTCTGTCTCCAGGAATCTTAGGATGAGACTGTGTGTGAGAGCTGTCTCCTCCCGTTTTATATCCCTCTCTGGTGCTGAGATTAAAGGTGTGCATCACTACCTCCCAATTTCTATGGCAAGCTAGTGTGGCTACTGGGATTATGGTGTGTGTTACCACTGCCTGGTCTGTAAGGCTGACCAGTGGAACTCTGGTTTTACTCTCTGATCTTCAGACAAACTTTATTTGTTAAAGTACAAATGAAATACCACTACAAATACCAACAAAAAAAAAACTTTCTCAATTTTCTCCTACTTAGGACACACCAAGTGTGTTTAGACCCTGGGGTGTCTTTTCCAGGAGGTGCAGTCCCAGCTCTGCTCTGGCATCCTCTGAAATCTTGGCATCCATCAAAATGCGTGGTCTGTACTTATGTGCTAAAGGTCATTTCCTTTCTTCTCATGCCAGGGTTGGTCACGGCTCCTCTGTACTTGGCTCCTTTCAGCTTCGGATTTTAGAACAGCATCCAGTCAGACTGTCAGAAAGATCCCAAGTCTATACAATCTGTCCTGGTTGTGTCTACATGTCAGGCCGCTGACTCCAGAGCCTGGCCCCTGGCAAGAAAGCATCAGGCCTCATCTCTGCTTCAGTAGGCTATGACGGCCCTTCTGCATGCATGGGTGTTTTGTTCATAAGCTGAGGGGCTGAGGAGATCGCTCAGTCAGTAAAGATCCTGCTTCACAAACACGGGGTCCTAACCCTATACCCAGCCTTGATCATGGGCATCTATTACTCTGGTGCTGTTGGAGAGGGAGAGAGAGAGAGGTAGATCTCTAGTGCTAGCTGGTCAGCCCATATAGCCAATGAGTAACCTCTAGGCTCAGTGAGAGACCCTGTATCAAAAAATATGGTAGAAAGCAAATAAAGATCATTGACATCGACTTCTGGCCTCAGTTTGCAAATGCAGACAACATATACCACACAATACTCTATACACTTTTATAATCTATCTATCTATCTATCTATCTATCTATCTATCTATCATCTATTTATCTATCTATCTATAATCTATCATCTCTATCTATCTATCTATCTATCTATCTATCTATCTATCTATCATCTATCTATCATCTATCTATCTATCTATCTATCTATCTATCTATCTATCTATCTATCTATAATCTATCATCTCTCTGCCTATCTATATCTATCTATCTATCTATCTATCTATCTATCTATCTATCTATCTATCTATCTATCTATCTATATCATCTATTATCTATCTATCTATCTATCTATCTATCTATCTATCTATCTATCTATCTATCATCTATCTATCATCTATCTATCATTTCTCTATCTATCTATCATCTATCTATCTCTCTATCTATCTATCTGTCTGTCTGTCTGTCTGTCTATCATCTATCTACCTATCTATCCTCTCTCTGCCTATCTCTATATTATCTATCATCAATCTATTTATCATGTATCTATCTATCTATCTATCTATCTATCTATCTATCTATCTATCATCACATATCTATATGCCCTCCTTATCTCTATTTCATCGATCTAAAACAGAATCACAAAATGAAATAGAACTATTATAGAGAGATATTTAATCAACATTCAGTTGACTCCATTCATTTTATAGGGGAAAAACCGAGAAACCAGAAAAGCTGGTGACTTGTCCAAGATTACTCAGTGAGTCCAGGGCAGGGTCCCCATCTCCTGACTTACTCAGCATAAGAAATAGTTAACTTTTGCTACATGGTGGACATACTCTTAACTTAGTTCTCTCTTTGATCTAGAATTCTCCCTGTATGCCCATAATTTGTACATTTGTTATTTTCACGGTGTCCCAGTGTTCCTGTGTGTTCCATTTGTCAAATTGAAAGAATATTATTATTTTCTCTGAGTGAAGATCCAATTCCTCTACCTTGTCTTCAGGCCCTGATATCCTGTCTTCTTTATGATCCATTTTCTTGTTGAGACTGTTCATTGATTTTTTTTATAGATTTATTAAAATTTTCATTTTTGTCAGCTTTTCTGCCTTTTTATCCAATTCGATGTTCATATCTTAAGTTGTTCTCACTATTTCAATCAGTCATTGTTGGTGTTTTTCTGGAACTTCAATCAGGATTTTAATTCTGACCTCTGTAAGTTCATCCAGGAGTTTATTCATGTTCTCTTTGAATTCTTCAAACTCTTTGAACTTGTTTATAATTGTTCTTTTGAATTCTGTGTCTCATATTTTGTGTAAATTTTTCTTTGGGAATTATTACTGTGGGGTCTTTGGGGAGACCCACTGTCTTAGTTTTTCATGTTGCTTTCTTCTTGGGCTGGGATCTGGATACCTGAACTTAGGTTGTTGTTTGTACATTTTCATATGAGTTTTTAGTCAATAAGGATAGAATCCTGACTCAGAGCAGCAGGTTGGGCTGTTTGGCAGAATCCTGAGGAGACAGAGCTAAGGGCAATGGGTCCCTTACCAGGACCATAAGGTAGCTGGTTGTCTAGGTGGTTTTATGGAGTTCCAAAGGTGCAGAGTCGAAAGGAGCAGTACACTTGCTAGGATCAGTCATGTTGGCTGGGTGCCTACAAAGAGTCTTGGGTTGGAGGATGACTGAAAATAGAGAGAGCCTCTAATGGGAGTAGAGGGATACCTTGTGGACTGGGGACCACTGAAAAACCATCAGCATGGGGTCCCAGTGAATGTAGGCAGAATCTTGGGTCTCCTAGGGAGGATAAAGAAGAGAACCCTATTTGACAAATTCCAAGAACTGTAGTCAGGGTGTTGAACAATCTAGAAAGGAGGAAGGAGAGGGAAGACATGGTGGTGCATGGTGGTCAACATGAGGTCTTGGAAAACGCTGCAGAGACATTAGGTGACCTGACACCATGGTTGGTGCAGGTTGTTGACCTCTTTTGGCCTTTCAGATTGTTCATGTCAAGTGTTTTTTCCCAGCTACAAGAAAGCTAACAAACATATTGAGAATGGGTGTCTTCCCTGGACTACAGTTTTAAAACTTGGGTTTGTTTAAACATATTTTATCTATAAAAAAAATCTACTCCTTTCAGGGTGACTCTATGATGTTTTGCAGATAAATACAGCCGTGCACCACCATCAGGATGCAGACCTCGGATGTGAGGGCGATCTGGCTGCGACATCTGTCATCCCATTGATCGCCAGGGTTGATTCGGCTGATCTGGCTGGCTAGGCGGGTGTCCCCTTCCTCCCTCACCGCTCCATGTGCGTCCCTCCCGAAGCTGCGTGCTCGGTCGAAGAGGACGACCTTCCCCGAATAGAGGAGGACTGGTCTTCGGTCAAGGGTATATGAGTAGCTGCGCTCCCCTGCTAGAACCTCCAAACAAGCTCTCAAGGATGCAGACCTCTCACAGGGATGATCAATACTAGTTATCTTCTTGACAAGATCTGGAATCGCCCAGCAGATGCACCTCTGGAAATGGGTGGGATGAAGCTCCTGGATTGGTGGACCTGGGGTGGGAAAACCTGCCATAAACATGGGTGATACCATCCTGTTGGCTGGGACCCTAGACCAAATAAAAACAAGACAGAGAACATTTATCTCTCTACTTCTTGACTGTGAAGGCAATGTGGCCATTTGACTCACACTCCTGCCACCTCAACTCCTGTGCCTTCCCCTGCTGTGATGATGGATTGTGCCCTCAAACATCCTTATACTGTTTGCTAGGCATTTAGTTACAACAAGAAAAGCACCTGATATGTTGATCACCCTAGAAAGCCCTCTCCTTTGCCTATTCTTCCCCAAGCCTTCACCCCTTGCAATGGTTGATCTGTTTTCTGTCCCTAAAGTATTGCTTTCCTGTAGATTTCTGTATCTGCTTATATCAGTTAGTAGTTGAAAGTTCTATGATGACAATTGAGGGAGCCATCAATCTGATTACAGGGGAAGGTCAGTTTAGGCATTCTCTCTACTGTTGCTTAGAGTCTTAGCTTGGGTCACCCTTGTGGATTCCTGGGAATTGTCCTGGTGCCGTGTTTCTCGCTAGCCCTTTAATGGCTCCCTCAGTCAAGATAATCTCTCAATATGATGATGCACTAATAACCTTTGCCATCTAGGCTCTTCCACTCAGTGGGATGCTTTTATGATGTGTATGTTGTTTTATGAGTCAGTAGTGTGTGCACGAATGTGTGGGTCATATCCACTCTGGGTGGTTGTAAACAAAGCTTTGGTGAACATCTGCATGGTGGCTCATTTTGAGTGTTCCTGGTCAGTGCTTCATGTGGTCACACATTTCTGTCTCAAATAGCTTTATTAGAGCTGGCGCCTGGGTTAGACTCCCACTTCTGGAATATTGTTCAATGCATGGTTAAGTTTGCCAACTTGATTGGATTTAAAATCACCCAGAGCTTTCATTAGTGGGGCACTCCTTCGGGTGTGTCTGTGAGGGTATTTCTAGAGAGGATGAACTGAAGTAGGGAAACTTATCCTCAGGGCAGAATGCACCATCCCCACAAAGGGTTCAAGACTGACTAAAAAGTGAACAAAAGGCGAGTCAGTTGAGCACAGCAATTTCTGCCTCCATTTCCAGGTCTGGAAGATGTAATCAGCCTTATATGGCTGGGGTCATGCTTTGTCTCTCATAATGGACCACATCCTGAAACCATGAGTCAAACAACCTCCCCCTTCCTTACATTGCTTCTTATCAGGTATGTGGTCACAGTGATGATAAAAGTAACGAATACAGTCCTTCGGCATCCCCACTCAGGCTCCTCAAACCCAGCTGTAGGTTGTAAGTCATTCCGAGCTGGCACTTGGGTCTGGTCTGTTCTCAAATTGGCTCTTTACTCTCCAGTACTCTCGTTTCTCCCAGAGAGCATTGAGCCATGCTTAGAGCCTTTACTCTTTCCTTCAGCAGCCCCTGGCCCCCACTGTTCCCACTGAGGGGAAGGAAAGCTGTGAGTGCCCTTTTAGTTGGCTTCACTCCGGATCCGGATACAAGGAGTGAGTGAGATTTGTCAGGGGTTTCTTAACCCTTGAAAAGGCATCTGGGAAAGGCAGTGGGGTCAAGCTCAGCCGCTTTGCCCAGCTAATGGTTTTCACTTCCTCATTTGCTGACATTCTTCAAGCTCAGACTTAGGATTGGATATCTTTGCCTTTGGCTATATTTTCTTTCCATTTTATTTTTGAGTGAATGTCTTCCGCTCTTTGGGCAGGGGAATTCCACTCTGTAGCTGAGGCTGGCCTTAAACTCCCAACCCTCCAACCTCTACCCAACCAAGATTTATTTTTAATTGTTCATGTTCTATGTGAATGTTTACAAGTTTTCTCAAATACCTTTTGGTAGTATGATAACTGCTAACACAGGAAGCGGAAGCTACTGGGTTTGGTCAAGGGTCACCTGGGACCTTTGGGATGTACTGGTGGTTGGGAGGTGACCAGTGTGGATATGGAGGAGTTGACAAGCATCTTTGGATAAGTTGAATGGTACCTTGATTCCGTTTGCTATTGCTACTCTTCAGGTTAGTGTTGTTTTATGAAGTCTAAAAAGTGTGGAGGATTGTCACAAACACAGACTCCGTCAGAGGCTAGGGAGAGCCTACTAGCTTGTAGAATCGGTATGTAAGGGCAGGAGGGCACAATCGGGACCACAGCAAACCAGAGTGCCACCTGTCCCATCTGCTGATGTGTTTCCCTCCATTCTAGCTGGTGGAAAGGTAGGTGTGCAGATCTTGTTGGGACTTTAAAGGGAAGGCATGAAGCAGACAAGTGGGTCTCATCATTCTCTCACGAGATGCCATGTCCAGATGAAATCTTCAGTAGCCGTCTCAAAGCTTCAGGAGGAAATGGGGAGACTCAGGATTGGTATGGCTGCCTGAGGTGGGAACTTCAGGAGACCCTACCCCAAGGTTCCATGGCTCTACAGGACAGTTTGGAGATCTGTAGATTGGATCATAGGCAAGGTTCTTCTTCCCTGTGCTGACCCTGCTTTCAATCCTCATACACTCATGGGAGTCATCCCTTACTCCTGGTACTGAATTCTTTAGTTTCACCCAACTACCGTAACCCTGAAGCAACTCTACATAGCAAGCCTGCTTTACAGAGGAGAGAACAATTTCCAGGGGCCATGTTCTTACCCACTCGGGTCCCTGAGCTCTGTGCACACATGTGAACGTGTGTGTGTGTGTGTGTGTGTGTGTGTGTGTGTGAATGCGTGAATGCTTATGGCTCCTTGGGGGAACACAGAGTCTGTCTTCAGGGACTATTTCTAGTCTGTGCTATTCTCAAACAGGGAGCTGCAAATAATTTCCTGTGGGTCAAGTACAGCCAGCCATGTGTGTCTGTATATCAAAGGACTAAGAATAGTTTACATATTTTTAAACGACTGTTTTTAAAATGACCATTCATTGCTAGGCCACTGCCGGGAACCAGTGTCTGGATAGCCAAGAGAATTAGAATGGGACCAAACAGGACCAGAGAAAAGTCAATCAAATGATTCCTCATGATACTCGCACAATAGAGCCTAGCATAATCATCAGAGAGGCTTCATCCAGCAACTGATGGGGGCAGATGCAGAGACACGCAGCCCAACAGAGCTCAGGGAATCCTGTGGAAGAAGGGAAGGAAGGGTTGTAGGAGCCAGAGGGGCTGAGGACAAGACTGCAGAATATAGCGTTTTAAATGTTTTAATAACTAGGGCTTTTCATGACAATGAGACTTGTCTGCTCCTGGCAGCACCAGCTACTTCAAGAGGAAGATGGACTTCGAAGAGGGTCCTTATGGAGTTTGATAGCCATTTGGGCAAGAAACTACTCTTGCCTGAACTGTTGCATAAACTGGATACAAAGAACCCGCAGAGAGAGGACTGCTGAACTTGCCTAAAGGTGAGATGGTCCTTCGGGGTTCCTGATTCATGAAAGAGTCTGCAAGACATTCTGCAGGACACAGGGGATAGTGACTGAACTGTCTTTGAAATTTCCTGCTTCATGGAAATGTCTGCTGGAAACTATGGGCCTGAAGGCTGAAGATAGATGCCCCAGCAGTACAAAAGAACTTTGGGTGACTGTCCAGGCAGCGAGATGTCTCTGTCACTTCTAGAGTTTTGGAAGTTTCTTACTTCTTGTTTACTTAGGTAACATTATATCCTTTTGGAGACTTTGATGGAGTTGTAGAATGGTTAGTTATAGTTATAGTTTTTCCCTTGTTATGGTAAAAATAAAATAGACATAAATGTTGAAAAAAAAAGAAAACTCACAGAATCAACTAAGGAGGGCTCACAGAGACTGAGCCAACAACCAGGGAGCCTGTGTGGGTCTCACCTAGGTCCTTTACACGTATGTTACGGTGTGTAGCTTGATTTTCTTGTGGGACTACTAACAGCGGGAGCGGGGGCTGTCTCTGACTCTTTTGCCTGCTTTCGGGACCCCTTTCCTCCTACTGGGTTCCTTCATCCAGCCTTAATAAGAGGGGACATGGCTAGTCTTATAACTTGATATGCCATGTTCTAGTTGATATTACTGGGAAGCCTATCCTTTCCTGAAGGGAAAAGAGAGGATGTGGATCTGGAAAAGGGGGAGATTGTGGGGGTGGGGTGGGGTGGGGAAGAACTGGGAGGAGAGGAGGGAGGGGAAACTCGGTTGGGATGTAATTTATGAGAGAATAAATAACAAATAAAAATAAATAAAAATTATCTATGAAAATATGTAAGGTTTACAGTGCAAAACTGATAAACTTTTAAACAATAAGTACTTTTTCATATAAAGAAGGACCATTCAACAGATACTGTGTGTGGTGGACAAAGTCTAACATAGTGGCTTCTTGGCTCCCGAAAGCATGTTGAGGATTCTCTTAGTCCGAGCTGGAGAATAGGGCATGAAGCAGCCTCAAGGACAAAGGCTGGAGCCCTGTGAAGCCTGGGGCTAGTGGAGTGGTTTGTATGACTCCCCCCAGGCCAGCCTCCCTGAGAGTTGGACACCCTTCCCATCGCTGGACACTCTCCCCCAGATACTCAAGTTCCATCTCGGTCTTGCCAGTATTCTGCAGGCCCAGCAACCAGGTGGCAGCCATGTGGTTGTTCTATACGAGTAAGTTCCAGAGCAGTAAGGACTGGGCTCAACTTCAGGCTCAAATCGTTCTGTGCTTTCTCTCTGAACCTCGTTCTGGTTCTTCTGACTCTGGGGTAAGTCAAATGCCTCTGCTTCAGCGAGGTCCCGCTGCTGAGGCCCATGTGTCTGTAGTTCTGGTAGGCCTCCCTAATCAACCAGCCTGCAACTCTAGACGTCTATTCGGGACGCATCCTTCATCTGTGGTGCTCAGTGTCTATGGGGCATGGTACCCTCATTGCTTCCAGAGGCCATTCACAACCTACCCAGAGATGCTGGCTGATTTAACCCCTTCAGGGACCTATAAACCTATAAATCCCCCACTACTCAAGTTCCATCTCAGTCTTGCCAATATTCTGCCCGCCTCCAGCAACCAGGTGGCAGCCACGTGGCTGTTCTGTGTGAGTAAGTTCCATACAGGATGCAGAACTGTGGAATGGCAGGTGTGGCCAGCTGATCCTGGACTCTGGGAGGGGCCTACCCTTGCCAGAGAGGGAGAACTCACGGACAACAAATTCTAGAATTGCTTTGGTCTCATCCCACTGTGTCTTGGTAAGTCAAACCCCTTTAGTGGGACTCAGTTTCTCTATAGTAAAGAATGAGATATATCTTTGCTTTTCACAGTGGGGTGCTAGAACAGTGACTAAAATAAAATAGGGCTCAGTTTTAATTGACTCTTTATGTGGTGTTTGTGTACATGTTTTGAGGCAAGGTCTCGTGTCTCTTGGGTGAGCCTTAAACTTACTATGTGGCTAGCACTGGCCAAAACTCTTGAACCTCGTGAATTTACCTCCCCAGTACTGGTATTACAGGCCTTGCCACCCACCTTGGCTATTTTATCATTATTTGAGGAGGTGAATGTGCCTATTTAGTCTAATTTGGTAGTCACCCAGCTGGGTATGTCTATAGGTACCTGAGGCCTTCTGTTTTGGTGCTGGGGATCAAACCCAGGGCTCTGCACATGCTCAATAACACTCTGAACTTCTGAACTTCTAAATTTTAGTATTTCATGAGTGTGTCAATCATGAACAAGTGTGAGAAAGCCGGACGTACCCACTGAAGGACCATGACATCACGACTTTCTGTACAACAATCAGAAGGGAGAAGTAAGTGGGAGAGCTGAGTCATTGGACTCTAAATATCTCTTGACCAAAGGCAAATGAACCCACACTTCTGCAGCTCCCACACAGGGATCTGGAATCCTGTTCTACAGAACTGCCAGGTGACTCTCTCCTCCACACTGTGTCCTCTCTACCCGTGTGAGTGCTGGCTCCAACAGAAGCTTTGGTTTTCTTAGAGAAGAGCTAAAAGCTTGAGACACCTGCAACTAATTATATCTCTGTAACTCGTTTAAATATCATTGTTATCAAGATAACCTACGCTGATGCTGCCCCGTGGACACCACTGTGTTTCCTTCCCAACACTTGTGGGCACACTACCTGAGAGTCAATTCTCTGGAACAGGCTTCAGACCATCCCCAAAGGACCGGGAGTGAACATCTAGGGTTTGCAATTTAGACTCTATGATGGAATGGCTCAGCTCTGAAAAGCAACTGTGAAGAATACATAGTCAAGCCTGCACCCAAATAAAACTTTATTGACAAAACCAGATTCAACCAAAGGTTTCTGATCCTTGACTGAAAGATCCTGGGGGCACTTTTCTTCTCAGACTTGGGACTGTTTGGTTTCTAGCACTGGGGATTCAACCCGTGTTTCAGACACAAGAGACGAGCCCTTTTCCACTGGAGGGACACCCCAGTTCTGCTTTGTTTTCTATTTGTGGACGGGTTCTCACTAAAGTGCCCAGGGAGGTCTTGAACTTGTGATCATGGTCTCAGTCTCCCTGCGTGTCCGACTGGCCTTGGGAGTATTCTCAGTGAGTTACAGGCCTTGTCTTCTGGCTTCTCAGTGCCCTCCATTTCCCTGCCGTCTAAGCTCCCAGAGACACTCACTGAGGATGGATAAAATGGCTGACAGCAGCCAGAGCGAGGAGGGGGCTTTCTCCCCGCAGTCAGGTCCCTGCTTTGGACACTGGGCTTGCTCTTCCTCAGGCCTGGCTTCATCCTTACTTTCCTGGTGTCTTTCCCCGAAGACTGCCTCAGCCCTCTGCGGAAGAGTCGTCCCTGCCCCCAGCCCGCACCTTGCCCACATTTGGAGGCTGTTAGAGGAATCAGTCTGCAGGCTGGCCTGGCCGAGCTGGCCCTTTTATCTTTTCTTTATAAATCACCCCCTCCCTCCTCCTGATCCCGCCTGTCCAGCTCCTCTGAACCGCCTCCAATTTGTCTCTAGTGAGTGGTGCAGAGCCCTGCGAGGCCAGGTGTGGCCGTTCTGAGGCTTGAGGGGAAGGAGGGCCCCTCTCCCATCTGCAGTCAGGCGCCTTTGCCTGCAGATCCACGCCTTTGCTGGGTTCTGCTGGCTGTAGCCCAAGTAGTTTCCTTACTGAACAGTCACTCAGCATTTATTTCCTGAGCTTCGTGCTCAAGTGCCAGGTGGGAAGACCATGGCGAGCCCAGGAACATGTGCAGGCTCCTTAGGCGGTTTTCAAGCTCCGCAGAAGGAGCTGTGGGGTAGACACGGCCGGAAGAGCAGGGCCTCTGAAAAGTGACTTCCATGCCTGGGCCTGAAGGGTGAACAGAGTCAGCTGTGAATGAACACGGCGAGGAAGGATCCATACAGAGAGCCAGTGCGTGCAAACGTCCTGTGGCCTCATTCTGCTTTCCTTGAGGGCTGGGAGATCGGCTTTTAGGGACGCTGGGCATGTCGGTGCTCTGGCTGATGCATTGAGAACCAAAGTGCTCACAGATGCGATGAGCTTCACGACTGTCCTAAGAGCTAAGGCAAGGACCGTGTGCTCAAGGCTTCATTAATTCATTAGTGTGCAGGGAAGACCTTTTGCAGATACAGAAACACAGGCTTGGGGAGGTTCAGTGATTTGTTCAGTGCCACACTGCTTTAAGGAAGGAGAGCTGTGTGTCTAATCTAGACAAGTTAGACCCAGCGCCCTCAGTGTGAGGCGATTAGTGAGGAGAGAACTTAAGAAAAAAGATTTATTTAGAATTATGATGTATGTGAGTGCCACCCCCATGAGTATAAACACACGAGTGTAGGAGCCCAGGAACGCCCAGGGCATCAGCATTAGAGGCTGTTGTGAGCACTCTGACTTGGATGCCAGGAACCAGCTGCTTCAAGCTCCTGCACCCGTCAGGGAGCAGAGAAGACGTGCACTGGTGCTCGGCTGGCTTTCTATGGAGCTATTTAGCTAGGGACCTCAGCTCATGGGATGGAGTCACCCACACTTAGGGTGAGCCATCCTGGCTCTGTTAAACTTTCCCGGAAACATCATCACGGACACGCCCAGAGGAGTTTCCACGGAGATCCCATATCCTGCCAAGCTGGGAGGGGACTGTCTGTCCCCAGATTGGCATAGATGTAAGGAGAATGTCTGTCGCACACAGGTTGTGAGGAGTCCATGTCCTGGTAAGAGACCGTGGATGGAGTTGGGAACACGGGAGGGGACCATGGTTGGGCTATCTCGGAGGTGGTGGTCTCACATCTCAGTAGGGTGAGTACAGTGACAATCTCCCCACTCCGCCCTCCTGTCTATACTCGAGAGAGTCCTCGTGAGACACACTGTGTCTATGGGGGAACTAGGACCCAAGAAAATATATTTACTTGCTCTAGATCTTATGGTTTGTGCCTGGTAGGTCAGGAAGTCTATTTATGTATCTACCTGTCATCCATCTATGTTTTCATCTGTCGAACAATCATCTATCCATCATTTATCAGTATTTATTTATATATTTTTGAGAGAAGGTCTGACGTGTCCCAGGCTGGTCTCAAATTCGATATTTATCAGACCTTGAACCCCTAACCTTCCTGCCTCTGCCTCTATAGTAAAGGTGTATGTCACCTCACCAGGTTCAGGCTGGACAAAACCCACGTTTCTTTCTCCTTGTATGGGAAGTGGAAAACAGACACTCTTCTGCCTGCAGAAGTTGTCCTCTAGCTGTGGGAGACAGACCACAGGGGAGAGCATAGGTGCTGTGTTGGTCTTACTGGGAGGAAGGGACTCCTTTTGCCCAGGTTTCAGGTCCAGCAGAGATGCCCAGAAGCTGAGGTCTGGAGGGCCGGGAGCTGCAAATGTGGGCCGCCTGGCCTCCATCAGCACACGGAGATACATTAGGTGGAAACAACTCCCTGGGGTCCCTCCCTGTCATCTCCCGGCCACCGCAGATTAGAGGTGCAAGAGCAAAGTGCACACTTCACAGAAGCTTCACTAAAGGCTTGTAAGACGTGGGTCTCAGCATGGTGTAAAGAAGGAGGTGACATTGAGAGAAAGGTGAGCCCAGGCAGAAAAGTGTGAAGGCCTGTCTGCCCTCTCCCACTGGTCCAGGAGAGATGTGTAGGGTCAGAGGCCAGCACATGGGGTCCTACCCCCCGTCCTGCTCTCCCTGACATCTGAGAAGGGCTCTGTTGGTACTTTGGGCTGAGTTAGCATCATGTCTGCCATGGCTATGCCTCTGAGTTCCCATCCCATGTAGAACAGAAGAGTGTCACAGCTTTGAGATCCCCAGAAAGCACCCTGACTCTTTTCTCACCATCCTCATGACAAACTCAGATGAATGATCAGCCAGAGGCTCCCAGCGGCTAGAGGAATCATGGTGGGTTGTGAGGTCTATACTGTCACCTGAAATGGGGCAGTCTCAGAGGACTTAGTTTCAGGGGCTCAAGGGTAGGACAAAAGTCATCTTCTTCCTCAGGTCAGGAAGGAGAAAGCGAGCCAGATTCGTCCAGGTTTTCAAGGTAAGGAAAGATGGGGACAGGTAGCCACTTGCCCCAGGCCATCTAGATCATTTAGAGCCCAGCCAGGTGATACCCTGCACCAACAAGGGCCCTTGGCACACTGGGTCCCCCGAATCTGGTGCTGAGCTCCATCTCTGCCTGGATAGGCCCCAAGTTGAATCCCTTTGGACGATTTCCCATGATGCTACATTCTTCTACATCTTCAGGGCTTTGCCTGTGTCCCAAACACCTGCCATTCTTCTTATCCCAGCTGTGTTATGCCTGTGGGAAGCCTGGGCAAGCTCCTGTTCCACCCAGTATAACCCGTACTCCCTTTGCCTGTATCCCTGTGTCAACATTCATACTTGTCTCAGGGGTCCTATCTTCCCTCCCACCAGAAATACTCTCAGGACACAGACCATCTTATGCACTGCTTGGCACACAGTGGGTTGTCAGCACTATTTGTTGACTGATGAAGGAATGTAAGGCCGTCTCTGATTATGAGCTACACAATTAGTTGACTTGCCCAACTTCTGAGGGCTTTTCCCCCAAGATTTTCTCCTTAGTCACTAACTACATTAGACGCCTGCGTTCCTCTGAGCTGGAGGCTTCTACGTGATTGCTTCACTTCACCTGGTTACAACTCACAAGCTTTCGTTTGGGCTTCTCAAGCCCATCTCTGTGGAAGCTCACCCTGGTCTCTAGGAGGACAGTGCCACAATGATCTTGCAGTGACTTTTGCTGGCCTCATGTAAACACATAGGAAGTCCTGTCCAAAGGAGGGAAAATTGTGGCAGTGCTGCTCAGAGCCCTGGTGTCAGAGAGCCGGAGCTAGGTCAGGGTTTCTGAGGTCTCCTGGCCCTCACACTCCTTAGTTTTGTGATCCCAGAGGAGTAGCCCCCCTTCATTGGGTCTCCCCTCCTGTCAGTTGGGGGTGGTTTTGTGTGAAGCTGCCCATGAGGTCCTGAACCCCACCGATACCCAGCTGACTTCTAGGACCTACCAAGCCTGTGCCTGCAGGTCCCAGGAACAACTTCCTGTCCCCTGGCAGCTCCACCCACCTGTTCAAGCGGGAGTGAGGCCTTCTAGATTCCAAAGCTCAGAATGTGTCTCTTCTTGTTGCATCACGGGAAATTTCATCCCTGAGGAGGAATTTCAGTGTCCTGTAGGATGCTCAAGAGGGAAGTGTGACTGGGCAGTGGTGGTACACGCCTTTAATCCCAGCACTCAGAGAGGCAGAGACAGGCGGATCTCTGTGAGTTCAAGACTAGCCTGTCTAAGAGAATGTGTGTCCTCAAACAGGGCTTCACTCCTCTTCAAAGATTCAAAGAGAGGCGGGTCCCCTACATCTTCTTAGTAGGCCACGTGCAGAGGAGAAAGCCTAGGCATGACCTGCAAACTAGACCAAGGCCATCCTGGCTATGTCTGTCTATTCCCATCTTCTCCCCCTACTGAAAGAAGGCCTAGTTGTGAGAGCCCTCATTTACATTTCATTAGGGGGTGCTGGGCTGAGTGTTAAAAAAGGCTCTGCTTGGGGCAGCTCTATGAAACCATTTCCAGCAACCCCCTCTGCACCGGCCTCTCTTCCCCCTACAACCTGAATGACCAGAACTGTATGCCTAAGATTCTGCCCATTTTCAGGATGGGTCTGAAAAGTAGGTGGTACTGCCTCCATTTTTCCATAAGAGAGATCCAGGACCCAGGGAGGTCAAGTGGTCACTCCATGGCCACTCAGGACACGGCAAAGCTGGGTTGTAAGCCTAAGTTAGCTTGCTTCTGAAGCACCTGCACCTACTTCATCTCCAAGCTGATGACTACTCACCTGGGGAAGGAGTTATCTGTACCAGAGGATCTCAGTGTGGACCAGTTAAATGAGAGGGAGGTTTTGGGGCTAGAGGAAGGAGATGCCGGAGATTGAGTATATATGATAGGGTGGAGTTCCCAGAAGCCCCTACAGCTTCCATCCACTTTTCTCTGCTGCTCCATGCTCACAGAAAATCACACTGGATCCCTTCGTGGTGCCTCTTTTCAGTATGACGTAACTCATCACATGACATTCTCAGGGTAGCCACGCCTTCATTCTGCTCTCATCTGGGAACCCAGAGAGAAGCCAACATCTTTGCGTAGGAGCTGAGAGACCGCACATGACGTCTTCATTAGGGAGACCGTCAATCTAAGAGCCCTGCAGCCCGGCTTTCATAGGAGAAAGAATTTGGCATCTTGGGGTTTAGATATGGCCTGTGTCTTATGTCAAAGACAGGGAGCAGGCGGCTCAGAGGACAGGACCAATCCTGTCTGTGTTCTCACATTGCTGGTGACCATCCCAGATCTAGAAAGCCAGTTCTAAGCACAGCACAGAGTATGGCTCTTCTCCTTGCCCATCTTGGAAAGCTCTGGAAAGTTCAGGCTCAAAGTGATCAGTGTTTTACCATGTTTCCACATGTTGAGTGCTTTTCAGCGTTTTTCATTACATTTTTAAGGCTCGGATTGATGAATGCAAGCTAAGAGCCAGGCCCCGGGGTGGAAGAGAGAAAGGTTTCGTAATGAGTTCGAAGTTTACAAAACACAGAAGCCAATATGGCTTCAATCCGCGATGTGACCCTGTGTAAGTCTGGAAAAGACTCTTCAGAGCTCGTTCTGGCCTGACTTCAGAGTCGAGTGGATGCTGGGACACCACAGATTGACTTTGAGAAGTGGGTTGGTATTGCAGGAATTTTTTAATTTCCTGTAGCACAGAGCAGTTTTCTCCCAGGGCGCTTTCGAGTTACTCTACTGCGCGTTGACCACGTTGCTGCTAGGAATGGCCCAGAGAAAAGGAAAAACACCAGCCAGGAAGAACATTAATGGGATTCCCCTGGAAAACGACACCACCAAGAGTTTAGAAAAATATTTCCAGGGAAATGAGGGACCCGCTATTCAAAAGACAGAAACCAGTGACCCGACACCTCAGCGCTTTAACAAGGAGAATAAAAATGGCGTCACTTACACTTTCCAGCTGAAATAAATTTGGGAAGAGCAGATTATTATTAATTATTTTAATACCTTCCTAATTAGCCCTTCAAACAAGTTTTAAAAAATCCCCAAAGGTGTCTAATTTGCATGGCATGTTTTTACTTTTCCGTGCATTCCATTAACAATCCCTTAAAAAAAAAAAAAAAAAAAACAGCACTCTTCCACCTAAATACCCCAACACAAAACAAGCTAACGGACAGGAGAGGAACGATTTTAAAAGGTGGATTTGAAAAAGAACTCAAACTACCGCTCTCCAGGCTTCCGTTTCCTTTCTTTTTCCACCCCGGTCGCCCCAGGTGCTCATGGGAGTTCCTTCAGAGTCAGGATGACCCTGCAGGAGGATGGCTGGCTCCGAAGGGCAGGCGCTGACGGGGTGGCTGCGCCTTCTGCCTACAGCCAGTCTGCTGAGATAATGGACTACGGACGCATCAGTGGGCACACGGCGGGTCAGGAGGAGCTGACCCGAGGACACTGAGAGACCAGGATGCGGATGTCTCTCACAATGTGTGAAGCCAGGCAGAAAAGTGGCACATTTGATTGAGAACAGAGGATAGCGCTGAAATCAGCCCCCCACCTCCCCTTCTCCAGCTCCTGGCGGATGTAAGGCTGGGAAACTGGAGGTGACACTTAGCAGCCCAGGGCACGGTGCCAAGAGATGGGCTCAGAACCTGAAAAGAGCTGGGCAGGAGGGAGGGGCTGTTCGCTGCTTTTCCCTGCCCCCTCTCTCCTCCCTCCCCGCTTCCCATCACTGTGACCAAGAGAGATTGCAGCCTCATCTAGCGTATACCAAATCCAGGTCAAGGTCTTCGCTGTATCTAATCTCCCCAAATGTTCTCAACCCTACCGGTAAAACGATCTCCATGCCTTTCCCCATTTAGCAGAGAGCATCTGTTTAATAGCTAACTTTTAATGAGCGGTTACTATGCAGCAGACCTTATGGTCTACAGTATGAAGTCAGTTAATTATCACTCGTTCTTCAGGAGCGTCCCTCCCACAGTGGACTTTCCAAGGCGTGGAAGGAGGTTCAGAGAAGCTGAGTGACTTACCTTAGTCACACAGCCAATGGGGTTCACAGACAGGTCTCGAACACAGGTTGAACCTTATCTATTATCGACTCTCAAGGTCCAGTCAGTGTTCTTCCAGGAAGGTTTCTCTGATTTTCCATAAATCTACATTTCTTAACCTTTCCTCGGCCAAGTTTTATTATTTGTGCTGCCATTTGAAATTTGGTCCTCCACCCCTGCCACACAGTTCCCTGACTGTATTCATAGCATGCCTGCGTGGTGCAGGTACTCAAGATCTATACCAAACAAGCGTAGGAAACAAAACAAGTTTAGCTGTGAACTAGAACACTGGATACGTCGACGGTACACTGTCAGGGGCTGAGGGTCCAGCATTGCTTATTAGATTTCAAGGTGATTTGTCTTCCAGATTTTTTTTTCTTGCCTACTAATGGAAAATTCTCTCCAAAGTCACACTAATTAGCACTCAGAGGCTGTGGTAGCAAAATCTTCCCAAAATAGCCCCAAGTATATCTGCAGGAGGGAAGAAGGGCAGAGCCAGGGACGAGGTATGCAGATTTGACAGGCAGAGAAAGCTTGAAATGGGCAAACAGGCAGACTCTGTCTGTCCTGGAACATGGGCGGGAGGCTGGCAGCCCCAGGGGAGAGTAGGTTGTGTGTTTAACCTGAAGGCAGCAAGGAACAGGCACATGGAAGCGATGTGTTTGTTATCTTTTCAACAGAGGGTTCCAGCAGCAGAGGGCTCAGAGCAGGAAACATGATTGGCACCTTTATCACCAGACTTGAGAGTTAAGCAAACTTCTTTTTGTAAGAATGAGGGCTAGGCAAACTTGGGGCAGGGATGGACTATATGTAATACAAGCTTGTGTGTGTGTGTGTGTGTGTGTGTGTGTGTGTCCCTTTTTGTTTATTTTATACCACTCTTCTAAAAACCTTGGAAGCAGATGGCTGTTCATTTATTGTAGACCATAAAAAATGATGTGCAGAGAGTGTCCATCAAGAGACCGAAGTTGAGTGGGAGAGATGACCCAGAGGGTAAAGCACTAACAGAGCACTTTTGAGAACCCGAGTTTGGATCCCCAGCACCCAGGAAGAGCTGGCTGCTGTACCAATGTGGAAATCTCTGCAAGTCTGGGGGCCAGCAAACCTGGAGTAACGATAGAGCCTGCCTCAAACAAGGTGGACAGTGAGGATAGCACCTGAGATTGTCCTCTGAGGGGCACACACACACGATAAATATATATAAAAAAAATGCTGTCGAGTGGCAGACAGTGGGACATTCAGTTCCGCATGTTCACCTCCACCGGGTTTTTAGGTATGATAAGAAATAAGTTTTCATTATTTTACAATATGAGGATTTGGAATTGTTTGTTACAGCATCTTGACTTGGCCAATGCTGACTGATGCATTTGCTCATTTTGAAGTTCACCCATTACTGCCACCCCATCACCTCTTGGATGTCTGTGGCTGATCCTTTTCCCTCTCCTCATTTCCACTTAAGATATTACTGTCCGCAATGGAGATATAGCCCAAACTCTCCGTAGAATACATCTTCCCTGCCATGTTAGTATCGTCTACTTGCTTACTCTCTGTCTCTCACCTCTCAGCATAATTTCCATAAAGGTAGAAGCCTCACTGTAGCCATTACTGTATACCTAGTGCTTAGTATCAGCATGGAAAACTGTTTTACAGAGGAAATGAGCTTGGAGATAAAGCAGACAGGTGAAGTAAGTTTATCTCCTCCTCCTGCCAGGTACTCTCTAGACCCTCTGTCTAGTCTCTAGTCGGATAGGTACAGGTTAGGGAGGCTTTTCAAGCAGTCCTGCAGATCAGGGAGCCTGAGACCAGGGCTGGCAAGGGCCTCTGAGACAAGAACAGGTTTGGAGAGCTTGGTTTAGCTTTAGATTTCACATTTTGTGGGCTTGGATCAGTCACTCCACCTCCCAAGGTTCCATGTTCTCATCTGTGAATGTCTCTACTCCTTTTCCTACGCCGAGGAAACACATCACATCTGTTGTGATGTCCAAATGACACAGTTCACATATAACGTTTAGCATAGACCCTCAGGATCCAGGTACTAACTGGGCAATGTACTCAGGGAGGGCTTGCTAGGCAAGGGCTCTTTACAAAATGGCAGCGCCACCCTTGGCATTAGGACCAATTGTGGGGTCGATATAATCTTCTGAAGGAATCCCAAGGAGTAGAGATCTTAGCCACAAGTGAAAAACTCCAGACAAATCTCTGGGAAAGCAGAGATTTTGTAAACTTTCTCCTCCTGCCTATCAGGACCCTGACACCTTCCCCATCTCTATAAACTACTTTTTTGGGAAAGGACTTAGCACCAAATGGAAAAGGGGGATTCCCATGGAGTACTTAATTCCCACCCTAACTTCCTCCAATGATATTCCGTGACCCAGAGGTCTTAGGAACCCAACTCGGCTCACACAGTCCTCTTGGATACTGTTGGTTTTGGTGCACACTGCAACCCCTGAGGCCTTTCTCCCAGGCAAATTGTCATGGCTAAGCAGATATACCAATGTTCTGTGATGCGGTGGTTCTTGACCAAGGATGATTTTCTCCCCAGGGGCCACTGTGCAATATCTAGGGTATTTTTAGTTGCCACGACTTGGGGATGGGAATGATACTCTTATCTAGAAGGTAAGGACCAACAACTCTGTAAGCATCTGCAGTGGCCTGTTGCCACTGGCCCTAAATGTCAACAGTGACAAAATTTGAGTAAAAATCGACTAAAGAATTTTCAGAGATCAGAAGGGGACTTGGTTTCAAGTGGCAGCCATGGTCCTCTCTTCCATATGAGTCCACAGAATGACAATGACAGTAACAGCTGTATTGTGTCATGGAGACCATGGGCTTCCACAAGCACTGTGGATGTATGGGTTATGTTTGTGTGTGCACTTCTGTGTGATGCAGATGCTCACATGCCACAGATATGGAAGTCAGCAGATCAATCTATTGATCCTTGTACTCTTCGAGACAGGATACTTTGTTGTTCTAATTTCCTCAGCTCCCCTGGGAGCTCTGGGGACTTGCCCATCTCTGTCTCCCAGCTCTCCTTAGGAGGTCTGAGATGACAGATGCTCAAGCTACTATATCCAGTTTTTATGTAGGTTTTACAGATTGGAACTCAAAGCCTGACCCTTGCTTGGGCAAGAACTTTTATCTACTAAGCCATCTCTCTGAACTGACCCGGAGAAGGTAGGTGTGGTCATCCCATCTTGCAGATTTGCTCATGGCCTTGAGCATGGTGCAGGAAGCTAGCAATGGTAAGTTTAGATGGCGGAGTAACTGTCTGTCATTTCTCCTTCTACTGCAGCTTCTTTCCCTGGGAGAACTGGCCTTGACATTGCCTGGAGAGGGAGAAATCCAGGACTGTTTAAGAGAGATGACATCCCAGTTCACCCAAATAAATTACTCAGTAAATTCCACTTGGCTGAGTCTCACTGATCAAAGTAAAGGATCATCGGGAAAATCAGTCCTGGGTCTTGGGAACCACCTCAGGATGGGTGTGAAATTTTAACCCAAGGCATTCAGCTGGGCAGCCACACAACTTGGATGATGCCAGAGGACAGGAGTAAGTTAGAGAGAGGTGCTGCCTGCTTCCTTTGGGAGTAAAGAGACAATACTAAAGAGTAAAGAGTCCCAGAGAAGGGACTGACAGCCTTCTGGGTTCTAGTCTGCTGCACCTGTGGGCAGTGGGAAGCTGACTCCCTGGCAGAGAGTGATCAGATTCCAAGCTCTGACCTGGGACCTCCAGTCCAACAAAGGCAAGGCTGGCCGTAGCTCTTCATCTGTGACACCCTGAAAAAGTAAAGGTCTATCTGCTCCCATCCACGGCACTCCAGTCTGATGCTTGCCACAAGGTTTGCACAGCAGGGCAAGTTGGCAGTCATGACGGGCACCCATCCGTTCTTATGATTGTGGGGAATGAGCTCATTGTTATCTGTTGTGAATCTGAGGGGACAGGGCAGGGCACATGTGCCCAAAGATCAAAGATCTTCTCATGTAAAACGTTGGAAGAAGGGGCAGACATGTGACCAATATGTCAGACCAAGTATGACACATGTCACAAAGGCCTGGTAGACATCAGATCCCTTGTAGGCCAGGACATCAGCTTTCCTGGAGACACGGCATGAGATGACTTTTGCAAATGAGGAGCTTTTCCTGTCTTAGAATTTTATTCCAATCCATCATGAAGGCTTTCAGAAAATAGACTGGAACATGGGCGTGGGCTTCCCCAGGGCAAGAGGAGAAGTCTTAGTCTTCACAGCACCAAAGTGATGTGGGGCTTTCTCACTTCACCCACCAGCCTTGCAAAGAAACAGCCCTGTTATACTCCAGGCATTGTAGAAGCTCGGCCAGAGGAGCCTTCATGGAACTCCAGTATAGCTGGAGGTGGCACTAAGGTTTCCGAGCAGAGATGGCGGCTGTCTACGTTGGGTCTTTTCTCATTTGTCTGTAGCACAAGTTTAATTATCAAGGATGGGGCAGGTGAGTGGTAGGGCCACTCTCTGAGCCTGCATGCCTCATGTCTCAAGGCTTGGTGTCCAATTCCCTGATTCAACTCAAAAGGTCACTGCACAGGGATACTTTCCAAGACTATGTGGCCCTGGTCCTGGCCTCTTCCTCTACTGATTAATGTCCTCTCTGACACTTCTGGAAGGTTCTCAATATCAGGGCTCTATTAGCTTTTGAAAATCTCCAGTGATGTCCGGCGTATAGCTGTTGCCAAGTAACTGTTCGTTGGGAGAATAAAGAGTTTCTTGATGGGTTTGTTCATTTCCTTTACATGGGTCACTGTGCAGAGTCCTCTAGCTTTCAAATCCCCTAAATGTGCCTTAGCTGATTTGCACAGCCTAAATCACCCTTCGGATGAGATCAATGCTCAGTGATGCAGAAGGGCTGAGGAAGAGCTTCCCCACACTCAAGGGTCTTTCCTTGAACT
Source organism: Chionomys nivalis (assembly GCF_950005125.1). Taxonomy (NCBI): domain Eukaryota; kingdom Metazoa; phylum Chordata; class Mammalia; order Rodentia; family Cricetidae; genus Chionomys; species Chionomys nivalis. The sequence goes on along the minus strand of NC_080093.1, from coordinate 1,579,136 downwards.
CTCTGTTGGAGACTCCTAAGGGCTATGGGGAACTATCAATGAGGGATTCAATTGCTGTGTGGTAGACCCTGAAACAATATGGTTGAAATGCCCCATCCCTCTGGGCAATTTCAGTGTTCTACCTGCATGGGGGATACAGATTAAGTTACAGCTGTATAATAGGAGGGTTGGACCCCACTACCCATAATTTACCAGAACCCCAGAGAAAGGCTGACATTATCAAAGATCACACAGCAAGGGGGGACATAGCCTGGAGCAGCAGCCAGTCCCCTCAAGTACATGAAGCTGCTTCCCTGTGCAGGTAGAGCCATTCCATGAACTCCCCAAGCCCCTGCACCCCAACTGAGGGTATCTTGCAGACAGAGAAGAAAGCAGCCATGTCCACACACCGTATTTGAAGCAGCCAGACATATCATATGCCCTCTTCTCTGGTGTCTCCTTTGTGGGAGCTCAGCCTCACTTATGGCCCCCAAGGTATCAAGTCATTTTGGGGACAAGAAGCTGTCTGTCTCCAGACCTAGGGCCTACTCAGTCCATCTCTAGGATGCCAGAGTTTTGGGGACCTCACATAGGAAAGGCAGCCGTTTGCAGGCAGTAGACACCAATAGGACCTCTTGTAGGTCAAGTGTGGCCTCAGTGGTCTGCCCTTCATACCCATTCCTGGGAAGACTGGGGTGCTCCACCCCCTTTGTGATGGATGTGGTGAGGCGACCAAATGCCTCTCATTAATCACTGGCTCCATCTGGCTCCCCACTTGATGACTTTCAGCTGACTTGAAAAAGACCCAATTAGATCAAAACATTTTGACAATTTATCTTATGGCATGAGGGCCGGATAGAGCCTGTGATTTCATCATCCAGGAAGGATGAAGGAGAGTTTGGTGAGACCAGGGATCCCACAGGAGGTGCCCCATGAAATAGGGTGCTCTGTACCTTCCAGAGGCTGCTGACCATATCAATACCTGGCCCAGGGACCAGGATGGGGAGGGTACCCTTTGGTTTGATTGGGAGAGGCCCAAGGCAGGGAGCCTGGGTGGGGCCAAAAAATGAGCAGTAAGGAAAGAACGAGTTCTCACACAGCTTGGCACAAGGGTGTAAGCACATGGCACACTTAGAAGTGGAGATGTGACTAAGGCCACTCCTGTTCCAATCAGTTCTTAAGACATAGGGATGTCTCCACTTGAGAGCTGAAACTCTTGTTTTTAGGTGCTCCTGCCCCTGCCCACCTGCCCTGAGATGGGCTAAACTACTCCTAGTAATTACTAGCCTCTTGCCAGGTGGGATGTGCACCACACATCCCCTTGGTGGTGCATCTCTGGTAAGAAGCCATGCGATCTCAGCTTTTGTTCTTGACCTATTTTCCTTTTGTGAAACAGTATCTCACAAAGCCAAGGCTAGCCTAGAATTTGCAGGTTACATCAAAGGATGACATTGAATTTTTGAGGCTTTTTTCCTTCACCTTCTGCTGTGGGACAATTGTCTTGTACCCTGTTAAGATGTGTCACTTTTATTGGTTTAATAAAATACTGATTGGCCAGTAACCAGGCAGGAAGTATAGGCAGAACAACCAGAATAGGAGAATTCTGGGAAGAGGAAAGGCTCAGTCTGCAGTTGTCACCCAGACACAGAGAAAGCAAGATTAGAATGCCTTGTTGATAAAAGGCACCAAGGCACGTGGCTAACACAGACAAGAATTATGGGTTGAGATGTAAAAGTTAGTTAATAAGAAGCCTGAACTAATAGGCCAACCAGTTTATAATTAATGTAGGCCTCTGTGTGTTTCTTTGTGACTGGATGGCTGTGGACTAGGTGGGAAAACCTTTGTCATAACCTTCCATGCACTGGGATTGCAATTAGGCATCACCACTCTGGGTTCATGTGGTCCTGGGGATGGAACCCAGAACTCTGCGAATGTTAGAAAAGCTCTGGGTCATCTAAGATTTGTCCTTAGACCCTTGGTCTTTGTTCTTATGTGTAGGGCCTTCAATTTCTCCCCTTTATCCAACAGGGTGGCTGCTCAGCAGCCCCAGGAGAGAGCCTGGCAGGCATCTTACCATAGGCTCAGGAGCTCTGTTCCAGCTGTGCACCCCACAGATGTTGCAGGGCATAATTGCAGATTGAGTCTCTCTCCCAACTTCCTTTTCCTAGCCCCTAAGGCAAAGGTGGCTACAGACAAGGAGAGCAACCATTGTTTTCTGGACAGTATTTCCATTCTCTGGGCTAAGCTCAGGAGTGGTGGGTGCCCAGCTTGCCCCTGCCATTTCTGAGTACCTCTGGGGTCACTCAGGAGCAAGGAAAACCCCAGCAAGGGAAACTAATTGAGCTGACATGAAACACTCCAAGGAAGACTACCCCCAATATATTAGCTACTTTCTTCATAGTGGTAATAAAATACCCGAGAAAAGCAACTCAATGAAAGAAGGGTTTATTTGGGATCATGATTTGGAATAATAATCTTTTATTGTGGGGAAGGCATGGTCATAGGAACATTAAACATCTGGTTATACCCAGTCTGAGGTCAGCGCTTGAGCTATTTCTCTGTTGCTGTGATAAAACACCATGAGCAAGGTAACTTACAAAAGAAAACATTTAAGTTAGTGTGCAATTCCAGAGGCTTGGAGTCCATGATGGCAGAGTGAAGGAACTGGGAGCCCACATCTTGATCCACAACCATGAGGCAGAGAGAGCTAACTGGGGATGACATGGACTTCTGAAACCCCAAAGTTCAGCCCCAGGGTTGCACTTCCACCCACAAGGCCACACCTCCTAATCCTTCCCAAGTAGATCCACCAACTGACAGCCACGTATTTAAACACATGAGCCTACAGGGCCAGTCTCATTCAGACCATCTCAGCCAGGAAGCTCACTTTCTTCTTTTTGTCTCACTGGGACCTCAGTTAGTGAGATAAAACTGCCCACATTCAGGATGAGTCTGTCCTCCTCAGCTAAACCTTTCTGGAAATACTCTCACAAATATACCCAGAAGTGTGTCTCCTAGTAGAATTTAAATGCAGGCAGCTTGAAAACAAAAATTAGCAATCCTGCCCAGAGAGACTCTCTGTCTCCTGCAGCATCATCACTGGCTCCCCCAACTTATGCCGTGTATACCTGCAGATAGATAATTCATTGGTATACACATTCCATGGGTATCTTCTGTCCATTGCCTGTTTGGCATGTATAGACATGTATGCACGTCCCTCAAAAGGTATTTCCACATGCCCTATCCCATTTCTTCACTCTCAAGTGCTTCTCACACATGAATCCTCCATGTTCATGAGCATCCTTGTCCAGAGATACCCATGCCACACCCACATACATTCACCATACTCCATGAGCCTCAATTATGGTGAATGCAAACACACACACACACACACACACTCACATGGAATAGTAGATCACCTTGCACAGACTTTTGCACAAGCTTGTGCACTTCTGTGCCTGCATGTGCCTGTATGTCTTCTCATAGATGATCAGGTGCAGTTGTCATCTTGGGGAAAGCCAAGTTTTGAGAGCATGAAACTGAAGTCTGCCCTCAGCAGTTGTGAACCCCCAGCAGGCCCACCAGAGGAGTTCCAGTGACTTCCACCTCCACACCTTGGGTGTCTTGCTGGAGCCCTGCCTGCCTAATGCTTCTCCCTCTCCTTTCTGTTTTGCTTCTTCATGCATTTCTTTCTCTCCTGCCTCTTTCTAGCTGGTTCTGTTACCCTCGCTGGAATCCAGTTCCATTTTTAGAGTTTTATATTCATCCTCAGCTAGGATCTGGGGTCTTCAGGTGCCACAGCTGGTCTCGATCACTTCAGGCAGTTTGAACACGTCTCCCACATGTCAGACTGTGCCTACATTTCTACTCCCACTTTGAAGAAAATGAAGGAGAACATTTCTGCCTGGCTCACCCCAGGTCAGATTCCATCTACGGGACCATAGCTGATCCCTAGGTGATGTTCTACTATGCTCAACCTAGTCTTGAATGGTTCCACTGTTAGGTTTGGGTAGTAATTTTTCTCCTTTGACCCCTTAGAAGATCTCTGGGAATGAGACCACAGGGGTCTGTATGAAGGGTTTTCTAGAAGCAACCTTAGGAGGACTCCAGCTCCAGGATTGAGGTCCTCTAAGACTATCTTGCCATCCTCAGAGAGCTTGGTGGACATTTTGGAAGAGTACTCCAGAAGCGCTGATTCTCGGAGCCCTGCTTACAAGTGTGGATCCTGAGGCCCACCTTGGGCACCAAGTTTTCCTTTTTGTAGGTGCTTGTTCTGCATTGCATCTGTTAGAGATGGCTGACTTAGGGGTCTCCTATGTGAGCCAGATCAAAGATCCTACCCGAACCCAGTTCAGTGTAGGCACCATTTCCACAGCCTTTCCCTGACGTCTTTATTTTTAAGTTTTGTTTCTCTGTACACTCATTGACTGAAAAATGTAGATCCTGGTCCTTCCGTGTGGGTTATGAGAGATGGTTCAATTAAAATCTCTTTGGCAATATCACCCTATACTCCTTGCCTTTAAGGACCCGCACAGGGGAACTATGGTGGGGTAGTGAATTCTGGGTGCAAGCCTTTGAACATAGAGCTGCTTCAGCTGTCAACTCAGTTTCTCCAAAGGATCTTAATAGTACCTCTGAGGGAAACAGCATGAGAAGATTGCTAACTAAACAGATAAATGTCAGTAACGAAACCCACCACTGCTGCCACCACTGTCTTCTATTGTGAGGACGTATGGCAATGATAGCGGCATGACTGGCCTCCTTTAAGTACTTCCAATGCTCAAGTCATAACATCCACCTCTCTTTACACATCACTGAGAGTACTCACTCGTTCCATGATGCTTCTGTTGGACAGGCAAGGGCTCCACCCTCAGAGAGGCCGAGGAACTCTCCTGAGCGCACCCTGCTAGCTCAGAATTCTGAGGCTTCTGTGATTCTTCCATAGACTTGGTTATTGACCACTGCACCTTATGGTTCACAAAGTCCCAAACTGCCAGTTACCTGAATTCCATGGGCAGGGAAGAAAGGATAAAGGATGTAATCCAAGCTGCGGGAAATCAAAGAATTGTTTAAAATGATGTAGGCTTGTGTGGCTTGGCAAGTAATGCTGTCTTAGACTGAGACTGAGAAGCAAGGCAAGCTGCAGAAGAACACAGCAATTTCATTTATTCCCAAACCACAAAGCAGTACTCAGAGCTCTGTGCATTCAGATATCCACAGGTACAAATGCATGAAAAGACATGCCAAACACAACTACTTCAGGGAAGGGAGAGGTGGAGGTCAAGGCTACATTCATCTGTCTATACTTTTAGCACTTTATAGATGAATTTGACTTCCTGATTTCCCCCTCACTATCAGAGAGGAGGCATTTAGCATGGCTGTATTGTGAATCCACGGAGTCTGGCTATTCTGGTATACAGCCTGGCTCTGCTTCCTATGGGCTATGAGGCCCTTAGGCAGGTCATTTATTCTCTCTTTCCACATTTGAAGAGTGAGAAACCCCACCATTGCAATGTTGCATATGCTAGAGATCCTGCAAGGGTCCCAACCATAGCCCTATTGCTATTTCATGCTGTGAATTCTTTGCTTTGTGAGGATGTTTGGCCGCATCACTCGGTTCTACCCACTAGCTGTCATCAGGGGCATGGCCCAGTCATGGCCACATTAATAAAAGTATCCCATAGGGAGACTCTCCCCTTCCCCCCCCAAAAAACCACCTGGATTATAGCAACTTAGTTCTTTTCTCTCTGTGAATATCTGGGACATTCCTCTTTCTCTCTGAATACCTAGGACGTTCCTGACACCAAAGTAACTTGGGTAACAGTGTTGTCATCCATCCCATAGTGGGAGAAACAAGGGCAACGAATCTCCATTTAGCCAAGCAGAGTTCTTCAGGAGTAGAATATGGGTGGATGTTAGGATGTTTGGGATCTGCCTCTATTCATGCTTCTGTGCCTCCAAAGTGCTGGGGGTCTTTGGGTACTGGTAACACTCCTTTTATGTAGAATGTGAAGGCCCCAGCTGAGGCTGCATGCAGGGAGCCCTTCTCTGTCTCTCAAAGCCACAGTGTGGTGGGGTTCAGCCTCTGTCACACCTCTTAGGCAGCTGCCCCAGGACCAGGCTTCAGCTCAGCCTGGCTGAAGAATCCTCCTCCGATGTACCCCTCCCTCCCTCCACAACTGGGGAGCAGATGCAGCCCGGTGACTGCCGCCCAGACACAGGTGGTACCACCTGTCACAAGTGCCTCGATTCTTGATCGTCCTACAATCACTTTTGGCCCCCAAACAATTTGCTGGGTGAAGGGAGAGGAGGAAGAGAGGGAGGGGAGGTGGGGTGGTGTGGGGTTAAGAGTGGCTTTGAAGTTTGCAACCGTCTTATAGAAACCATCTTCAGTCATTCCCCCATTTGGGTGATGTCAGGAGAACACATTACCATCTGAGATCAAATGCAACAGCAAGAATCACTTGTTGTGCACCAGGCCGTCATCATATATCAAGGATTCCAGGCACATGCAATTCGTAACTTTCCCCAAAACAGATTGATATTTTCCTCTTCCACTTTGTGGGAGAAGACATCTGACTTTGCTTCGAGAACAGTTTGGGAGGCGGCAGAAAAATTCCTGCATGGCCTAGCGTCTTTTTTAGTGACGCAACTGGTGCCCAGTTCTGTCTCATGCCTCTTTGTGTCCCAGGCAGTTGATATGGACCATGTAGTGGAAAAGAAACCCAAAACAAGTCTATCAGGCTCTCTAGAGTTTGGACTAAGCAAAGAATAGAGCAATGGACGTTGAATATTATGGTTTATTCTTGTCTTTTTGTTTGAGTCTTCTGTGTCTTCCCAGTGTAGGTGGAATAAAGGCCCAGAACAGCCTGCAACACCGGAAGATGCTTTGTGAGGAGGCTCAGTTGGTAAAGTGCTTTAATAAGGAAATAGACTTACAGGACCACAGGTTCCCGCGGAGTACTGGAAAAGCGGAGCAAAAGAAAAAAGGGCTGCTGGGCTCACGCCCGGCAGATTTATCCGTAAACATTAGCCCAAGGCGAACACGCCCCCAATGGGTGGGGCTATGTCCCTACAATTCAGTCCCAAAGAAACACACAGAGGTCTCCATTAATTGTAAACTGGTTGGCCTATTAGCTCAGGCTTCTTATAACTTATGTTAGCCCATAATTCCTGGCCATGTTAGCTGCATGGCTTGGTACCTTTTATCAGTGAGGCAGTCTCATCTTGTTTCCTCTCTGTCTAGGTGACGGCTGCAGACTGACCCTTTCCTGTTCCTAGAATTCCCCTGTTCTGGCTGCCCTGCCTATACTTCCTTCCTGGTCACCCTGCCTATACTTCCTGTCTGACTACTGGCCAATCAGAGTTTTATTAAAGCAATACAACTGACAAATCTTTACAGGGTACAAGGCCATTGTCCCACAGCAAGTCACCACACTGTGAGGATGCTTCTGTGGTTCATCCCTATTGCTCTGTTTCTTTCTTCCATCTTTTCTGTGGATGGAGATTCCCACATTGTACAAGCACAACATGGTTCACTTCTCTGTTCCCCTTGGATGGGTACTGGGGTTGGCATTCTGTTTTCATAAAACTAGAAAAAGCACCTCTGTGGACAGTTTGATATATGTACACGTGTGTGCAGATGCTCCAAAGAGGAATTGCCATGTCTTCAGGAGTAGGAATACTAGCTTTATGGGGGAAGCACTAAGCTATGTTCCAGTGTTCTTGGAACAAAACTTGCTGTTTTCATTTGGGATATGGATGCCTATCTCACCGGGCTGGTACAGAGGAGCAGCTTGGGATACAGTCTGGGGCCAACTGCTGCCTTTCTGTCAGGTTAGAGTCCTCTCGAACCTTCTGTGATACACGCTGCTGCCTCTGCTGCTGCCGTTGCTGCTACCCTGGGACTCTCCTGGAACTTACACCTGTGACTTGGGCTTCAGGGCTTTAATCACCATTGGCTCTTTCTGTCCACACAGCAGCTTGGTGTTGTCTCACAGCCTCTTTCTCTAAGCCACAGCCAAAGCGAAGCCGTGTTGTCCATCTCCAACAGTAAATGATCGCCAGTTTTATTGGGGGCCTGTGAGTACTAAGAATAGGATTTAGTGGTCTGAATTCTGTTTCCAGGCACATCCTGGTCCATTTTTTGTCAATCAGAGCGTAGACCACACAGGTCCTTCAGTCAGAATCTCCCAAACACACCCTCCAAGTACTTTTAGGCCCACAATAGGCAGTAGTTAGTCCTACTAGGTGGTACTGAGTGTTTAAAGCAATGACAGTTCCCTTCTTGATGGAGAAATGGGAGGAGGAGGATGGAGGCAGAGGAAGGACCAGTGTGGAAGGTGGGTCAGAAATGCTTCTGGGTACAGTGAGCTCTGGGATGTGTTATTGAAGTCATGGCCAGCAGAGGCAGAATCTAAAGCTAGGACAAGGAAGTGGGGAAAGCTATGTGTTACTAATGTTCTTTTTATGATATAGGAACAACTGTCTTCTGTGAGCTCATTAAATGACTTTGAAACTATTTTTCTAGCGGGGGGTGAGGCTAAAAACAAGTGTCCTTAATACATTCTGTAGTCCTTATCAGGGCATTACCAGGTAGACATCCAGCTCCACAGAATCTATTGCTTGACTAGGACCTTTTGGTTTGGAGTATGACTCATACTTAGCTCACTAACTTCACCTCGAGCACATGAAAGCCTGATCCCCCCAGCCCTGGCTCTTGCACTCTGGCCTTATGGCCAGAAACCCAATATTGAGGTGAGCAGATGAATGGCCAGTGCCTTTTTCTCTCTCACCCAAAGGGCTACTCAGAAATGTAAGAAAAATAGTTGACTTAGTTTCCTAAAGCTGAGAACTTCTCTTTTCTTTAATTTTATTCTTAAATTTCATTTTACATTCTATCCATAGTTCCTTCCCCTCCTGTCCCCTGCCTCTCCCTCCAGCGATCCCCCCATCAACTCCTCCTAACAGATAAGGGTTTCCATTAGTCAACAGAGTCTGGCACATTAAGTTGGGGCAGGGCCAAGCCCCTCGCTCCTGCATTAAGGCTGAGCATGGCATCCTATAGGGAATGGGCTCTAACAAGCTATCTCACACACCAGGGATAGATCCTGGTCCTACTGCCAGGTACGTCACAGGTAGTCCAAGCTTCACTGCGTTCAGTCCCTAGGCTCCACAGCTGTTGCTCTCGAGTTCATGGGTTTCCACGAGCTTGATTCAGCTGTCAGTAGATTTCTTCATCATGACCTTGACCTTCCTTATACATTGATTCCCTTCTCCCTCTCTTTGATTAAGAAACCCTGATCCTGAGATTTTCTTAGACCTAGTTGTCCATCACTGCGAGTACACCACACTCTCTCTTTAGGAGGCAAAATCCAGTTTTTTGATGAGTTAAATGCTCCCTGCTCATCCCTACTTTATGGTTGATAGGTGGACACCCAGGAGAGCATTCAAGCACAGTTCTCCACAGTTTGTCACCAAAGACATTCATCACTCATAAATAAGATACCATACTTTCTGGCTCAAATTGAAAATTTCAAGCCAGGACTTGTCGTGCGGTTCTGTAATCCCAGCTAGCTACTTGGGGACACTGAAGCAGGAGAACCATAGGTTCAAGGCTAGCCTTTTCTTTGTAGTGAGTTCGAGTCTAGCCTGGGCAGATTAGTGAGCGCCTGTTTCAAAATAAAAAGAAAAAACATATGGTATAGATGTAGCTTAGGTAAGTCCCTTGCCTACTGTGTACTATGATTTGAGTTCAATTCTTAGCATTGCAAAATAAACAAAAAAAGTCAAAATGGAAAACAAAAATACCAAAGCAAAAATTTCTGGACACTGACATCAGGATGGTGGTGACTCACATATTCCTGCACTGGAGCCCAGATCCACATGTCCAGACTCTGAGACGATGCTGGATGGTGAGTGAGTTCATCCGGTATTTGGCTCTAAGCTCACTCTTGGGTTCCCTCAAGTGTCTCCCTGCAGGTCCTTACCAGTCACCTCAGAGAGGAGATGGTAGGACTCCAGCCAGAATTTCAGGTATAGCCCTCATTCCAGACAAGCCCACAAGGAGGATGAGGACCCCAGGGGAAGCTCCTCACTTCTCCACGGGCAGTTCATCTCAAGAAAACCTCCTCACCTCTCCGCACTCAATTTGAATATTTAAAAGACAAACAAAATCTCATGGGAACTTTGAATGGACCAGACGAAAGCTGTCCAGGATGCATATGTTGGAGCTACACTTACCCACCTGCTGTCCCCTTTCCCAGTCACAGAAACCTCAATGGTGTCTTTAGGGACCCTTGACCTGTTCCATGGAATACAGTTTAGGAACCACTGAACTACTAAATAAACCTCTAAAGTCTTGTTTGTTTGTTTGTTTTATATTATCTTTAAATCTATTTCAACAAAGCAGGGCTTGTAGATAAAGAGTGTTATGGACTAAAGTATGTATGTTCCCCAAATTAATATCTTAAAGAATGCAACTTAGTTGGAGATATGAATTTAAAAACACTATCTCAAAATTACATCCTGAGTGCAGTCTCCCCTTTCTCTCCTTCTCCCAGTTCCCTCTCTACCTCCCTTCTTCCCCAGATCCATGCTTCCATTTCCCTTCAGAAAAGAGCAGGTCTCCCAGAGATAACAACCAAACACAACATGTCAAGTTACAATAAGATGAGGCACAAACCCTTATGTCAAAGTTGAACAAAGCAACCCAGTAGGAGGAAAATAGTCCCAAGATCAGACAAAAAAGCCAGAGACACCCCCATGGTCCCCAGTTAGGAGTCCCACAACAACAGCAAGCTAGCAACCTTAGCATATATGCTAAGATGCACACAGGCTCCATGATTGTCACTTCAGTCTCTGTGAGCTCCTGTGAGTTCCGCTTAGTTGATGTTTTGTGCTGTGCTCCTGTGGTGTCCCCAACCCTCTGTCTCCTAAGTTATTTATCTCCATCTTGAAAGGGGTTCCTTGAGCTCTGTCTAATGTTTGGCTGTGGGTCTCTGCATCTGCTCCCATCGGTTGCTGGATGAAGCCTCTCTGATGACAATTGGGATAGGCACTCATCTATGAGTATAGCAGAATAAACTAGGAATCATTTCATTGGCTTTTATTTGTTTGTTTGTTTGTTTTGGACAGTCATGTTTTGTTCTATTCTAGGACTCTGGGTTATCCAGCCTCTGGTTCCTGGCCATCCACGCAGTGGCAGGCATGGGCTCCCTCTCAGGGCATGGGTCTCAAACTTGGCCAGTCATTGGCTGACCACTCCTACAATCTCTGCTCCCCCTTAACCTAGCACATCTTGTAGGCAGGACAAATTGAGGTTGAGGGTTTTGTGACTGTTTTTGGTGTCCCAGTCCCACTCCTGGAAGCCTGGCCTGGTTACGGGAAATGACCACTTCAGGCTCCGCATCTCCCTTTATTAGGAGTCTTCAATAGAGTTATCTTTGTAGATTCCGGGGAATTTCTAATGCATTAGATTTCCACATCATTGCTCAAATGCCTCTCAGTTCCAGTCACCTCTCTCAGTACTATCTCCCTCCATCCCTCCTGATCGTTCCTGTACCCATTTCCACCTGACCCAACTCACCCACAAAAACCATTCTACTTTTCCTTCTCAAGGAACTTCCCTGCTCGAGCCTTCCTTCTTACTTAGCTCTGAGTCTGTTGATTATGGCATAATTACCATTTACTTGACAGCTAATATTCACCTATAAGTGAGTACATACCTCATTTGTATTTCTGGGTCTGGGGAACCTCACTCAGGATTTTTTCTAGCTCCATCCATTTGCCTGAAATTTCATAATGTCATTGTTTTTAACACTGTACAAATGTACCATATTTTCCTTATCTATTTTTCATTTGAGGGACATCTCCATTTGTAGGTTCTATCTATTACGAATAAAGTTGCTATGAACATAGTTGAGCAAGGGTCCTTGTGGTATGATTGAGCATCCTTTGAGTATATGTACAAGAGTAGTACAGCTAAGTCTTCAGGTAGATTGAGTTGCAATATTCTGAGACACTATCATATTGATTTCCAAAGTAACTGTTCAAGTTTGCACTCCCATCAGCAATGGAGGAGTATTGCCTTTGCTCCACATCCTCTCCAACATAAGTTATCCCTTGTGTTTCTGGTCTTAGACATTCTGACAGGAGTAAGGTGGAATCTCATAGTCGTTTTGATTTGCATTTCCCTAATGGCTAAGGATGTTGAACACTTCTTTTTTTTTTTTTTTAATATGGTGGATTACATTGATTGATACTCATTGAATCTCTGGGATGAAGACTATTTGGTCATAGTAAATGATATTTTTGATATGTTCTTGGATTTTGTTTGCAAGTATTTTATTGAGTATTTTTGCATCTATATTCATGAGTGAAATTGGTCTGTAATTCTCATTCTTTGTTCAATCTTTATGTGTTTTGGGTATCAGGGTGATTGTGACCTCATAAAATGAATTTGTCAATGTACCTTTTGGATTTGGCAATATTCTTTTTGTTTCTATTTTGTGGGAATAATTAAATAATATTAGTTTTAGCTCTTCTTTGAAAGTCTGATAAAATTTTGCAATTAAACTTGATGTGGGGTTCCCCTCTGTATGCTGTGAAAACCATTGGTTAATAAAGGACTGTCTTGGGTCTGTGCAGGGCAGGATAAAAGTAGGTGGGAAAAGTAAACTGAATGCTGGGAGAAAGAAGATGGAGTCAAAGAGATAGCATATAGCCACCTCCGGGAACAGATGTGCCAGAACCTTGCCTTGCTAGTATGAGGTCTCCTCATTTTCTTTTATGTTGGCAGTTAGTACTATGAACTTTGGTCTTAGCACTGTTTTCATTGTGTTTCATAATTTTGGGTAAGTTGTGCATTGATTTTCACTGAGTTTTAGGATGTCTTCATTTTTTTCTTTATTCATGTCTTGATCTAGTCGTCATTCAAGAGAGAGTTGTTCAATTTCTATGAGTTTGTAGGTTTTCTATTGTTTCTGTTTTTGTGAAAATCCAGTTTTAATCCATGTTGGACTGATATGATGCAGGAGGTTATTTCAATTTTCTTGTATCTGTTGAGACTTTGTGACTGAGTGTGTGTTCAGTTTTGGAAAAAGTCAATTATAAAGGCACTGGGAAGATAGAATATTTTGCATCTGGGTGAAATGTTCTGTAATATCTGTTATGTCAGCTTGGTTCATAACATCTATTAGCCTCTTTGTTTAGTTTTTGTCTGGATGACCTGTCTATTGGTAAGAGTGGGATATTGAAGTCTTCCAATACCATGTGTGAGAGTCAATGTGTAATCCTGGATTTTGGCACCAGATGAATTTAAAAAAAAAAAGGAAAATAAAAGGAGTAAGACATGACTGCTCCTAAAATATGGAGATTTTTTTATTGTATGCATTAAAGAGAAGGCAGGCAAAATGAAGAGTCCAGGATGAACATAGCTGGTAGACTATACCAGACCATGAGAGTAGAGAGGGAGCGCAAGAGAGGAACTATTGACCAAGAGAGGTGGGTCAGGAACTATTGACCAGAGAGCAGTGCAGCCAAAATCACTGAGTTGCGTAGAGTGGGGAAAGTGAAGAGGAAACCCACGTTTAGAGTAGGGGGCAGAATGAGAAATGCTGGGAGGAGCTACAGGTACTGAGTGATTTGAGAACTAACAACAAGAATGGTGATGATTCATGATGATTGGAACCTGCACAAGCTCTCTCTCTCTCTCTCTCTCTCTCTCTCTCTCTCTCTCTCTCTCTCTTTCTCCCTCCCTCCCTCGCTCCCTCCCTCCCTCCCCCCTCTCTCTCTGTGATATCTTGCACGTACTCTAACAAATAAAGCTTTCTTGAAGATCAGAGAGCATAACTAACAACTAGTTAACCATAGAGGTCTGGAGATTTATACATAGAGACAGGAAGTGATATACCTGAGCAGAGAGAGGAATATAAATTGAAAGGAGACAGGAGCTCGATCTCTTTTCAGTCTAGGATTTTGTAGAGGTAAGAACTCCAGTGACTGTTGCTCTGCTTCTCTGATCTTCAGCTTTCATCCCCTAATATCTGACTCTGGGATTTTATTATTAAGACCAATTAGAACTCATGCTGCACAGACACTGCCTCTCTTGTTCCTACACAGGCAAGTCTGACTGTGAAACATCTGAGGCTTGTTGGAGTCAGAACCCAGGCCTCATCTCTTCCTGCTCAAGTTGCAATCATCACAATAACAGTCAGCAGTAGGAGTGCTGTGTGAAACTAGCAATTTTCGCTTTACAGGTATTTGGAAAGAATCACAGTTTTTCACCTTTGGAAACTGCCATGTGGTTTCATGAAAAATTCAAAGTGGAAAGGAATGTAGGTGAACATGTTCAATTATTCATTAGCTTGATTTTGGCAAAGGTGGCTATTCTTTAGTCTTGGTCCACGGTAAGGGGGTTTACCATGGCGAGGGACTGCAAGGATGAAGAGGGTAAATAGGGATGTGAAAGTCATAGATACCCTACCAGGGGAATCTTCAGGTGGGTGGGAGGGGATGGCACCAAATCCGAGACATATTATTATTCTCTTTGTTGCCTCTGTTTGTTCTCTTTGTTTGAACGAAGGCTAAATATGATCATTACCTAGTTTATAAAGATTACCTCACACCTCTACCAGAGACTAATGGGTCATGAATATCTGCTCAAGGATGTCCAAGGTCAACTTCTTGGACTTTTTAAAACATGGATTCATTTACTCATTTACTCAACCACTTGCCAAATGTCTCTTTGGCATTGTGGGTGTGGTTACCATCGATACTACAAAGGTGTATGTTGGGGGGCACTGGGGAGTTGATCACATTAAAGGGCAAAACTTACAAGGGAAGGAAAAGATGTCACATCTCTGCACTTGAGTAACAGTGGGATAGAAGAGAGTTCCTTCTGTGGATCATCTAGAAAACTTGTAGAACAGGAAAGAAAAAGATGCAGGGCCAAGCACACAAAGGTGAAGCCCACAAAAACAATGACAGCAACAACAACGATAAACAACTTAATATAAAACTGATGCATTCTAGGTTGGCCTCATGACTCAAGAGGCTTACAAGTGTAATTCTTTTCAGAAACCATGGGAAATAAATAATTATAAATGTGACTGGAAGCAACAACAACAATAAAGATCTCAGCACTAAAGTCTTTCCTATGGGCATAGTTATGATTGTCCCAAGCTGGGTGCCAACCTGCTCAATATCAATAAATGATGGTGTAGTTGAGGGATCAGAAAATTAAGGCCCTTGGGTGAAATTCACCATATTTTATCAATAAAATTTTATTGGGGCATAGCCCATATTAATGGTCTGTTGCTTAAACATTATTGTGGCAGGGTTGAGTCACTGAAATAAGGAATCGTAAGTCTCAAAGATGAAAAAGTGACTACCAGGCCATTAAACAAAATGTTTTTAGCTAGGTGGTGGTGGCACACACCTTTAATCCCAGCACTTGGGAGGCAGAGGCAGGTTCGATGCCAGCCTGGTCTACAGAGCAAGTTCCAGGACAGGCTCCAAAGCTACACAAAGAAACCCTGTCTTGAAGAACAACAACAAAAGCAAACAAGCAAAAAGTGTTTTCTGATCACTGCTAAAGTCATATAAAAAAAAAAAAACACTAGACAAGCATAAAAGATGACGCTCAAATGCTAGGTATGGTAGCATAGGCTGTAATCCTAACACTATGGAAGTTGAGGCTAACTTAGGCTACATGGCAATGCTGTATCCCAAAACACAAGCACAAACAATAAAACTAGATAACCTACATATCAAAGGACGTTATAAAAAATAGGCTATTTTTTAATAATTTGAAAAACACAACTCCATTCTATGATTGCATGCTATTTTATAATACAGTTCAATGTCTTTAATATTTATTGGTATTTATGTGTTACATATAGTGCCAGGTTTCATTAAGACAATCAAACATTTATATGATCTATGTTTACCAATTCCTTCCCTGAAACAATTTCACATCTGAGGTGGGACAATGGTCTTGTACTTTGTAAAGATTTATCACTTGTATTGGTTTAATAAAATGCTGATCATCCAGTAGCCAGGCAGGAAGTATAGGTGGGGGTGATCAGACAGGAGAATTCTGGGAAGAGAAAAAGCTTGGTCTGCAGTTGTCACCCAGACGCAGAGGAAGCAAGATGAGAACACCTCACTGATAAAAGGTAACAAGCCATGTGGCTAACACAGACAAGAATTATGGGTTAATGTAAGATATAAGAGTTAATAAGAAGCCTGAACTAATAGGCCAACCAAGTTTATAATTAATGTAAGCTCCCGTGTGTTTCTTTGGGACTGAACGGCTGTGGGACCAGGAGGGACAGAAACCTCTGTAAACCTACGTCTGCTTTCACATCGTGTATATAGTGGGGTGCTGAAATCACTTACTACTGGGTTTGTTTTAGTCAATGTCTTTAATTTTATGAGTATGCTTTTAATGAAATTGTATGCCCCAGAGTTTGGTGCATATATGTTTAGTATTGTGTTATTTTTCTGCTTAATTGATCTCTTAGCTAGAATGAAGTGTTCTCCTTTGTCTCTTATGATTAGGTTTAGTTGGAAGTCTATCTTGTCAGATATTGGGATGGCAATGTCTGCTTGCTTCGTGATTCCATTTGCTGGGAATACTTTTTTTTTCTATCTGTGCTGGCTGGTCTTCTGTCAATTTGACATAAACTAGATTTATCTGAAAGAAGGGAACCTCAACTGAGAAGATGCCTTTATAAGATCCAGCTGTAAGGCATTTTCTTAATTAGTGATTGATTGAGGAGGGACTAGTTCATTGTGGGTGGCATCCCTGGGGTAGTGGCCCTGGGTTCTACAAGAAAGCAGGCTGAGGGAGGCATGAGGAGCAAGCCAATAAGTAACTCCCCTCCATGGTATCTGCATCAGTTCCTGCCTCCAGGTTCCTGCCCTCTTTGAGTTCCTGTCCTGACTTTTTTCAGTGATGAACAAAAATATGGAAGTATAAACCAAACCAACTCTTTCCTCCCCAACCTGATTTTTGGTCACAGTGTTTCACTACAGTAATAGAAAGCCTAATTAAGGCATGATCCTTTCACTTTGAGATAGTAGCTATCTCTAAAGCTAAGATGAATTTCTTATAGACAACAGATAGGTGGGTTTTATTTCTTAATCCATTCAACTAGCCTGTGTCTTTTGATTAGAAAGCTGAAGCCATTAATATTTAGAGTTATTATTGAAAGGCATATGTAGATGGAAGTCATTTTGATGTGTTTTTTTTTTGCTGGTTTGTGTTTAGTTGTGTGTTTTTCTCATTAAATTATAGCTTCATTTGTTTTATTTCTAGAGTCTCTCATCTGTCTTTATTCCTCTACTGGGTTCTGATTATTGCCCCTAGTATTATGCTTAGTGTTTCTTTTGTTGTTGTAATGGATTTTTTAAAAGGATTTTTGGATCATGGAGCCACCTGGGTTATTTCCTGCATTGAAGGCAGGAAGAACAGGAGTGACAAAGAGCTCAAGGTACAAATTAGCTGAGAATGTTCTTGTGAGATCCAGCTTGCAAGTCCTTTTGAGTTTCATTTCCAGGTCACAAGGCTAGGTGGGAAATGGAGTTCTCTAGCAATGCACATTGTATAAGCAATGATTCCATAAAGAAGCAGGGGAGGATATCCATCACAAGAGTTTGGCTAATTTGTCTGTATTCTTTTTTGAGATTTTTAAAGAACACATCATGGAATGTGTCAGCATCCAGGAGGTGAAGAAGGGGTGATGCAGAAATACGAGAAAAGTGAAGAACTTGATTACAGGGCACTACCTTCCATTATTCCTTGTTAGCCATGACCACCTCAGACCTCTGGGATGTAGGAAAGGACTCAGGACACTACCCAACTAAGGCAGCCAGGACACTCTGTTGGGTCTATATCACTTGCACCACCAGAACTCATTATCCAGAGGTCCATTCTGATAACTATACCCCAGTTCACACAGTAAGTAGAGTTGTGCCCTCACGTGTAGGCTTCTGTGACTCATAACTTAGGGCCCATGGCCTTCTCCATTGAAGCCAAAGGGGACACAGATACAGCCTCTCCACCTCTGAAAGGGCCAATGCCTAGGTCTAAGGTACACATGGATCTTCACTGAGAGTCACAACAAGTTCATAGCCCCTTCTATCTGCCATCCTCACTTCCTCCTCTCTATCAGAACTGTCTTCAACACCCCCACAGCAAGGGGCCTTGGAGGATCCAGGTAAAGATGATATAGCGGGGAATAAGAATATGAAATTAAAAGTATGAACATCTGGAGTGGTATTTTTAATAAATAAAGCTTGCCTGAAGTTCAGAGAGTAAGACAATTGCACTGATCAGTCTTACAGAGCAGGCAGTGGTGGCACACACCTTTAATCCCAGTAGACACACTAGTTTGCCATAGAAACTGGGCAGTAATTGTACATATCTTTAATCCCAGCACTAGAGAGGAAATATAAGATGGGAAGAGACAGCTCTCACACAGTCTTATTCTGAGATTCCTGGAGGCAGGATCACCATTTCTAACTAAGGCAGAGGTAAGAGCCAGTGACTGGCTGTTTTGCTTTTCTGACCTTCAGGCTGAACCCCAATTTCTGTCTCTGGGTTTTTATTAATCATGCTACAAACTTCAAGCATGGGCTTGGAATGGAGGAATTCCATGAGATCTGTTAGTGGCAACTTCTGAGTATGAATCAACTCCAGTCAGTGTGACACACAAAATCTTTCACTACCCGGTTCCAGCCACCTGCCGTAGGAGGCCTTCTGCACTGGGGTGAGAGGGCAGCTGTGTGATCTGCTCTTGAGAGCAGGTGCACAGATTATCAGAATGGCTGATGTGTGGGGAAAGAGCCCAGGATTTCTGGCATTCTAGAGCTGAGAAGCTGCCTTTAGCCATTTCTAACTGGGTGACTTCTGTTCCCATCTGTCAGAGGTGGAGGCACTGCCATCAGTAGATACTAAATAAATGCTCCTCCATTCCTTCCACTTCCTTTTTCGTAGAGGGCACAAGAATGGCTCAGTGGTCATCACCACTGGACAGACCTGGACCTGGACTCTTTCTGCATGTATGTGCAGGTGCACACTCACCTGTGTGTACAAGTGTGGAGAACAAGACAACCTCAGGTGTCATTCCTTGGTATCGTTACCTTGTTTTTGATACAGGGTCCCTCACTGACTTGGGGTTCCCCAAGCAGATGCAGCTGGCTGGCCAGGGACCCTCACGTGTCTTCCTGTCTCCATGTCCCCAGAGCTGGGATTGTAAGTGCATACAACACTGTAACTGACCTTTTCATCTAGATTTTGAAGACTGAACTCAAGTTCCTGTGCTTGTGTGGAATGCACTTTGCCAACTGACCCATTTCCCCAGCCTTCGGGTCTGAAATCTCTTCTGGCTTCCCTGTCTGTCTTCTAGACTCTACCCTCAGGAGGGACAGGGCTTTCCATTCTGTGTGACATTGAAGGACCACCCAGAGCTTGTTCTTTTTGTGTCAGACTGTCACCAGAGACGTGGCCTCCAGGCTGCTGGTGGCAGGGAAGCCAGGCTTCTTCCACTGTGAATGAAAGCTTCTGATCTCTTCCAATTGGCAGAGTCTCTCACTCAAGCAGAAAATGCGACATGATATCAAAGGCGCATGGGGATCAGAGGTATTAGGAGGCCTTTATTGGCCTGTCAGATCTCATCTCCAGGGGCGGAACTTCCTTTACCTGATCTCTGGAGTAATGTTCTTGCCATTCCGTTCCCCAGCCCTGACTCCTCTTGGATACAATGACAATTCCTGCTGTGAGAAGGACTTGGAGGCCAGGCACCCCTCTAGGGCAGCCAGATATGGAGGACAGCTAATAGCTGTGTCTAGCTGGACACAATGTCACCACCCAAGGTAAACTCTGTCCTCAAACTTTGATACAAGGAGTGCATCTTCCCTCTATGGAGTGGGCTGTCCCTTTCAACCCACCTGTTTCTAGGCACATAATTCAATATGTCCCTTAAAGATTCATGTGAAGACAAGAATGAGTCTTGTACTGTATTTCACAGGTAGCTCATCCACTGGGGATCGGCAGTTCCCTCCTCCCCTCAGGCCATGTTTCTGTGTAAACACACCTTTTGTTAGCTGTTTTCATCATATCTGAACATCAAATCTCAATCTGTGCTGTTCATCTTTCTAACTTCATCCACTCTTTAGGTGTGCAGTGATGTTTCATTGTGGTCAGAGATACAATTTAATGACTATGTTCTACTGGTGCACTTGGCCTGTTTCTTTCCCCAAGTAGCTGGTGCTCTAAGACCCAGGGTAGCCATAGAGTAGCTATAAGAAGTCTGCTTGTGGGACACCCATGTTTGGAAACTTATGGCTGAGACTTCGGAATCCAATAACCACAGGCTTAGATCCTTGCTCTGAACTGCATGAACTTCCACAGGTCCTTTCATCCTCATGATTCCTGCTTCTTCCATCTATAAAATGGGCACCAGAATACCACATTCTTTCAATATAAACTTGCCCTAGCCAAGATACTCCAATATTACAGTGGTTTCAACAAGGTAGGTCTCTTTCCTTCTCGTGTACCAGAAACAGGAGGACAGCCAGATTCTTGGGGATGTTCTACTGAGGAAGTCTTCCTGGCACCCAGAGGTCCTCCTGCCAGAGGCCCTGCCTTTCCTCTGAGGTTGCCTTCATGTGCACAGCCACAACCAAGTCATTGTCACAGTATGGGCTCACCTTTGGAGTTGAGAAATGACTCCCGGATTGCACACATCACTTGCAGTAACACCTCCTCCTCCGACAGAATGTGATCATATGACCAGACTAGCTGCAAAGGAGCCTGGGAAGTATCAAGTCTCTTTGGCAGGAAGGAAACTTTCTCTCAGATGGACAGCTAGCTGTCTTATCATGGGCTTCCTCATGTTGGTAATAATAGGGATTGTGTGCAAAGTCCAAGATCTGACACAGCCAGAACCTGAGAAATGGGAGCTATTATTTGACAATTTCAAAGGAATTCTCAGGGTGAACGTTACAATAATGTGAATTATTATTATTATGCTTTTTTGGTGTGGCCAGGGATATGGAAAAAAGAAATGGTCCTAGTCACAAATTTCTGGACAAGATTTGGAAGCAGTAAGTAATCTTGAAGGCCAGAGGAAAAGGTACATCTTAAAGTAGAGAATGTCTTGGAGGAGATGAAGGCTTTCTAGAAGGTCCCTCAGGTGAGGGTTTGCATGTAAGAAAGAACCCTGCAAAAGGAGGAAGTTGTCATCACACATGTGAGGTAACAGCTCTGCTCGGTTTCTCCTTCTGCCAACAGCTGTGCTTGTCATAGTCTATGCTCAGGAGGGAACAGAGCAGGCCAGCAGAACATGACGCTGCCATGCGCCACCCGAATGAATCCCACCACCTCCCCTGTCTGAGTTTTATTTTGTTCACGTACATAATGGAGACTCAGACACTTCCCTTGTGGGGTGGCTACAAGCTGAAGCAAGATCATGGGTGTGTTGCAAGTTCTGAGCCTCTGCATGTGTGAGGAATTAGAGTAATTCACTAAAAGTGGGGGCATCCATCACTGGCAGTCAGGTGTGTCCCCCACCCCCACAGGGGCTCCTGTGATGGTGGGTGGGGCCTTCGTACCTGTCGAAGAGAAATGCTTGCCTGTCCCCTCTCCCGGGGAGTGGCCACAGAGCTGTCGGTCCTCATCAGTGTGTTCCTTCTGGAAACGGCTTCCTTTGCATCACAGTTCTAACCTCTGCTTCAGGAGCTGTTGTCTTTGAGTTTGCTAAATCCTCATTCACCCAGAGAAGACAGAAAGCCCTGCCTGTCCTCCTACCCAGGTATCACCACGGCTCTCAGGCTGTCCACACCCCTCAAGCTCTTCGTGTGACGTTCAGGAAAGGTAATTGGTTTCTCAAGATTAAGGAAGCAGCCCAGATAAGGAATAGTGAACAGTCTGACGGAGTTGTTGGGACAGCGGCAGGCTTTGTGGGGCAACACTGAGTGGAACCCCCGGCCTCTGGACTTGCTTTGGTCATCCCTAAGGGTGGGCTGCAAAAGCTTGTTCTGAAAACTCCTAATCCAGGATATTTTTTTAAAATACAGTCCAGGTCTTTTATTTCTTTTTGTACATTAGGCCATGAATTTGTATAGAATGGGCTCCAGCATCTCAGGCTCTTTTCTGTTAGTCCTCACAAAGTGTGCTTCTCTGGGTGGGGCAGGCTGGCGCTTCGGCAGAACCCAGGTGCCCTTCTCTTTGGCTTCCTTATTCTTCTGATCGTTCTCCTTCACCCACGTCAGGATGCCATCTCCGTTCTTAGAGTTCTTGATGTGCTCGGTCCACACAGTAATTCTCTTGGCAAGTATCTTGCCCTGAACTTGCTTGTTTACAATGATACCCCGGATAGCATTGTAGACGCTTCCGGTTTTGCCTTGGTAATACTTATGGGGCATGCATTCCTTTTGGAACGGTGCCCATTCCCTTCATGTCTACAATAGACCTTATTGTAGATTCCCATGTACACCACCAAAGGAACACCTCCATGTTTCCTACAGGCCTAGAGAACATAAAGCGAGTGCCCCTCCTCTCCCCCTTTGTGATTGTCATTTTGGCGAGCTACTGGAGGATGGTTGTCGTGGCCGAAAGGCCAAGCCCAGCATCTTATGTTGACCATGAGGACACAAAGACACTTTCAGTGTGCCTGAAGCTGTCCTGGAAGGTGTTTTGGCTGTTTTCTCCTTTTTTATAGTATCTGCAGAGAGTAATACACAGTGCAGTCATGACAGCAGCCACTCACTGCCCATTCCCTGCTCACTGCTGGCCTGATTCTGCCTTTAGACTTCATTGTGGCTCAAGGAACGGGTGGCATATTTGACAGATGTGGAAGCTGAGGCTCTGGGAAGAATCTGGGTTTGCCTGAGACAGGACAAACACTGGGAGCAGAGGTCTTGGTTGAGTCCCATGCACATCAAGTGTCCCAGCTAAGAAACTGGACCCAAGAGGCGGGGCAGGGAGACACTTCCTTAGATAACCCTCAGCTGATGCCACATCCATTGGAGAGTCCCTGTTTATTGGGATAGGTGGACCTCTGCAGTGTTTCCTACTGAGGGCATCTCCAGAAAGCTGAACGTCCGGTTTGGACAGATGCGTTCAGCATTTCTGTACCCAGCATTAACATGCGAGGCTCTTCAGAGACCAGAGCCCACCGAATGCACTGGCCCTTTGTTCTTCCTTGTATGGGGACTCCCTAAACATTAAGGTATTCAGAATATGTCGGAGACTGAGGAGGTGTCTCAGGGGATAAAGTACTTGCTGGGTAAACACAAGGATTGGAGTTAGGATATCCAGCACCCGTGTAAAACTGGAAGAATGCCAGGCAGTGGTGGGGGTGCACACCTTTAATTCCAGCACTCAGGAGGCAAGACACAGGCAGATCTCTGTGAGTTCGAGGCCAGCCTGGTCTACAAGAGCTATTACCAGGACAGGCTCCAAAGCTACAGAGAAAACCTGTCTCAAAAAAAAAATAAATAAAAATAAAAAAAATAAAGCTGGTAGTACTTGTCTGTAATTCCCGTACTCCTGTTGTGAGTTGGGGGATAGAGACAAGAGAACACCTACATGGCGAAGAACAACTAGAGATTCTGTAGAGGTAGAAGATGAGGATGAGGATTAACCTCCGAGATCAGCCTCTGACCTGCACAGGTGAGCCATGACATTTCACCTGGACTCACATACACCACACACAGGAACATGCGCACACACATACACACCACACACATATTAAAAAGGCAGAAGAAAGTATTTTAAATATCTGTTCAAGATCTTAATTGAAATAACAAACAGTACCTAGTACGCTGTCAGTTCATAATACGTGGAAACAGGCCTTATGCCATTCATCAAAGCATTGCTATAAGTTGATAATAGCTGTACATATATAATAGGCCATTCACAGAGGAAATACAAAGAGCCAATGAGTGCACGGGAAGTTAATCACTTCCACTAGTAATCAGAGAAATGCAAATTAGAGCAACAATAAGACATCATTTGCATTCACAAGATAGGCAGAAATTCCAAGCCTGATACTATCTAATGATGGCTAGAGTAGGGGAAATGTATACCTTTGTCTCTTTTCTGTTCATCAGCGTATAAATCCAGGCAGCCGGTTTGCAGGGGAATGTGGGAGCTGCTCTCAAAACACAACAGGCACACATACCAGGACTTAGCAGTTTTCCTTGTGGATAATTCTTATAGTATACAAGATGAGACATACACTGAGTCTAAAATAACAAAAACCTGGAATATAGATTGAGTGTCTGAACATGGGAGGGGGCTTTTTACACACAATGAAATATTTACACAATGGGATAATCTACGGCCATTCAGATGCAGTATCAAAAGGACATGCTGTACAGGGGAGAAGCTCACTGTGGGCCATCAGGAAAATTCATACTTTAACAAATTTCCAGATGATGCCAATAGCAAAGCACTATAGTCTGAGGGGTCTCTATTGTGTAAAACACACATGACATTGCACTTATCTGTGTGTTGGGGTATGCACATGACACGTCACTTGTGTGGAGGCCAGAGAACAGCATGGAGGAATTGGTTCTCTCTTTCCACCCTGTATGTTGCTGGGATAGAACTCAGGTCCTCAGGCTTGGAAGCCCACATTTTACCCACAGAGCTATCTTGATGGCCCAACACACAGGCTATGCAGGTTACTCTTGGTTGTTAATTTGACAGCATCTGGAATCAACTAAAACTCAAATAGCTGGGTAAACATGTGAAGGATTTTTTTCTTAATTAAATCATTTGAAGTAGGAAGACCTATTTCTAGTCCTCATCTTTGAGGAAGGAAGATTCACCTTTCATTTGGGCTAAGCCTTCTGCTGGCAGCCTATATAAAGGACACGGAAGGAGGAAGCTTGTTCCCTTGTCTGTTTGTGCTCATTAGCAAGTCCATTCCTCACTGATTAGAACCCACTTCAGGATTCCAGTGTATACTGAAGACCAGCTGAGACACCCAACTTCATGGACTGAATAACTACTGGATTCTTGGACCTTCCATTGATAGACAACCTCTATGGCTAACTAATGTGGCTAGTTCCACACTGTGATCTTCAGGAAAACTTTATATGTTAAAGCACAAAGTATCATCACAACTACAATCTTTAAAATACACTTTCCTCTCCTTCCCCATAGTTCTCAGACCACAGTAGTTTCAGAGCTTCCCACCCTCAAACAAAAATGTCTCAAGACCTTCCTTTTGCCTATACCTTCCTCAAGTTCTTTAAGGTCTGTACCAATTTAACCTCTAATTTTCACTCTAATGATTCCCGATTTTTGACACACAAACAAAAGCCATGAGACAAGCCCCTACAGAAAGCCATCTCTCCTCCCTCCGCCACTATTCCTCGGTATCTTACTGGTGCAAACCAGAGAGAGCCGAGCCCTTGGAGTGTGAGCATGTGGAAGGGGCAGGCCGCTGTCACACCAGATTCATCAAGAAAGCAGTTTAATTAAGCCTGAGTGTCAACAGGCCTGTTTTTAAAGCAAGTCACTGCTACTATAAAAGGTTCCTTTTCCCCAGGCACATAATCCTATTTTTACATTGAGCAATTGGCCATGAAACCTTCTTGCATTAAGCAGATATCGAGTATCTCGTGTTCTTAGCAAGACAAGGGTGGTGGTGAAGGGTTACCGAGCAGTCTCCTTTCCTGGCTTGTTTTCCAGTTTTCTTCATGTGTGTATTTGTTTCATATCGATCTTTCTGGATCGTACACTAGACGATATACCTGTTATCTCAGTCTGTCATGGACTCTGGGGATGAAGCAATGATTTACACTTTTTTCCCTCTAGATGAATAAGCTGAGGCTTAGAGAAATCAAATAAAACATCATATAGTCTCTTGGCTTCTGTGTAAATGGGTGCTCCAGTGATTTGGTTCTTTGACTAATAGAGCTGTTTTTGGAGACCAGGAAATAGCAAAACTAATCTTAAAGTCTCAACCTCAGTTTCTCACTTGCAGAAACGGCTGTAAATACTGGCTGAGGAGACATTTGTGGAAACTAAAATTATTGCCATGGGATATTTAGCTCACCACGGGTACTGTGTAGGTGTATTGCAAGCCTTATTATATATAGGCTAAGGAAGCAGAAAAATCATGACCAGACCAGTGCATTTATGGCTGATTTGTAGATTAGATCTCTTGCTAACTATTGCACACCTTTCTTATTCTTCACTTTTTATTTTAGATGATCTATTGATGCAAGCACAGCAAAGCTAGATTTTACAGATTCTTTACATCTGATTCTGCCAAGGGACCTACTGTGGGAAGTGGACAGAGAAGGAGACTTTGGTTGCCAGCACAGGAAGATCAGATGTGTGACAGGCCCAGCTGTGACTAAATCTCCCTCCTGTGAAGAGTCTGTCATTCAGTAGTAGAGGTTCTGAGGTGTGGACTGCAGAGATCTTGGTTTTGACAGCACAGTGTATTTGCTTCTTCTTCTAGAAGAAGGTCCTCTTGGCCATGCTAAATCTTTTAGAGTCCAAGTTAAATTCCCCCAATCTTCCTAGAAAGTCTACAAAAGCTCTAATTGTCCTTAATAAATCCCTGTACTTAAACTGACTAGGTTCTGTTGCTTGAAAATAATGTTCACAGACCAACATAGCCTCACCCAGAAATATGGAACTGGAAACACCCTTCCTGAGTATTTGAAGCATCTCTGAGTGGGTGGCTGATGCTTTGAACCAATGTGTTTTATACCTAATGCATTTCAGGTTGCTACATGAAGACAAGGAGCAGAAGCATGGCGGGAAACAGACACTTTCTGAATTTTCATTTTATGAATTCTCTTAATTATCTGTAGTCACTTTAAGTAGACGGTGCTGGTGTGCCAAAGGGTATTGCCTGTGAAGTAACAGGGACAGTTAAACTTTGAAATCAGATGATGACCCTAAAAGCAAGCAGCTTCCAAGCCTCTCGACATTAGACTTTGTCTATGGCTGACACTGTTTTAAATAGTGGCTAATGGAAAACCAAAATATAATGTTTGGACAGAATCAACAGGGGTTCTGCATGACAAAGAGTTGTGAGGAACCTTACACACACAGTGATTATGTAGCCTGATACTTCCAGGTCTCAGGTCTGTCACATGCTGAGTGACCCCAAACAAGTTAAAGGTAGTCTCCATATGTCTGTATTAGTTACTTTCCTTTTGCTGTGATATAAAGTCTGATTTAAAAAGACAACTTAGGGGAGAAAGGGCTTATTTTGGGTTATAGTTGCAGAGGAAATAAGGTCTATTATAGTGGCACACGACAGCCCGAGCGTAGAAACACGAGGCTGGCCTGGCAGTCAAAAGCAGTGAGAAAAAAGAAGGAATAAGAAGTAGAACGGGTTATAAAATCTTAACGCACACCTCCAGGATATACTTCCTCCAGCCCAACCTCTGAAGATTTCCACATCCTTCCCAAACAATGCCGTCATTTGGAGACCAAGTGTTCAAATATATGACATTATGAGGGGCACCTCTCATAAAAATTATAACAGTGATTATGTGATGAGATATAACAGGTTATGTAATGAGAATCAACTGAGATCAGCCTATGTCCACAGACCACAGATTCCTCTTATTTTCTTCTTATCTGTTTTAGTCCACAGAGAAGTTCCACCCAACCAGCTGCCGCAATTCTGAAATACTGTATATGAATTGGATTTTAGGATATCCTGCAGGGTTTGACCTATGCCAAGGAGATTCTCTAGAACCACAATGGTAAGGCTTTTCAAAAATCAAAAGCTTCTTTTGTAATGCAGGTAAATCTTAATGAAATTTCTTAGATATATCAGATGGGGGCACATGGTTTAACCTCAGGCTGAGGAGGAGGCTCAATGGTTTAAGTGTTTGCAGTAGAAGAAAACTTGAGTATAGACCATCGTCAGAAACCACTAAAATGTTATATGGCAGCCATGCTCCAAAGGCAAAGATAGGTAACCCAGAGTATGCTGGTTAGTAAGATGGGCCATATCAATGATCACTGGGTTTGTCTGAGAGGTCCTGCCTCAAAAAATACAAGGTGGGAAGAGTAATGGAGGAAGAGTTCCAGCATTAACCTCTAGCCTCCATGGGCATATGAACAAGCACACACCTACACGCATGTGAACATGCACACACACACACACACACACACACACAAATGAAGAATCAGCCTTTATACCTGCCAGCACAGTATGTGCCTAGATGCGTGTACTGTCTATATATTATAATTACACGTGAATGACTTTTAATACTTATATGTGTACATAACATTTCTCTAGCTGCGTGATACAGATACATATCCAAGATAGGAACTCTATCTGTGTGATTAGCCTTCAGGAATTTTGGCGACATTGTGATGAGCAGGCAACCTTCAGCATTTCGGAGTCTGGAGAGGGTCCCCCTTACCATGTCCACCTCAGTCCTTAAATCTTCAGGTCGGCTGCTAATTGGCTGGAACAGGAGGGCACAGAACAAATAGATTACACATGCTGAGTGGCCCCAACATAAATCTATCACTGAGGTGGTTCCTGGGAGAGATGCTCAGCTTGGCAACTTGGCAACGGCCAAACTGTATTTCTTCTTTAGATAAACAAAGGAGCATTTCCACCATTGCCCCTGAAGACTCTAACAGTGCAGGGTGGAGTTTGTCCAGTGAACTCTGAAGGTTCGTGGAGAGTGTAGGGTGACTTTCACAACGTCACAATCAGGTGTCCCAAACTCTCTTCCTTTCAGGGTGGTGTCTTGACACCAGCGCAAATGAGCTCTCAGCAGCCAAGTAAGAAGTTTGACTGTGTTCTCATACTCAAGTTTCCTGAGTTAGCTTAGCTATAAATTAACTAGTCTCCAAAGCACATAAATAAATCAGTTGCCTTGTTTGGCGACGTCTCCGGTAGGGTGCTGGCTGCTCTTCTGAAGGTGGTGGCTGTGCCACTGCCCGGCACTTTTAGAAATACTTATCAGTGACATATTGAGAAAAATTGTACCTACAAAAGCAATGTCTTCTTCCATGCAAATCAGGCCCCAATTCCCCACAGATAAGGATCTTTTTGATGGCATGCCTGCAGAATCCCCAGCTCTTAATTCTTTCATTAGTATTCTAGGCAGCTGGTAGCTGAGTAACAGAGAAAACGGTCTGAACTGCTGTGTCTGAGCCTAATATTGATTTGTTTAATAGTGTCAGGAAGTCAAAATTCACAAATCTCCTGTCGATTGTTTATGAGGCAGTTAGCAGAGAATTGGTTGCCCTTGCTTAATTAATAACTCATTACTGAAATTTGATTATATGCTTGAATGCTTTAAATGGGTTCTAACATGGTGGCTGCAGAGTGGGGTGGGGGCGAGGTAAGGCGCTCTGAGGACAGCTTCCCTCTGGAGGCTTCTGCTACAAGCATGTCCCCACCTGTGCGCCATGCAGACTTCTTCCAATGTCCCTCCCCGGGTCAACCCTCCTGCTGTCGGTAACTGTGTTTTAAAGGTGGTGTAGGGTCACACCAATGAGGGGCCTGCTGCATTTGAAGTCTGAGGTGACAAGCATAATACTTGATCAGGAGAGACAGATAAGTCACAGGGTTGTGGATGGATCCAGTCTGGAGGCAGGGACGATGAGGGAGAGGAGCAGCAGATGGGAGCCCAGGACACTGTCTGCGTCATAAGCATATTGGTCTCAAAATAAAAAAACAAACCCACCATGGCTAGTTGTTACCCTGGGCAGACAGCATGTAGGCTCAGAACTGAGGTCTGCCTAATGGGAGCTCAAGGCCAGGCCCTTAGGGAGGCTTTGTTCCCTGTGCCTAGTGCCAGGGACAGATGGAGAAACAAGGGCCCATGTTCAGGCGATGTCTGAGGACAAGGGTGTCTGTGCTGTTTCCACATTAAAGAATGGACTTAAAGTTAACACTGAAGGGCCAGGTTCAGGCGTGTGTGTCTTTCAAGAGTCCCACAGAACTCCTGGGTCATCCTGGTCTCTCATCCGTGTCCCCAGAGTCGATGACAGTCAAGCTTTCTGGGCCTGTGCATCTCTGAGGCCCCTCTATTTTCATTTATGTGCAACCAAGGTAAGGGGACAAAAGAGGGGGGCATAGTGAGCTCCTTCCATGTACATAGGGCTGGGTGATTGGGGCTGGATATAAGACGGAGGGGGCACAGTGGTGCCTCCCACTGAAGTACTGCTACTGTTCAGGCTTGGGCTGAGTTCTTAGTATGGTTGGAAGGCATTTATTTATTCCTTCATTCCTTAATCCTTGTGTGGGTTAAGTCTATTGGCTGGGCTGTCCAGGTTACGAGCAGGCACAGACTGTGTAATAGGTACCTCTTGGTGGTACCTGTGGCAGGTACAGTGTAGACAAAGTGGGACCCGCTGGGTTGGCCAGACACCTGATGCCTTCCTGGGGTTCGCCATGAGACGGATTGGTCAGAGGACCTCGCTATGTTATCTCAGATCGTTTTTGTTCTGGCAGAATGGATTGCATTCTAGATTCCTGACAGCTGACTCATAGAGAACTTTCTAGAGTAGCACCAAGAGACTCTGAAGGGAATGAAGGCCATTGCTGCCAGGCCAGTCTCTCCCACGGTGGGGGCTCTGTGGGCACCCTCCTCTGGAGTTGTCTGGTTAGGAGCTGAAGAGCACCTTAGGGCCTGGAGAACTTTATAAAGGACCCTATGGTATGGCTGTGGATTGTAGGAGTAGTGGTCACTACCCACAGATGCCAGGGAGCTTCTGGAAGGACGTAGGACCAGCACGAGCCCTTGAAAGATGGGTTGAATTTCATTGGGTTGGGGCCCAGAGCATTCCAGGCTGGCCCAGGAGCAGGCTGGTCAGAGGTAGGTTTCAGGACCAGCGACTGGCCAGGGTAATATGACCAGCCTGTCTCCTGCCTGTGGTCTTAATTGAACCAGCCAAGCTTTAAAAATGAACAGTTGATCATTTGATTAAGAAGGGCCTTTGACTCTTTCAAGACCCACAGAGACTGATTCTTATCAGTGTGGACTGGAGAGGTTTGTATGGAGGAATGCTGGCTAGACTTGGGGAGGACTGTTTGTGCCGGCCCCGGGGCCAGACTGACCTGTACTTTTTCAGCGTTGGGTCCCTCTGCAGAGTGGGCGTTCGGGGCTTAGGCCAAAACCTGCTACCCCGTGAGGAGCACTCAAGTCCCGAGCCAGGGCTTGCTCCCACAGGCGAAGGAGCTTCGTATGCCTGCTTTAAAGGTACCACCGGGGCTCTGCAGCAGGGATAACTGGCGCAGCTTCCATGTGTCTCCCCGCTCCAGCACCACGAGAGCATGCTCTTGGCCATGGGGCTTGTTTGTCTAATTGTTGTAAAGGACTTTCAGTTAAACAGAGGGGAAAAAATAGAGTTAACTCTTTAAAAAAAAAAAAAACACTCTAATTTATTCTGCTTGATTACGCAGCTGGAATGGGAAGGTAGCTGCTGTTTGTGGTTAAATAACTCCTGACGATTTCGTAAAGAAACGGTCTTCAAAGCTTTTAACGGGTCAGCAGCTCAAGTACAAAGGCAAGATTGATTTCCATCCTCCTACTCTTTGTTCCCAGAGTTTAAAACAGACACGTTTGGGTAAATTAGTTTGTCTATGTTATTAATGGAAGAAGTTATTAAACTCCCATAAATATATGCTGGTATCTTGCTTAAAATGCCGCTTGTTTTAAGAGAAAGGGGGAAAAAGTCAGAAGGAAAACATGGAAAAGGTCAGAGGGGTGGATTCATGTTTTCTGTTTTTCTTCTCTGGAGGTGAATTTGGATTGGTGAACTGGGAAAAGGATGAATCTGGGGGTTCCCCAAGTGGTGGTGGTCAGGCCCTGGGTCACAAGACTAGTGTCAGTGGGATGCAGGGGGTGGGGTGGGATACTGAGAATATCCTTTCCTTGTCAGAGATGACATGGGGCTGTCCAGCTGGAACCCAAGGACCAGATACTATTTAATGGCAACTGTAAAGTTTTCTATGCTTTATCAAAGCTCGGAAGACAGCTCAGGGAGTAACGTACTCCCAGAAGCCACACTGAAGCAAAACAAAACAAAAACAGCAGAGGGCTGTGGCATGAGTTTGTAATCCCAGCACTGGTGGGGCAGAGAGAGGAGGATCCCTGGGTGGCACTGGTCAGCCAGCCTAGAGGAATTGTTAAGTACCAGACCGGAGAGAACCTGCCTTAAAAAACAAGGTGGACAGCATTCTGAGCCTTCACATGCGCCCTTATGTACAGATGCAAACACACATAGGCCTTTCCAGGCAAGGAGTCTAAAAGCTGACCCAGCTGGCAGAGGCAGCTTCACCAAGTCACATCTTGGGCTAGAGTGCAAAGGAGATTTGACCACAGGACCCACCATGGGGGATTGCCCAAGTTTCTGAACCTCAGAGCAACAGGTGCCTACATAGGTAAATCTGCTGACCCCGTGGGGTTCATGAGCTACAAGTCATGAAGTTCGGCATTTTTTTCTGCGTTCACAGTGTGCTCATGAAGACTGGTGAGCATTTCTCTGTAGGTGGTTAAAGGCAAACGTGAAGTTATTTTTCTGATCTTTAAGCAGAAAAGTAGAACACAGAAAACACTTGGAAATGAAGAAATACAATTGGAAAGAAAAAAGATCCAAAATACAGTTATTTGTCAGTATTTTTCCCATTTGACTTTTCTCAGAGCTCAGAACCCTTAGAACCCATGCTCATGTGACTGTGTGCACATGTGAACACACACACACACAGGATTAATGAGTGGTCAGTATACCTGGTCTATTACACACTGATTCATTCCCCCTAAACATCTTCACCAAGCTCATCCACACCTTCATTCATAAGGCACAGAGAGGTGTGTCATGTCTGGCATTATCATACAGAAAGTGAGATCCCTGAGCTTTGAATCCAGACAGACATACTGACTCCACCACGGGGGCAGTGTCCCTGCTCATTTTCCCCCTTCATACTTGTGCAGACTAATCAATACGAGCACAGTTATATCATGTATAACTACAATATTGGGGGTCATGGGTGTAGTTCAGTGGTAGATAGCATGCTTAGTGTGCAGAGGGTCCAGTTTCTCCACTTCCTAAAGATTCACAATCTTCCAAAATAATGTCTCTAGCCAGGCACAAAATATTAAACACTCTCTTCCAGGGATCGCCTGAAATGCTCACGCAGCCTCCGTGGATGCTGGGAACCAAACTCTGGTCTCTGCAAGAGCAGTCTGTTCTCTGTGCTCTTAACCAGTGAGCCATCTCTCCAGTCCTGGAGCGCCCTTTGAAAAACCTGAAACACAAAACCCTCTAACTTCCTATTCCTTCTGTCCCTTTGGCCCCAAATAGTTTCATGCTAAGTGGAGAACTAACTGACTCAACCACATCCAGTTCCTGGGTTCAAATCCAAGTTCACTAACCCCCGGGCTCTGCCCAGCTCATCAGCCCTGGAAGGCTCTAGGCTGTTGGCTGTATTGAGAGCTGAACTCTCCTTTGCCCCTCCAACATTCATTCTTTGAAGCTGCTTCTATAAAACTGCATCCAAATGAAAATGGGCTCCTTTTGTTGGATAGAAGCCGCTTCAAAGCAGTCAGTACTGCAATTTTGTATACGGAATTACTTTAGTAATGTTTTTGTCTGTCTCTACATTTAATCAATCTTTAAGTGGTTTGATCATTTTGATGCATTAAGAATTTTAGTGTATACAGCATCAGATATGTCTCACAGAATATTGTCATTCAATAACCATGTCACTGAAATGAACTTTGTTACTAACATGTCAGCCTACTTCTCAGCTTCCGTGCACTTAGTTTTCATGTGTGTTTTCAAGGACACCCGTGTATCACCCAATGTCACCATGCTTCATCTCTCCAGTGGGACAGGGAACAAAGCCTTCATAGTAGATGTATGAAGATGAATGAATGAATGCCTGTGGAACTGAAAGGGGGTTGGCAAGGGCCAAGTGCTTGTGAATTTCAGTGATACTCTTTGCAGTTCTCTAGTGGGCATCTCTCATTCCTTCACCGTCACCACTACTATTACTTCTGCCTCTTCCTATTCCTCCTCCACCACCTCCCCCTCCCTTGTCATCATTGTCTTCTTCTTCTTCTTCTTCTTCTTCTTCTTCTTCTTCTTCTTCTTCTTCTTCTTCTTCTGCTTCTGCTTCTGCTTCTGCTTCTGCTTCTGCTTCTGCTTCTGCTTCTGCTTCTGCTTCTGCTTCTGCTTCTTCTGCTGCTTCTGCTTCTGCTTCTGCTTCTGCTCCTGCTCCTGCTCCTGCTCCTGCTCCTGCTCCTGCTCCTGCTCCTGCTCCTGCTCCTGCTCCTGCTCCTCCTCCTCCTCCTCCTCCTTCTCCTCCTCCTCCACTTGTTTTTCAAGACAGGGTTTCTCCTTGTAGTCCTGGCTGTCCTGGGACTCACTCTATAGACCAGGCTGGCCTCAAACTCAGAGATCTGCCTACCTCTGCCTCTCAAATGCTGAGATTAAAGGCGTCTGCCACCATTGCCTGGTTTCATCCCTTCACTTCTTCACACCTTCTCATCAGTGAGTTCTTTGCAAACCCAGACCTTTTACTACCTCCCTGTGTCCATTGGAGTCCTGTTGCGTACACTAGGGGAATGAGCCTATGCACTGAGGGAATACACAATGTAAGATGCTTGGCAATCCTGGTCCTAGGGACTCATTTGTATGCTGGCAAGCCTAAGAGATCACCATGGGCCATCTTGAAGCTGCCCTTGGGAAGATCTCGGCACTGCACAGCTTAGTCACAATCCGTCATCCTGCAGTCTCATCGGTCTCCGTAGAATGTATTCAGGGTCTGCCTCTCCCACAGCTGCCCACCCCAAGGTCTCAGACCTTCTACCACAGGGTCTGTTGTGCTCCTGTGCACCCGGGGTCAATGGATTCATTGGGAACATTGGAGATAAGTCTTGTGAGCCTCCTTCAGGCCTGCTGACTGCTGGCAGGTAGGGAAGGAGTTGACGCTTTTCTCTGAGCACCTGACTCCGTGGGCTGACAATGTGGATGGGCTCATGCAGGCCACCGTCTTTCCCAAGTAAGCATCTTCCTTTACCTGTAGTTCGCTGAAGTGGCAAGAGGCTTTGCCCTTGTCAACTGGGCAAGGGACACATGGACCATTGGGCACCATCTGGCAGATTCAGTGTTGGTAGTAGAAGGCAGAAGGCATGAGACAGAGACACGAAGAGAACCGAGAGCCTCTGAGGCCCAGCCTGAGAGCTGGGGCTAGGTTGCTTCTGCCATATTTACTGGCCATATTAACTCCTCTTCTCCTTTCTCTGACCATATGTCTGGTAGAAACAAGTTAAGGGAGGAAAGATTTATTTGGGTTCATGGTTCACAGGACACAGTCTGTCATGGCAGGAAAGGCATGTCACTGCAGAGGGCTGTTCTACAGCAGTGGAAATTTTCATCATGGGCTTCTTTCCTGGCAGTGGCAGACTGGAAACAGAGTGCCCAAGCCGAAAGTGGGTCTGGGCTGTGATCCTCAAAGGCCTGACCCAGTGACCCAGTGACCCCACTTCTGCCAGTCAGGCCTCCAGCTCCAGAGATTCTTCAACCTCCCTGTGTAGTTTCACCAGCTGGGGACCAGGTGTTCAAAAACATGAGCCCTTGGAGGACATTTCAGGCTCTGGCCACAGCACTACCTGAAGCCACAAGGCCAATCAGAACTCAAAAACATTCAACAGGAAGATACACTTTGCCTTCTGAGGGGAGGAGCTACAGAGTCCCATTGTGGAGAACTGTGGTTGTGGGTGGAAATGGTAAGTTAGAAGCCAATGGAGATAGGTGGGGCTGAGCAATCAACAACTCTAGAAGAGAGAAGTAGATGAGGAAACTAGCCAGAATGAGCTGTACCGAGGGTTTTGAAGGTATTGTAACGTCCTGACTGCCTGTCGGGAGCAGAATTTGGCCTGGTTATAGGAATGGTCCACCTCTGAACAGCCAGGTTGCTTTGGAAAGTCACTGAATACACCTTAGCCTTTATTTTCCAATCTGTAACATGAAATTGCAGTTCATATCTTCTATGGCGTATAGATATGAAGTATCTGCCCACAGGCCCACATTTGAAAGTTAGCTATTGGATCATGAGAAACCTGATCTATTCAATGGGTTAAGATAGCAAAAGATCCATTATTGAGAGGTGATGGAAACATGGTGGTGGGGCCTACTGGAAGTAGTAAGTGTCTAGGAGCCGCCCTTGGGGACTTTGCCATTTTTTCTCCTTTTTCTGTGTAGTGTATGCATGTGTGCACATGTGTGTGCAGGAGTGTGACTTGTACAGGCATGTATGGAGGCCAGAAGCCAATCCTGGTATCTTTTTTCACCTTTTTTCTTTTCTTTTTTCTTTCTTTCTTTCTTTCTTTCTTTCTTTCTTTCTTTCTTCCTTCCTTCCTTCCTTCCTTCCTTTCTTTCTTTCTTTCTTTCTTTCTTTCTTTCTTTCTTTCTTTCATCCTTCCTTCCTTCCTTTCTTCCTTTTTTTTGAGGCAGGGTCTCTCACTTAACTTGGACCTGGTTGGTTCAACTAGGCTGTCAGTGAGGCCTTGGACTCTGCCCATCTGACT
This sequence comes from Chionomys nivalis, assembly GCF_950005125.1. Lineage (NCBI taxonomy): Eukaryota > Metazoa > Chordata > Mammalia > Rodentia > Cricetidae > Chionomys > Chionomys nivalis. The sequence continues at coordinate 1,542,599 of NC_080093.1, read as the reverse complement.
GATGGTACTGGGGTTACATGCATGCTCTGCCATGATGAGCTTCTAATGTGGGTGCTGGGCATCGAAGTCAGGTCTTCCTGCTAGTACAGCAAGAACTCAGCCATCTTCCCAGCTCCAGAGGTGGTTATTTCTTACTCAGGGTCTTTCTCTGTCTCTTTCTCCTTCCTGACTTCCATTAAGTGAGCAACTTTGCAGCATGCTTCTGCCATCACGATGCTCCCTGCTTCATCATGTGTTCTGCAGTGGACTGAACCCTCTGACATCATCTTTTCTCCTTGTTTACCTTAGCTATTTGCCACAGTGATGGGACTAAAGCATGGGTTCAGAGGATCATTGTGAGGAGCATGAGTCTGATACAATGATAAAATACGCCTAATATTAATCCAAAAGCTGTTGTAGCAAATTACAGTATACATAGCAAAAGCAATAAATAATAATGAGCAATTAGGATTTCCCACTTGCAAACAGTCCTGGAATTTTCTCTCTTGGAAGTCAAAGAGCAGCAAAGTTCAGCATTAGAATTGGCCATAGGTCACTTGAGCCCCCCTCCCTGGCTTCACATGTCTCAGAGGGCTCAGTTTGGGTGGGGGTAACTTTAGCTCCACTTCTAGCCCTGGCCCTTGATACAGTGCCATGGAGAAGAGGGCTTATCAAGGGAGCAAGGTGGCTCTTCTCTAGGCTCAAGAGAGCCTCTCTAGTTTTGATCCCCACAGTCTAGTGTCTCTGGGTTGGAACAATCAGGAGGGTGACCAGGAAATACATTAGACTTCTTGCCCAGCAATCCTGAAAATAGCCTACACTTAAGTATTATAATATGGTGGCCACCAGACACACATGGCCCCCGTGGCTAGTATGAAATAGTCATTCTATTCAGAAATGAATAACTCATGTAGCCTCACATGGCCAGTGAGTCCTATATGGGAGAACTAAGTTCTAGACAGATAGACCACTACTACCAGCCATCAGCTGAAAATGTTTGGTAACCTTGTTTTGGGCAATGTGGGAACCAGGTGTAGGTTGTCTGTAGGGGCTCAGCTGACTCCAGAACCCAGAGAAGCTTGGTTTTTCTGTCTCCTTGCCTGTTTCAACTCACTTGTAGCTTCCAGAAAGGCCTGTTCCCTCATTCTACCATGTGCCAAAGAGAAACAGCCTTAACAGTCTCTCTGAAGACAAGGCAAGAACCCACGTCCTCCCAGTGTGGATAATGGTTTTGTAAGTAAACGGTCCAGTGTGAGCTGGGGGACATTACGACAGCTCAAACATCTTAGTGTGTACATACACACATGTTTACACACTGGCACATGCACAGACACACACATGCATGCTGGTTCACACACACACATACTTCCTTTGGGAAAGAAGTTGTTCTCGGAAAGCTGAGGCATGAAGCCTTAGTATGGAAAAGCAGATGGGTTTGCTTTGGCCTTAACTGGGTTCTAAAAGATGACAAAGCAAAACTGCCTCGGGGTCTGCTTTTGAAACTCACAGAGAAATTTATTTAAGGGCCTTCCCTAAGTACCCACAGAATGCTGAGCCAGGACTGGATGGTGGCTTCTGCTTAGACACCTTCCACTCCCACCCCACCCCGCCATGGCCTTTTAGGTCCAGCAGCGCTAGGTGGCCCAAGCCATTTCCAGTCTTTGTGCACATGCTCGGTGAAAATGCCATCCTTTGTCCTCTCTTCCATCTTTTGGTATTCGGAGATTTTTTTAAAGTTGGGTGATCTTGCAGGCTTCTCATGTCCTTTAAAGCACAGATTTCTTTCTGGAGCCTTCCACGAATTGACTGCAGTCAACCAGTGACTCCTCCACGGGCTTGCAGCAATGGCATGGGTGAGATTAGCTTTCTGCTATCACCGTAATTTACAAGGCTCACATCACCATGTAACAACTTGGTGATTACATGGAAAATATCGTATAAATACACAGTAATTACAAGTTCATGCAGATTACTTGGGATATACATTTGAAGTTACCGAGTAGTTCAAAGATTAATTATCCTGTAACTGGCAGTATTTAAATCATTTTTCCCCCCTCATATACGGATACATCGAGGTCGACTTCAAGGCAGCCTAGGACAGGAATGCCATGAGTATGATCTGAAAAGAAAAAATGAAATTTGACAGGCATGGATTATTTAAAGCATGCATATGGGAGCCGCACAGCCACTGCTCTTTGATGCAAATCGTAGGGGAAGGAGCAGGGGGATGGCGTGGAGGGAAAGGTGCTGACCAAAGTGAGGGCTTCCTGCCGGGGACTTGAAATTTAAACAAATAAGCATTTAAATGGCGGCTCAGCATTACGTTCAGAGCTGCGTGCATTAATGTCAACATCTGGTACCAACATTTTGACAATTCTATTAAAATGCCCTAGCATTCCCTATCTAACACCTGTTAGCTCTAATTTTCTTTCCTGAGAAGCACACCAGTAGACAGGGTAGATTCCAAACCATTTATCACTTTTAAAGTGCTTCCATATGTGTGCTGGACCCAGGCTGGCCCTAGGCAAACGTTTTCCGAATGCATTAAAATTCAGGACTATTTTTTTTTAAGTGTAGACACCAATGTTTCATTGAATTCATGTCTGGTAATTATTAGCTTAAATTATGGCTCACACATGACAAAGTGGACCATGAATTAAAAGGCGCACGCACACACACACACACACACACACACACACACACACACACACACACGCCATACTCTTCAATAGATGCTCTGGAGTCATACATGCACGTTATTGAGATGTCAGTCAGTAACCATTACGCAAACAATGCTTCATGGAGGGCCCTGGTAAGAGGCCTGGGGTTCCCGAGAGACCATCTAAAAATGTCAAAAATGTTACAGTATAAATGAATGACATCAACAAGATGGCGTATGCTTGAGATGCAAAGCTATTAGTTAATATATTACAAGTTTCAAACCTCTAAGCAAAACAGGCAGTATAATTTTCTTTTAACAAAGGGGTGCAGATAAGATCTAACCGATTCCCAGACAATGCAATCTCTCTGATTTGGAGAGGGCCTTCAGCAGGCTGGGAGGGTGGGATGGTTTATGGAGATTCAGGGGCTTGCAGAGTGTGCTCATGGAGCTTGGGTCTGCCTTGGGTGGAAAAGATGGGTGGAAAGTGAGGTTCGGATATGCCAGGGGATCCTTTTCATGATGATGTCTGGCTGCTCCTTGCTGTGTCTTTTCATAAATAGAGGAGATTCAATAGAATCTGTTTTTAAAGGAAAGCAGGTGCTTGAAGAAAGGCACTGGGAGCAGAATTATTGAACAGGTAAAAGTCCACTCATGCTTTCCCAGGGAGCCTCTTAAAAGTAGTGACCACATAGCGTACAGTTTTTTTCAGATTCTCCTGTCCCCTGCCCCTGACAAACCCACACGGAAAAAGGAAGTTTTAAGTAACTACCAAACACACATAGGAAAAGAAAAGATTGTAAGCAAAGGCAAAAACCACAAACAAAAGACTTCCATGTACTTGGGATGAAGGATTCCATCGGAAATACAAGAAAATATTAAGACGGCGAGGGAAGAAGGTAGAGAAACCCAGCGTCACCAAGCCCTCAACGTAAAAGACTCAGCAGACAGTTAAAACGTCTGCCCCTGTACACACACACACCTACACGTTCACACTTCCTCTGTTTACTAAATAACATTTCAGCACAGTTTTCATCTTATAAGGAAAGTGTTTGAAACTCGGAATAAGTGCACTTAATTAAAGGGAGGCTGTGAAAATGTGCACTAATCTGATATGACTAATAGCAAGTGCATGAAATTGCTAATTAGAATTTCATTAAAGGTGCTGCTTTATCAGACTGTGAAAATCACAACCTTTAAAATTCTTTCAGGAGAGCTTAATTCCTTTTCAAACAGAAATATTCTTTAAAGACATTTGATTTGTTCTGAAGCAATGCGTGGTTTCGGCTGAAACTAAAAATGTCTCCGATATTCCAGGAGGCGACATCAGAGTAGGAATCTAAACCTGGGACTTTGTTGTCTTTGCCTGACAAAGCTACTCACGCCACCTCCACAGATGATTGTTCAAAAACCAGGCATAAAAAACCCAAGTAGGGCCAGTTTGTTCCACACAGAATATCCATTCTGCTGAAACCAACCTTTAGTCTCTCCTGGAAGAGTAAATAGAAAGTCTCTTTAAACATTTTAAAATCACTAAAGGAAATGAAATTTAATTTTTTTTCACATGCATTTTTTGGGAGAGATTAAAATTTACGCTTTATATCTCTGTTTCTAAAAATATTTATTTTTTGAGATTATAATATAATCACATGCATTTTTAAAAGTAAAGAACATTTGCAATAAAGTGTTTTTTCCTTAAGAGAAAAGGCAATTCTGTTTCTGTCCTTATCAGATAGTAGTAACCTCTACTCTTCTCTCTCTCTCTCTCTCTCTCTCTCTCTCTCTCTCTCTCTCTCTCTCTCTCTCTCTCTCTCTCTCTCTCTCTCTCCCTGTAAAGAAAATCAACCTTTTAAACTAGAGCTACCCTTCACATGTAAAGTTGCACTTTCTGAGTCGGAAGCTTCCGGCATCATCACCATGTCTTGGTTTATTCCTTCCCAGGCCTGCTATCCTCATTGCATGGGTTTGTATTTCCCATTTTAATTACCCCCTGCACTGGGTCCAAACTTCAGGTCAGTTCTTACCAGATTAATAAATTCCCTCTTTTAATTTTGCTCTTTTTTTTTTATTTTCAGCCATTTATCTGCATTTTGAAAATATAAAATTCCCTCTGTGCTCCAGCTTCCTGTGTGGCCAGTGATAGTTTTGCTGCTTTCTGTGTATCCCCTCTTTGACCTCACAGGTAGTGACAGTGTTCTTTCGTATACTCACCCTTAGCTGAACAGTGACATTTTTATTCCAAAAAATATATAAATAAATGAGACAAAACAAAAGACTCATTAGTAATCCTGTATATTAGAGTCCCTCAGAACATCATTTTACTTGACGTTCACAGGGTTAAATCTCAGCCTTGCCGACTGCTCTGAGCACCGCTTGTGACCGTGGTGCTATGATTTCAGAATCAAATCTTCTAAATACACTTCAGATCTTGAGTTAGAAGCTCATCAGTCATGTTCAGGTGACTATCGCTTCTAAAAGGGGAAAAAGTGAAATTGGAAGTAACTTTATTTGTTCTGATTTCCTTCGACACCTAAACAAATCTCAAGTGGGTTAATGACAGTTTGGTTTGATTTTGAGTTCAGCTGAATGAATTTTCATGGCATTTAGATAATTTATCACCAATGCAAGGCAGCAGGTGAAAGACTACGTTTTTTTTTTTCCTCTTTCCAACATTTGGGGGTACATTTGTACAATAAGAATAATGATTTGAAAAAAATGGGTCTAGACTGAAATGAGAGAAAATTATGCTCCTTAGCTGTCGTCTGGAGTCCAGAGCGGGTGTCAGTCTTGCTCTCCGTGGCCACTGCAGTCAAACAAAGCTGCTAATTCGACTGTTTTAGGTTTCAAACTGGAAAATATTGTTCTAATGTAGAAACAATGGGGTCCTTGTCCCTGTGAGCACTCGGCCGATTCAGATGCTTTACTGCATGCTTTATGCAAAACAAATGACAAGAGATGGCAACTTAATTTCTGTCAAGTCAGTCACAGAGAGAACGTGACACAAAATACAGCAGGCTGGGACCCCACTTTCTCTGTCAATAGTTGAATTAGCAGTGGCAGAAATAAAATAGCATAATATTCAATTGCCTTCCTCGGATCCCCCGCTCTCTCAGAGTTTGCCCACCGCCACCACCAGGCGAGAACTCTCCAGTTGCCCGCGCCGGACTTTGGGATAGAAAAATCCCAGAGTCACATAACTAGGGTTCTGAGTCCAGGATTTGCTCATCTCTGGGGTCCCTGAGGGGGTCAGCATGAGATACTCTGGTGGCCCGGGAAGATGGATCTGAGGATGGCAGGTCCCTTGCTGGTTCTGTGGCAAGGTCACCGAGCTTTGGGTTCCTCACTGGGTAGCATTGCATATTTTACTCTCTGGCTTCAGTTTGCTTAACTAGAGGGTGTTGACAATGAGGACTTTGCACTCAAAGGCCCAGAGAGCTTCCAATGGTGCTTGGTAGAAATTAAACAGTTAGGAAAACTCATTTTCCACTGTCCCTGACTTACCCAAACATGGCCCTGCCTCAGAACCTTGTCTTTTCAGGCATAGCTTGTCCCTTGATTAGGTCTTGTGTCTGTCCAGCTGTCACCGCCGAGAGGTCCTCCATGGCCACCTCACCATAGTGAGGCTGTTGCTCTCCTAATACATGCTCTAACATAAACGACCTTGTCTTTTTGTTTAGCACTATTGTCTGTCTTCTCTCCAGAAGAGGGACAGGTTCACCAAAAGTCATCACCCCTTCAGTCAAGGCTGGGTATGTGAAAGGCAGTCGGCAAATCATGGAGGGTGGGTGAGGTCACACCGGACTAGGCTAAAAGCATTGTCTCTAAGCACCAAGGCCTGCCTGCCACTCAAGGCTGCACGTGAAATCGTCAACTTGGAGATCACCTATCTTCGAATGATAACAGTTGCGATTCCCTCCAGAATGATGCCAGACAAGTGGAGAGTTTTCTTTTTGCAATCAGCATCTTTCCACCTTGCCTGGCGTCATGAGAGGAGCTCTGTGAAGGGTCCTTCTGCTTGACGAGTCTGAGGACGGTCCAAGGGAACTCGTGGGTTTCCTCCTGCCTTCCTCCATGTTTGAGAACTGTATTGGCTCTGGATCAGCCCAGACCTCGGCCTGCAGAGCCCTGTAGGGCCTAGGAACTCCATCCCCACTCCCAGAGCAGCAATGCTCACTTTCAACATTGCACCTTGAGTGTCCCCCTGGTGACACACCCTAAAGCTTTAGCCCTAAAACTCTGTGGCAGAAGCCTCTTTTGATCCTAGATCGGCCTTACTTAATTTGACCTAGGGCACAGAGTCGTGTCTTTACTTCCTCTTCCCTGAAGCCAGCTGCCCAGACTGGCTCCTTTTGGACTAGCCCGGCCGATCGGAGGAGGAGTTCGCACCAGCTGCCGGCTTATGGAACCAGCGCCCACTGGGGCTATAACAGCCTAGTGTCCAATGGGTGTGGCGATGCACAAACTGGTCAGAGCCTCTGGATCTCCATGTCACGGCTAGAACCAGGGCCTGAGTATTTCTGGAAGGCCTGGCCTTGCTCCACATACCACGCTATTTATTTACTCTGTGGGATTACTGTGGACAATGGCCACCCTTGGTGGCGCCTCCTAGTTTGAAGCCCTATTTTGAGAAAGAATTTGTGGGAGATCCCTGGCTATCTACCCAGAGACCCAGAACTCCCAATATGGAGGTCATTTATGTATCATGGAGCGGTTGCTTAGCAGCTCCCAACTCAGCGGAGGGAGTTGGAGACACGAATATGGTCACAGCTGAAGCAGGCTTCCACTTCTCCTGTGTCAGGAAGTGTGCTTAACTTGTACAGTGCACTTTGTGTAACACATAGCTATCAAGGTGAGCCCTCTCTGGTCACATTATGTAGGAGGAAACTGAGGCACAAACTATACTCAGAGTTTTCTAAAGATGCCTGTGGGGGACATGGTGGGGTCTGGTCTTGGAAGCAAAGCCAGAGATATGTTTCCCCCTTAGTCTTGGATTCAACAGGCGATGATGTTCTGTCTCTGTGAGTTTCCAGGAGGGTGAGACACAACTGCTGTTCTTTAGAGGCTCAGGACCTCGGCAGCGAGGAGAGATATGGGTGGTAGAACTTCATGCGTGGCGTTACCTAGAACAGCTCATTGCGTACCAAGCCCTGCCCCAGCTACTTTGCTTACCTTCCCTGATGCTGGGACATTTGCAGTAGCCCTGAGAGGTGGGAAGAAGCATCACCCCCAAATGGATGTGAAGGGCTAGCCACTCATCACTAGTCTCAGAGCCTGTGAATGGCAGAGCTCAGGTAGGAGGACAGGACCCCAGCTCCAGGTCTACACACTGCCTAACCATCTCTCAGTGGAAGGGATCCAGCTGTGGTGGCTCACCGACAGCTGGGTTGACCAGGTATTGCCTTGCTGCCCACACTCTGACAGAGGTTCCTGTCTTGCCCAGTCCCGCAGCTGTTCAGTCCCAAAGAAACACACAGAAGTCTACTTTAATTATAAACTGGTTTCCTATTTGGTCAGGCTTCTTCCTAATTAATTCTTACATTTTAAATTAGCCCATTATTCTTGTGTATGCTAGCCACATGACTTGGTACCTTTATCAGTGAGGCATTCTCATCTTGCTTCCTCGGCAGCTGGATGATGACTGAAGACTGACTCTTTCCTCTTCCCAGAATTCTCTTGTTCTGGTTGCCCTGCCTCTACTTCCTGCCTGGTAGTCCCACCTATACTTCCTGCCTAGCAACTGGCCAATCAGCATTTTGTTAAAATACAAGTGACAGGGCACCGACCGTTGTCCCACAACACTCCTCACCCCCCTACTCTTTTTTTCAAAACAAGAACTCTGAATCGAATCTCCTTTGTTTAGCTTTTCTCCTGGACATTATCGATTACAACTTGTAACCAACATTCTAAACAAAGGCAAACATCCATAATTCATTTTTTGGGAATGTGGGCTTGTTTTCCAGACTAGTTCTTGCTGACTGGGGATGCTGATTATCTTATGGGGACCTAGAGAAAATTTAGGATTATAGTCAAGTACTGAATGGAGTATTCTGTGAGGCTCGATCATCTCAGCCAGCAGTCTTGAGGCTGTTCTGGATGTAGAACTCAGAGGAAACTCCAACAGAAGTCCTCTGAAATGTTGGATCATCTGGACCATCTTTTCCTACTGGAAATTCTTCAGGGAGTCTTCCTTGGTCAAACCTAATTTTTCTTAGCTCGTAATGAATCCAAAGCCTCTCATTTCCTGTGGAAACAAAAGCAAAACCTCTTCTCCAAATTAACATACCTTTTGACTTAAATTTTGAAGTCGAGGCATTTTCAAAATATATATGTTGTATTAATCCAGCAGCATTCATAATCAAATATATTTTAGCAGCTTTTGCTCCTTCCTCAGCCATCAAACAATTCAAAGACAACACAATAACATACAGTATCCAGACTCTCTGTGTATTTTTCAACTTTACGTGGCTTTATTTTAAACTCTAATTCTTTTATTTTTATTTTTTTAGACTAGGTTTCTCTGTGTATCTTTGGCTGTCCTGGCACTCACTCTGTGACCAGGCTGTCATTGAATTTACAGAGATACATCTGCCTCTGCCTCCCAAGTGTTGGGATTAAAGATGTGTGCTACCACACCCAACTACTCTCTTTCTTTCTTTCTTTCTTTCTTTCTTTCTTTCTTTCTTTCTTTCTTCCTTCCTTCCTTCCTTCCTTCCTTCCTTCCTTTCTTTCTTTCTTTCTTTTTTATCTTAAGGACTTTATCCTTTTTCTTTTTTTCTCCCAAGCCTACATATATTTTTAAACATACTGTTAACCATTGAAACGTTTTCTTCATCTGAATTTGTCTTTACTGTATATCTCTCTTATTCTGACCAAATGTATCTTTAATTTGCTAAGCGATATGGCAGAATTAAAGCCATAGCTTTGACGATTGGATCTATCCCATTCCTTAGCTTTCTGAGAGTCTAGCCTACCAGCAGAGCTACTGGCTGGAGCTGTGTTTATTGCCACAACTCTATGGCATTTCAAGGTCCCTGCTGCCACCAAGAAGCATGCTGTAGGCTATTCATAAACACCATTTAGGTGTTTCCTCTTAAAAGAGCTGCAAGGTTTTTGCTGCTAAAGCTGAGTCAGAAAGCTTCTCTTAAATGAGGTGCACATGCCTCTATCAAACAGAGCCCACCTGAGAAAATGCTACCAAGAAGCCAAGAATTTAACTGTTCTTTTTTGTGTCTAGAATTCCTTCTCAAAGTCTCTCAGGTTTTATGTGGATGCAGTTGTCCATGGTGGCATCATTTGTTGACAGAGGTTTCTGTCCTGCCTGTTCAGTTCCAAAGAAACACATAGAGGTCTACATTAATTATAAACTGGTTGTTCTATTAGCCAGTCTTCTTATTAATTAATTCTTACATCTTAAATTAGCCTATTATTCTTGTCTATGTTAGCCAGGTGGCTTGGTACCTTTATCAGCAAGGCATTCTCATCTTGCTGGGTGACAATTGTAGACTGACACTTTCCTCTTCCCAGAATTCTCCTGTTCTGGTTGCCCTGCCTTCTACTTCCTGCCTTGGTCACCCTGCCTGTACTTCCTGCCTGGCTACTGGCCAATCAGCATTTTATTAAAATAATGCAAGTTACAGGATAAAAGACCATTGTTACACAGCATCAGATAATGTTAACTGAACCCCTCTGGGATTGCTGTGCCTGAAAGGACATCACAGAGGACAAGATCAGTGCCCCCTACCTTTTAGAGCTATTACTGTGTGTGTGTGTGTGTGTGTGTGTGTGTGTGTGACATCAGCTGTCCTCCTCTGTCACTATTAACCGTAGTGTTTGAGACAGGCTCTCTTACTTATTGAACCTGGAGTTCACTGATTGGCTGGATTGACTGGACAGCTGTCTCCAGGAACCTTTTTATTGGCTTAGTGGTGGATTACAGGCACATACCCCTGCTCTTGGCATTAATGTGGGTTCTAGGGATCAAACCCAGTTTTCCATGCTTGTGTGGGAAACACTTTAGTGAGCAAGCCAGCTCCCCAGCTCCAACATTTTTTATTTTTCTTCGTTTTGTGGTTTTGGGATTAAACTGAGGGCTCCACTCAAGCTTGGGGAGCCCTGTACCCCTGTCTTCCAGAAGCACTTTTAGTCTTCCTTTTAAGACAGGATTTTATTTGGTTTCCCAAGCCAGCCTTTAACTTTCCCATAGCCCAGGCAGGTTTCAAACTTGCAATCTTCCTGTGTCAGCCTCTCTAAGTATAGTCCGTGTACCCAGATCTGGCTTGATCTTTAAAGACTAGCTAGGTACAAGGAGAACCAGACGTGTGTCTGTGGCCCCCAGGTGCTTTGCTGCATGACTTTGGTCTCTGATGAGCATCATGGAGTGTGGCCAAGTTGACCTGCTTCCAAAATTATGTCCCCTAGTCTAGGGCACATGGCCATGGCAAATGAAGAGGACATCGAATTAATTGCAAAATGGCTATAATGAACAGATCTCATTGGATAGTACAGATGGTTAATTTAATCTATTATCACCGTCATCACCATCGTTAGACTTTTTTATTAAGAAGGATGTACTCCAAGGCTGCTGGGCCAACCCTCAGATGACTCCATGGCAGAACTCCCACTGAGTCCTCATGTAGCCACCCTGGCCTTCCACCCATTTTACAGGTCACAAAACCGTGTGTGTGTGTGTGTGTGTGTGTGTGTGTGTGTGTGTGACATCAGCTGAGGAGAAGCAACCCAGGGTAGTAAATGGTGGAGTCAGGCTCGGTGCCACGTCTTCCTGGCTCCAACCGAGTGTCTTTGCTGCAGCTCCACAGACTTCACCAGGGGATCTGTGTAAAGGGCTTCCCAGCCCTCCTGAATCAGAGCCTCGGACTTTAGCTGCATGGTGGTCCAGAGTGAGTAGCCCCTCCCGCATTTTGCCATGTGCCACCCTTCTTGTTCTTGGAAGTCCCCTCTTCAAATACCCAAGTGAATGTCTGGGGGACAATTTCATATCCTGTCTACCCACCCTCCAGCTTGCTGCTCTTGTGTTTAGAACCATTCAACCTCTGGGGCCCTTGCCTCCACGAGAGAATGCTTTGGAGGGCCAGAGTGACATGTCTATGACAGGCACATGGCCTTGGTTCCTTCCACTTTCTCAACATGCTGTTAACACCAACATTCAAGTTGATTTTAACTTACACATCAGGGTGGCGAGAGCGTGGCATTGAGATATCACCTTCATGAAACCATCTGGCGCACTGAACACTACAGGAAAGATGTCAGTTGACCTCAGCTTATAGTGCCATCCTACAGAATGGTCTGGCAGACTCCAAACCAAGTATTGGGATGTAGCTCAGTGATCAATCTGGCTATCATGTATAAGACTCTGATTTAATTCCTAGTACTACCAAAACAAAGACTAAACAATACTCCATGTCATATAAACCATACTTATAAACCATATATATACCTACGTATGTAGCTTCTAGCTGTCCTTTATCATCTAGGACTAGCAGGGCTTGGGCATGTGATGGGAGAGGCAATGCACAAAAGGGACACGGACTCAAAGCTACGGGACTGCGGATGGTGTCTAGGTGGTTCATATGGGGGCCATAGAAAATGAAGCTGGAAGGAGAGGCAAGGCTGCTAGGGAAGCTTGTCCTGACACACTCTTTCAGTGATGGGTAGTGCGTGTGTTGGGGATCTCAAAATATCACATCACTTAGTGATGTCATGGCCATCGTATTTGCTTATGTATATTCACTGATGTCTTCATAGCCACAAAATCTTAGCGATACACTTCCCAGACTGGATGTCTGTTGTTAAGTGACTCATGGCTACTTAACAGGTTGAAGGGAGCCACTGAAGGCTTTTGAGCAGGAGAATGCCATGGTCTAAGTAACTCTAGATGGAACCCTCTAGGTGCAGAGGTAGAGAACGGCCAGAAGTTGTCTCTGGTAGTATGGATGAGGAAGACAAGCAGGGTGCTCATGGAGGGGGACTCTGTGGACCTGGCAATCTGTGAAGTTCATAACGCACAGAGTGGGCTGCACAGACCCTCAGCGAGAGTCAGTACAATGGCGACATCCATTCCATGTCCAGCTGTCCACCTGGCCTATCTTTGCAGGTCCAGCCTGGGCTTCAGCCTCTTCATGCACCATGTGACATCAGCAATGATTGTTGCAGCAAGGTAGAGTTATAGGGACCAGGCTCCTTTGGGGCCTGGGACCAGGGACCCTGATGTCCTCAGGGTGGCAGAGCTCTTTGCCTTCAGAAACCGGTTCCAGGATACGGTATGCTTAGAGGGCCAAGGAAGGCAGGCTCGTTCTGGACTCACATACATGTTTCTGAAATGCAAGCCACACTGGCGAGAGCTGGCTGTCTGTCTCAGGCGAGCTTTCCCTTAACCTTTGCTTGTAATCCTGCAAGCCCACCTAATCAATTGAAGATCATAAAATATTAGACTTAACGCTGCAAAGTGCTGCTTTTTAATTCACATAACAAGCTCCTAAATAATTCAAACAGCAAACAGACCCCGCGAGTCAATGGTGGGAGGCGGCTTGGATCAGCAGGAGAGTGTCAACACATGCCACATTTCCCGGATCGACTCCATTTCAAGAACCCTATTAAGTTAATTGCTGGTTTCTGACAGCACAGAGCATGCTGGGAGAAAGCAAGCTTTATTAGCCTCATGGCATCTGGAGGCCTCCACCACTCTGCCTCTACTTGTAGACATTGGGAGTGACATGGAGAAATGCAAATCAAATGAGGAGACCAGAAATGGTTTGAAGGACTGGTGACCATCAGGCTCATGGTCAAAGCCAGAAACTTTCAAGAGTCAATTTGCTTTAAGATTACACACACACACACACACACACACACACACACACACACACTGCTACCACAAGCCAGGCTGCTTATATGTCACAAAGAGTTTAGTAAAGTTTAGTAAGAAGGAAGTCACTGAGGAGTTGCACTGCTTGGTGAGGTACAGGGTATACCTTTAAGCATTAATGGAAGGCAGGGCGCCCTCTCATCTCATCATGAAATAGACTTGCTTGGGAGAGTCTCTGAGTTGAAGGTGAATATCGAGGACTCTTGAAGGTGCCTCGATAAACCCTGAAATCCGTGAAACCAATGTGGGGCTAGAAACAAGTCCCCAGCGTTGGCAGACTGGATAGAGAGAGCATGTGGATCTAGAGATGGGCAGAAAGGACCAAGGGGGGACAGAAGGAGGATAAGACCCTTAGTCTCTGGGATGCAGAAGAGGCCTTCATAAAAAAGATTTACATGGAAGCAAGCTGAGCCTTTGTGGTCCTGACACATGGTAAGTCCCTGTGGGCTGAGGCATCCTGTGTTGGTGGTCTACCACAGGTGTGTCACCATGGTGCTGTTTTTCTTTCAGGCTCAGGATGACATTATAATGGATACAACCAAAGTTCTGTATTGATGATAACTCTAGATCACCCTTTGCTGTGACCCTTTAGTGAGGTTATGCTTTTAGCTCCAGCCCCCTCCCCAGCCATCTCTTCACACACACCTCAGGGGACATCCGCAAGTGTTGGACTCAGATCAAGAACCACTTGGCCAGCTGACCTGTAACAGGATCTCTAAAAAGGATCCCAACATGGTAGCCCCTGCATCCTCTACTCCATCTCAGGGAACAAAGCCCCAGTGGCTAAGGAAAAACACCCATTCCCACACACCCAGGAAGCAGGACGAGATGCTGCCTGCCACTGTCTTGGGTACCATATACAGTCTAAATATATACTTTGAAAATTGAAAAAGGCTCACATATAGAATGTGGCTTGTGGAGGTATAGCTCTCTGAACTTGTCTCTTTAAAGACAAAATTAGCCATGTATTCTCCTCCCTTAAGGAGATACTTGAACATGGCAGCAGATGGGGGATGGAAATTGAAGTGTCTCTCCCAGGCCACCGTACATGAATAAAACAGGCACCATCTATTCCAAGCACTCATTAATAGCTGGTCTCTGAGGTGCCAGAAGCAGCTAGAGGATTTCACTCATTAAAAAGATGCCGAGGTGGAGTTGGCGGCTCTCTGTGCCCAAGGCTGCTGCTGGGGCCTGGGGCCACGCGGGTTTCTCAGAGGCCTGGGAGGCGCGCCTTGATGACGGTTGGGAGCAGTCTGTGAGGTGGGGGAGAAACTCTTCCCGCCTTTTACTCTTACTGGTCTCTCCTCCTAAGCACCCTGGTCTGGTGCTATCTCAAGACACAAGCAGAGAAATGAGTTCTCTTGTCAACTCGGGAAGGGTCTAGGATTCTCAGAGTGAGCCAGAGGACACTACCAGGCCCAGTGACTGTGGGAGGCCTGAGCCTCAGAAGGGTCTGGAAGGTTCTGGACTGTGGGAGGGGCTCCTATCTCACAGAAATCACTTGTGGGTATTTCCAAGGCCTCTGTTAGAAGGCATTTTTCTTTCCACAGTTTTGATTTTTTGCTCTGGGACAAGATTAGTGTGGCTAGTCACAGTATGTTATTCCTGTCCTCACTGTGTGTGTCGGGGGAGGGGAGGTAGGGCTCTGTGCCTTTCTCCAGGCTGCTCCAGGATGGGCACACCTTGGGGCCCCCAGGCTCTTTCAGAACCTCAGGAACCTTTGCACACCAGATCCTTTTTGATAACCCCTGCTTTTGAGTGTGCCAGACCTTTTGATAATCCTCTTGCCTAAGGGACTTCCCACATGGAACATTTTTTGTGACTCTGGGTTCAGGAGTTCTGACCCCCATTAACCCATTTGCATATATTCTTTATGAATGTTAATAGGTTGGATTGTTTAAACAGATATAAAATGACTAAACATTAACATGCTCTCATCAGGGTTGGAAGGGTTGTGAAGCAAGAAAACACACGAAACTTCCGTTTCTCCCGCCCTCTTTTGTCCCCCATTTCTTCCTCACCCGCCTCCTCCCATCTTTCCTTCTTTTTCTCGCTTCTTCCCTCCGTCCTTTTTCTAAGGATACCTGTCATATTCCAGAAAGACTAAGATCTTACTACAGACTTGTACCCACTAATGTGGTAAAAATAATAACCATTGCTGAAAGGGCAAGGAGAGAGAAGTACAGCCAGTTCACAGGCCTTAAAACTCAGCATGCTTTGAGCTCCACAGAGGTCAGGACAGTGTCTGAGAGGCAGCAGGAACTCGCCCTTAATTCCCAAGGGTTGTAATATTGCCACTCAGACTTCATTGGGGGCATAAGGGGGCTTAAGGAGGGGTGCATGGCTTCATACACCTGGGGCCACTGTGTTGGAGTTAGCTGGGTCTTACAGGGTCTTATGATGTTCCAACAGCTACTCATGGAGGTAGAAACGTACTTTGTCAGGCTAGGAGCCTGAACTTACCGCTCTCAGACACAGGGAAAGAAAGTATTTCTAGCTCAATTTCAGGGATTCGGGACGTGCTGCTGGGAGCAGCACTGATTGATTGGTGGAGGAGAAGGGAGCTACTGCATTTGAGTGATGCCATACGACAGTCACCGAGTTGGGAATGACAGGTCACCTGCGACTTTTTTCTGTTAGTGTGTGTGCATGTGTGTGCACGTGTGTGTGCATGAGTGTGTGTGCATGCATGTGTATGTGTGCACATGTGTGTGCACAAGTGCGTGTGTGCACATGTGTGTGTGCATGTGTGTGTGTGTAAACGTGTGTGTGTATGCCTGCGCACGTGTGTGATGTCATGGCACACATGTGGAAGAAAGAGGACAACTTAAAGGAGTCGGTTTTCTCTTCCACTGTGTGGTTCTTGGGGATCATCAGTCTCAGGTCATCAGTGTTGCTAGCAATCACTCTAAACAGCAGAGCTGTCTTGCCACCTTTCTCATGGTTTTGAGTCTCTAAAGCAATAGACTTATCCATCTGTATTGAAGCGCTCTGACTTCATACTCATATATGTGCGCCTGAAAGTGTCTGGGGAGCACTAGGACATGTTAGAACATGTCCCCATGGAAACATGCCATGTGTCATTTTGTCTGGTCCTAAGTTATAGTTGAGGTGTTATGCCAACCAAAGTATTCGAAATATAGACAAGCTACGCCATCTATTTATTTTAAGATAGGAAATGGGTCAAATAAGATGTTGTCTGATTGAACCCAAAGCCTGGGCCCCCAAACCATTGTAGATGCCAGGCAAAATGAGGAGCCAAGGTTAGATTTGAAGGATGAGGGGTTCCTTCAGGCAAGCATGGTAACCGGGCCTCCTTTTTTCTTCCCTTGCACCTCTCTCTCTGGCAGCAGCTGTAAGCCGCCTATGCAGCGGACACTCTGTAAATTAAGGTGTGACCAGCAGAGCACGCCCACCCTTGCATGGGTGGAGCAGCCTGTTCTGTTCCTCTCTGGAGCTGTGGGTTACCTGTTTACCATGGTAGCCAGACATTCTTCTTCTGGTTCGCTGATCTCCCCAGGCCACTCACCCACATTTTATATTTTCTGATTGGCCCTGTTACCTGACTGCTGCCTGGGGCATCATTGTATCTCAGGAGCCAGCCTCTCAACCTTTAGACCCCAGGCCAGAAGCTAAGAATATCTCCCAGAGTATTCCCCAACACTTACAGCAGATGTGCCCACAAATTAGCTGGTCCCAGTGGTGGGGCCTAGAGGAGGAAAGGGCACATTGTTGCTAAAAGCATTACATACTTAATTTGCAAATTACATCATACGCTCAGGCACAGGTCAGTGTTCTGGGAGCCTTTTTCAAAAACAGACAAATAAAGCTCCTGACTTTGTCTTTTGCAGAGAAGGTGGGAGAGACAGGAGGGAACCAGAGTGGACATACCAGGCAGATGCATTCGCAGGTGAGGTCAACATGCTCCTGCTTGAGAAAGATGGATACATGGGCAGAGTACCTGCTCTACACCTTACTCTCTCCCCTTCCAAATCCAACTTCATGGCATGAGCACTGCCAGCCTCATCTTCATCCTAGAGGCAGGAAATGGGGTCTCATGAGGTCTCCTGTATTCCTTGCCCTACCATACCATGTGACACAGAGCAAGGCCTAACCTCTAGCACAGGTCCCCATGCCTTGTCACCAAGCAGTGCTCACAAAGGGGTAGATGACGATGACATGCGTGTATTTGTCCAGCTATGTTTACAGGAAATCACTAGGTCACAGTCTGGAGGCTTTATTGTGTAAGGGAAAGCTGTGGAAGCCATGTGAGGTTAGAGCAAGACTGTATAAACAGGAGCTTTTAGTGCCAGGTACAGGGGGATGTGGGGAGCACACCTGTGGTCCCAGCACTTGGGAGGCTGGGGAAGGAGGAATGAGCTTTTAAAGTTATTCTCTATCACACAGCAAGTTCAACATGAGTGCCCAGTGGTAAACAACATGAGACAACTCCAAGGGCATAGCTCAGTGGGTGAAGTGCCTGGCCAGCTAATGTGAGAGTGCGGTTTGATCCCCAGAACACATGTTAAAAGGGCAGTGGTATCCCCTTATCTTCTTTTTGTTGAGAAGTAGAAATAGGGGCTCACTGTCCAGACAACCTAACCAATTGGTGAGCTACAGACCAGGGGGAGCAATCCTGTTTCAAATATAGGCATAAATAAATGCATGCATACATACATACATACATACATACATACATACATACATACATGGGAAACTGTGGTTGGCAGCCATGAAATGACATCAGAAACTGTCCTCTGGCCTGTGTACCCCCTTCCCCCATAGATACACAAAAGAAAAACCATGGTTGGAGAGATGGTCCCGTGGGTAAAATGCTGGCTGTGCAAGTTTGAAGTCCTGAGTTTGGGCCCCCAGATGGCTTGAAAAAGCTGGGAATAGTGGTGTTTGTCTGTAACCCCAGTGTTGGAGAGACAGACAGGTAGATGCCAGTGGCTTGCTGTCCAGCCTGCCTAGCAGGAAGGTCGAGCTTCAGGCTGAGTGAGAGACCCTGTCTCAAAAAGTAACGGGGAGACCAATAGAGGAAGACATGCAGTGTTGACCTCTGGCCTGCACACGTTCTCACATGGCAAACACACTTCACACGTATGTGCATAGGCAGGTATGCCCACCTGCCTCACACACACACTTTAAAGCAAAAATCACAACAAAAGAGCAAAGAAAGAATGGCTTTCATATCAAGTCAGTAGAGAAGTGGTAGAAATGGATCAAGTCACTCTGCAGAATATGGAACAACAGCTCCCTCAATAGCAAGATTATCTTAATAGATTGCTGCTATAAAGTGTTGATATGTGTGTGTGTGTGTGTCTGCTATCTTTTTCAATTGCTGTCCTCCATATTATTTTGAGTCAAAGTCTTTCACTGAATTCGGAGCTCCCAGACTCAGCCAGACTGGCTAGCCAGCAATCCCCAGCAATCCTCCTGTCTCCACTGGTATGTGCCACCACATTCGGCTGTGTATGTGGAAGCTGAGGTCACAACTCAGGTCCTCATGCATCAGTCTCTTTGAGGACTAGGCAATCTCTCAGCCAACTGCAGTGTTAAACAAAATCGACTTGAGGGTGATTTTGTGAACAAAGAGGATAATTTCCAGGGTACTTTGATTTTTTAAAATAGTATTAAGTGTCAATAAAGTTAAGCCTTTAAAAAAAAAGCATACACAGAAAAGCAGGGTCTCACTGTGTAGCCCCGGTTGGCCTGGAACTTAGTATATAAACAAGTTTGGCCTTGAACCTATGGAGAACCACCTGCCTCTGCCTCATGATTGCTGGGATTAGGACACGAGCCACCAAGCCTGACTCTCATTTTCTTTCTTAAGATAACTTTTAGATTCAGATTATAAATTGCATTTTTCTGTTTTTTTTTCTGTGTATAATACACACCCCATACATTCACTATTTGCCTAATTCTTACTTCTGTGTCTGGTTGCATTTAGTAATTCATACTGTTGTTAATATTAGTATATTTGTTTAAGACATGGAGATTGGTCTGGTGAGATTGCTTAGTGGGTCAAACCAGTTGCCGTGAAACCCTAATGACTTTGAGTCTGAGAATCCACAGTAGAAGGAGAGAATGAGTTCCTAAAAGTGAAAAGGGGAGAAAGTTGTTCTTGGACAACTCCATGCATGGTAGCACATGGGTGTCCACACTCAAGACACATATATTATTCAGTCACACACAAAATGGCGACAACAAAACTAAAGATTAAATGAACTGTACGAGACCAGTTCTGAAAATTCAAGTAGAGTACAGTGGGGTTAGGGATTCTGGGAAGAAAATACAACCTTGAGTGCCACTGTGTGCCCCTCCAGGGTCCAAGGAACTCTACTCCACCTGTACCTGCTTGTGGTGTGAGTGTGTGTGAGTGTGTGTGTGTGTGTATGCATGTGTGTGTATATGTGTGTGAGCCTCTATGTGCATGAATGTGTGTGCATGTGTATAGGTATGTGTGCATGTGCTTTTGTGAGTGGTGTGGATGTGTGTATGCATGTGTGTATATGCGTGTATGCCTCTGTGTGCATGTATATGTGTGTGTGTGTGATGGGTATGTTTGCATGTGCTTTTGTAAGTGGTATGTATGCATCTTTGTATATGCGTGTGAGCCTCTGTGTGCATGTATATGTCCATGTGTGTGTGTGTATGTGTGTGCCTCTACCCACTTGATCAGCTCGCTCCAGTCCCTCTTTGTGGGAAGCCACTGAGAGACACTCTCAAACCCAAGCTGCCTCTTTCTCCTGTTTTACAAAGCAATGAGATTTACATTTTCAAAAACCCTTTAGATAATCACGAAGCCCAGAAAGTTCCACTCCTCTGAGGTTTAATTAGGAGAAACTGTCTTTCTGGTGCTTCAAGATCTTCATTCTAAATTTCTCAGAGGAAAGGAGAGGTTCACCGGGAAGGAACGAGAGCTGTGGGAACTGTGCACAGCTCTGTCCCTCGCTCTGCCCTGCTGTGAGGACTGGAGACAAAGGCGACTTGCAGGTCATGGAAGTCACACTGTGAGTGTGCTCTATATCATTAGAGCCCAGAGAACGGCCATGATCAGCACGCAGATAGCACATTAGCGATAGATAATAGTGTCTAAATAAACACAGTCAGCTCTCCTCTCTGTCTCTAGACCCAAGCTTATCTATAAATACTCTAATGACGCCTAGCCAGCCAATTACCCGCTTCTTGGAAGAGCCCCTTATTAATGGCGTTGCAGTGAGGGGGAAAAAAAAACATTAATTATTGGACACAGTGGGATCTTTTACGTTCTGTCTGGTCCGGACAGCACCAATTAATGCAACAATTATTATCAACCACCAAGGCAGTGTACTGAGAGCAGCCACCCCGGGCCGGCTTGATGGAGTGGGAAGAGCATACTCAGCCAGGGAACATCACCCACACTCCCTTATAAAGGCTGCCTCTTCATCGTTATGGAGGCTGCTGGAACAAAGCGAAGGGTGCCTGGGGGATGTTATTTTTCTTTGAAGTTTGAGGACAGCACCCCTGGGGGATGAGGATGGGGGAGATCTGTTCCACTGTAGTGCTGGGTGAACTGGACGAAGGATGAGCCACCTTCAGAGCTGCACTACTGACTGGGCTCCTGACATCACCCTCCAGCCCCACTGCTTCAAGAAGTCTCGGTATTTCCAGCCTCAGGACATTTGCACAAGCTAAGCCCCATGCCTCCAAAACCTTTCCCTCCAGTATTAATTAGTTCCTTCTTTTTCTGTTTATGGCACAGCATCTATTACAAATTATATTTAACAGCTGTATTTTATAATCTTATCAGTGTCTCTTTCTTCCACAAGAATGCATAAAGGCAGGGGGTTTGATTTTTTTTTTTATCCATCTACCCCACTGTCTGTGGATATCAGGGGTTTGCTAAATAGTGGATCGATGAAGAAATCCTCATGCAGAAACATATCCAAACTGCCAGGCATCTTGTGAACTAAATCTTTGTCACAGAATTGCACAGAAAAATAAACAAGATAAAGCAAAACAAAACCCCAAGTCCACCCAACATATTCTATTAATGGCAGCACTCTCTCTGGCAGACTGGATAGCCACTCTACCGCCACACCAAGAAAGCCATGACTCGCCTGAAGGGCCCCTGACAAGCCACCCTGGAAAACCAGAGCCTGTGTAAGAAGCCCACAGACCAGCACTTTGAGTTGGTTCCAAAATGAACCTGCCCTACACCAGGTTGGAAGTAGTTACAGGAATTCTGCTGTTTTTCCTTCCCGGTGGCAAGGGGAGATTTGCTTCTGGGAGGCACTAATTATACAGCACTTTGGAAAATTGGCTCCACTGGGGCTTATCCCCCAGAGTCCAGACCATGGCTGAGAGAGGCGGGTGGGCTGAGTGGCCCTTCTAGAGGGAGAATCCAGGAAGAGCCACTAGAAGACTTCCTCTGGGGTATGAACTGTTCGCACGGGTTGGATCCAGTCACAGCCAAGTTCGTGGGGTTTGTCTAACCCCCTGAACCAGAGTATCCGTGCCAACACTGGGGTCTGGCCCATCTGTCCTTAACTGAAATCAGCATCTCCTGAGATTTTCTTTTATTAAAAACATTTGTATGTGCATGTTCGTGTGTGTGTGTGTGTGTGTGATGTGTATATGTAGCCAGAGGTCATCCTAGAGTGTTGTTCCTCAAGAGTCATCTATCATATCCAGACAGGGTCTCTCACTAGATCTGGGGTTTACACAGTGATTAATCCGGTTGGCCAGGGATGGATGCATCTGTCTCTGCCTCCCTGGAATTGGGGTTTGAAATGCGTCACTGAGCTCAGGTTTTTAGCATGGGTTCTGGAGATTGCACTCATGTCTTCATACTTGCCCCAAAATCACTTTACCCACGGAACCATCTTTCCAGTCCCTACCCTAAAATCCCTGAACAAAATTAAAGCTCAGAGGCAGTTGTGGGATCTCTCATCCCAGGGCTGCTGTACAGATGTGGCCATGACAAGCATTCCCATCTCAGGCCTCCTAAACACCCATCATCTGGGAAGGAGCCCCCACAGAAAGCTCAGACATGACAGGGACACTCAGGATGCCCTGGAGGGGGATGTCTTGCCTTCATCTCCCAAAGTGACAATGACCTCACCTCACAGTGATCTCACAGCCTTTGAATGTCTCCAGCACATTTGATCTCCATGAGGCACTGGGGCCCAGCATGGACTGTCCAGCTTCCAAGCTGTTAGGGACACACAGGGTCTGTGATGTCCCCACTCCCTTTTAGTGCTGAGCTCAGTCATGCCAGCAGGGCAGAACTCAGCAGAAGTCAATTTCAGTGCCATGTGTGGTTGAGTTTGTGAGCCTGTTGCTCAGTTCTTAGTGCGTAGGGCTCACAGCAGAGGGCTTTACCTATTCAGAAAGAGCAAGAGTGTGAGTCCCCAGGACTGCAGGGACTGTTGCTCATGGCCTTTCATTTCCCCTAGGAGGCATACTTTAGGTTCCTGCTGGCTTCTGGGGACCCAGGATGAAAATATAAATGTCATCTCACACAGGTGGTTGGAAAGGAGCAGACTGACCGGCTTGGCTTTGAGTTCAGGCTCCCCACCACCAGCTGGGGGATGTAGGGGCACAGTGCATGATACTGAATCCTTTAGTGCTATAACCCTCTTGTGTTGAGATAGATGTGATAGTCACACTACTGGTTCTTTAGGGTGCAGGGTATGCTAACATTGCTGGGACAACATTTACTCCAATGAATATAAGGGTGACTGGCAACAGGTGGGGATCTTCAGAAGGTTTCATGCTACCAGTTATTTGACAAGTTTATCTCAGCATCTATGGAAGCTGTTCAGAGATTTAGGCCTTGGGGACACAAGGTGATGAGGACTGATTGTGTCCCCTGGTTGGTTGCCTGAACACTCATTCTTGAGGTTCGGTTCCTGTCTCCTACCCCATGTGGACAGAACACTTGATAAATGGGGGGAGCCAGGGTAGATGGTGGTGTGGGCTGTTTAAGAAAGAACTGGAGCCAAGATTGTAAGATTGTGTGCCCAGGACAGGGATGGAGAGCCACTAACCATCTTTAAATCCCAGTGACTATAGACACAGAAATGCCCACATCAGGACTATTGAAAACCTCAAATTACAGACTACCAATCAGATGCTTGTTCCCAAGGCTTTGTATCATTGGTATACAGGTGTATGCAGGTGTGTGCAGGTGTGTGTGTGTGTGTGTATGTGTGTGTGTTTGTACACATGAAAGCCAGAGATTACCCTTGTATGTTCTTTCTCAGGTCTCTATCTTTCTGTTTGAGACAACCTCTCACCAGCCTGGAGCATGCAGAGAAGGCTAGTCTGGCTGACTCATGAACTCCAGAGACCTGCGCATTCTCAACATTGAGATTACAAAGGCACGCTACCCGCCTGGCATTTTTACCTGGATTCTGTGGCACTGAGATCATGTCCTCATGCAGGCAAGGTAAGTGCTTTACCATCTGAGCGTCCCCACAGCCCAGGCTGTCAAGACTTTTATGTCCAGTCCCTTTGGAAACTAATGATCGCTGTCTTTATTCCGGGTACCTTTCTGTGTTTATTTTTATCAGCCAATACATAGGAGGCTGTCCTTAAGAGCCATCGTTCAAGTGTGTGTGTCTGACTCATTGAGATTCCCTGCAGCCCTTCAAGTGACAATTACAAATGCCAGATAGTCTCTCTCTTAAGTCTAGCTATCCTGAATGTAGTGCTCAAATTTGAAGATTAGTCTAGGCATTTTGCACGTATGGAATCATTTCAGACTGCATGGGCGTGACTTTGAGATGGGGCCACTTCTTTCCTTGGCTTCTAACTCGTCTTTCTCCCACCTGCCCTATTATTGTCCATGGCTCACCTCTGACATTAATGCTTCTCAGTTTCCCGGAAAGATGAAGAATATGATAGCCATTTAAACAACAAAATGATTTACCACAAGTAGGAACTTCTAGCGATTTCCACTGTTATTCAAGACAAAAGAATTCTTTTTTAAATGGAAACTATAGTTCATCTCTACTCTGATAATGTAAATTTCACACACAGCATGATGCTAATAGTGGTTCTCAGTCCGTGGGCCATGGTCTCTTTGGAAGATGAATGACCCTTTTACAGGGGTCACCCCAAGCCCCCAGAAAACACAGATATTTAAATTATGATTCATAACAGTAGCAAAATTACAGTTATGAAATAGTAATCAAAATAATTTGATGATTGGGGGTCACCAAAATATGAAAAACTGTATATGGGTTCTGAGGATGTTACAATTTGGATCTGGGAGGGCCACCAAGACATATATGGTAAATGCTTCATCCTAGCTTGGTGCTCTTGGGAGACGGTGGGAATTAAGAGGTGGGGCCCACTGAGAGGTCACTGTGGTTGTTGGGGGCATACCCGCTAGGTGGGTGGTGGGACCACCATCTCTTCCTCTGTCTCTCTCTCACTTCCCACCATGATGAGCTATCCACCCCACACTGGAAGCTTCAAAGTCACAGATTTATCCAGTTGTGGACTGAAACCTTCAACACTGTGAACCTAAGTGAACCTTTCCACTTTATAAGTTAGTTAGCTCAGATATTTATTGTAGTGATGGAAAGCTGACCAAAGCAGAATTTTATTAAGAGATTGTAGCAACAGAGGGAAGGCTGCGAAGAGTCTTCTGGTTTGTATGCTGTTACTTTGACAGCCGCTGATCTTCTGTGGCATACTCACACAGGGCACAGGCTTTACCCAATTCCTTGAACCTTGTGCTTTCTTTAATTGGAAATCTCAAGTCTGTGGGCTGTTTGGTGATATCCTAGGACTTTCAGTGCTTCTCTGCTTGTTTGTTTAGCTGCCAGCTTCCGAAGATCTTCTAGACTTCCATTAGGGAGGCTCCAAGCAGGTCAGTACCAGCAGCCTTGAATTCAGGCAGTAGGCCAAACAATGCGTGGAAGAGGTGTTGTGTAGCGGCATTTCATTTGTATCTTAATAAATAAAGCTTGCCTGGAGATCAGAAAAGTAAAACAGCCACACTGGCCAACCTTACAGACCAGCGAGGCAAAGCAACCAGTCAAGGTTTTTACCTTGATCTCAGTCCAAAATTGTCTTAGAAGGTGGCCACTCCACACAGAAAGTATCAAGTAGAGGTAGCTAATTAAATTCAACTTGAGATGACCTATGAGTGAGAAATATTTTATATAACAGAAATAATACAAAGTATCCTAGTCATTTCCTACTTAAATAATAATATTTAGATATATTGGGCTAAATAAAATAGTGTAGTAAAATGTGCCCCCTTAATCTCCCTGTCTTCCTCTACCATTGTTATTAGAAAATTTAATGTAACATATTTTAAATAAAACATGTGGCTCACATTCTAGTTCTATTGGACAGTGCCAAGCAAGGTCACTGAAGGTTCCTACTGAACATGAGCGTTCAGGAGTCTGATTGTTCTCCGTGTCCCCGCTTGTTCACCATGTATTCCTTGAGGCCTCTCTTGGCTCCTGTTAACACAGGACATGGATGAAGCATGAGGAGGGAGCATGCGTGTTTGTTTCTGCTTTTCATTCCTTTTCTCTCAGAACTAACAGAAGACAAATGTGTCACGGTAGAGATAATTAAGGTTCACTTCCAGAATACGATTTATTGACATTTTCTCTCTGAACGAAGACAAACCTTTTTCTTCTTCTTTTTTTTTTTTTGGTTTTTCGAGACAGGATTTCTCTGTAGCTTTGGTGCCCGTCCTGGAACTTGTAGACCAGGCTGGCCTAGAACTCCCAGAGATCTGCCTGCCTCTGCCTCCTGAGTGCTCGGATCAAAGGCGAAGACAAACTTTTGTCTCATTCAGAACTCCTCGGGAATTCGATGTTATACACTACAACCCAGAAAAAAAAATGGCTACTTGAGGCATATTGTTCTTCTGAGTGGTGTTCTTAATACCTCTGACAGCTCCACCACCCGGTCGCTGATAGACTGGGCTCGATTTCCACAAGGGTCTGAGAATAACCCTGGTGCCCTGCTAATTACAGGGTGATCAGAGTCGGAGTACCAACACGGTACTAGCGACTGCTAATTCTGGCCCGTAACTGTGAACATTTAACACTGTCTAATCTCTGTTTCCTCTCACTTTCTCTGCTATGCGTGCCTTTTGTATGCATAAAAATGCAAGCAGACACAAAAGCATCTCTCTCCATGTCAATTCGAACACTTCTGTTTTCTCTCATTGGTCCATAGTGTCAGCTGGAGAGTAAGTACTGACTTTTGCATTCAGAGTTGAACTTTTGCACCTAACTTTATGTGTCATCTAATTCCCCGAAACAGTTTTTCTTCCTCCTGCCTAGCCAGACTGTCTTGGTCTAGTTTTTGCCAGCTCTTTATGCCTTCATTTCCTCGGCTATAAAATGATGATGATGACACTTACCTTGCAGAGATCCTGGAAGCTTGGATAGGTTAATGCAGGAAAGGGTTGAAGAGATCCTGGCCTTTGATAAGGCTAAGCAGCTGTACTGAGTTCATAAGGGCTCCCAGAACAACAACCTCTTCTTCTTTTTCTTCATCTGACAAATGGCTCAGAAAGCTCTGTCCCTAGATTCACATCTGATTGGGAAAAGGGCAGGTCCTGGGTGGCCCTGATGATGTAACACACCTGTTTTCTGCAGATTTTAGCAGTTTGGGAAGTGGCACATTTACTTGCATTTCACTAGGTTGTTGCAATGGGTTTCATCAACCCACAACCTTGGCCCATGGCCAGAAGGAGCATTCATGGCTACTGTGAGCTGCCATCTCCAAGGTGCTACTTCATCAGTCATGGAGAGAGGGTGCATGCCGCTTGGTGATGCTGTGCTGCTAACACCGAGAGAGATGCAGCCACAGACCACACGTTCTTAATTTGATTCCTTAGGGGACATTGGGTGCACCATCAAGGAGGTGGGTTATTGTGTGTGTGTGCGCATGCGCGTGTGTGTGAGAGTGAGTGAGAGTGTGTGAGAGTGTGTGTGAGAGTGTGTATGAGTGTGTGTGAGAGTGTATGAGTGTGTGTGAGTGTATGTGAGAGTGTGTGAGAGTGTGAATGAGTGTGTGAGAGTGTATGAGAGTGTTTGAGAGTGTGTTATGAGTGTGTGTGAGTGTGTGTGAGAGTGTGAGAGTGTATGAGAGTGTTTGAGAGTGTGTTATGAGTGTGTGTGAGTGTGTGTGAGAGTGTGTGAGAGTGTGTGTGAGTGTATGTGAGAGTGTGTGAGAGTGTATGAGAGTGTGTGTGAGTGTGTGTGAGTATATGTGAGAGTGTATGAGAGTGTGTGAGTGTGTATGAGAGTGTGTGAGAGCGTGTGTATGAGTGTGTGTGAGTGTGTGTGAGAGTGTGTGAGAGTGTGTGTGAGTGTATGTGAGAGTGTGAGAGTGTATGAGAGTGTGTGTGAGTGTGTGTGAGTATATGTGAGAGTGTATGAGAGTGTGTGAGTGTGTATGAGAGTGTGTGTATGAGTGTGTGTGAGTGTGTGTGAGAGTGTGTGAGAGTGTGTGTGAGTGTATGTGAGAGTGTGTGAGAGTGTATGAGAGTGTGTGTGAGTGTGTGTGAGTATATGTGAGAGTGTATGAGAGTGTGTGAGTGTGTGAGAGTGTATGAGAGTCTGTATAAGTGTGTGAGAGTGTATGAAAGTGTGTGTGAGTGTATGTGAGTGTGTGAGAGTGTATGTGAGTGTGTGAGAGTGTATGTGAGTGTATGTGAGTGTGTGAGAGTGTATGAGAGTGTGTGTGAGTGTATGTGAGAGTGTGTGAGAGTGTGAATGAGAGTGTGTGTGAGAGTGCATATACGTGTGTGTGTGTATTGTATGTGTGTGCATGTGTATGTGCGTGTGTGTGAAACCTGAGCTTCTTGAGGCCTGTAAGACCACTGGAAAATTGATGACAATCATGTGAAGTGATGTGATGAAGCTTCTACTCCATGGAAACCTCTAGCAGACATCAGAGGAACAGAGCATCCTAAGTACCTAGAGGTCTGAAGAAGCAGAGCCAGGCACCCTTGTAGATGAGAACTTGTACTCTGGAAAGACATCTTCCTTGGATTTCTGTACCACTAGTCCTCTTGGAGAGGTGGGGTGCTGTATTGAAAGGAGACTCCAGCAATTCAGGAAGCCTGGGGTTTGAAATCCTTCTAGAACGAGACTGAGGAGATGGCACAGTCAGTTAAGTTTGACCGCTAGTACCGTATAAAAGCTGGGTATGGTGGCACTCACTTGTAATTCCAGCACTGGGGAAGCAGAGGCGGGTGGATCTTGGTGGCCTGTTGGCTAGCTTGTCTAGACTGCTTGGTGAGTCCCATGTAGGCGAGAGAATCTGTACAGCATGGATTCTGTATAAGGAATGACACCCGATGTTGACCTCTGAACTCCTTGCACACACACACACACACACACACGTGCACACAGATGAAAACCGATGAAGCTAGCCATGAAGTTAGTGATGGGGTTCAGTACAATCTGAATTGTTGGTGTTAGCAGCCAGTGGGACAAATCAAGCTCGTGTCAAGAGCACACTTGGGGCCCGATGTTCCCATGTTCAAGTGTGACTGTGTGGTCTCTATCAATCACTCTACTGTCTGATCCTGAGTAGGAGCAAAGGAAGATCCTACAAATCACACAGGACTTCATAGAATGTAGTCAGGAGGCAGGCCAGACCTCTGGGTTCCAGCCTAGCTGTCCCCTCCTTCCTGTGACCATCGCTGGCCAGATCTAGCTCACTGGGTCTCTAAGAGGCCTGCTCTGACCCTTCCCAGCAGCAACTCATCTCTTACCCTGCTTTGATGCCTCCCCAGCGTGTGGCAGTGTGTGCTTCTCACTATTGTTCTATGTGCTGAGTGCTAGCCTCCCTTAGACCAGAGGTTCTGAACCTTTGGGTCATGACCCTTTAGAGTGTCGAATGATTCTTCCACTGGGGTCACCTGAGATCATTGAGAAACACAGATATTTACATTAAGATTCATAACAGTAGCAAAATTAAAGTTATGAAGTAGTAACTAAAATAATTTTATGGTTAGGGGTCACCACAACATGAAGAACTGTATTAAAGGGTTGCAGTACTGGGAAGGTTGGGAACCACCACCCCAGACTGAGGCAGAGATTCTTGAAGGTGGGGGCTTGGAGGAGAGTGTTCAGTGAACAAGAAAGCCTTGGACACGTCTGTCTTACAACAGATGGCTTCTGTGTTGGTGTGAGTCTTGTCTCTAGGGCTAGCTTGTGTACCAATGAAGTTTCCTCTTCTGCTTAACTTTGCCACCAGAAAAGAGCTGTAGTGAATTAATTGAGTATAAGGGAGGGGATAATATGAATTTCATAGTGTGAGCTGATGCCCTGAGATAGCACACGACAGAGTGGAGTCACCCAAATCCCAAGTTTTCATTCCTCCGCTCTGTTCTGTGTGGACTGACTCTCTCTCTCTCTCTCTCTCTCTCTCTCTCTCTCTCTCTCTCTCTCTGTTTCTCTCTCTCTCTCTGTGTGTGTGTGTGTGTGTGTGTGAGAGAGAGAGAGAGAGAGAGAGAGAGAGAGAGAGAATTACTATTTTTGCAACTACTGGGTGTAGATATTGCAAATTCTGCTCCTACAGAGGCAGCCCTGAAAGCCAAGGAAAGAAAAAAAAAAGTAGAGTTTTTCAGCCTCTCACTTTACAAAATCAATGATTTCATGTTTAATACCAGTTGTAGCAGTCATGGGGTGAGTTCATGTGTTAACGTGCAAACTGACCAAATGAGTCAGTTTAGATGGGAAAGCGCATGTCTTTGGTCTTGGCATCTTTCTTTCAAAATGAGATTCTGTGCTGTTTTTTCCTATGAGGTTACATTAGGACATTTCTTCTTGAAATATTCCTACTTAAAAAAAATTGGTGTATCCTCACCGATGGATGAGAACTCTGGGACATAGCAAGTTCTCTTTTTACCTGGATGGTAGGAAGCTCAAAATGAATGTCAATGTTTAATGATAATATCAAATCATGGGGTGTGGTAGCTCTTCTATTTTCTATGCTTTAAAATGAAGCAGGAATAAATGAAGAAATGCATTTTGGGAATGTGGTTTTCTTATAAAAATTCTATTGCCAAGTTTTCTTGCCAGAAAGCAGCAGATACTCGCCTACTTGTGTCCGTGCATGGTTGTCCCTGGCTCTGGTATCAATTTCCTCCATTATTCTAGGAGATTGGACCAAAGAGGGTCTTTCTGGGCACTGCAGGTTGAAAACGTTTCTGAATTATGATCTCATGAACATGAAACATTTTCATATTTCTACCTCAGAGTTTCCAATGCAGGTGCTTTGAACTCCAAGCATTCTGCCTTGGGCTGATTGTCCTTTCTATAGAAGGAACTGGTATGCATGGGGGGATCCATGTGTATGGAAGAGACCATGGCAGAGCTTTGCTGGTTATAGGCTGTGTGTGGAGAAATCTCTCTCGTCCCACGGGGGCCAGGGCACCTCTGGATACCCCAGGGTCTCAGGTGCAGCTACAGAACACCTGTAGGATTCAATCACTATTTAAAATCTTGCTGCCCTGATCCTGACCTAGATCATCCCCTTCTCAAGAGTCTGTGAGATTCAAGGCCACGGCCAGTGGAGATCTTCCGAGTCTGCTCAGTGGATGGATGAGGTCAAAACTTAGTTCTTTTTCAGAAGCCCCGGGAAACCCCTCATTGTCACTGCTCATCATCTTTTGGGGGACAGAGACGTTCCTGAGACCATAACTGAGCTTTTACTTGTGTTTTTCTTCAGTGTGGTCTGTGACTTGTCAGGCAGGGCTGCTGGGCTTTTAATCACCATTTCTGAACCTTGAAATGGTAAACTGAATTTCTTTTGAACACTTGAGGATGTTTAAACAGTAGCTTGAGAATTCAATTTGCACTTAAAGGGCATTGGGAAGTAGGGGGTTTGCAGCATGGAGGGCTTCCCAAAACCTACGGAAGAAGGATGGAAGCCATTGTGCAGTTTTTGCCAGAAAGACTCCCCCACCACCCATTGAAATATTGCTTTAAAGCATTGGCAGGCTTACAGACGTGAAATGAAAAACAAATTCCACAAAAATCCTGGAAGACCATAAAACTAACAAATAGAGTGGCACAAAATGCTTTGATTTCAATACTATTTTTCAATAAAATTGGTACGTTCCACCCAGCGTGGATTTTTCTTGAGGGAGGCCCTCTGCACTGTGCTGTAAGAGTTTATAGTAACATTCGGTGGTCAGGCTCAGGGTAGGATAATGTAGGATTATATATGGGCTGAAAAGGTGTGGGTTTACAGAGATGGAAGAACCTGGGTTCCAATCCCTTATTCTCTTGGCCTTTCCTGGTCCTTCCCAAGTAGGGGCTACCCTCCCAAGGCAAAGGTTTTTGCTCTGTGTTCTATGCAAAGAATAAAGGCACCTCAGTATTCAGTCATGGAGATTCCTGAGCCAATGAGAAGAACAGCTGCTTTTGTGGTTTGTACAGACATATGGACTTTCATGCATTAAAGGGGCGATTCTGTATTTTTGGTTCAGAGTTTTCTGAACTATCTCTAGAGTGACATAGGATCTGTATTCCAACGGTGTAAAAATCCACTGCTGTGTTTTTGATAATTTTTAATGCTTGTGAGATTCATTCAGATTTACCAGAAAAAGCTTTCAAATCAAAGATAGTAGGGTTACAGGTGTGGCTTAGAGTGGAGAATGTTTGCCTACCATGAATGAGGTCCCAGCCCATTCCTAACACCACCAAAGCAGAGCAAAGCAAAGCAAAACACGACTTCTGAGAATATATATCAAGAAGGAAACCATAAGTCACACCCAATCCTAGAAAAAGATACACATGTACATAAACAGGTATTTTTATTTTTTCAAAGAAATAAGTCAATAATTTCCTTCTAAAAATCAGCTTGATTTATTGAGACTTTCAAACAGGTTAGTATATTTGAAGATAGGGAGGTGAGCTCTCCAGAAATCATCCCTGTAGCCATGGGCCTGAAGATGGAACAGACCCAGGTATGGCAAATATTGCGGAGAACAGGAAGCCCTTGCCACTGAGGCTGTTAGTTTGGTGTCTGTGGATGCCGCATGGGTTCTGTGACGATGCCTTAAAGAAGAGAGGCTTCAAGCTGAAATCCAAAGCAGAGGAAAACAGAGGAAGGGAACCCTTGCACAAAAGTGATGGCTGGCATGGTCGATCTAGAACGTGATAGCCTTGTCTACTCCCCACACTAACCTGTATGTGTGTGCTAGCTACACGCACACATACATCAAGGCAGGCCTTCCTTGGTACAGGATATTGTCCTGGTATAGAATGTATCAGCAGATATTGAAAGCTCTTCTGGGAGTCAGTGAGATGGCTCAGAGAGTAAAGGCACTTGCTGCCAAGACTTAATGACTGAAGTTCGATTGGCGGAACCAACAAGGTAGAAGGAGGGGATGAGTTCTTATTGTTGTCCTACACCCTTCCCAGGCACACCATGATCCGTGTATCTTTCCCCAGATAAATTAACAGAAAGTAACAAAAAGAGAGCAAGTATTTTTGAAAATTCTGTTCATCCATCAGTGATTGCATGCTGTGGGACAATGGTACATTGTCCATTTTGTACTTTGTAAAGATTTGTCTCTTGTATTTTAATAAAATGCTGATTGACCAGTAGTCAGGTAGGAAGTAGAGGCAGGGAAATGAGAACAGGACAATTCTGAAAAGCAGAAAGACTCAGTCTGCAGTCATCACCCAGCCGCAGAGGATGCAAGATGAGAACTCCTCACTGATAAAGGTACCAAGCCACATTGATGTGGGATTCCTCTCTGTATGCTGTGAATATCATCGGTTAATAAAGGAACCGCTTTGGGCCTATAGCAGAGCTACGGGGGAACAGAGCTAGGCAGGGAAAACTAAACTGAATGCTGGGAGAAAGGAGGTAGAATCAGAGAGAAGCCATGGAGCCACCAGCAGAGTCACATGTGCTGAAATTTTGCTAGTAGGCCACAACCTCGTGGTGATGCACAGATTAATAGAGATGGGTTAAATTAAGATGTAAGAGTTAGCAAATAAGAAGCTAGAGCTAATGGGCCAAGCAGTGACTTAAATAATACAGTTTCTGTGTGCTTATTTCAAGAGTCTGGGCAGTGAAAACACAAACAAGTGGCCTCCTTCAACACCATGTGGCTAAACAGACAAGAATTATGGGCTACTTTAATATGTAAGAGTTAAATAAGAAGCCTGAGCTACTAGGCCAATCAGCATTTTATTAAAATACAAGTGACAAATCTTTACAAAGTACAAAACCATTTCCCCACAGCAATTTCATTTCCGGATGGCCAGTAATATACAGTTACCGTGGCTGTAGTTTAACCCCTCTCCAAATGTGGATCTCTTGGGATTCAAACACCCCAGCAGGTATCTTGTTCCATCATAATCCAGTGCACCAAGAAGCCAGTGATTCCTACCCTGAAAGCCATGCTTGCAGGAGGACATTCCTATGTGTGCCAAACCAGCAAAATCCAGAATTAGCACTTGGGGCTATGGTCCAGTAGTGACATGGCTTGGCTGTGTTACGAGTTAAATAGAATTCTGTGGGCTGCCCTGCTAAACCTCAAAACCAGACACAGTATATTTCCCGTGAAATAAAGACTGTGGTCTAAACAAGCCTTAGAACATGAACACTTCCTATGAAGTGGGAGACATTTTTATGAACATGGGTCTTTTTCAAGAACATTATACACTCTTAACCAGTGAGCATATTTCCAGTCTCAGAGAATAAATGTTTTAACTGAGTTCAGTTCCCAACACCCACATCTGGCAACTCACAACCCCTTTAACTCCATCTCCAAGGGATAGAATGCCTTTGGCCTCCTTGGGTACCAGCACTACCCCACCCACAGCATACATAATTGAAATATAATTAAAATAAATATTTTTAAAACCTTCCTTCTTTGATAATTCCATACAGGAATATAATGAATTTCAATCATATTCACCTCTTCCAACATCTCCTGAATCTCCGTCTCAATTTCATGGCACGAGTATATCCCATTGAATCCCATTAATGTTGCACGTATCCACATGGGAATGGGGTCATCCACCAGAGTGTGGGCCATCCAGGAGGGACCACATCCCTAAAGCAAATTGGTTCTTCCTCCCCTAGCAGCTATCAGTTATTAACACTCCTCAGCTGGGGCAGCACTGGCCAGTCTCTCCCTGGAATGTTGCCTGGCTGGTTCTTATGTAGGGCCTGTGCAGCAACCACAGCTTCTGTAAATTCATGAATGCAGTAGTCCAGAAGACAGTGCCTCCCTGGCCTCTGAACCCTCTAAACTTTCTGCTCTCTCTACTGAGATGGTCTTTGAGCATTGTGGAAGGGGTGTGATAGAGATATCCGGCTGTGGTTGAGTCTCCATGGTCTCTTAATCTCTACACTTTGGCCAGTTAGGAGTTTCTGTGTCGACTGCTGTCCACTGTACAAATATACTTCTGTGATGAGATCTGAGAACAATCCTAATCTGTAGGAATAGAAATTGGAATTTAGAGGGAAGCGTAAGTCCGTGTCCACTTACACACTTGGTCTTGTTTTCACATGTTTCAGGAAGATAGTGGGAGTATGGGTCATTTTCTCCCTCTGTCTTCAAGACAGATGGTTCTATTTACATTTAGAATTCATATATGAGAAAATACAGCCATTTTTCTCCTGCTTCTTTAGGTCCGTTTAGGCTAAAGAAGGTTGTCCAGCACCTTCCCGATTTGGTTGGAAGGGCTGACATTGCTGGTGGAGGCTTGCCTGACTTTGTACGGTGGGATGAATATATACCTGGGAGTCAGTTATGGAGGAAAGGCTGGGCCCTGACTGCTTCTCCACTCGTGCAAGCCAGCGAGAACTTCTGGGGTTTTAGACACAGGACAGCATGGGTTTTTGTCTTTGCAAACAACAATAATGAAGTAGCCAGGACACACAGAGAGAGCTCAGAAGAAAACAAAATTAATAGATGACGAACTATTAAAGAGGCATAGAACGTCTTTTTCACTTAGCTGAATCCAAGGATTCAGGTCACAGAATGTGGAGCCCTGTGCGGGGTCCTCTGATACAATGATAAGAGGAATCAGGCTGTAGTTATGCTTGTGTAAAGACACACAGAGCTGACACACATGAGTTCACAGAGATGGTGGCAGCCTGCACAGGTCTAAGCCAGATGGGGTCCCAGCGCCGAGAGAAGTGGACACCAGCCCACATCCCTAACCCAGAATGTATCTCCAAGGGTCAACTGCTCACAAGGGGAAATTTAGCTTTCTCCAGTGTAGTCTCACTGAGCATACAAACCACACCGAAGGGCAGGTCCCATGGCCAGAAGGAGATGACTCACACAAAAAGAACTCAATAGTATTTTTGGAGATTTTTTTGGCCTCACAATGCTTTATTTGGTCCCTTATTTTTTTTTTTTTAAAAAAACCTTACTGCTCTATTGCTTATATAATATAGCTTCAAATATTGTATTTTTATGGTGTGTGTATGTGGGGACTGTCTCTGTGTATGTATTTTTTACGCTTTTCTTTATTTTTATTTGTTTGTTTTTGTTCTATTTTTTTTTTTGCCTGTTTTCTTCTCTAAAGAGAGAGGAAAAGAAGGCATGGAGTTGGATGGGTGGGGAGGTAGGGAGTATCTGGCAGGCGATGAAGGAGTGATACTCATGATCAGGATATATTGTATAAAAAATTAAATAATTTTCACTAAAAGTAAAAATTATGAATAGTGCTATAAAAAGCATTGATGTGCAAATATTTCTGAAATATGTTGGCATCACTTGAGTAATTACCCAGAATTGGCATAACTGGGCCGCATCTTTGTTATAGCTGTCGTTAGGGTTTTTTTAATAAAGCAAAGTTATGATTTAAGTGTTAAAAAAAGAAGAAATAAAGAGAAAAAAGTGAGATCCCTCAGCCCAAAATGAGTATTGTTAGCAGAGTATTGTAAAGAGGGCTCGCTTGTTTGTCCCAGTTGCCTGGCTAGCTTACACCTGAAATAACCACACAGAAACTGTATGAATTAAAACATTGCTTGACCCATTATCTCTAGCCTCTTATTGGCTAATTCTCACACCCTCATTTAACCCATTTCCATTAATCTATATATCACCACGAGTTCGTGGCCTACCAGGAAAGATTCGGCATGTCTGTCTCTGGCGGCTCCATGGCAGCTCTCCCTCCTTACAACCCCAGAGGTGACTCTTTAGAGCCCTGTGGCCTGACAGAATGGGTGTTATCTCAGAGCTAAGGCCCCATGCCCAGGAGAGCCGGTCCTTGTAGGACTGGTTCTTCTTGACTGGAACAACAGGAGAGATCTTCCTCTGGTGTGTGTCCTACTGGTACCCATTTCATTGGAGGCCCTTTCTGCTCATCACAGAGGCAAAGCCTATATCTGTGGACATGGTTGTCAAATCAGAACAGCGGGCACCAGACAGCAAACAGAAGTTCAGGACCAGCCATTAACTGACAAAACTGACGGATGATGCAAACCGACAAGAGTGTGATTCATCCCGAGACACCAAATGAAACATTCTTGTAGGAAACTGCTACACCTGCCCTGTGCCATACACAAGGGGTGGTGTGCCTAAGAAATGCACTGAAGTGTTTATTTAATTTAACAAAAATAACTGCAGTGGTGAGTGGCTACTCTATAGGAAAGGATAGTTTTAAAACGCACTTAATTCAGGCAGAGCTTCACATTTTCTGGAGGAGTATCAGACAAACCAAAGGAAGTTCTTCCTGGAGCTGGCTGAAGGTGGTGATCACCACATCTTATCCAGAGCTCTCCACGAGGACTCCGGTGGGAAACTCTGGTTTTAAGATCTAGAGGACCTGAGTTCCACTCAAACTGATTCTTTCTTCAAGGGTGTTAGAATTCATGTGCATTGAGCTCTTGGTTGGTGTCACTCTTTGGCAATGGTGGATTTGAAACTCACTTTCTTAAATATGTCAGGCTATTGAATCCAAGAACACATCATAAAAATCATCCACCATGATCAAGTCGGCTTTCTTCCAGAGATGCAGGGTTGGTTCAACATGTGAAAATCTGTCAAAATAATAATCCACCATATAAGCAAGCTGAAAATAAAAAACACATGATAATCTCACTAGATGATAAAATAGTCTTCAACAAAATACAACATCCCTTCATGATAAAGGTCTTGGAGAGAGCAGAGATACAAGGAACATACCTAAATATAATAAAGGCAATATACAGCAAGCCAACAGCCAACATCAAACTAAATGTAGAGAAACCCATAGTGATCACAATGAAATTAGGAACAAGACAAGGTTGTCTACTCTCTCCATATCTATTAAATATAGCTCTTGACATTCTAGCTAGAGCAATAAGGCAACAAAAAATATCAAGGGGATACAAATCAGAAAAGAAGAAATCAAACTCTATTTGCTGATGGATGATATGATAGTTTACATAAGCAACCCCAAAAATTCTACCACGGAACTTCTACAACTCATAAATACCTTCAGTAATGTAGCAGGATACAAGATTAACTAAAAAAATCAGTAGCCCTCCTGTACACAGATGATAAATGGACTGAGAAAGAAATCAGACAAACATCATCCTTCCCAATAGCTACAAATAGCATAAAATATCTTGGAGTAACTCTAACCAAACAAGTGGAAGACTTGTATGACAAGAACTGTAAATCTTTGAAGAAAAAAATTAAAGAGAACACCAGAAAATGGAAAAATCTCCCATGCTCTTGGGTAGGTAGAATTAACATAGTAAAAATGGCAATCTTACCCAAAGCAATTTACATATTCAATGTAATGCCCATCAAAATTCCAGCAAAATTCTTCACAGACCTTGAAAGAATGGTACTCAACTTCATATGGAAAAGCAAAATACTCAGGATAGTCCAAACAATCTTGTACAGTAAAGAACCTTCTGGAGGCATCACAATCCCTGACTTCAAACTCTACTACAGAGCTACAATACTGAAAACAGCCTGGTATTGCCATAAAAACAGACAGGAGAACCAATAGAACTGAATCGAAGACCACACCTATGAATACCTGATTTTTGACCAAGCAGCAAAAAACTATAAAATGGAAAATAGAAAGCATATTCAACAAATGGTGCTGGCATAACTGAATATCAACATGTAGAAAAAGGAAAATAGATCCATATCTATCACCATGCACAAAACTCAAGTCCAAATGGATCAAAGACCTCAACATAAAGCCAACCACACTGAACCTCATAAAAGAGAAAGTGGAAAGTACACTTGAAAGCATTGGCACAGGAGACCACTCCCTAAATATAACTCCCATAGCAGACACTGATAAAAACAATTAACAAATGGGACCTCCTGAAACTGAAAAGCTTCTGTACAGCAAAGGACATGGTCAACAAGACAGAACAGCTACAGAATGGGAAAAGATTTTCACCAACGCCACATCAGACAGAGGGATCATCTCCAAAATATAGAAAGAACTCAAGAAATTGTTCATCAAAAGAACAAGTAATTTTGTAAAAAAAAAAAAAAAATGGGGTACAGACCTTAACAGAGAACTCTCAGCAGAGGAATCTAAAATGGCTGAATGACACTTAAGGAAATGTTCAACATCCTTAACTATTAGAGAAATGCAAATCAAAACAACTCTGAGATTCCTTCTTACACCTATAAGAATGGCCAAGATCAAAAACACTGATGAAAACTTATGCTGGAGAGGTTGTGAGGTAAAGAGAACATTCCTGCATTGCTGGTGGGAATGCAAGCTGGTACAG
Organism: Chionomys nivalis; assembly: GCF_950005125.1. NCBI lineage: Eukaryota > Metazoa > Chordata > Mammalia > Rodentia > Cricetidae > Chionomys > Chionomys nivalis. The sequence goes on along the minus strand of NC_080093.1, from coordinate 1,503,366 downwards.
CCCCTTTGGATATCAGTGTGGCGATTTCTCAGATAATTAGGAAACAACCTTCCTCAAGAACAACAATATCACTTTGGGGTATATATCCAAAGGATGCTCAATTGTGCCACAAGGACATGTGCTCAACTATGTTCATATCAGCATTGTTTGTTATAGCCAGAATTGGAAACAACCTAAATGTCCCTCTACAGAAGAATAGATGGGTAAAATGTGGTACATTTATACAATGGCGTACTACACAGCAGAAAAAAAATAACATCTTGAGATTTGCAGGCAAATGGATATATCTAGAAAACATCATTTTCAGTGAGGTAACTCAGACCCAGAAAGACAAACATCATATGTACTCACTCATAAATGGCTTTTAGACATAAAGCAAAGAAAAACCAGTCTACAAATAACAATCCCAGAGAACCTAGACAACAATGAGGACCCTAAGAGAGACATACATGGATCTAATCTACATGGAAAGTAGAAAAGGACAAGATCTCCTGAGTAAATTGGGAGCATGGGGACCATGGGAGAGGCTAGAAGGGGAGAGGAAGGGAGGGGAGCAGAGAAAAATGTAGAGCTCAATAAAATCAATAAAAATATTTTTAATAAAATGTCAGGCTCTGCTGTATTCATATTCTGCTGTAACTTCTTTTGAGGTTTTGCTTTTTTCCCTCCTTCCATGGAGGGACAGCGGCCTTATCTGAAAATGTCTCTGGTCATCTTAGATTGTCTGGCAGGGAACAGGCAGAGATGGGGTGCCCCACGTTCCTCACTGTGGAATTACACCACTCCCCAGAGGCCCCTGGGGTCTGCACGCTGTGCCCTGGCATACCCTAGCAATTTCTGCAGACGGTTGGAGTCACAATTCTGCAGTACCTCTCCTGAGTGACAGAAGAAGAAGGCATGACAGTTGATGCCCTCCCACAAAGCACACTGAAGCACGATTAATATAAACTCAGAGACAGAAACTGAAGTTCAACCTGAAGGCCAGAAAAGCAAAGCAGCCAGCCACTGGCTTTTATTTCAATCTCAGTCTGCAATGGCGATCCTGCCTCTGGGAAGGATCTGAGAGCTGTCCCCTCCCATTTTATAATTCTGTCTAGGGCTGGGATTAAAGGCTTGCACCACTGGGATTAAAGGCATGCATTGTGTGGTTACTATGGCAACTAGTGTGGCTACTAGGATTAAAGGTGTGTGTTACCACTGCCTGGTCTGTAAGGCTGACCAGTGGGGCTGTTTTACTTTCTGATCTTCAGGCAAGCTTTATTTATTAAAATACAAATGAAATGCCACTGTGCACCTAGAAGCCTTGCTCCAGGCCCTGGCAGCTTCTGTAGACTCCAAGTTAGAAGCTGCGTGTTTGGAAGCTCTACACAAAAAGTCAGAGGAAGGGGGCTGAGGACACAGCTGAAGCTGGTAAAATGCTTGCCTTGAAGGCACAGGGACTTGAACTTGATCTCCAGAACCTGTGTTCAAAAAGCTGGGTGTGGTGGTGCAGGTAACCCCAGAACCAGCCAGGAGGAGAGAAGTAGAACCCTAGGACCAGCCGGCCAAGATGATGCCTGAGGGTAACACCCAACATTGCCCCCCGCCGTCTCTGTCTCTCTCTGTCTCTCTGTCTCTCTCTCTCTCTCTCACACACACACCGAGAGAGAGAGAGAGAGAGAGAGAGAGAGAGAGAGAGAGAGAGAGAGAGAGAGAGAGAGAGAGAGAGAGAGAGAGAGCGCACAGGAAGAGACTATTTCAAGGCTTAGCCTTCTAAAATCTCAGAGGCAGAGCGTCCTGGGGGTTTCCTCACATTTTCCTCTTCCTTTGCAGGATTGTGATACATGGTGGCTCAAGGGTGGGAAGAAAGGTCAAACGTCAAAAGATCTAGAACAGGTAATTGGAATAGAGCCGGAACAAGGCTGTGAGACAACTCAGTGCGCCGTGGGAGGGATGGGGTCCCACGGAACATGTCTGTAGTCGAGAAAAATCTTCAATGTGTCCCTTGGGGGGTTCTGCATTTGGTTTTGACCCTCCAGAGGAAGGCCTATCTATCCCACCCCTTCTCTCCCATCCCTTCCCAGCCACCCCATGGTTATTTTCACAGGAAGCCTGGTATTTGGAGGGTCATAAGTGCTGGCTCTTGTGCTAATGGCTGATTGTGTTTCATTCATTTCAGAGGCCCTCAAAGGAGGTAGGATTCTAAGACCTGTAAGCCTCAGCCTCTACCCATAACCCTAAGACAGTGTGTGGGTATCAATGATCTATTTAGCTTCAAATGAGACATACCAGACTTTCCACTGCTTCCCACCCAAGACAAGGGAAAAGCTGTTTAGAAAAATCAGGCCAACATTACCCTAGAGGGAAAATGTTTTGAGTCTAGTGAAGGCTTTTGTTGAGTGACATTAATTATACTCGTTTAGGTTTGACATTATTAATTAACCTTCTCAGTTGTTTATATTGTAGCCTCTTATTAAAACAATATGATTAAAACAAATAATTAAGGAACACTACTACCTCCACAAGTCTGTGTATGTATCATTTTAGGCTTAAAAAGACTTCTATCTACAATCTCATTTGGTGTGCACAGTGATTCTATAAAGTTAATATACCAAGACTTAGTCCCCATTTTTAAAATTTTTATTATAGCAAACTATGCATGAATAAAATTTACCATTGCTATGCATATAATGAATTATATGCCTATAATTTTATGCATGTAATAGGGCATTAGATAACCCCTTGTTCCTCTCCCCCAGAGCCTAATAACTTCTAATATATTCTCTGTCTCTATGAGCTTCAGTATTTTAGGCACCTCATCCACGAACCATGGGACAATCATCTTCCTGTACCTTTTTGTATCTCGTTAGTATGCCTTTAAGGTTCGTCCATGTTGTAGTATGCATTAGCATTCCAATCCATCTCAAGACTGGACACAGTTTGCTGTGTGTGTTTGCTGTATCTCTCTTCACCCTCCATGGATGCTTTATTGTTTCTCTCCCTTTCAGCTACTGTGAAGAAAGCATTTCAAGCACTGGCAAACTGGGTTCTTATCTGATCAATATAACGGAGGTGTTACAAAGTTATGAGGTAGAACAGGGCCTCTCAACTCCCACTGCATGTAATAATGACTTAAACAAGGGCTGGAGAGGGGAATACATGGGAAAGAGGGCTTGCTTTGCAGGCATGAGTCGAAAATCCCAGTACCCATGCAAAAGGCTGGGAATGGATTTGAGCACCTGTTGACCCCAGCACGATATGTATGGAGGTGGTAGAGACAGGAGGATCAGTCTAGGTTCGTGAGAGAACCTGACTCACAGGAATAAGGCAGGAGTTGACAGAACAGGACACTGGACATTATTCTCTGGCCTCTATACATGGTGAATATATACATGTGGTATTTCCATTTTATTCATATAATTTTTTGCATTCACTTACATTCACAGGTGCATCTCTCTCTCTCTCTCTCTCTCTCTCTCTCTCTCTCTCTCTCTCTCTCACACACACACACACACACACACACACACACACATTTTTGAGGAACAGTTTAAACATCTTCCTGGGCACTACTCTGTACCCACAGGATGTCTTTTTTCCCCTAACAACATGATCTAGGTGGGGCGTTCTAGAAAAATCCTCCCCCACACCCTGACAGACTATTCTGAGGGCTATTTCCAGCTGGACTCTCAGGGCTTCTTGTAGGCTTTCTGCTTCGGGTTCCCCCTCTCTCTTATTGAAAGCGCTTCTCATGGTCAATGCTCCTGACAGTGTGTGGACCTATACTTTGTAGTAGGAAAATGAAAACAATTTTAAAGTGAAAATGTAAGTTTTAAAAACCAAAAAAAAAAAAAAAAAAAGAAAAGAAAAGAAAGAAACCAAAACAAGTTCACTATTCCAGGAAGCAGAATGTTGGTTTGTTGGCTAAATACCTGGACCCATTGGTTTCTTGCATCTTAATCATCTCATTCTAATAACACACCACAACACAAGCAATTGTGTGGGCTGGTTCCGCTCCCTTTAAGAAGGCTCGTTCTGTGCGCCAACCTTGCTGTTCTTCTGTGTGGTTAAATGCTCATGCATTAAAATGCTAATAATTAAACTGTTACGATTGACTAATGAACTCTGCCAGCGATAAATGATGGTCTTGTTAGATTCACTGCGCAGCAAGCCTCCCTTTGTACTGAGAAAGTTAAAGGTTAAATCACTCTTGAAACCATGAGTGGATGGAGAAGCAATTACAATCTTTCCTTGAAATGAATAGTTGCTACAATAATGTTTCGATTCTAGCCCAGTGAGAGAGAAAAAAAAAAGAATAAAAGTGTTCAGGGGCGAGGGTGGGGAAGAATAGCTCTGAGCTGGATTCGTAGGGAAGGACATAGGGCGCTTTTTGAGTCCACAAGGCAGATGTAAAGACTCAAGTTCACTTGCATATACGATTCTTGGAACTCAGCTCCCAAGAAGAAAAGCTCAAATGGTGGCGTTTCTGGACACAGCAGCGGGTGCCCCACACTTCTGGTATTATTTGGAACATAGAGGTTTAGGCACAAAGAAAGGTTCTTCCGAACTCTGTATGATTTGGAGAAATCTGATTAATCTCTTTGTGCTTCCATCTTCAAAAGCAAGATAATAACAACTCTCTAGGAAGAATATTCACATTGTCCTGCAGAGACAGTGTCTGTGCTTCTGGGGAGACTCACGGGGATGGGTGATAGCCTCTAACCCTGAATGCACTGTGGGTAAACATGTGACCCAGGCCTGGCCAATCAGAGCATCACACTTCCCTGTCCACAAATGGGCCTGACTGGAACCAGAAAGACAAATCCTGGAGTTAGGGCCCCATCGTTAGAGAAAGTCACAGACAGCCTTTTGTGAAAAACTCTATCCTAGGAGCATGGGAAGGAAGAAGGTTGTTCGCTAAAGATAACAGAGCGAAGGCTTACCCTGTTCAACTTCACTCCACAACAGGCCACGAGCCCGTATGTTCCTTTCAATGTCACATTGGCCAACCAAACACATTTTTGCCCAGATACATTTTGGTTACTTTATCATGATACAAATTGTACTATTCTACAAGAGTCTGGAATTCAAAGCCATGAGGATTCTAAGACATGGTTTCATGAGTTCTCCCTAAGCAAGAGTGTGGAGAAGCAAAAGCAGAGGAAGCACCAATGTGGCCGTATGCATTGTTGAGGTCGCTTGCTGCTGCTTGAACCCTGGAGTAACCTGTAGACTGCCGTACAGAACATGCTACCTGGAAGACAGGACCGGAGCATTATCCACAGACTCTGCCCTCCTCAAGCCTGGGACTCCTCCCGTTATTTATTTATTTGTTAGTTTTGTTTTTTTTCCCCAGGACAGGTTTTCTCTGTAACTTTGGAGTCAGTCCTGGAACTAGCTCTTGTAGACCAGGATGGCCTCGAACTCAGAGATCCACCTGCCTCTGCCTCTCGAGCACTGGGCTTAAAGGTGTGTGCCACCACTGCCCGGCCCCCGTTATTCTTAATTACACACTGCTATTGCTAGTAGGCTCAGTGGCTTTGAAGATGGTTCCAAGCAAAAACAAACAAACAAAAGCAAACAAAACAAAAACGGTAGAGGCATTTGACTTGCCTTTGAGATAGGCTGAGCTGTCTGCTGCTTGTGGTGGCATCAGAAACTGCCTCAGTGGGTATGTTCAGCATTCACCACTGCCAAGTGTTAAGGGCTTCATTGCCCACAGCTCTGAGAAGCATACAGATGTCTTACAGGATTTTCTTCCCAAGTAAAGGAGGTACCAACAGTCAGTAGCCACTAGGCAGCGTTGGTGGTGACTCATGGAAAAGAAAGAAAAAGTGCGTCATCACAGGCGAAATGTTTATTATTCAGACAAGTCCCTGGCCTAAAGTGGGTACCTAGTGGATGTAAATGAGTGAAGTGTAGATGGACAGATACACAGAGGTTTGGATGGATGAGAAAATATATTGTTACTGGGAGGTTTGGGATAGAAGCTGAGGATTTGTTCTACATCCATTTAGAGGTATAAAAGGATGGGTTCCTGGGGGAACATAAATCTGGGTATCCCCAATAAGTCCCTTCCTACATGTACTGCAGTGTCCTGAGTACAGTTGGAAGTCCAAGCAGAGGTTAATAAGAAAGCCCCACAGCACACCTAATGAGGTTCTTAAGTCAATTATGAAACTCTCACCGATCATTTGTTAACGTTTAAAAACCTTTACAAATTAATTTTATTAAAAAGCTCTCACAGTCTGTTAACTCCATAAATGTGTTTTAAATTTGGTTTTTAAGGTCACAATAAGCAGAGGGGGTGCATGTGCCTGGACTCCGAATTCAGCAGTTCTAGTAGAAACCAGCTGCTCTGCTTCGCCTTAGAATACCAACCTGCTTGGTCGTGTTGAGGCTGGGGTCTCTCATAGCCCAGAGCGGCCTCTAACTTGCTCTGTGGTCTAAGATGACTTTGAACTCCTGATCTCTGACTTATGGATGTTGAGATGTCCCATTTATGCTGTGTTAAGAACTGAACCCAGGACTTTTCTTAGTAGAAAGCAATCTACCCGTGGAGCTCCCTCCCCACCCCCTCAGTCTGTTTACATTCCAGTGTCTGTCACCTCCCATGGGCGAGTGGCTTCACTCGTGAAGTTGCTGCCCCGTGGCCCTTCTGAGTCGACAGGATGGCTTCTCTGGACATGCAATTTGATACCTGTGGGAAAGGGTCAGGTGAATGTAGCCATCATGGACCCCAGGAAACAGATACCCCAAAGTCAGTCTTATGAGGCATTGTGAAAGAGGGAAACTGAGGCAGTCCCCACTGGCAGGCTCCCTGGAGGATCCAGCAGAAGTCCTACCAATCAAAAAAAGTCCCCTTTCCTTCTAAGCCAGCAATATGTGAGCAAGCCCATGGGAGAGGGTTATCAGACAGAGCCTGTCACTCAGCCACTTTTGCAGTAGCCAAGGTCTCGTTTTAAACACCATGTTTGGAGAGTCATGCAGACATCCTGAGAGGAGGCCAGAGTAGAGGTGACAGTCACATGGCAATGTTCCCGAGTAGGACTGTATTTTGTACTTTGTGTGTTGGGGAGGCCAGGGTGTAAGGAATGGGGAGATGAGGAAAGGTTTAATGACTAACCTCCGACAAGTCCGTAGAAGCTTTCACAAGCATCTCACTCAGCTTATTTTCACAAGTAATGATAGAGGCCTTGTTTTATTTTAAGTGAAGCAGGAGAGACTACAGCTAGGTCTAAGGAGGGCTGCCTTGAGGACACCAGGTTATTTATAGCAGCGAAGAGCTGACTGAGGAGAACCTGTCCTTTCTGCAAGCCTTTAAAAATCTGCCTCCTGGCTTGATGTGGCGGTACGGGTCTGTGACTGCAGCACCGGGGAGGTGAAGAAGACGATCATGGGCCTGAGACCCACCTGGGTTGCACAAAAATAATAGGCAAGACTGAGTTACAATTGGGAGGCCTTATCTCAAGGAAGGGAAGAAGGAAAGAAAGAAGAAAGGAGAAAGAGACGGAGGGAGCGTTTTGTGTGTGCTGCATCCTAACCACAACCACCAACTTCCTTGAAGATGGAGTTTCAGCCTGTTCCCCTCTGACTTTCCAGTTCTTTACGTCTCTGCACAATCACATCTCTCATGGTAAAATACCCTGATACAAATATAGTGATAAAATTAGTATTTTTCAACTAAGCCTTTTCTACCCATATGCTTACTGTAGGGAACTGGAAAACAGAGGTGTAGGGACTGCCTGTTCATTCTTGGTCCTGCACAGGGCTCTAACGTCCGAGTCGAGCTTAGCATGACTGGCATTTTCTGTGAGGACTTGTGACAACTTCATACTTCTGTGAAAGTGTCCTGTGAGAGCCTGGAACTTTCTCTCTGGGGCAGCAGCTATGAGCGTCTGAAGCTGACCTTCCTCATATCTGTCAGAGTTGAATCTTGAGAATATGTCAACTTTCCCCATTCAAGCGAGAATATCCTGAAACCTGAAATGAAGGCACTCTTCATTTTGCCCATTTTCAGGCCTGCTTTGCATGCACCACGGTAAAACAACCTAGACTGAATACTTTGGGGCCAAACTCTGCCTAATTGGCTCTCAGAAAGTGGCACCTCCATCTGTGTCTTTCATAGCAACAAGACCTGGCAGGACCACGGTTTGATTCCAGGTGGATGAAGTATGGAACAGGTCGTGCTGGCCTTTTTAGATGCTCAAAGACCCCAAAGGGCGTATTGTCTTCCCTGGGTCTGAAGAGGAATGCATTTCTACCAGCACACATCCGGGCCTCACCTCACTCCTGACAGGAGACACCTGCAGTCCTTCACCAGGTCACTGGAAGCAGGGCCCAGCTGTTCAGAGGATTGATGGAAAACAAAACGCCCAGCTCAGGCTGTTTCTAAATTCAAGGACAGAGGCCCTCAAGACCACCTGTCTGAGAACAGAAAATTGGCGCTTCCCCACAAACCGCTAGAGGATAGGAATGGTACGGCATTAAAATCATTGTCAACTTGATACTTTGTGGCAAATGAAAAACATGAAAGGTTTGGAAGTGTTAAGTGAGACAGGGAGAGAAGAAAGGTATGACGGTCTCTAACGACCCTGTGCCACCTGGGTCTCCAGTGACGGCGGCTTCCCATATGTCTTTAACCCATGACACGTCCTTAGGGATCTCACTTGGTTCCACAGAAGTAGAGTCCCATTTTTACACTTCTTTCCACCTACCTTGATTTGAACTTGGACTCGATGGCTGTGCAAAATGTACCACCACCTCTTTTCCTTGTCTTGGCGTCTATGCTTGCCCATATGCTCAGTGTTTTCAAGTAAGATTCTATTACACATGGACTGTGTTTAGCACAGGCTTCAAAATACCTTGCTTCCCGCCATGGTCCCTACCTAAAACTCATGTGGGCAACCTGCTACATGTTCTGTCCCTTAGTCTGTGCCCGTACCATAATGGACCAATGTACAGATACAAACATGTCTGTCGTTCACATTTAATTCCTGCATATTGTGTCTTCCTTTCCCTCCTACCAATGGGTCAGTGAACTCCTTCTTAACTCAGATCTCAAGGTTCTTACAGTGGGACAGCATTTTAAAAAATTGAATTATTGCCCACTAAGAGCAATAATTTTATTTTGTAGATTTATTATTAGCTGCAACAAACACAGGTAGTGAACGGTCCTGAGGTATTTTCCTGTAGGTGCATGTCATAAGGCAACTGTATTTTATCTTTGGAGTCACTTCCTGGAGTGAAAATTTTTAGACTTTGGGACCATTTAAGGGTTTAAAGAAATTCGGAAAATGATTTGTCTTGCTCAGATCCTGAGTTTGGGACCTCTGAAGTTTGGGCATGGCCTAAAGAAGTTTTCGGCCCTCGTTCCTAAATGGCTACAGGCATTCCTGTGGTCTCTCTGAGATCAGAGTCAGAACGATGGGTACCGCAACTGTACACATTGTTCCAGAGTGAACTGGGGATATGCCTCAATTGGTAGAGTGTTTACCTAGCATGTTGCAAGTCCTGGGTTCAATCCCCCTGTGGTCTCTCTGACATCAGAGCCAGAAGAATGGGTACCACAACTATTCCCATTGTTCCAGAGTGTACTGGGAATAAACCTCAATTGGTAGAGTGCTCACTTAGCATACTGCAAGTCCTGGATTCAATCCCCAGCTCTGAATAAACTGGTGTAGTTGTGTATGTCTGTAATCCCAGCATTTATGAGGTAGAGACAGGAGTAACATAAGTCAAAGTGCTACGTGAAATTCAATCACAAGAAAGGAAAAAACATCACCCAAGGCTACATAAAATATTGACCCTTCCCTTTAGCATGGCTCTGGTTCCCTTCTCCAGGATTGCAATAGGAACTCAATGGGAAACTGTGAAGTCCTATGCCCTAGAAGAGGTGGGCACTGTTAATACCAGTCTGAATTTGCTCTCTGAGCAGCATTGGCAGGGAGTCACCCTCACCCCCAGTCCGCTCACACTGCTGTGACTCCACTCGGATGATTACTTTCCTTAATGTGATCTCTTGGAACACAGATTCTCTCCTTACTGGATGGAAAACTGACTGCAATCGAACAAAACAGCCACTTCCCATCTTAATAGCAACAAATGAATGGGTCTCATAGATTAGAGGGATGAACTACAAGTTTCTGGGGGACTTAGAAAACTAAACCAAACCAAATCAAACTTTGCTCTAAACGGGCTGATATAATCTCAACCCATTTGTCGGCAAGGTTGTTCGTTAACCACATAGCTGGACCAGAACCAGCCTGGAGGAAAGGCAGGGTAAGGGCCAGCAATGTCCCAGCACCTGTCCCCATGTACAACCATCGTTATGCACTTGGACTGCTGTGACAAAGTTATTTCTCACAGTGGTGGGAGCCATGATGTCCAAGACAGAGGTGTCAACAGATTTAGGCCAGAGAGCATTTTCTTTCTGTTTCATGATGGTGCCCCATGTCTTCACACAGAAGAGACGGGAACTCAGGGGACGGGCCTAATATAGGTCTACATTCCTATTTGCAGGGACTTCATTTCATGCTGCACCTGCCACTCAAAGGCCCCACTTTGAAATCCTACCTGTTTGAGAATGCAGATAAGCATTTCAACCAAAGCAACAGTAGAAGTCTGGGGGAGAATACGCTGAAATCTCTCCCTGGTTTCAACCACACATGCTGTAAGAGAGAAGGGGGTGAAGACAGTTGCAGTCTGAGGCATGTTGGCTTCTGGGTTAAGTGACAACATTCAGGAAGTGACTGTATTCAGCCACCTCCGTGATAGGGTCCCTCCCTGTGTGTCTTGGAGGCATCACAAGAACTCCATGGGAAGAGCAGGGATGAGTCAGGAACTTGGGGATACGCATCATGGCTCTGCCACTAACATGCAGGTCCCTCGCTCCTGTTTACTTTCATGGAAATAAAATTCCTTTCCTTAGATGTCCTTCAAGGTCATTCGCAAATATAAAACTCAAAGGTTCTTTTTCAACTGAAAACATTTTTTAACTTTCTTTTTATTTATTTTATGTGTCTTTCATATCATGTATCTTGATCCCACTCATTTCCCCACCCCTTCACTTCCATTTTCTGTCCCTTCAAGTTCCCCCATAACACAAAAAAGGGAAAAAATTAAAAATATCTTTATTAAAGCTGTAGCGTTGACACAGTGAGTCATGCAGTAAACCCCTTTGCCTATATAGCTTTACTTGCAAGTGTTCTTTGCAAAGTGTCATTGGTCTGGTTTGAGGCTCCTGGCTTCTGCTACACTATTGATGCTGGGCCCTCTCTAGGACTCTTCTTGGATGCCCTGTTGTTGCCCTGTGTTGTGGAGATCCTGAAGCTTTGGGTCTAGATCAGGTCCCTTCACATGCTCCAGCAGATCATAGATGGGGTGACGTTGGGGCAGGCCAAATCATAACGCAGCAGCGGGGTTGGTCACAGGGTTGGTCAGCCAGCCAGTTCTTCCCTGTCCTCAGCACCAGCTGAGCTCTCCAGCACTGCCCTAGCTAGTTCACCTCTTGCAGCAGTGAGCGAGGGGTGGGACCAGTTCTCCCGCTTTCAGGCTCTCTGGGTTGCTCTCCCTCACATACACCATAAGGTCAGCTCTGTTGTGTTGCCCAGGTGAGATACAGAGCCCACTCTCCTGAGTGTTGCAGCTGGTGAGGGGCAGGGACAGCTCTCCCACTCTTGTGACCCTAGGGCCATCTCTTCTACCTGTCTCAGGCTTTGATGGGAGGGAGGTGAAACAGAGGGCATCTCTCCCCTGCCCATGCTGCCACATGCCAACTGAAAATGTTTTGATGTAAGAAAATTTATTTGCATTTTCTACAGAGAATTCAGAAATAAATATAGGTTAGAAATGGGAAAAATATCAAGTCTCAAATCATATTTCTGAGAAGTAAACATTACTTACAGACTTGTGGTATGGTCCTGTGGACTTTCAAAACTAGGCATACATTGCTTGTAGTATTTATGAGTGAAATATGTTGCATTGTATGGGGAATATATGGGAGCTCCAGTTAGCTAATCAAACATTATTAAATTGATAGGATAGTAATCTGACCTTTGTGACAGAAGCACCTGGAATTTGCACCAAGCCTGTCCTTGCGAGCTTGCATTCAAGTGTGATGAGCCTATAAATGCCAAGTTGGTGGAGGGATTTTTTTGTGTGTGATCAACACCAAAATACTCTCCCAAAGCAGATGACAAGAAGCTAGGGATAGACCCTTGTAAAACTGTTCAAAAAGAAAAATCCTCCTGTAAAGTGGTTGGCTGCAGCACTGGAGGAATTTGGCAATGAATCTCAGGCTCAGGGTGTCATGGAAGGGTCCCTTGGATGTAAGAAATGAACAAATAAAAGCTTTGACTCATTTTTAAAAAGGATTATTTTTAAAATGTATGTGTTTGTGTGTCTATATGTGGGTGTCCATTGAGCTCAGAGGTGTTGGAGCTCCCTGGAGCTGGAGTTAGAGATGCATGTGAAGTGCCCATCACGGGTGCTGGGAACTGAATTGAGCTCTTAACCACTGAGCGTTCTCTCCAGACGAGTTGTGGCTCACTTGAAATTAATAAATACAACACATACTTCCAGAAAGGGTCAGGGCAGATGTGTAGCATTGCCGTATACTTACTTTAATTTAATGTGCCATATAAAATTCTTGGGATGTTGGCCATATGGGCGCTCCATCTTTCATTACTGCTGTGTATGCAGGATATTTTGTACTTCCCTGACTCATAAACGAAGTGGTGATTAACATCCTGATAATTCCTTTTTCACATACATATTAGTTTAATATACAGTTTCTAGCATCGTTTCTGGTGATTGAATTCAGGTCCCATGCCTGTCTTGCAACAATGGAGCCATCTTTACAGCCCCTACTAACCATGTTATATGCTCCATTGTCACGATTATGGAAGCAAAAGTGGGTGACATACTAAGAGCCAATAGCAGAAGCCACCCTGGACCTAAAGTTCTCTGGTGCGGAGGGAGAGAAAGTCAGGGTGTTTGCTCCTGCTCCAGGCTTCCTCTACCCAAGAGAGCTCAATAAACAGAGAGCCAGTGGAGTTAGGGGAGGCTGTAGGTTGTACCCTCCAGATGGCGAAGAGTTTGTAGGGGGTACACCTCAATTTTGAGCACTCTGGAACCTCCACAAACCCTGGGAGTCTGCCTTTGAGTAGTGGGTGTTGTGGAGGAGGAGGCGGGTCATTGTGTTCCTTGGAAATCAGAACGTTCTCTGATAACAATCGTTGCTCAGTTATTCCCTGAGGAAAGAATGAAGGGGTTCTCCTTCACTGACTCTAGGAATGCCTTTTCATTACCTTGCTCGTTAGGACAGGGGAAGAATAAAACTTGAGGTCTCCTAAGCAGATCCTTGAGAAGATAGGCCAACAGCTTTGTGTTCCTGCATGAATAAGAAAGGAAACGTGGGAAGAGATGGGGCCAGTGAGCTCTGAGAACCCAACCGACATCCATGTGGTGCCAGAAGGCAGATAAAGCCTGTGTGTACCCATTTCACAGATGGGTGCCTTCAGGACCTAGAGGTTCAACTCATGGGTCCTACCCTAAGCAAGAGAGCTTTGGCGGGGCTGGAGACTTACCATTCGTCCATGAATGGATATCTCCCCTCACTGTTGATAGATCTGAGTGAGGTAATGTCTCAGAATGTCCACTATAAACTATAAAATATTATATGTCTATATGAGAAATGAGTATGGCCTATAAACCAAAGTTGCAGCAAAATTTAAAGGAAAAGCTGTAGAACACTATCATATAGTATTCCTAATGGAACTCTAAGGAAAATGAAGAACGCGTACTGATTGCTGCCATGGGATCTCGATGCTTCTAGGGTATTCACTTACTTCATACTCCCAAGAAACCCAGACCATTATTCCTGTCTTATCGATGAAAATCATGTCCCGAGAAGTGAATTAGAATAAAATCATGTCCTATGTAGAAGGTGATAAGTGTGCTGGTTTTCCGTCTGTCACACAAAATGTACCTGGGTCCCCATATATCCTCCTGTCCCCACACTAATAAAATGAACATGGCTGTGGCATGAACACTGGTGTGAGATTCCCATCTGTATGCTGTGAGTACGTTTCATTCTCATTGGTTAATAAGGAAGCTGCTTTGGACTATGGCAGGGCAGAATATAGGTAGGCCAGAAAGCTAAACTGAATGCAGGGAGAAAGAAGGCAGAGTCAGGGAGATGTCAAGAAGCAAGAGGTAACAAACCACGAGCTTTGTGGTAAAATGTAAAATAATAGGAATGGGTTAATTTAAGATGTAAGAGTTAGTTAATGAGAATCCTGAGCTAATAGGCCAAACAGTGTTGTAATTAATATAGCTTCTGTGTGATTATTCAAGTGTGGGTGGCCTGGGATGAAAGTGTGGTCTCCATGTTCAGTACATGAACATGATTTTAGAAGATCTGGACTGAGCGTGGGCTTAATTGACGAATCACGTGACTAAGAAGCATGATATCCCATGTGAAGAGGCTCACTGTTCAGCCAGTCTGGCCTCTTGAGTGAGCAGTAGCCAATGAGAGACCCTGTCTCGAACCACATGGCGGACAGATGGAATGATACTGATGTTTCTCTTTGGCTGTCACACGCAAATGCACACATTTGCACATGTACCCCCTACACACATGATTCACATGAACATGCATCACCCCAAAACACACATACAAAGTCTACACTACACTGAAAAAAAAATCGTTCTTTGTTTTCCAGCATAAGTGAGGCTGGCCACTCCAGCCAGAAGCCCAAGAGGCTTAGCTGAACTATGACCCAGAGGACCCTGTGATATTTTCCTTCTGTGCCACATATGCAGATGGGCCCTGAAGACGCCCATCTCCCCTCGGTGGAAATCATGAATTTTTATGAAGCTGGTCCAGACTTCCCAGAATCCAGTTGGATGCACTTTGCAGACCCTAAACTGCCATCGCCATGGAAGGTTTCATTGCTTGCACCTGCTAAAACATTCGGGGCATTTGAGAGGCAGTGGACACATTTGCTTTCCATTTTTTCTGGCTTGGGAAACCTTTGAAGTGTTTAATAGTAAAGCCCGGGGAAGGCCTCCGCCTCTTAATCATTTACTCCCAAGGCACATTCACGGCTGGTAGCCTGTCAAGCAGAAACTGAATGGAGCCCACTTTATTAAGTGTCACATGGCCACTCACTGTTCATTAAAGGTGTTTTAAGGTTTGAATTATGTAATTTATGAGAAAGAGAAATAAAAATTCCATTGTTTTATTAATATGTGGTCCCAGAAGGCAGGTTGAGCTGAAGGACTCGAGGTGGCTAGAGGTAGCCTTCCATTCCCCACCGTCTGCGTTCCCTTGGCCTCCCGTATCCTCACCATCCCACCCTGGCTAGGAGCCCAGCCAGTGTGCAGGGGAGGACCATCACAGCCGGTCCCTCAGCCTTGTATGACAGGAGACTGGGTCTCTGCTCATTTTCTAGAAAGGTTTAAGACAAGCAACAACGAATAGCATTCCTGGAGTGATTCCAGGTGACCTGAGCATTGTAGTCACCGATAACGAACGTGACTAACTCTAGAAGGAAGGGAAGTGGGCTGGGTGCTGGGCGCTACCTCAGAGTGCCACCACCTGCTTCATGTAGATGCCCTCACTGCGTGAATGGTCACCATTGCTGAAGGGATCATCCGTATTTTCCGGAAGAGGCAATGGCGCCAAGTTCTGTCTCAGGCTGGGGGGCGGGGGGGGGTGTCATCCTAAGCTTGGTCCAAGCCTTCACAGAATCAGCACAAAAATCACTGACATAAGAAGTTTCTTTTTCCCCTTCCCTTCTCCAAAAACGCAGACAGCCAGAGAACACGCAAACCCGGGTCACTACTTGCTAAGCCACGCAGCTGGCGCCATTTCTCACCTCCACCTGCCCCCGCACCGCCTTCCTGCCCACACAGAAAGGATCGTGAACCTGATTTGGAAGCATTTTTTTAATCAAGTGACTCATGTATTACAGGTGCAAAGTTGCAGCAGGCTTTGCCCCTTTCGGCTCAGATTTGTGAGCTTCCAGCTCTGGAGGAAACTAAGTTGCTAAGATTTTCGCGAGACACCAAATAAGGGAGTTGCGTAGTCTGGCTGAAGCCCGGGCAGGGCTGGGTAGGGCAAGCAGGAACTGTACTTCTGTTTGCCGTATCTTTTGCAGCAGAGGCAGAGTAGGAAAGGCACAGTTTGCAGGAGGTAAAGTGGTAGGGTCAGATTTTACGAATGGACGTCAATCATTAACTCACTTAATTTTGAGTTATCAATTCCGCTGATGCAGATATCCTGATAGTGCTGGCAATCTGCGCCAGAGTCTTTGCTGCCTTTGATCTGCCAGACCAATTTCCATAGGCAGTAAAAACCACAGGTCTCTGCTGGGGCCAGTCTGGAGAGGTCTGACATCTCCCAGAGCATCATGGGAACTCTGAGCTGCTTGTCTTGAGATGCCCAAAGAACTTTGAGTACTAGCAATAGAAGGAACTGTGGAAAATCTATAAAGTCATTCCGGTCATAGACGGCTTCACTCTGGGCTCCGTGCTGGATTGCAGCAAGGAGAAGGTTATTTCAGTCAAGACAGAGAAACCGGTAGTCACAGGATGGTGGCCTCTCTGGATACCTGGCTTGGGCGTACAGCCAGCTCTGGGAGATGGAAAGGCATTGGGGAAGGCTTCCCAAAAGAGGCCATGTTTGAGCTTAAACTATAAACTGGTGGAGGAGGAAGCCGGGCAAAGGGCAGGAGAGAAAGACTTTCTGCACCCTGAGAAGCAATCTGAAATTTGTCTGAGTATAGCAGAAAAGCATGGGTGATCTTTAAGAGAAGAAAGGGTAACCCAAGTAGATTGCTCTCCCAGAGAAGGGTTTAGTTAGCATGCATGGCACAGCGTGACCAGACTGGAGTCTGACATTGGCAGGGATGCTATATAGAGGTACATTTGGGTTAAGCAAGACCCAGTCTAGGTGTTTGTGCTGCCAGAGGACATAAGAGAGATCTACCACCTACAGCGGGGTCCTAGGACACGACAGTCCCTTAGGGTCAGCAGTGGTGGTGACTATAGTAGTGTTGTGGACCACAACATAAGGGTAGAACTCAGGGAAGAAGACACAGCACAGGAAACAAGGAGCTCAGAATGTGCCTGGAGGGGGATCCTTTTTCAACTATCATAGGATTTAACTAAACCTCTGGAACTGGATAATTCAGGGGATTGAAAACTAAGGAAATTCTTCTTTGGATTATAGGCATGCGTTATGTAACGGTTATCCCAAGGCAGCCATGAGTAGTGGCACAGGCTTGTCATGGTGGGGATCGTGGCCACATATGAACTCTGCCAAGTATCATGGCTTCGTGGTCTAAGTGTTGGAGACTACATATCTTCATGGGGAATTCTGAGATATGAAGAGGCAACCACCACACCCTTTAAGAGCATAGGCCATTTTTTGAAAAACATGAGTTTGCTGTGAACTTCATGTAGTAATGACGTTTTAGCTAACTGAACGATTACTAAATGCTTTTGCATGTGTTAGCTCTCTCGATTCCCTTTTCCAAAGAAGCAGGTGTAGTAGGCATCATGGCCATCACTGTCAGTGATGGGACAATTGAGCCTTGAAGAGAAGGAGTCATTGGTACAAGGCTACTCTGCAGAGAAGTGTGCAAGCTCTGCCATAGCTGAGATGCTCTTTAGAGACCGGGGACTCCAGAAATATTCAGCCCTGTGGTAGAGACATGAATGGACATTAGGAGAGCGTGAGGAACAGAAGTGGTACCCGCTCTCTGGTACTGCTTTGTGGGTGTCCCTTAACCAGGCTGTTTCACAGAAAGCCTCTTCCGGACCCTTTGGAGAGTGGGGTCCTGCCTTGAACCCCTTCCTTGCCTCTGAAAGATGCTGTTCACTCGGGTGTGTGTTAATACTGTACCTTTAGCACTGAGCATGGCAGGAGCAACCTGGCAGGGCAGAGGGTGGGCTGGCCTGGCCTCTTGCTTCTTTGTCCTATGGATGAAGACTTGGGGGCTGGTGAGTTGGAGGGTCCCCTCCAGTCAAGAGATGACTGGCTTCCACTGCCATCAGTTATGCTACAAGGGTTCTTAGGGCTTCAGGGAGCAGTGGCTATGGAGACAGGTGTTTCTGGCAGTTCTGACTTGAGAGATGCTGAGACAAGGAGGGTAGGTCTTACCACCCAACTGCCAGAAGTCAGAGTTCCAGACACGAACTCCACGAAGCTGACATCTAGTACCCCCTTGGTGGGGGGTGTTGTCTGGAGGGACCGCTTTGTCCACTTAGATGTACGTATCAAGACCCCATTCTGCTTGCACAGCTAATTTCAGGGGAACAGAGCAGAGAGGAGACACTAAGCCTCAACTCTGTCTTGGCCCTTTGCTGGGCACCTTGCAGGTTTTAAGGAGCCTCCCCCCAATTCTGGGATGACTCGTGTGGTCCACAGAGAATACTGAGGCTTAGGGTGGAGCCCACTGACTTCTGAGTCATTTCAGTGGTTGTTGGTGCCACGTGGCCAGGGAATGCGCATCCTCACAGAGCACAGAGGGTTTAAACAGGGAAATTTAGAAAAATAGGCTCAGAAGCCCACAATTTCAAAGATTTCTGGCATTTGTAAAATTGTCACCAACTTTCTGATTCCCAGTACATTGGGCATTTTTGGAAACACACAGTTATTGATTAAACTGTCACCATGAAGGTTTTGACTCATGGATGGCATTTGTTCCGGAGGGGACAGGAAGTGAACACAAAGACTCTATTTGCCTCCAAGTGTCGGAAAGGACAGGTCCTGGCCTGCCAAGTGTGGGGTAGGTTTAATATCATGATAATTAGCCCCAAGTTGCCATCCAAAATCGGGGGCCATAGACTCCCTGACCAGGTGTTCCTTCCCTGAGGGGCTTGAGCTATCCATGTAGGCTTCCTTGGCCCATCCTGGGTGACCTCCTTACTCCAGGTTCCCCTTACATTGACTCTCAAAGTATCCTCCAAAGATAAATGCCCTGGAAGCCGCACACAAATTTGAAAATGCGTGATTTCATTTCAGTAACAACAACAACGAAATCTCCAGATAAGACATATGGCTAAATACTTTGCTTTATAAGACTTTCATTTCACCAAGTATCAAATCGGGTTGTGGAAGGAATTCTCTAAGAACCGTGAATTACTTCTCCCTTAAATGGATTCTATTGAAAGTTAGAATTTGAGAATTAGTTAAAAAAAATGACACTAGCTACTCCGTAAATCAGATATAGAGCAAATAACAAGGAGAGACATGGTCCCCCTGCCTCAGTCCCACAGGCTGTGGGATGATGCATTTGAGGATCACCTATCTGGGCCCCTTTGGTGTTTTTCGAGGCTCCCTCCTAAGGCTGGCATGACTGCCCAGCAGAGTCGCTGGAGACAGCTCTGTTAGATGGTAGTAATTTCCTGATGAAGCTGCCACCCTCTCTGGGCAGGTCTCCGGGAGTGTGACGACGTTTCTGCTCAGCAGCCCCGCTCTGGAAAACTGCATCCATGCAGTAATCATTGGAGTCACATATTCGTTGACATCTCATGATACAGTGGCAGGGCCCAGGATGGCTGCTGCCATCACTCCCCTTCTGCCAATCAGTGAGATCTGCAAAGTTCAGACATTTCCAGCACCCCACAGCCACTTCTGCCCGGGAGGTGCCACAAATGGATTTGCTACGTGCCAGTGTGGACAGTTTCTTGTTCTGGATGCTGCTTGGGAGAAGTACAGCCAGCAACATGTACACACTGGGCAGAGCATCCAACTTGGAATCTAGCACCTGGGGATGACAGGTTGGGTCCAACTTAGTTCATCCATTTCTCCTCCTGTCTTCCTTCCAGATGTGAGGCAGAAATGACTTAGCCAATGTGACCTGTGGAGGACTTTCAGGAAACCCAGTTGCTGGGAGCATGCCTGTCTCTGGAGAGGACTTCTGGCAGGGGCTGGCGAGGTCACTTTCTGAACTGGAGAATTGTTTCTGATGATCTTCCAATATAGACATCTGGGCTTGACCTGACCTGGGCAGACCCAGTAGGTTTGGAGAGCTGTTGGGAATTGGTATCTGGGTCATTTGTCTTTTGCCTCAGGGGACAGTGAACCTAGGGCCTCCTGAGCAATGGGACTGGGGACAGGGATGGATGTCCCATACCCTTTCTGCTTTCTCTCATGCAACTTCTAAGGAAATTCCGTTGCATTGTATTTACAAGGCTTCCCCAACTGTCAGCTTCCTCGAACACAATGTATTTAATAAAAAGCCATTAAGCCTTGTAAAGCTGTCAGAAACCTAAATGACACTTGTAATAAAATCTTGTCGGGTGACCTGTGCTGGTTAATCAGGCACTGTGACATCATCGCCCTTGGATCTGTCTGATACCCCAGGCGTGAGGTATGTTTAGACAGCTTTATGATCCACACGGATTTGAGTTATTAAAATTGTACAGTTTTGCAAGGAATTTGGGATTTAATAAAACGGCAGAAAAACTACAAAAGGAACAATAAGCCTCAGCCAAATCCTGTCTCCCTGCATGCTGGGGTCGTGCGCCCAGGCTGGCTGCCTGGCCAGGGCCCATGCCAGGTGTTCACACAGTCAAGTTAATGTATCTATAACGCGTTTATCTGGCGTTCGCAAGGCCGGCAGGCCAATTACATCTTTCCCAATGACTTCAAGGTGGTGAACTATGCTTACACGTAGATTTATGGATTTATTCAGATTACAAGAAGATATTACCACCAATGCCAATTCACTCTAATAAGCCACTTTGAGCAAATCCAACTGCCAGCTTGTAAATATCCTTGGCTCTGCCTACCCCCTATGGTTTCCGGGCTTTCGGTCCCTTTAAGGCATAACTCTCTATTGAACTCCACAAAGCCTAACTTCGTATAACCAGCAGGATGACAGAAACAGACAGACAGACACTGGGGACTCCCATCTATATGTTTAAACTAAAGGGGCACATTTAAAAAGTGCTGGGCACAAGAAAATAAATCATACCTAGTCTCCTGGCATGAACTGGCGCAGCACTCCTGATATCTTGGCCAAATTATTCCATTTGTTTCTGAAGATATTTTAATCCCACATGACCTCAAACTTCCCATGAACCAGGGCCTGGACCCAAGGCCGCCCACTGCCTTCGCAATAAATCCATTGTCTCCCTTTCTCGGCCCTCAACTCGAGCCCATAGATCACCCCTCCCTGCATCTTGCTTCAATTACTCAATTAAGTGCAGTAAAGTTTCTTGTAGGTTTTTGCAGATGTCGCTTTATTATCAATGCCTCAGATGAACACAAGAGTTCAGGAGCCGAGGTTATGGGGAGGTTGCTGGGGGAAGGGCTGGGCCTGGGCACTAGGCGATTTCCTGAACCTGCAGAGGCCAAAGCCCTGGAGAGGGCAGGGGCATTGTTTCCAAGGCTGTCCATCCCGTTCCCTTCACAGTTTGGGGAATTTGTGATGTTATCTCTCTGAGAAACTGCTTTAGGAGATGTAGGTATTCCACCTTCCAATGAGATAGTGCCGTGATTAGCAGACGCTTAATTGGGCCATTTATCAAGAGAAGGACCTGCCCCCGAGTCAGTGGGCCAAGTAAATTATGACCCACCTTGCAGGTGTTGAACTGGCAGCCCTATTACTCTTCTCGAAATGGTCTTCAGAAGATTTTATATGAAAAGATGATTTATTGCCCAGAGGAATTTGATTGGGCTTATATTTTTCCTGAGTGTGGCAGGATTCTGCCCGGCCCCTCTTTCTTCATGCTCCTAAGAGGGCTGTTGGAAATTAAAAAAATCACAGAGACTTGAGTGATTTGGGGTCAGAAGGATACTTAAAAATCAATGAGCCCTACCAGGCCACTTTACAGATGGTAAACTGAGGCACAAGTAGAATACATCCAATTACATAGCCACTGAGTACATTGACAAAGGTATCCCCACACCGTGTGTGTGTGTACATGTGTGTATGTGTGTATATGTGCAGGCCCCATGCATGCAGGTGCACATGTACACATACAGGTGTGTTTGTGTGTGTGTGTGTATGTGTGTGTGTGTAGGTACATGTGTGTGTGTGTGTGCAGGCCCATGCATGCAGGTGCACATATACACATAGAGGTGTGTGTGTGTGTAGGTATGTGTGTGTGTGCAGGCCCATGCATGCAGATACACATATACACATGTGTGCAGGTACAAGTGTGCCTGTGTACCCGTGTGTGGAGGCTGGAGGTCAGCCTCAGTCTTTCCTTAGGCACCATCCATCTCCTTTGTTGATATGGGGTCTTTCAAGGATCTGGAAATCACCAGGTTGCTAGGCTATTTCTCTAGCATGCTTCAGGGTCATGCCTATCACCACAGTTTCAGTACTGGAAGTACAAGCCTGTGCTGCTACCATACCTGGCCTTCACTGGGTCCTAGGCATCTACTGAGGTCCTTTTGCTTGCAAGGTGAGAACTTAATGGACTGAGCCATCTCCCCAGCTCATCCAGCTTTTTATTTTAATTAAAAATTAATTAATATTAAATAATTAAATTGTAATTAATTAATTAATTAATTTTTAAAAGTGTATTTTCTCAGCTGATGAAATGGAATTTCTTTCTTTTTAAAGAAAGAGTAAGAATTCAGTTCTGAGCATTTCATATGCCTTATACACAGGGGAGTTTCTCAACCTTTGCTTTACTGGCAGTTTGGTCCTCACCATTTATCTTAGGGTGATAACGGTATCCCTGGGTGGCAGCATCCTCTCTCAGGGTTATGATAACTAAAACGATCCCATGAAGGCAAAATTGTCCCTGGTTGAGAAGTGCTTCCTAAAATTATTATCACTATCATTTTCTTTATCCCTACAGAGTTAATAACAGTAGTGAGCACTTACTGAGTACGCGTCATGACTAAGTTCTACGGACACATTCTCTAAGGCCACCTGCTAACACTCCTACGTAAGTGCCATTATTTCTCCATTGTACGGAGGAAGGAAGTCTGGGTGCAGTGAGGCAAAAGTTCACATACGCCATAGGAAGCTCCCACACCAAGGATAAGGCTATGGAATTAAAAAATTTTAATGATGCAGTGAAACTGTACCTACCATTTCCCTTCCCGTTCTCTTGGTAGTAAACTTGTCTTTGAGGATTTGTTAGGATACCAGGTCATCTTGTTCCCACATTAAAAGGGAAAAGATAAACGTACTGTGTGACTTGGCCCTAGTGTGACCAACTTCGGTTCTTCAAAGAGTGGCTCCTCACTCCCACAGAAGGAAGTATCCCTACTCACTGCACACGGAACTCCTGAGCAACAATATTTGCTTGAGCTGGGTGGAAGATGCTTATGCTGGTTTTCTCCAGCAAGTTGGGTACACTGTACTCCAGAACTAGAAGTAGTATGGCCCCTGGGCTGGGAAATTCCCAGGAAAGAAGTGCTGAGGCCATGGCTCTAAAGTCAGTGCCTGGGTTTCAAGTCAAGGAATAAATCACTGCAAAGCAGCAATGTGAGGAGACCCGCATTTGGAGAGTGTGGCTTACCTTCACCCACACTTCTCTGGCTCATGGTCTTTACACAAGCGTAAGTACAGTCTGATTCCTCTTATCATTGTATCAGAGGACCCCGCACAGGATTCCAGACTCTGTGACCCGAATCCTTGAACTCAGACAGGTGAAAAAGACATTCTATGCCTCTTTAATAGTTCTTCATCTATTAATTTCATTAGCTTGTGTGCTCTCTCTTTCTCTGTCTCTCTCTGTCTCTGTCTCTCTCTCTCTCTGTCTCTGTCTCTAGCTCTCTCTGTCTGTCTCTCTCTCTGTCGCTATCTCTCTCTTTCTCTATCCTTTTTCTCTCTCTCTCATACACTCACATACTGAGGTCAGATTCTAAGAAAGATGCCATCAGGTGGCTCTCATCATATGGTGTAGTCGATTGTAAAGACTCAGTGCTATAAGTTCATCTCCTTGCCTGGCCTTTTGATGACATAGATTAGGCCAGCAGAAACCAGGTGAAGCACTACGTACAGTTTAAAGCAGGAGTACACGTTTCAGTAACTGCCAACAGCATAGTAAAAACATGGACAAGTCGCTGAGTTATTGACATCCAGTAACTATTATTGTTTTATTGACAGACACATAACTAGGCATGCTACACTTTTCCATGCCTGGCAGTGGAGCGGGTTTGTTTTTACCACTACCATTGCAAAAGTGTAGGGAATACCTTGAGCTATATTGTAGGATCCACAATGTCAGGAGACAGGATGGGTTTTCATTTCCGCTATAATCGTGTGGGACCATGGTCACAAGCATGTTTGCTGTTGTTAAGAACAGGACGAGACACATGTCCACATGTTTCTTCATTTTCAGTAGCTCATGCTGACTCCTGAAAGAGTCTGGGTGTGAATATGTAAACATGGACAACATGACAGCCAGGACCTGCACCCCAGCCTCCCCAAAGGACCCTAGATGTGGCTGGCAGAGAAAACAGGCCAGGTGATGATACCTCTAGCTAGAGGCACACTCCTGGCTTGTGGGGGTGGCTTTTCCCCAGTTGGTTTTTGATTACAGATCTTTGACTGATTTTCAAACTCCTCTTTTGTGCTTTGGCTCCAACAAGGCCCCTTGCTCTGCTCATCTAAGTGGTTAATCTTTGAAGAACACTCTGCTGTCTCTAAGACACTATTCAGAATGCAGGCACTGGGTTTGGCTCCCATGGCTTCATGCTCCTCTCTCTCTCTCTCTCTGAGCTCATGCTAGGATGTGCAGGAACAGTGGATTCTCAAATGATTAATTGCAGGAACGAGGCTCAGGGAAGACAGGTGACTCCAGAGAGTCCTGTCTTGAGGGGGAAGGAGAGACAGAAGGACAACAGAGCCCAGTCTAGACTATAGATGTCTGCCTAGTGTTTTCTTCATTCCATGGAGAGCTACAGCCCCATGTGCACAATGCTAGCCACATGGGCTGGACACTCATAATCAGCCTCACAGAGGATGTATGAAACCACAGGAAAGGGGGAGCTAAGAGAGAACAGGTGCTTGTTCAAGATCACCTAGCTGCTAGTGGTTACATACGGGGCTTGAATCCTGAACTGTCCTGCAAACTCTGTTGTGCCCACTGATTGGTGAAGCCTCCATGTGTTGCAGCGAGTATCTGACTCTATAAGCATGGAGGGAAAAGCATGCCCACAGCATCCTATGGAGTGCCTTCCTCTCTAAGCGTTTGGGGGCTCTGGTGGGGATACCTTTCTTCAGCAGGTCACAGCACGTCTATTCTGGTCCCTCTCCAATGCCATACACTCTCTGTGGAACTGGCCCCTCCCCTGGGGGCTCTCACTGACCATCTCCTTGCAGCCCCCAGTTCAGCCTTCGTAAAGACTTGCTGATGGGCTGTGGATCGATCCAGGGTTCAGTTGTGATAGGTGTAGAGGGATGTGCTAACTGCTTCTGACTACTGCTGTGGCTTGTGGCTGTTCTGTCTCCAGGCCCAGCCTGAAGCCACCAGCTCATAACACACCTCCCCACCCGCCGAGAAAAGAGAGAAAGGCAATCATCTCAGATCAAGATGTGAAAACCTGCTTGCTAGCCTTCTCTCCCCGACATTTACCACCCTCCCCGCTTCCTCTGACTTCACTAGATGTGACATTGACTTTGGTTAGAGGGAAAATAACACTGGTTACTCAGTTACCTGGGAGTTGGGGTACAAAGGATGTGACTGGCCCCAAAGGAGGTGAATGTCAAAAATCCTGCCCTCCTGTAGAAAGCATTGGGCAGTTTATTAAGAAAATATTTGCTGTGTTGGCTATTGTTAAAAGTCCCCTGAAGCATGAATTTGAATTTATGGTAAATAGAAGGGAAGGGCTAAGACTCATTTGAGTTTGGAGGTGCTCTTATCGGGCAGAAAGAAGAGGTCTACCCTTTCTCTCTGGCTCACATGCCACATGTTCTGGGTTTCTGGGTAACACTGGCAGCTGGACCCAAAATTATGCTGGTGAGCCACACTTGTCACTTTTTAAGCAATGTGGTATCCCCAACATTGGAAAAGTTGTGGGGATCAGGAGCCAGATGATGCCTCCCTGCTATCCAATGGGCTTCCAAGATAAGCACCAGTTGGGTAGCTTTAAGGATAAGCAAGATGGAGGAGGGTTGTTGTGAAGACTGAAAAGCAGGAGAGGGTATGGTGAGATTGAAGGCAGCTGAGATAGAGCTACTCCAAGGAAAGGGTTCTTAGCGAAGGATTTTAGTTGGAAATGAAAGCAAATAGCAACAGGACTTAGGAGAGAAATGGGCCAAGAGAGGCATGTGCTTCATTTGAGGGTCAGAAGGAGGACTGGGGAGAAGGCAGAGACCTGAAGGGTGAATATTCTAGATCCTGCCAAGATGCAAAAGATGGCTTCCCACGAAACTGAGAGGTGGCCCGTCTTTAGTTCTTTTCCCTGTGTCTGCCTTTGCAACATACATTTTCATTACTAGAACTGCCCTCGAGAAATAACGTCATCCTGCTGTAAAAATTAAAACGCTTCTATGGTATACCTGAGCTGGGTAGGGATGCTCATAGGTTCCTGACTTTCCCACAAGCACAGCTGTGAGTCTTCACCGGCCAGAGCTCAGGAAGGCAGGGATGGGAGTCAGGGATGCGGTGGATAGACTAGGGGTCTGGACACCACAGGCAGTACTGAGAGCTGTGTCTAGAGAATTCTGGCTGTCAGTCTGGAGGGGGAGAGAAAGACACCCCAGAGAGCGAGGAGCAGAAGGCTGTTTGAAGGCCTGGGCCTTTCATTCCCTGAATGAAGTGGAATTTTCCCTTCCAGAAGACTTGATCTGTGCCTTGAGGTAAGCAGTCAGAACAGGATTCTGCACCGTGGCCATCAGACACACAAGCATCCCCAAACCTTATCCCTAATGGCTCAAAGGAGGTGGCCAGACAGCCTTATAAAGTCAACAGGATGCTATTGAAGTGGTCTTTAAGATAGACAGACCTAATGGGTCCTTAGACAGATAGTGCTTCAGATACCCTGTTCTTATAATGACCCCAGGGACACCATCGCACTGTGCACAATTGTGACAGCATCCTAACAATGCCAGCGAGGAGACTGTTGAGAGCAGACCCAGGGCTCCTCCCAACAAACCTGCAGGGGTTCTCTCAGTACCCTACCTCTCCAGTGAGGAAACACCCAGGGATCAGGGATGACTGAGAACAGCCTGCCCTCTGAGGCTCCATTCTAGGTTACTCTCAAGGTCCCACCTTAAAGCTTTGTCGATGCATGCTGCATCTAAAACAAGATTTGTCTCGCCACTGGAGAAGTCAGCATTTGAAGGAGGTCTTGTGATCCCCAGACCCTCCTTGGTCCCATTTTGCAGATGGGAACAACCCTACGGCAGGCAGGGGTGCAAAGGGAAGTGGGTAAATGAATTACTCCAGCCGGAAGGAACTCCAGTGAGGAAGCTCGGAACAGGCAGACGCAGGCCCGGTTTCCACTCGGCTGCCTCAGCCACGCTCCTCCAGCCCAGCTGATAATTGCTCATTATGTGGTTAATGTGGGCACAGCCAGGCCTGGCAGCAGAGTCAGTCACATCAAAGCGAGCTCTTCAAAGGAGCAGAAAGCTGGCCTCTGGGGTAATTAGCTGAGAGCCTATTCTCTTCTGCTTGGGACAGTTGGGGTGGGGGGTGCAGGCAAGGTCCAAATGGCACAAAGTACACCTCAAGTTGTCAACTCCGGTGAACTCATAGGCAAGGCTGGTTACTCCAGTCAGCCCTCCCCCAACCCTGGGGATCAAACCAGAGACTTGGGCCTGCTAAGCAAGCCCTCCCTACTGCTGTTTTCTCTTTTCTACTGTTATTGGCCTCCCTACCCTCTACCCCTGCGCCTGGCCTCTGCTTCTGGGAACACTGTGTACCCTCTCTTTAGACTATCATATTTTTCTTGCATACACTTGGGGGAAAAAAAAACTCATCCAAGCACAAACGCTGCCACCGTGGCTCACGGACGAAACCAGAAAGGAGGTGCAGCAATGTTCTGATTCATGCTATGTGACTCAGTTTCCACAGCTGTCTGCGCTAAGCAGCCCTGGGTGGCAGCCCTGAATTGAGGATTGCTGGTTCATCCACCGGAGTGGAACTTCAGGGGTAACAGACCTGGCATGAGACCTCTGAGAAAAGCTGAGGATACGTATGATCGCTCAGCGTGACCGCCTTCCCCCAAGCCCGCTGGAGGGAGAGACAAGGTGATGTTATGCTTCTAATCCCATTTGCAGTCCCCTGTCACTCAGCCAGGTACCCCACCAGCAAGACACAGAAGTGCAGAGAGTGCTAAGAGACATTATAATGGAGTCTGGTACCTCTTTTTGATGGCCTGTGGGGCAGTCAGACTAACAGGCCTGAGTGAGTTTGGCGTCTTAAGTGGAGCGGTGTTGAACCGGCCAGTGGGGTGCAGGAAGCCACTGTTACTTAGGGAAACGATTCTAGGACTGGATGGCTCAGGCAGAGGCAGACGGCTTTTGCGAATGACGGTTCACTTGCTCGGAAGGCAAGGCAAGATTTTATTCTACCCAGCTCTTAGCCATATTTAACAATGGACATCGTAGATGACAAGGTCGTCAGAGGAGCCCAGCTTCTCTGAGCTCAGTGAGTGATACGGTCTCAGATGCTGAGCAAAACCCACAGGATGGAGTGGAAGCACAGACAACAGGGCCTCCTTATCAACGAAAACGAATTGCTCTGCTTCCTATTTGCCAACAAGACAGAATTTAGCTGGATTTTATCTTCATGATAGTTTCTGAGGATAGAATCTCTTTGTATCAGTTACTTTGTCAAAAGTTCAAAAAAAAAAAAAAACCAATTAAGTGCCCATATATGAAAGGTGAAGAAAGGGAAGGGGACATGAAGATCTGAGTTTGATCCCCAGAATCTAGGTTTTAAAAGCCGGGTGTGAACCTGTGTGCTAATCCCAGAACTGGAGAGGCAGAGACAGGTGACGTCCATGGGCTCGCTGGCCATCCAGTCTAGCCAAACCACTGAGTTCCCACTGGAAAGTGAGAGGTACTGTCCCAAACAAACAAAATCCAAAAGGCAAGCAAACAATAAAACCCAAACCAAAACAAAAGAGCCACCAAAACCTACATGCAACTCCCCCACCCCCCCAAGTGAAAAAAAAAAACGAAACAAAAGAGTGAAAGGCAACTAAAATAGCATCAAGGTTGATCTCTGGCCTACACACACTCACACACTCACACACACTCACACACACATACTCACACACACTCACACACACACACTCACACACACACACTCACACACACTCACACACACACACTCATTCCTGGAGAAGATGCTCACGCAACTCTAGCACAGAAACACGGTCACATCTAACGTGATTGAAAATATCCAGGGCCAACGCGATTCTCTGTCAGGCAGCTCTAGCCCTGGCCACATTCTCTCTCTCATGTTGGCTCAGTGCTCGTATGCCACTTATACTTGTGTGACTCGGGAACCCCATGCTGAAAACATAAGCCTTTAAAATTGCTTCACAACGCACCTGCAGCCTTCGCTAATCCCCAGGTGTGAATATAACACGCACCTGCTCAATATTCCCTTGGCATTTGTGCTAACTGTAGGGGAGTCACATGGAGTGCTTCTGGCAATGGCACAGCATTGTAGAGAGAGGAGCTAGGAGACCATGGTTCAAGCCTGTTATTGACCAGTATTTCACGCCCCTACCAATTCCCTTTTTTCTAGAATAGGTGAGGGATGGGGCAAGAAGCTTTTTGGATTGAACAGACTTCTTCATCATTCCTGTGACCCTTTGCTCCTGCATCTAGAAACACTGAACTGTCTGAAACCCATTTCCTGTCTCCTCGGCTCAATTCCTGCCAAGTAAGATCTGAGCTCAATTCTTGACCCCAGAGCAAACCTCTTGCATATAGGAGATGCTCAATCAATGCTTAATAAGTGTGCTAGCTCATTTTCTATTACCTATATCTAAATACCGGAGGCTAGGTAACATAGAGAGGTCTGTTTGGCTCAAGTTCTAGAGGCTGGAGAGTCTGAATTAGTTTTCACCACCTTGCTTTTTCAGTTTGACTCTGTAGAAAGACTTGGGACATCTGCTCATTTTCTGATTATAAAAAAGATGAAGAATTGGATCTCAGTGTTCCACCCACCAGCTAGCAGTTCCAACTGGGTCCGCATTGTCCTTTGGGAGTTTTCTGAGACCACACCTACCCTTGAGGAGCCAGGAGTGGTACAGAAATTCTAATTTGTTTCCTGTGTGTACTCTTGTTAATTGTAAGAGAATCTAAAAATACAGTTGGGTGCTTGGTATGCACCGTGCCTTGTTTAGAAACCTAGGCCGGAGAAAGAATGCAATTAAACTGTCAAAATCTAATTCTCTCTCCCTTTTAATTTAAAGCGGCTCATTCCCGTTTGCTCTGCATGGGCTTACAGTTAGAAGTGAAGAATGGTACCAGAAAAAAACAGTAGTTGCAAAAGGAAGACGCTCTGAGCGCCAGAAGATACTTGAGAATGGCTACACTCAAGTTACCGCCATTTAACGATTTGCTTCTGCCCTTCGTGGTGCAGGCAAGTGATCTCAGCACCGGGGAGGTGCAGGCAGGAGAATCATGAGTTCAAAGCCAGGTTCAGCCACAGGGAATTGGAAGCAGGCCTGAACTGTAAGAGACCTTGTCTCAAATATCAAAGAAGGTGGGGCAGAGAGGTGATTCTGTGGGTAAGCAAGCTTTTAACACAAAGTTGAAAATCTGAGTTCAAATCTCAGTACCCACATAAAAATAACTGGGCATGGCAGGCTCCCGCCACTGAAGAAGATAAAGGCAATGGGAGGGATCTCTGGAGCTTGCTGACCACCAGTGAGAAGACCTTGCCTCAAAAGAATAAGATAGAATGTAATAGAACAATCAGTGTTTACTACACAAACACAGGCAAGTTCTCTCTCTCTCTCTCTCTCTCTCTCTCTCTCTCTCTCTCTCTCACACACACACACACACACACACACACACACACACACACACACACACACCAAACAAGAAAGAACTGAAACACTTGCTATACAGTGTAAGGACATAAATTCAAATCCCCAGGTCCCTTGGGGAAAAACAGAAACGGGTTGTGCCTGCCTTGATGTGACTTCAGCACTTCCTGTCAGAGATGGAAGCTAGAGACAGAGAAGCCCCAGAAGCCCAAGGGCCAGGTGGTCTGGCATATATGACAACAGGCAGAGACTCTGCCTTAAACAAGACAGAGAGTGATTCCTAGGTTGTCCTCTGCCCCAATACCTGTTCCACAGAACACAGATGTCTGCACTTACGTAAATGAACATGCACACATCAAGATTTAAAAAAAAAAAAAAGCAAACACTAGTCAAATAAAAAGGAAACAATATAATGTTCTGTTCTCTGGATACGGGAAACACGGAATTATCCAGGCAGGGGGCACAGTGGGTCAATGTGATTCAAGAAATATGCTGTGAGCTAGCTGGTAACGCTGAGTCCAGAAAGACCATGATAGAGAGACAGAGATAGACAGAGAGACCACGGTTCTCTACTGTGGCGATTGGCCTCTTGGAATTATATCCCATGATGGTTAGCTCAGGAAAGCCAGCTCTTGTAGTAATAAGAGCTGTGGGGCTGCGTTCCCAGCGCCCAGCCGTCCGCATGGTTAGCTTTACCCGAAATAATTACACGGAAACTGTATTCTTTTGAACACTGCCTGGCCCATTAGTTCCAGCCTTTTATTGGCTAGCTCTTACATTTTGATCTAACCCATTTCTAACATTCTGTGTAGAACCACGAGCTGGCTTACCAGGGAAGATCTTAACCTGCATCTGTCTGGAGTGGGAGAATCATGGCGACTGCCTGACTCGGCTTCTTTTTCCCAGCATTCTGTTCTGTTTACTCCGCCTATCTAAATTCTACCCTATCAGAGGCCAAGTAGTTTCTTTATTAATTAACCAATGAAAGCAACAGATAGAAAGATGACCCTCCTCCATCAAGCTCTCTGGAAGCTCTCAGAGTGAAATGCACCCCCAAACCTGTGCTGGGTGGCTGTGTAAATGGCAGTTATTTTGGAAGTATGTACCAACAGTGACTGGGGCAGTGGACAAGGCTCCCCAGAGCTGAAAAGAGACACAAATGAGTAAAACCATTTGCATAGCGTGTCATGAACACTCAGAGAGAGGTAGAAAAGACCATGTGTGGCCCCCAGAGGTTCCATAAATGTGCCGGGGTGAGGCAGAAAGCCATAATTCAATTCAGCGAGCAGTTAATTGCATCCTATGCATGGGGTGTAGTCATAACCCAGGCGAGGGCAGAGCTAGTATTCCAGAAACATCTACCAAATGGAAGAGACACAATGAGAACAAATAGATCAACTCTCAACGCAGACAGAACACTTGGGTGAGGCCAGGGGACTGAGCTCCTATGCAAGTTGAAATGAGAACTGGGGTGGCTGGCAGGGAGGGCGCTGTAGATAAAGGTCAAACTGGGTCCTTTCCATTGTCTCTTCTGTTTTAATTTAAAAACGGTGGCCGGTTTAGAACAACACACTTATATGCTGTTCCTATCTTAAACCCATACCCAAATCTAGTGCCTAGGAAAAAAGCAGATAAGCCCCAATCAAGGGTCATTTTGCAGAATAAGGCACAGAATTTCCCCCAAACCATCAAGGTTAAGAGTCATAGATGATGTTGACTTTGGGGCATCCTGTACCTCAAATATTTAGCAGTATCTCTGACCTCTTCCAACCAGATGCCAGGTGCAGTCCCACCCACCTGTGACAACCAAAAATGTCTCCAGTCTTCTCCAATTATTCCTTTAGTGGGTGGGTACTATCCTTATTGGAGACACATTGTTCTAAGGATGGATACCAGAATAGGGACAGAACACTCTCCCTTGTCTCTTCCCCCAATGGTATGAGTGGAATTGATCAATAGAAAAATAAACAGAGTATTATGATCTTAAAACCAGAGCTGAACATCTGACTTAGGCTCCTTAATGGCCCCATGGGGTCAGCACTGATGTCCATGTCCCCCTCTTAGGACCTTAACTGCAGTGAGTACCCCAGGGATTACATAGCAAGGGTATTTTTTTTTTATTGGATTCAGATGAGGGCCTCTTTCCTAGTCCTGTAAAGGCAGCAGTATGAAGCTAAGGAAAGCCTAACTTCTGGATTCCTCATTTAAAAATCAGGCATGATGGTGTGTTCCCACAACTCTAGGTCTGAAGGAGAGGAACAGGAAGTTTCCTGGGGCTTGGTGGCCATCCAGTATAACAAAATCTGTGAGCTCCAGGTTCACTGAAAGACCTTTTCCAAAAAACAAGGTGGTGATCGAGGAAGACATTTGCCTTCTGCTTCTCGCCTCCACACGTGTATACATGAAGTGCCCTTGCATTCAGGTGCCCTACCTCCACATACATGCCCTCTCTACATACAACAAAAGGATAAAATCAATAAGTCAACACAGCAGCATTATGAAATCAAAACACATGGGTTCATGTCCGGTCTTGGGCTACTCCACAGCATTAGGAAGCATGTTAGCACAGTTCCATATATACACACACTTTGCGAACAGGTAATCACTATAGTGCTCTATTGGGCTCTGGACATCTGCTATCCCACTCACTGCCCACAGCTTCCCTGTGAGCTTGACTGCTCAAAACCAAACAGTCAAGTTCATGTCCACCACGTCACAGACTCTCTGTGCCCCGATCTGCCTGCTGTTTCTATAGCCTGGCTTTTCATATGATTATCATAAGACCCAGGGCAGGTGAAACACTGAGACAGGATGTCCCCTCTGGGAAATGGTGATGGGCGGGGAGCCCTCAACACAGCGGACCAGGGTTGGTGTTTAATAAAAACTGCTAATTGTAAGATTTGGGGTTAGAGTGCTTTACCTCAATCAAGAGACACGTCCAAATTTCAATCATGAATAGAAACGGCAGGTGGAGGTTAGGAAACAATGACACCACGGGTAGCAGCAGTCTGCGGTTGATTCAGGGTGCAGGAGCTGCGTATTTCCAAGATTGCTTCAGCCAATTCCCTGTGATTTAGCAAAAGGCTTGGAATATGACTCCAGACTCAGGGTGCAATAAGCCTTCAAGGACAACCTGTCAGAGAAGGAGCTTCACACCATTGGAACATGGTCTTAATGATAATGGCCATATTTGCAATATGACATATGCCATCCACAGACATTGAGTAGC
Source organism: Chionomys nivalis (assembly GCF_950005125.1). Taxonomy (NCBI): domain Eukaryota; kingdom Metazoa; phylum Chordata; class Mammalia; order Rodentia; family Cricetidae; genus Chionomys; species Chionomys nivalis. The sequence goes on along the minus strand of NC_080093.1, from coordinate 1,469,218 downwards.
TTCGTTCTCCAATGATATTCTCAGGGTGTCAGAGTCACTTTGAGACCCTAGGGCTCTGGGAATTGACATTAATTCTCACTTGAAAACCCTTGGCCAGTCTGGTTGTTTCTTGTGGTCATTGGCTATTTATTTTCAACTAAGAAATTAATACGTCTTATTTAATTTTATATTGCTAATACATACACAATAATATAATAATGTTAACATGCATGAGTAACATATATGCATGGGCTAAGTGTGATATTTCTACTCCTGCATATAGTATGTACTGATCAAATACAACCTCCCTTAACTCTCCCTCCTCTAGATCATCTTTCTCAAACTTTACCAATCACCGTTACTTCCTCATTTCTGTATAGTTAAGAGGGAGGCAGATCTCAAATTCCAGGCCCACCTCAGCTACACAGCAAGACCCTGTCTCAAACAGCAAAATGATTATCCTGCATCAATGCCAAGAAGGGAGTTTGGGTTCCTGACTACATTTCTGTTGCCTTGGATGGTTTGGGACCATGATACCATCTAGTCAGTGAGGTTGTGTGGAATTCCGGCACTGACCCTTACAGCTCTGTGGTCTTGAACTTTGACTCCTGACACTAAAATGGGAGGAGCATCATGGTGTTGACTCCTTCTGTGGGATGAGACTAAAATGGTGCATCCAAGGCTTCCGTCAAGGATGGTGTATAAGCAGGTAGTGAAGAGAACTATCTTTGTTGTTCCTGATGTCATTGCCACCAAAACTCCTTTCCTGATAAACAGGAGCTGCACTGTGGAGCTGGCATGACAAGCCCAGCATCCCTGAGGTTAGACACCTTTGTCTGTCTGTATTTCTGGAACCCATGCTCATATATATGCTGGCACACACGCGCATTCTGCTTTCCTGGTTCCTCAGCCGCACTGGCCAGCATAGCTCAGATTTCCCTTGCTTGCTTCCCACGTGTCTGCTCCTCATTGGCACGTCATTACCACTGATCCTTCTGCTGATCCTGGCCAAGTTCTTGCCTCTCCTTTCTGCCTCCTCCCTCCTCACTGCCCGTGCGAGCTCTCAGCAGCCCATAATCTTCTGCTCACACTCCATTCGTCCGGCACCTCTCCGCACACAGTGCATTCCCTGCCTGCCTCCCAAAGCTCACTCTTCCCTGTGGTGTCTTCTCACCTACTCCATCATGTCAAACTGGCTTCAGAGCGTTCCTCTCGCATGCCCTGCAGGGTGCCGAGGTCCTGCACCCCAGGCTTGGTTGGCATCATGAATGTGCTAGTGGAAGTCCACTACGTGAGTCTCACTGAATGAACCTAAAGCTTTAAAGGGTCAGCTTAATACTTTAGTAAAAACACTTATCACATCCAGAGAGTTTATTGTGTGCTCATACCCCATATGTGCTCTCTCATAGAGTGTTTGGCAGATGCTTCCACATCTCAGTCTTGTAAGTGAGGGGGTGAAGGCTCAGAGAGGCCAAGGCCCTTGACAAGGTCAGAGAATTAGTAAGTGGTCAGGGATAAGGAGTTTAACTGGTGTGTCTAGCTCTAGGCCCTGATCTTAACCCCAGGGTGAGGAAGAGCAGTTAGAGCCTTGGGTCTCATTGTTCCCTTGAATCAGCCATTCAGGGAAGGAAAACAAGGAAGGGGATGCACTGTTTTCAGTGCTAACCCTCCTGGGAGCCCTCCTGTGTAGCATGATTAATAAAAACCCAGAGATAGAAATTGGGGTTCAACCTGAAGATCAGAAAAGCAAAATAGCCAGCCACTGACTCTTACCTCGACTTCAGTCCGAAATGGTGATCCTGCCTCCAGGAATTTTAGAATGAGACTGTGTCTGAGAGTTGTCTCCTCCCATCTTGTATTTCTCTCTAGGGTTGGTATTAAAGGCGTGCACCACTGGGATTAAAAGTGTGCACTGCCCAGTTTCTATACCCAGTAGTGTGGCCACTGGATGGAAAGGTGTGTGTCACCACTGCCTGCTCTGTAAGGCTGAGCAGTGGGGCCATTTAACTCTCTGATCTTCAGGCAAGCTTTATTTATTAAAATACAAATGAAATATCACTACACTCCTGGATATCCATCTCTAGCCAATTAGCTAAACCAGACTTTACTTTCTCTAGGTTCTATTGTCTGCCTGCCTCTCTTCCATCTCAGTAGGGGTTCCATAGCAGTGACCTGCAAAGGGAACTGGAGAAAAGCTCATCACCCAATGCGAATGAACTCACCTACAGGGAAAGGTGTCAGAAGGTGTCCATCACCTGCAAACAGCGCTCAATTCCTCCTCACCCTCAGGCCCAGGCTCCCTGTTCCTTCCCATCATTAAAAGTGTCAGCTAGGAATCTGTTCTTGGGAATTCCTCCTCTTCTAACCCCAAAGCCCAGAGCTGGCAGCAACCTCCCCCGAGGGCAGGGTGGCAGGTAGGCAGCTCTTTCTCCTTACCTGGGAACCCAAACTGGAAGAATACAGGGCTTGTGACATGGGCAAGATGGGTGACAACCAGACCTGTGAGTCACAGGACTTATGTGTCGTGGGTCAGACTGCTGGTGACAAGTCATACAGGATGAGATTTCCTGGAGACAAGGACATGGGTGTGACTCCATCTGTTAGTAACGCCAGCAGCCAAGATCTCTGAAGGGGCTTTTCTTGCTTTGCTAGTTCATCCTCAAGTAATGCTGAGAGGAATGTCATTATGTCCCGTTCTGCAGATGCTGAAAAGTAAAATGCAAATGACATATGCAAGGTCAATAAGGTCAGAGTCACTGAGACCCAGGTCAATAAGGTCAAAGTCACTGAATCCAAGGTCAATAAGGTTGAAGTCACTAAGTCCAAGGTCAATTAGATAGAAGTTGCTGAGTTCAAGGTCAATTAGATAGAAGTTGCTGAGTCCAAGGTCAATAAGGTTGAAGTCACAAAGTCCAAAATCAATTAGGAGTTGCTGAGTCCAAGGTCAATAAGGTTGGAGTCACTGAGTCCAAGGTCAATAAGGTTGGAGTCACTGAGTCCAAGGTCCATAAGGTCGAAGTCAGTGAGTCCAAGGTCAATAAGGTAGGAGTTGCTGAGTCCAAGGTCATCCAGGCCCCGGTTGCAAAGTGGAAGCCAAATCTAGGTAGGTTGGATGCAAACACTGCATTCCACGTCCCTAGGAGAGAAACAAACAAGCTGGGACTAAATGGGCAGTCATGTCACCTGTGACACCCTGTTCTAGCTCTCCTCTGATGTCATCACCGCAAAGGTGCAATAGATCAGCAAAATGGCGCCACTTCCTTTGTATGGGCTCCGTGCTTGATCCTATTCTGATTGTGCAGAAGTGGTTTTCTTTGTGCCTAAGGTGTGCTAAGGCACAAGTGGGCATAGCAAAGTGGGAGCCTGGCTTGGCCTTTCCTGATCCTGAATGGAGAAGGAGATGTCAGAGAGACATGAGTAGGACATAGCAGGTCACCACCACTCGCTGTGGGTCTAGAGGAGAGGATTCATTGGGGGTATGGTGGAATATCCGGGCACCAGGCCTCACAAGACAAGGTTTGGGACTGTTTGTTCCAGGGTCTGCTTGTGGTTTGTGACCACCTTGGAGGTCCCATGCCTGGTGAACAATAATAGACAATGATCACTGATTTCAAACTCAAGTCTTCCTTTTGGGAACTCTCCTGAAACACTCTAGGGGTTGTCATAGCTCTGATGGGGAGACTGAGCAGATCCAAAGCCTTCCTAGCTGTGAGAAGCCTCAGTTTTCACATCTGTAAGACGGAACAAGTACTAGCAGTGCCCACTTTTAGGACTTAGCTTGGAGACTGCTGGTTCAGTCATCCGTCGCCATCATATTGTCATGACTGTGACCAGAATCCTAGCAGGAGCAGGAACATGAAATTCCTGTAGAAAGAGTGCCCTGGTGGCCATTATTAATCTTTAATCCTGACATCTGGGTCTTCTTTCTCAATCAGAGTAACAGGATAGATCATTTAACTCCATGCAGGGCCTTGTATGAGAGTCCAGAACTGAGACAGAGGGAGTCCAGGGTACAAGTGACTTGGCTAGCTGCTCAGTCAACAAAAATTTACTTAGAAAATTGCATCATCTTTAATAATTTTGCTTCAGTAGAGTGTTGTAGCTAACAGAATGAGATGGGCAAATTTAACAACAAAAAAGCCAAGTAAACAAACGTGTAACTGTATAATTAGAGGGAGAATGCTACAAAAAAAGTAGGCAGGGTATGAAGACAAACCTAGCTGGAGAGGCATCTACTGATGCCACCGAGGAAGGCTTTCGAATAACATAGCGCTTGGACATTTTGACAAGTCAGTGTTTAAGACAAGAGCTAAGGGATGAAAAGAGAAGGAAGGGGTACCGGGTATGCTGCTACTCAGGGAAGGGAATGGGTATAGTTCTGTAAGACAAGGCTGGGCCAGATATAGGGAGGACAGAAGATGAGAGGTAAAAAGGGGAGGATCACACGGTGCCTTGGAAGCCAGGGTGTGTGTGTTACGGTTATAGCCCATGTAAATTGTAGAATTACATTCATGTAAAAGGCCCTTTGCATGTTCATATGCTTGAATACTTGGTACCAAAATAGGGGCACTGTTTTAGGAGGCTGTGAAGCCTTTAGGAGGTGGAACCTAGCTTGAGGAAGTGCATCACCCAAAGGCCAGCCTCTCGGATTATAGCTCTGCCCAATTCTGGCTCTTCAGAGCTTGTCTGGATGATGTGGGTAATGTTGAGGCCACTAGGCCAGATCTCGGTAGAATATCATAAGAACACCTGCTCTCACCCACCATAGGACAGGTACCTAAGTAAAGGGCCACCTGGGCTGCCAAGCTTGGACGATGATTTAGGATGAAATTCCAGGGTGTGCCTTGGTATGGAAGAATTGTCTGTATTCTGTCAATCATGTTTTAAATAAATGCTGATTGGCCAGGCAAGAAGTATAGGTGGGCCAACAAGACAGGAAGTAGAGGCAGGAGATGAGAACAGGAGATTCTGGGAAGGAGGAAGCCCATTTCTCCCAGTCCTGCCCAGATCACTGAAGAAGCAGGATGTGACCTACCCAGCTGAAAAAGGTACTGAGTCATGCAGCTAACATAGATAAGAATAATGGGCTATATAAGTTATAAGAGTTAATAAGAAGCCTGAGCTAATGGCCCAATTAGTTTATAATCTTATGGAGTTCTCTGTGTGATTTTCTCTGGGACTAAACCCCAACTAGCAGGCCCTCATGTTACAGTGCCTGTCAATGAAAGCCCTGAACAGCATTTGCTATGGGCTACTCAGACCATGTGAAGCAGTGTGACTTTATAGAGAATGACCCCATTTTCCTCAGAGAAATCTAGAAAGTTCAGTTTTGAATGTCTTTCAGGTTAAAACTGACTATCCTCCCACAGGCTCTGTGATGCTCGTGGACCGTAAGAAATGGTAGGCGCTCCAACACATAGTAGGTTCCCACCTCCCCACCTCTTTCCTTTGTCCATAGAAAATAGATTTCCTCAGGAGGGGAAAGAAAAAAGACCCCATGTAATTAGCATTATAGGCCCTTTTCAACTTGGTTTAGGCACACATTCAGTCAGTCTGGAAACACCCACTCAGCTCTAACACTGCCTTAATTATAAATCTCGGCTTTTAATTCATTAGCCTGGAGTCCCCAGGGGCCCCCACAAAGGTGTGTTCTACTGGGCTCATTCAAGGCCCTCTGTGTTTGGCAGACCTCCTTTGTCATCCTGGTGCTGGGGGACAGGCCTGACAGGTGTTTTACAGCTCAGCTGGGTCATATCAAGTTCTTATTGAAAATGCTTAAATTTCAGAAAACACCCTTGGTCTCACACTAGAGACAAATCCACTGGAGGCAAGACTAGGAAAGCTGGCCTTGACAGGATAAAATGTATCTTTCTCTGACATTAGTTTGATTGGAGAGATTTAAATGTTTAATGATTAAAGAAAGAAAAAACCTCTTATTTCTTTTGTGCACGAGGAAATTCTCCTTTAAGGTTGGCTCCTTTGGTAGCCTTCTTTACCAGGCTGGATTCTGAGGTCTAAGTTGTATACTGAAGTTATCCAATGCTTGGCATAAAAATTACTGTAGTGTTTTTACTAAATGTATCTTCTCATTAGAAAAAAATAATTATCTTTGAACATTATTTGGTGCCTGTCTGAGTGTGTGTGTTTTGTGTGTATGCACACAAGTATATAAGTGTGGTCCATGCTGGACATCTTATTCAATCACACTTCATCTCATTTTTTGGGACAGGGCATCCCTCTCCATTGAAGCCCTGAACAGCACTTTCTGTGGGACCCATGAGGGAGCGTGGGCCACCAATATGACTAGATTGACTGGCTCATGAACTCCATGGATCCTCTATCTCCATTTCCTCAGTTCTGGGATTACAGGTGCACACTTCTAGGCTCAGATTCTTAAAAATAAATGTGGGATGATGATGGGTGAGAACCCAACCCAGGTCCTCTTGTTTGCTTGGCACTGTACTGACGGAGCCATCTCTCGAAGTCCGTCATTATAATTTAAATGTAGCTATATAAATAACTGAATGCTTCTATACCTAATCTAGCCTGATCCTTTTAAATGTGTTTATTTTATTTAAATATTTAAATTTCCTAAGCTCGGTTTCTTCATTTAATAATGACGGCCCACAGAGAGTTTTACAGCACCTTTAGGTACAATTTGGCAATGTTTCATCTAGTGAGACTTGGATCAAAACTTTCCCTGTGGTCACTAGAGGAAGGATAGCACAAGGAAGCCTTGAAGATACAGTTCCTCCATCCCTGATTCCTTGGAGGAAGGCGCTGGCTTCTCCCCTTCAAGTGGTCAAGGACCTCAGCAGTGAGATGCTCTGGAGCAGTGACCTCTTCCTCATCCACTCCTAATGAACTGCATGATCAACACCACTGTGGATTTAGTTTGGATCTTCAACCCTGTGAGGGCCTGTTTAATCTGAAATTTAGACTGCTCTGTCCAGAGTGAGAATGTGAGAATCAGGTTTGGGTCCTGGCTCAGGAGTGAAACTGGCTTATGTCAACCTGCATTCTTTGTGATCTTTTCCTGAAAATCTGTGACTATGTTAGACTAAAACCATGTATACCATGTATTAAAAATGTATGGTTCATAGCCAAATTTAATACATGCTAATCACTGCTCTTTGGTGCAGGGGGCAAGGAGTGGTTGGAAAAGGAAATTTGAAAACTATTCTTTCTTTGCTTGGTAACTCAAAGGGGTTAAAGACACATGCAAATTTTATTTCCGAGGAAGTCACAATGGATTTGAACAAGAAGGGATGGGCACGTGGCAGCCCAAGCCTCTTGTTTTCCAGGGAAAGAAATACAAGCCCACTAGAAAGAACCAAGAACTGTAATAGAAGCAGCTAAGTGAAATCCCAGTTTCAGATTTTTATAAAAGTAACATTATGCAACACCTACTGTGTGCCAGCTCCTGTCCTCCATATTTTGCTTTCAAATATCTTTCAAATATCTTTTCATAGCAACCTTCTGAGGTATATTTGATAATAGACTTTTACAGTTAGCATGCTGAAGATCACACAGTTGGCAAGTTGCAAGGTGGAGCTTTGAACATATGCGAGAAAATCCGTCGTCACTTTTAGGGGCACTTACTATGTAACAGGTAAGGCATCAGCTGGTTCTTTAACTTGTTGAATGTCTTGTCACCTTCTACCAGGTCAGAAGTGTTTTTCCCAAATGAAGGACTCCAAGTTGACAGAAATGTCCTGCCATGGCACTGCCGGATGGTATGGTGGTTTGGATGATGAACGTCCTCCATACTCTCTGGAATTTCAGTGCTTGGAACTTGATCATGGGTCTATTGGACCATTGTGCCTTCTCTCCCTCTATCCTTCCCATCCCAGAGAAAGAGGCCAGTAGATGCAGCTGGAAGAATTGTCTGTTCATTCCCCCTACTGATGGAAAGCTCTCAGCTTCCCTAGCTGTCTGCACAGCTTCCTTTATTTCACACTCAGAGAAGACATCTTCTCCTCATAATTCCTTCTAACTTGGGGAGCTGACCTAAGGCCTTAAACCTCCTCAGGACATAGGATGACAACCAAGCCCATCTTGCAAGCTTTCAAAGTGCCTCCAGTACCTAGCAGGTAGTAACGGAATCAGTAAGACGTTAATGTATGACCATATTAGCTAAGGCTGATGCTGATGCCTTGGCCAAGCTCTCGCTGTCCACAACCAAGACAGTCTGAAAAGCATGCTATGCAGTTGACATATTTGAGGGAGAACACAAAGCAATCATCTGTTTGTAGCCCTCTTCCATATGTGGCCACAAATGGAACACATTGTGGGGGTCATGAGAGATCAGGAGATTTAGTGAACAGGGCACAATACGGCTTTGTGACCCGCTTTATTTTCTCATGACAATGTAAAATATAGATTGAGATGAACTAAAAATCCTTCATATTTGGTTTTATAGCCCAAATTCATAAATTCTCTGCATTCATTAGAAAGTGATGGACTCTCTGCACCCACTTGAAAAGATAGCATCCCGAGGGATAGATACAAGAATATTAAAAGAGAGACGGAAAGAGAGAGCGATCCTGATCAAAGAAATACTGCCTCTTTCCTCCTTTCACTGAGCAGATGTGCAATGTGTCCTGGGAAAGAAATAGAAAAATTCCTGAGTGATTTATGGGATGAGCCAAGTTTCCACGGAGGTTATTGCATGCCTGATAGTAAGGCGGGGGTTATTAGTTCCTAGTTGAAAATGACCAGAGAAGGTCTCATTCACTTCATCAATATGGCGCTTTTATAGGTTGTCAAGAAGGCGACATCAGGCAGCCACGGCACTGTCTTGGAGTTATTTCTCTATTAGATGGTTGCTTGTCTTTATCATTGAGACTTCCGACTATTTAAGAAAACCCAGAGCATGGGAGATATGTCTGTTCCATCTAAGACAGAAAAGCAAATGCCTCACTTAAAGTCTTTCACTCATCCAGGCATTGTACAACCTGAATTCACACAGAAAATGAAAACAGATCCCCACTACATTCATATGTGTATACATTTTCTAGACAGAAGCTGACTTTTGCATTTGCTAAGAAAGATACTGAGTATTGTGCAGTGAGTTTTAGACATCCTAATGCCATCAAATTATTTTTTTAAAAATTAGGAGAGTGAGTACCATATGTATGTTCTTCTATGGAAGCTAATCACTGTCTTCGTTCTATAAATAAAGGAAGATTTTAGCACGTATATGGAAACTTAAAAGAACAGAAAATGTTAATGTATATGTTCATCTATGACCTCAGGGAAGAGAGAGCATCTCCATCCGTCGGCAGACTGAAGAAGCTGCCATCACTCATTGGCGGTGAGATGCAGGCACTTAGAAACCAACGAAAAGTCTTAGGAGATCTTCAGGGGTGAGGGCAACATGACTAACGGAAAATGCCTGCTCTAAAACCTCGTAATTCTATAACGCTTTTCTTAGACTGCTATCGTACTGAGAATAGCAATAGAGAATGGGCAGGGCTACTTATTATGCTCCTACTGAATGTTAGTCAGCTCCTGACTCTGAAGTATGCATCTTTTAATCCTTGCAGCAACCAGTAAATAAAGTATGATTGTTAATGTATAGATGGGCACCATTCGGGACTCATTAATTCACACAAGTGTCAGGCACCCAGATAAGTGTATTGGAAGTGGCATTCCTGGGGTCCCACCTCTGGTTCCTGAGTTAGAACCCAATATATTCCCAAATCTGTACCCATGTTTCTTTGTGTGCCAGAGACTCACATAGCCCAGGCTGGCCTAAACTGGCTAGAGAACTGAGGATAACCTTGAAATCCTGATCCTCTTAGATCTTCCTTCTGTGATTGCAGGCCTGTGTCTTATATCTGCTTTTTCATCCCTCATGGGCCCCTTCCATTATGGGTGTTAAGAAAATTGGCTTGCCTGCAAACATATTTTCCTGGCTCCTTCTCCTTGAGGTGTCGCAGAAGGCTGCAGGAAAATCTTCTAGAAGAGTAACTGCTCAGAAGGATCGGGAGGGGGATAACAATCTAACAAAATGCCAATGCACAAATTCACGTTTTTGTTCTTTTTAAATAATGGTACTTTAATACAGAATTAAATTGCATTAAATAATTGTATTAAATTAAATTAAATACAGAATTATATTACATATCTTACATACTGTATGCTACATCTATTATATTAACTGTACATTGAGACCACAGACCATACCATATATTATATAATGTCCTTTCTCTTGTGGGTAAAAATACACAGCTTGATAACCGATGAAAGTGACCCTACAACTCTCTTGAGGGAAGGATTTTTAAAGCAAATCTTGTTTTGTTTGACTCTGAAAGGACAGAGCTAAGGGTTCTGAGAATTGGGTTCCCTTGTGTGTGGAACTGAAAAATCCAAACTCTTCTTCCTTTAGAGAAGCTCATCGCTGACATTTAGACAGAGCCCCTGGCCACCCCTGTGAGGCCGTCTGCACACACAACTTTAAACTCCGGCTTAGTCGCTTGTTTCCCTTGCATCTCCAAGGCGCTGTGGAAGCTGGAGTTACGAGCTGGATAGTGTTACTACCATCCAGGGCATCATGCGATTTTCCCAGATCTTGGCTGGAAATTTCTCAAGACTGAGAAGAGAAAATGAGTAAAATAGGTTCATTTGTCTCTGATTTCAGCACCCTGAGTTACAGAGGGCTCAAGGGATCCAAGGTTTCCAGGGCTGTCCTTCCCAGGGCCTGCTTCAGCACAGGTGGGGGTCTGAGACTGTCCTGTCCAAACCCAGTTCAGCACAGATGGACGGTGATGTCCTTGTATTTTATTTCAGCCTCTGATCCTCCCTCGTTTGCCTGCCTCCCTGGACAGATGTTTGTCTGAGCAAATTGGCTGCTGAGATGATCTCCAAGTTAACCACCAGCAGGGCCGGGGACAGGATATTGATTCCTTTCAGCCCTTTAGAGGGATCAAAGTGTTGAAAGTCAAGGTTACCACATAGACACACGGCACAAATTCCTCCAGTCTTTGAGTGTCTACACTGTGCGTAAAGACTTCATTGCATTTGTCCTATGATATCATGGGGGACTCACCAAACTAAAAAAAAAAAAAAAAAAAAAAAAAAAAAGTCTGTTATTTTCTGCCAGCTGGGAAGGGGCTAAGCCTGGCCCATGATGCCTGTGTTCAGGTTCATTGTGGGCAGCAAACAAAGTAGGTCCCAGCCTTGGAGCCGAGCAGCTACATGACCAAGGCCCAGCTTTGCAGGTGGAAGAGCACAGACTTCATAATAACTAAAGTTAAATATTGCTGATGATCGGTTAGCAGACAATTACTTTAAAAATTATTCCAGAGAACAAATAAGAACTAGGTGTAGCATTTTCGTTGATAATATATATAGTATACAGAATTTGCTTTCCTAGATAAAGGATTTTTTTTCGCAAATATGTATTATTTTCTTGGAGTTAAAGATTAAGACCAGTTTCCCCACATCTTCTTCATGACAAAGTATGAAGGAAAAAACCTTTCAGTAGCAAAAATGTTTGAATTTTTAAATTTAACCTTCCTTTCTGTTTTCCCTTTTCTGACAAGGGAAACAGGCATATCTCAGGCTAGCTGTGCGCTCCTTAAGTGGCTGAGAATGACTGAACTTTGGGTTCTTCTGTCTCTACCTTCAAATGCTGGGATTACGGGAGTGAACCACCATGTGTAATTTACAAGCAAAACAAAAAAACAACCCGAAATCGCTGATCTCCTTTCTTCCAGTCCTGAGCAACATCACACCTAGAGACATCGGGCACACCTCAACAGAGGGGTCATCAGACTTTCTGAAACACTCCCACTTGCCAAAGAGTGATCGGAAAGACACCAAGAAGAAGCAACACCAGCAGTAAAGACTTCTTTCTAGGTCAGGTTCTGGGGTTACCTTGTTTAGACATGCCTCCTCCCCTTTTAAGACTTGGTGCAAATGAGCTTCCCCTCCTCCCTCTCCCTGGGTCACTTTCAGTTTGTTCGAATCAGCCCTGTGTGCACTCGGGTTGATAATGAACCAGAAGTTCTTGAGCGTTAGAAGTGTTTAAGTCCCCAGTGCTGGCACCATTATCTTCAGACTCTGGCCTTGTGAACTTGGATTACTGAGCACTGTTTCTTATCATTGTCTCAGGACTTAGCTGAAAAAGGTCACTTCAGACCCAGAGGGCCCAACTGAAGCAGAAAGAACATGGGCCCCTCCCTTGATGAACTGGTCTTATGTGCTCTCATTTCAGTTGAAAGATGATTCAGATTTCAAAATAAGAAATTATTTGCAAACTCAGTTGAAAAGACGCAAACATGAGTACCGCCATCATGCCCATGGCCTTTGAGCCAGAAGGTCTGCTTTTAACTCTAACTCTACCAAGGAGGCAGGAAAATGCACACAGAGAGAGTAGCATTGGCCATTTCAGATTTGAGTAGAGTAACAAAACCTGACCCACTCAGTTCTAGCTAAGAAAATGATGTTATCGTATGTGATACCACAAACCCAAATAAGACTTCAAATGATATTTCCTACACAGAGGAAAATACATCTTATTGAGCAAACTGTGTATTTTTTTAATGTAAGGAACACGCTATTTTTTTTTTATAAGAAATCACATAAACCTCCAGGCCTTTATCGATGTTTACCACTGGGAAGAGGGCATCTTCTTTTTAGTCACTTCATATTTTGCTGTATTTCTGAAATTCTCTACTAAAAACACCTATTTATTGGATAATGTAAAATCCCAAGCCAATAAATGTCATTTTAAAAAGCTGGCAGATAACACGTTTCTGTGATCCTGCCTCTATCTGAAACGTGGGACCACGGTCAAGGGCACCACCACACGAGCGTCTCCCGGCCCCATGGTTCCAGGCAGGGCCTGTATATAGTTGTCAAAAGAAAGGTCCATAACATGCCTTCACGGCTCCCAGCCCTCTATTAATGCCACATGTGCTCCTGTAAGGGTGAGTGATTAAGTGACACGCAATAATTGTCTCTCCTCTAAAGTAGGCATTTATTTTCCTCCATGCATGAGACTCTGTTTTTCTATCATTTATCACAACTTCGCTGTAGGACTCATCTCCGTGGGCTGTGTGTCTTGTACCTCTCTTTTTAACGCAAGCTGACCTAAACGGCCCCAGTCAGAAATTAAATATAATTACCTATAGATTCGCACAGGGCAAATGAGATCGCGCGGGCTCCTGAAGCGGAACAAGGTGCGTGGAGGTCTCCGCTCGTCCGTCTTCCCCAGAGTTAATTTCTCCCCTCCTGGAGGACGCCTACGCACAGCCTCACAATGACCTGTTTAGCTGGCAGTGGAAAATGATGTCATTTGCAAGTAAGCTTTCAGCTGTGATATTTTATAATTGTTAAGATGAAAACCCGATAATCCTCTCCCCCTTCACATAAACTGCAATCCATCTTTAAACCTGTGATAATTCTCCAAACCTGCCGCTTAATAAACTAACAAACCCCAGGCCTGTGCGATTTTACGGGGAGTCAATCTTTGATCAGCCAAGCTGAAACGGGTCTGATAAAGGGACGCCCTTCCACTCCGGAGTCACCACTTGAGTGGGTTATTGCTGTTTCCTCCGGTCCTCCAGTGCCAAATAAGCAGAGGTCTTCCCAAGCTCCTTATCTCTTCCACTTTCTTCTTGAGATCTCTGTCGCTTTAATCCGGCATGTCTGCTGCTGGTTAACAAGGAAATCCTATGTCAATTATCGCCAACAACTTCCTGCTGAGAAGCGGCAGGGAGTCAAAGTGTTTGAGAGCCTTTTCACACCAGAGAGTGGTGCAGGGCCTAATTAAATGGCCCTCATATCTTGCAGCCTTGTGGAGGCCTTGTGATAGATAGCTAATGAAAGATAGCCTCATTTGGCTAAGAACCTTTGAAGGCCAGTGGGCTGTCCAGCGGGTTGCAGGTGCACCCCAAAGTAGAGCTACATGGGACTCTTCCAGTTCCAGTGAGCGTAGAGGGGGCTGTTCTGGGCGTTGGACAGCTGGTTGGGAAGGGGTGGGTCTTTAGTTGCAGCTCTCTAGAGTTGGTCTATGAGGCAGTGGGGTCAAGTGGGGTAGGGATCAGACTTCAGGGAGATGTCTGCTAAACCATTAAAGTCAGGCTTCAAAGAACACTCCCCTGTGAAACTGACCCTTTAGTCTTGATATAAGGGGTTTCCTCTCCCACTCAGGACTCACCAAGTGAGTCTCAATATAAGGGGTCTCCTCTCCCACTCAGGATTTACCAACTAGCATAATTCGGTCTTTAAAAATACATGTTTTGCAGCCTGGTCTACAAGAGCTAGTTCTGGGACTGGCACCAAAGCTACAGAGAAACCCTGTCTCGAAAAACAAACAAACAAACAAACAACAAAAAAAATACATGTTTTGGGGCTGGGATTGTAGTCCAGTGGGAAGGTGCTTGTTTGGCAGGCACAAGGCGTTAGGTTCGATCTCCAGCACTGCAGCAACCAGGTGCAGCCGCACAGCCTATAATTCCAGCCTTTTGGGGGCAGACACAGGAGGATCAGAAGTTCAAAGGCAACCTCATCTATGAGTTAGCAGCCAGTCCGGGCTACATAAGACCCCATCTTCCTGCCACACATACCCTCCACATTTGGGGAGCAAATCTGATATGTTGCTCTATGTTTTAATGAATGGTATTTAATCCTTATAACATTTCATAAAAGAAAGGACATTCTGAAACATGACAGAAGGAAATAGTAAAAACATATTTTCAGGAGAAAAGCCAATGTTTTAAAAGAAATCAGCTTATGTCTATGAAATTCATTATACTGTTCTTAGATCACTGGCTATGGGGCCACCAGTTCATGTCAAGAAATGACATTGCTGCTCATGATGTAAGAACATGAAGGCAGGTGGTGCTGAATCAGTGGTTCCCCACAAAGGCCACGGCTTAAAACCAACTGGGGGAGCCTTAGAAACTTCCTACAAATACCCCAAGAGGTTTAATTTAATTGACAGACATTGTTAAATGCTTGAAAACCCACTGCTTGCTTGTATTCTCTTTCTCCTCACACTGTGTGTGTGCACACGCGTGTGTGTGTGCGCGCGCGCATGCGCACATGTGTGTCTACGTCCATATGTGTGCACTCATATATGTAGAGGTCAGAAGACACTGGTTAGTGTTTCTCAGTCATTGTCTACCTAGTTTTGTGAGAAAGGGTCTCTCCTTGATCTGAAACTCACCAAACAGGCCAGGCTGGTTGGCTAGCAAGCCCCTGAGATCCACCTCACTAGCATTGTTATTACACCCATGCACCACCAAACTTAAAAACATGGATTCTGGGGATTGAACTCAGGTCTTCATGCTTGCAAGGCAAACTCCAACTGCGCTATATCCTCAACCCCAGACCACTGCCTTGATGCTCAGATATTGTACTCCAGAGCATTTCCAAAGCTCACATGCACATTTTCCTTCTGGGGATCTTGTGCAAATACAGATTCTTATTCCACATGTCCATGGTGGGATCTGGTATTTTTCCTGTCTAAGCAGCTCCCGGGTGATGCTATTGTTGTTGGTCCATAGAAAAAACTTAGGAAACCAAGGCAAAAGAATATTTCCACTACAAGATTTCTAGGCACTTAGCTGAAGACCAGTGTTTTCCCTAGGATCTGCAAAGGGTTGCCAGCTAGGGGAAGTGTCTTAGATATGACTGGTGCAACTTTAAGGTTGGCTATGATCCTTAACCTAGAGGTAGCAACTGGTATATCCTACAGCTTGTTTTCATCTATGTTCTAGAGTTACCTTGGTCATTCTGTGGTAGACCAGAAAGCTTAAATTTGACATAGGAACTCAGGCAATGCTGGAGAATATAATTGGAGATTAAAAACAAGAAAATGATGTGACCTAATTATCATTGCTATTTATAACTGCTCCAACTTTGCCTCACTTTGTCTATTGGCCAGTCCTGATGACAATGTCACAGAGAAGAGAAACAAGAAGGATGAAAAGCCCACCCTATTGGATGTAGGTAGCAGAACTACAATGGAGACCTCAGGTTCAGAAACATTCCTCAGTGAGGAAGAAGGAAGACCTATAAATCCAGAAGCTATGGAAACTTACCTGGCTCAGAAAGTCATAAAACTCCCAAGGGTGTGTCCATAGGTCATATAAGCAGCAAACCATTGCTGGGGAAGTGGGGACTCTGCATTGGATCTGCCTGCAAATAGAGCAGGCAGTTGCCAGGGAGATGGCTTCATGAGCCTCACCCATGATGGCTCTGTGGTGGCACAGCCACGCAAGAGTCACAACAGGCATGGCCTGGAGTTTCTGTTGAGTCTGTTTATTCTAGGGGCGTTCATCTTAGCCTTTCCATCTCAACTTGCTTCTCTTCTCTGTGTTCTCACTAAATCTGTGATCTTGGGCAAAGTACTGAACTTCCTGTGTGTTTCAGAGTCCTAATTTATAATTGGGTGGCAGTAACTACTTCATTCAGAATGTTGTTTAAGGGAGGCAGGATGAGGCTTAGCAGGGAGCCTGGCATTGAGCAAACACTCTAAAAGGATCTTATCCTGCAGTTGAAGCTTGTGCTTCAACTTCATTTTGTAAAGAAGCTGCAGTTGAAGCTTGTGCTTCACTTCATTTTGTAAAGAAGCTGAGGTTCCCTGAAGTCATGCAATTGTCCAAAGAATCACCTTAGCCAGTAAAAGGCAGACGATGGTCCCAGGTCAAACAGTTCTGTATTTTCACTCATATAAACTGCATATGTCTGCAAGGTGCCTTTAGTCTTCTTTGGAACAAAATGAATTTTCAGTGAACACATAGAGAATTAATCTGCTATTCCTTCAACTCCTTGTTGCCTTTCTCTTACATAGTGTCCTTGGGACTAGAAAATCCCAGTTTTCGGCGTTCTTTACCGTCTGTGGACCCATAGCAGGTAATACTAACCCACTAAGTCTTCTGTCCCTCTAGTTCCTTACACAGCTTCAGTGTACACATTCCAGGAAGTCACTACTAGCTAGTCAGTGGCAGTTCTGGAAAAACAGCATGGACATAAACTTCCAGATGACACCTAGGTTGGTTCACTCTGACATTAGGCAGGATTTTCCTTACAGAATAGCAGAGAAAATTGAGCCTATGACAGCCCAGTGGCTGAAAATTTGTCCAACACAAACATCTGGGGATTCATGAATTTGTAACAACAGAGTTGTTACAGTTGACATTTTGTTCAAATCCTTCATTAGGTTTTTTAAACAACTAGAGAAGTTTTTAATGAACAATAATTACAACTTTGGATTTCTGATTATATCAAAATAGGGGTGGAAGGCAGCTCACCCTCAATAGTGGCTTTTATGTGCTCTAACCCTGACAAGACCGTTAGCACCATCTTGCCTTGTCTAGAATATTTCCCTAGCAATCTAACACACCATTTCCTCAAAGGTAGAACCCAGAGCAACTGCGAAATTGGAAACAAATTACAGTTCCAAGCCACAGATGACTTTAGAAGAATGTTTTCTTTCACCAAGGCCAAGAGGGAAAGTAATTAGATGTCTGAGCAGCTGCATTTGCTGCACTTGAGGTTTGAAATGTTTCAGGATCTTTGGAGATATCCATAGGCAATGACAGAGTTAAAAACAAACTAAACAACCATTGTAACTGACAGTAAACTTTAGAAGGTTCAAGAAAGTCCACTGGGGGGAGTTGTTGAGTATACCAAGCCAAAATATAGGCACAGGGACATCAAGAAAAAATATCTGAAGTTCCCCCTTGCCAAGGGGTCCATCAGCCTCCATGGGACAGACATCATGAAGAAAACAACCTCCCACCCCATCTAATCTTTGATAATTTCTGAGCAAACACTTTTGTCTTTCATTTGATACCCTCTGCCCCAGAACCTAATAGCTGATATGTTATTTTCATCTCCAACTCTGAATCTATCCAATGCTGTCTGTCTGATAGCACTTGTGGGATGGGCTCATGCTACTATCCCCCTCTAAGACTATGCAAATAAATTCTTTACATAGATTAGAATTCAAAGACCTTGTAATAGCATTTAAAGCAAGTCCTATGCTAGCCCTCAGCCCATTTGATTACCACAAATGTTACTGCAGCTGTCACTAAGACTACTTATCTAGAACTCTTAAACACTTCTGCAAGAAGAATCTATCATCACCAGACTTTTGTGGTAGCCGGTCATTGCCTGAGGTTCCTTATGTGTATGACCTCACGTGTGATGATTCTACATTGTCATGTACACTTCAAGGATCGGGAAATCGAAGAGCAAGAAAGTTAGAGGCGTTGCTGAACTATTAAGTGAGTGAAATCAGGCTGAGGGCTAAGAAGGTCATATGAATATCCCTGCACACTGGCTGTGGCATGGCTAGCTATCACATTTGCATCCCTAGAAGGATGAAGAAGCACAAAGCCTCACCTAATAAAAATACCTATAGATCCTTAGCAGAATTTGACCCCTTGGCCATCCTTGACTTCAAAAGAGGCTGGAGGACACAGTTCTGTCAGCTTCAAAAAAAGGAAGGCAAACATTGAATACACCACCAGACATCTCTGCCCTAAGAAATGGCAGTCTCTATCATGTGGGTGAAGGATCCACCTATTAGGTTAGCCTTTTGCTTTCTGGTTCCTCCTCTGAAATTCAAGCTTATATGATGATGGCACATTGAGGGTGACATTTATGACTTTTTGAGATGGTCAGAAACACGATTGAATTATCAAAAGAAGATGAATATCTACATAAAATGAACATCTTGGTGGGGCAGTGGTGGTACACTCCTTTAATCCCATCACTTGGGAGGCAGAGACAGGTGGATCTCTGTGAGTGTGAGGCCAGCCTGGTCTACAGAGTGAGTTCAAGGACAGGTTCCAAAGCTACAGAAAAACCCTTTCTGGGGGGGGGGGGGGGTAGGACCTGAACATCATGGCTATGATTACATTCTGTTTATGACAGTATTAAAACAATGCATTTTAACCAAAATGGAAATATAATACATTCAGTTCATCTAGATTCCCCTCTGCAAACATTGCCCCACCCCCGCTTGTTTCTTTTTCTTTCCTGGGGAAGGTTAGCATTTCTTCCCCAGAGTCACTGATGGGATTCTGCCTCCTTACATAGATAGTATGCTGATGTGTTTACTGTGCCAGCCCACAGCTCACCACAGCTTCAACTGAGACGGAGAAAGTGCCAAGTTGTTGTAATGCATCACTTAGGACAAACACTGAAAACTCTTCATATTGTTATTCTTCCTTTTTTCCTCTCAGGAACATTAAGTTGGCTTCTTCCCAGCATTCCAAACAACTGTAACACTCCAAAGAAGACAGTAATGGAGGGTTTTCTGGGGCCTATCCCATATGGTTCCTCCATTGAGATATTTGAATATTTTCATTTTAAACGGATAATTACATATTTCAAGCAGCTTTCCTTGCTTATAAATACATAGGTATAAATAAATATCGCAATACAAACTTTGAATATGAAAGTGTTGTGGGTTCCACTGAGGAATGGAGAAAGGCGAGATCATATTTTGTTGTGTTACTATTTTAACACTGACAAATTAGATTAGCACTGACTATTCCTGTGAGAAGGCTGCAGAGGAAAGCAGAGAAATATTTTCCTGCAGCCCAGTGCTTTAGAATCAAAATCATCTTTGGACCAGGCTCAACTGCTTGCTGGCAAACTTTAAAATATTTATTTAATTCTTTAAGGATTTTATACAATTTTGGTCATATTCAACTCTTACTCCTAACACCACTCAGGTCTTCTATGCTTCTACTCTTTTCCTTCTCCTCCTCCTCCTCCTCCTCTTCCTCTTCCTCTTCCTCCTCTTCCTCTTCTTCCTCTTCCTCCTCCTCTTCCTCCTCTTCTAATAACCCATTGGTTCCAGTTTGTGCTGTCCTGAATATGTCCTGTGTATTGGGCCACTAGCGTGCATCTTCAGCCTACCAGGAGCCCAGAAAACTGAATTTCCCTCCATTACAATCCACCAATTGTACATAGATCCTCAGTTAAGGGCAGGGGATCCTAAACCCTTTCTCACTCATGCCAGAACACTGACTGGCTTGATCCTGTTCAGGTCTCGTACGGCAGCCACAGCTGATGTGAGGTCATGAGTGAGAAGGTCATGTCACGTCCAGAGATTTTTTTTTTTTTTGCTCTGGTCATCCCTGACCTTTCTAGCCCCTCTATGATGGTTCCTGTGTATTAAGGAAGAGGTGTCATGTAACCGTGCCATGTATGGCTGAGCACTCCTGATATATTTTTCTCTGCACTTTGACCAGCTGTATGTTTCTGTGTTAATCACTGTCCATTGTACAGTGATACTTCTCAGGTAGGGCCTAAGAGCTGCACTAACCTATGGGTAGATAGATATGAATTTAGAAGACAGCTTCACACTATGTCTATTTAGCTAAATAACAGTAATAGGCTCACCTCCAAAAACTGTGAGTTCCCAACTGTCGGTTTGGGGCCTGATTTGAAGTTCCAGGTGTGTATTTCCTCCTGTGACGTGGGGCTGGAAAAGCTCTTCAGTCCTGGTTTTCGTTGTGTAGTGAAATGGTAAGGGAAATACAGCAACGGCAGTGAGAAGAGCTGGCATTGGCAAAGGTCTACCTCATCATTTCTCTTCATAATCTACTCGTGCAGTTCCCAGTGGCGATTTCGTGCTATCTGTAACAGTTGTATATGGCTCCATGACAATTGCAGGAAACTGAACGGCTCAAGAGACCATTTCAATATGGGCTAGGCTTGGCTGAGTCATTCTGGGATCTTCAGTGGGGCTCTGATTCATCTGTTTTCTACAGATCAGTGGGAAGGTTTTACTCTTGGGTTTGGAAACTGAAGTTAAGAGGTGACTTCAGTCACGTGTCTTGTCTCATGATCCAGTCTAGCCTGGGTTTATTCATATGTTGGAAGTTGTGCTCTTGTAAACAGAATACTGAGGAAACAAGTCTGAGTTCCAGTCCTCTGACTGGCCCATCACTACTTACATCTTCGTCCTGGGCGGTTTTGTATCAACTTGACACAAGCTAGAGTCATCAGAGGAAGGAGCCTCAGCTGAGGAAATGCCTTCTTGAGACCCAGCTGTGAAGAATTTTCCCATTTAGTGATCAGTGGAGAAGAGCCCAGTCCATACTGGATGGTGCCATCTTGGGCTGCTGGTCCTGGGTTCTGTAAGAAGGTGGCTGAGCAAGCCAGGGGAAGGAGGTCAGTGACCTGTTCCCCTCCATGGCCTCTGCATCAGCTCCTAAACTCCAGGACCCTGCCCTGTTGGAGCTCCTGTTCTGCCTTCCTTCAGTGATGAGCAGCAATGCTGAAGTGTGAGTCAAACCCTTTCCTCTCCAACTTGCTTCTTTTGGTCATGGTGTTTCATCGCAGCAATAGAAACACTAAGACAGTCAGCCAAAGTAACTCTCAACCTGTGGGTCATGACCCTTTTGGGGATCACACATCAGAATTGTTGCATAGTAAAATTACAAGTATTATGAAGTAGCAATCAGTTAATTTTGTGGTTGGGGGAATCACCACAACATGAGTAGCTGTAGTGATGATAACATTAGGAAGGTTGAGAACCACTGACTTAGAACAAAAGCTCTGACCACCGTTCTGTAGGGTGATACAATGCCCTAATAACCATAGCTGACAAGTCCTTTTAAAAACACTTTTTTTTTTCTCGAGACAGGGTTTCTCTGTGTTTTTGGAGCCTGTCCTGCAACTAGCTCTTGTAGACCAGGCCGGTCTCAAACTCACAGAGATCCGCCTGCCTCTGCCTCCCAGTGCTGGGATTAAAGGCATGCGCCACCACCGCCCGGCTTTAAAAACACTTTTTATTTTAAAATTGTGTACACACACACACGTGGCCAGAAGAGGGCATCAGATTCGGTGAAGCTGGAGTTATAGGTCATAAGACACTTGACATAGGGGTGCTGGGAACTGAAGTCAGGTCCTCTGCAAGAGTGGTATGTGCTCTTAACTACTTAGCTATCTCTTTAGCCTCTCTTCTTGAAAATTTAAAGTTAAAAATTATGATGAGCAGCCATAATTTTTTTCTCGCAAATTTTCCTTTTTGCTGTTGTCCTAGCAAGAGTCCATATCGGATCAGGCTTTCCTCATGTCTGTCTCTTATGACCTTGAAAAAATTCAAAACTGTCAGTTTTTTTTGTTAAGTGTCCATTCGATTTGGTTTTGTGTAATATCATCTCTTGAGTAACAAAAGTACAAAGAAAATGATGCTGGGTCATCCCCATTGCTTCAGATCAAGGGGTCCAGGATGTCTTATTATTTGTGATTTTCACTTTGATAACTTGACTAAACTTAGCTTCTTTACTGGAAAGTTACTACCTTTTGTGTCTATAAATATCTTGGTTAGGTTTCTGGGAAACCATGCAATTTCTATGTCCTCTAGAATGTTGTCTACCCTCTTAGTTTGCTTTCTGCTGCTGTTAAAGACCATGGGCAAAAACAACTTGGGGAAGAAAACATTTATTTCAACTTTGTTGTGGAACATTAGTTGAAGATACGATACACTTGTTTATTCTGTGGAATATTTGTTTAATGAGGCAGTAGTGTGTTGCATTCTTTTATGTTGTATTTGTTTAATTCTGTGAAGCTGTGTTACTTTGTTTGTCTAAAACACCTGATAGTCTAATAAAGAACTGAACGGCCAATAATAAGTCAGGAGAAAGGACCGGCGGGGCTGTCAGGCAAAGAGAATAGAAGGAGAAATCTGGGAAGAAAAGATCATGGAGTGTAAAAAAAGAGAAGAAAAGGAGGACTTCAGGGGCCAACCACTCAGTCACACACCAGCAATGGAGTAAGAAGTAAAGGGTGGTCTATAAAATAGAGAAAGATAAATGCCCAGAGGCAAAAGGTAGACAGAATAATTTAAGTGAAGAAAAGCTGGTTAGAAACAAGCCAAGCTAAGGCCGGACATTCATAAGAAAGAATAAGACTCTCTCTGTGTATTAATTTGGTAGCTAGCCCCTAAAGACAGCCAACAGAGTTAAAGGAAAAAAAAAAAAAAAAAAAAAAAAAACCACCTTCCAGCCTTCAGACTTTCTGTGAAGGAAGAAGTCAAGGCAGGAAAGCCAGGCAGGAATCTGGAAGCAATAACTGAAACAAAGACGTGGTATTTACTGGCTTGTTCCCCATGACTTGCTCAGCTTGCTTTTTTATAGAACCCAGGACCACCTGCCCAGAAGCTACACTGCCCACAACGGGCTGGGTCTATTCACATTAATCATCAATAAAGAAAATGTCCCACAGACTTGCCTGTGGACAGTCTGATGGGGTCATTTCCTCCATTAGGATTCTTTTTCCCAGATAACTCTAGCTTGTGTTAGGCTGACAAAACATTACCAGCTTTGAAGCTCCTGAAATGGATCAGCCATTTCACTAGATTCTACGGATTTAAAGAGTCTCAGAAGGCATTTGAACACAGGTACCATGCATAGGTGGACAATTCTTAGCCTCAGAAGAAATGGGTTATTACATGAAAATCTAGTGCCAGGTGTGGGATAACTCCCAATTAGTTATTGGTCAGTGAGACCCCAGAGGCCGTGAATAAAAACACAGGCTATTGATATTATCCTCTTTTTCCCAACTTGATGGTAAAACCTCATTGCTGAAAAAACGACATATTTTATTTCAAAGGTCAGAGAGAAATGAAGCTGGGACTGCCCAAAGTTTCCTTCCTGCGGGCTAGCTTTTGTAGCGCCAGAAGGCACTCTGTCGGGGAGAAAAGTGATAGAAGGTCTTGCCCGGTAGTGAACCCTGAGTGCTGTAATACTGAGTCTCTAAGAAAGAAGCAATGGCTGGTGCAATTTTGGTATGAAGGTTTGGAGTACAGTCTCTCACTTTCTGATAGGACTGAAGATCTGCTTAACAGGAGGAAATTTATACTCGATACTACAAACCTGGTTGAAAGCCCATGACTTGGGAAGTCATAGGTCCTAAGCGTGAGTCTTAATATTTCTGTTTTGAAAATGGACATCGTGTTAAACCGTTTTCTACATATTTACATTTATACCTATAGATCATTGATGCTCTCAACCTTTCTGCAGTGGGCAGCAGTTAGTGTGGATACTCACAATTATTCTGAGAGTAACATGAGTGTTCGGCCCTAAATTAGACATCTATATCACTCTCCCATACCACCACAGTGCTTAGGGAACATCTCAGAGACGGGGGCAGAAAGAGGGTGAGCGTTAGAGCATGGGGAAGAGTGTCGCGATGTCTTCTGAGCATGGCATTGTTGTTGGACTCAGGAACCCAGGGCAGCTGTGGTCACCTGCCCAAAATTAAGTCATCAAGTTCAGTCAACAGTCCAACAGGCTGGACTAATAGGAGCCAAAGGATTATAAAAGACGGGGGTGGGGACTTGAGGATGGGCAAGTGATGTGCTGTGGGATAGCTGGGGAAACGAGATGTAGGAACCAGTGGGTCGTGATCAAGACACGCTGTGCACACATATCCAGTTGTGACAGAATAAAGGATTCTCCAATAAGTAAATGATCAAAAAAAGTTTAAGTAGAATCTTTTGTACTTGTATACACATATGTCAAGTGTATTTATAAATAGCAATTATCCCTTCATTTTTACCTACAGGAACTCTTTTGTTTTCCTGTCTTATCACAATTTCTCAAACCACTTCAGCAGACACTAAGGATAAAACATATTCTCCTTTATGTCATGCAAATGACTTTGTATTTTGCTATTTGATATGATTGGGGGTAAATAAAATTTACTATATTTAAATAATTTTCTTTACTGTATTTTATCCAGAACATTTATTCAGTTTTTTCAAATGATGGGATAGTAATGTTTTTCTTCCTCTAATGTGATGATGTAATGAGCTATACTGTCAGATTCCCCCACGTTAGATCATTTTTCTACTCCTGGAGTGAATCCTATTTAGCCATGATGTATTAATTTACAAACGCATTGCAGGATTCAATATGCATCTGTAACCACATGGGAACTTGGTCTGTACTTTTCTCTTTGAGTACTATTTTATAACATTTGAGGCTATTTTTCTGATGCCATAAAGTACATTGAAGTGATTTTATTTATTTTTTTTTTTGTGTGTGTATGTGTGGTTTAAATTTATTGTGATCTTGGTTCAAACAACTCTATTCCCAATAGAGACTTCCTTTCTTCCTTTCCCTTCCTTTCCTTTCCCTTCCCTTCCTTTCCCTCCCTATCTTTATTTCTGCTCCAAACATCTCTACAAAATAATAATGATTAATAATAAATAAATAATAAATATAATAATAATTTCTGGAGTGGCTGCAGGGGGTGACGATAGCATACAAAAACACAAATTTATTACAGACCAAATATAATGTCCTCTAAGCACTCCATTTAAAGATAGTTCCACTGTCTACCAAACGAACGCAGCCTTAGCCATATGCCACTGAGAAGAAATCTCATTTCAAACTATAGGTTTTAGCATAAAACCCCCACTTCATTGTAATGAGCTCACAAAACACCACGCAGCCTCTCAAGCAAACTCTTGCCCAGTCCCAAACTTTATACATCTCAGGGAACTTTGTGTTGAAGCTGCCTGAGAAAAACTGAGTCCATGGTGCAGGGAGGAAGTCTGAGCTCTGTTTATTTGGGTATGGTGTGAACAGTTTGCAAATTATATGTAAAACAGTACTCCGTTTAGGAGGCAAGAACTCTGGGGCTGAGCTTATACTGTCTTTAAAGGACACGTGACTAGTATTTTTATTTCTGAGGGGCATGTGTCAAATCTCTTTTTACAAATGCATCTGTCAGTTTTCTAACTTTAGAAGCATAACACAATGAACATTTCAGGGTGTGTCTCTGATCGTGAGAAGTTTAGGTTTAAGACAGCCTGGGCTTACAAAAAGGAAAGAAATTCTGATTCATAAAATTGTTTCTTCAAGTTGAGCAATGTGTTAATACAAATAGAACACACTGGGTTATGTACAATTTGTTTACCGTCTTACTCCTAATGTCTTTGTGTCTTGTATATATGAGAGAACAAAGAGAAGTCTGCTAAATAAACAAATGAACAGTAATAATTCAAGTTATTTCACCAATTAACTAAAATGAAATTAACTAACTAGCTATGGCTAGGTATGTATTTTGATAGAATTTGTTGTCCCTGAAAAGGTAAGATTAAATAATATGAAGTTATAATTTAACTAGTCATATATTATCAGATTTATCTGGTTTAATCTGATCTATGTCAGATGCAGATTTTTTAAAATTTTTTTTATGTGCTTGGTGTTTTGCCTGCATGCGTGTCTGTGGGAGGGTATCTAGGGTCCCCTAGAACTGGCGCTACAGACAGTTGTGAGCTACCATGTGGGTGTTGAGAATTGAACCCAGGTCCTCAGGAAGAACAGCCAAGTG
Source organism: Chionomys nivalis (assembly GCF_950005125.1). Lineage (NCBI taxonomy): Eukaryota > Metazoa > Chordata > Mammalia > Rodentia > Cricetidae > Chionomys > Chionomys nivalis. The sequence continues at coordinate 1,442,911 of NC_080093.1, read as the reverse complement.
CTCTTAACCACTGAGCCATTTCTCGAGCCCCCAGGGGCAGAATTTAAAATTAACATTTAGTGCTGGGCAATAGCTCAGGCAGTAGAATTCTAGCCTTGCAATCATGACGTCCTGAGTTTTACCTCCAGAAGCCACATAAGAAGGTCAGTCATGGTGGTACACACTGGTAATCCCTATGCTGAGCAGCTGGAGACAGGAGGATGCCTGCACTTTCACGGTCCTGGGTGGTGTAGCCCACCAGACACCTAAGCTGTGTGCTAGCTCGTTATTCTGAGGATGCAAGCCTACAGTGGTTATTGTGTTAAATACTGTGGGCAACTCTAACATGATGGTAAGTATCGTTAGGTTAGGTCTCAGCACATCTGACTATGGAAGTGAGTTAGTCAGCTCTCGGCTGCTGTGACAAACACCTGTGTGCCCTAAGTCATCGTAGCTGTAGTGTATAGGGATGGAGATCTGTCACCTCACATCAGCTGGGCAGTCAAGAGGGAAAAGAATGGACTGGTTACTCCCAATGCCTTAACTTCCTTTCATTCTGCCCCAACACCTAAAGGTCCCACTATCTAACTTTCAATAGTACAATAATCTGGCAACCAAGCCTTAAACATCCGAACCATAGGAGACATTCCTGGTCTAATCATAACAGAGAGATATATTGAAAACTTTAAACAATAAGATTTTTCGACTTCATGAGATGACATATATATATATATATATATATATATATATATATTGACCAAAATATCTATCTGAATCTCCTGATCATTTGCGTATATGTTGTGGGTATGTGGGGTGAGAGTTGCACCAGCTTTAGCCTGTGAACTTTTTGATGTGAGATTTTTGTTGGCCCCCAAATGAGCAGGTCTTTGGATGTTAATTTAGCTTAGTAACTACCCTTGGTACACCATCTTAAGGGTTCACAGACCTGAACACACAGACATCCATACTAAGAACATTCATTTATTTTATTCTTCCTGCTAGATTCAGGCATCCCTCTCACCACAGTCCGTATAAATCTGTGTTCCAGCACAGGGTCCCACATCTTCAACTGCAGCACACACATGCACAACCAGCCAGGCCTTGTCTAGAGGAGCCAACAGAGAAAATGACTACCTTGGCACAAATGAGTATGTTCAAAGACCCAATATTTTAACGCAGCCTAACACATGTGTGTGTGTTGGGGGGTGGGGGGTAAATGGAGCCATGATTGAATACAAAAGTGCCAATTTGGTTCTTATGGAAGTCACGTGAATTTGACCATGGTTTGAACTTTCTGGAACCTTCTCTGGCCTCATGGAGCAGAGTGGGAGATGGCCTTTAATCAGGGCTCTTCCTCCTCCGTGCCTATCAAAGGCAGCTCCAGCAGCGGGGTGGATGATCAATCGCCCCTAACTGTTTTGAGACTTGTCTCTTCCTCAGAAGAAAGGGGATATTTGTTTCTATTCACACCATACACCACTTTATGAATATGATTTCAGTCATGATTTCCTAGGAGTCTATGTAAAGGGAAGAGTGGAATAAAGAACAAAACCAATAAAGAGCCAAACCAAAAGCACATGTCGTGAAGGGGCACGCACCAGGCGCACAATGGCTGTTAAACAGATGAATCCCCTGAAATGCGGAGTATTCTGCAAGCTCCGGGCAGCTTTGAAATGCTACACTTTCGAGAGCATTCATCTGTTCGTCATCTGAGGGGACTTCCCTGGCTCAGCAGAAGGGGCTGCCTTCTCTCTCCACATCCACAGAACTCAAACTGCATGTAACCCACCCGCTGGAGGAACACACAGACTGGGAAGACAAGCAGGAATCCACTAAAGGACACAGTGCGGAATGCTCAATTTACCTGCCTCTTGTTCAATCTGACTATCACTGCAAATAAGGAATCTTGCAGTGTTTTACTTTGTGTGTGTGTGTGTTGTTTTTAAGATACAATCTAAAGTTATAATCACATCAATAACAAATGCCATCAGGGAGAGTGTGCAGGCTGAGGGGTAAGGCTCAGCACAAAGACACTGAAATTTTTTTTAGGAAGTTCATTTACTTAACACAGCATATTTGAGGGCAAAGAAACTGCAAAGAACACTTGATTGAAAAGTACATATAAAATATTCTTCCCAACGTTATTTTAGTTAGTTCCTTCCAGATGGTGCCATCCTAGATACCTGGAACCACGAAAACACTGCTTTCTAAGAAACAGTAACAGTGGATGGGAAAGTCATAGAAAGCTCACAGACTTCTAATATACCATAGCACGAGAAAGATACAGTGTGGGGGAAGAAACTGGGTGTGTACACACCTTTGCTAAGTGTATGGTCCCCTTCAAGAACAACTGACTCTCCTGTGATGTGGACCAAAGCAGAGGACCAGGAAATCAGCCAAGGAACCCTAGGTGGTTGGGTCACCTCCAAAGCCCTTCCTACCACCCAAAGTGAGCATCTAACTGTGAGCAGGTGATGCTGGCTTCAAAGTGGTGACACTCACATCCTTAGTATGACTCAAGCAGAGACCCATGTGCATGTCATGTACATAAATGACCAGATTCGGACTATTTAAAGTCTTCTGTGCATTAGAATCAGCTGGCTAGTTCCTGGGTGCACTCACACATTTAGGGTTGCAGCGGGGTAGGCCTAGGTATGAGGGCCCCAGAGAATTCCCACATGCACACCTAGATCCAGGCCTATTGCTTCTACACGTGTGGGTGGGACCCACAGTCTGCATTTCTAGCAAGGCCCAGGATGAGGCTTGTGCTGCTGGCCCAGAAATCAGAATCAGAATTCGGATGAAGAGGCTTGCAGGGACTTCAAGTCCTCTTCAGTTCTGGAATCTTCCTAGTACAAAATAAGTCATTCAATAGAAAAAAATAGGATCCAATGACCAAGTGGGGGCCTTCCTGCTCCCTCCTCCGGCTGAGGACAGAAGATGCCTCTGATCTCATTCCTGAGCCTCAGCTTTCCCATCCAAACAAAGAAGAAATGTGAGGCCCTGACAGCCCCCTTCAGAATATCTCTAAGGCACTACTAAAGTTCACAAAACCTCTAGGGAGTCCACCATTCCTCAGTTCACCAGGACAAGGGTGACGGGAAGAACTCACTGTGTTTCTCTTTAGATGAGTGGGCTCTAGACTTTTTCTTGTGTTCCTGTCCCTCTGTTAACTGAATTTTCCTAATCCATACACATCTGAGGTAGGTTTGCAAAGGGAACAGGCTGCCATTGAGAAAGGATGTACACACTTTAATTAATGGACATGCGTCTATTTTCTGGCCAGGAAAGCCAGGGATAGGCAGACACATGACCCCTGCAGCAGGAGTTTCTGGTCTGAGAGATGTGATCATCTCCAGAACTGAGCTAGACAAGGAAAACCTGAAGGAGACAGGAACACACACCAGGTGATGGTCACTCTCCCCGAAAAGGAACCTCTCGGGGAGGCACTGCGGTGGAGGTGATTGAGTTACAGGGTGGGTGTGTAGAGCAGGGGACAGAGGGGAATGGGGAAGGGGATCAGTGTGGGCTGCAGAGGCATCCTGGAGCCTGGAAGTTGGGGTAGAATTGTACCATATTGGACATGCATGGGGAGATGCAGACAAGGCACAAAAGTCTGTCTTCCAAGTGTCTCTTGGCATTGGATGGAAAATGCACTGGTGGAGGAGCAAAGGATTGGAAAAGGAACTGAGTCCCTGAGCCTGGACGGTGAGTGTTAGCACCTTCGATGGCCCAACAGGCAGGGCTGCCGCCATCTCACATGGAGAATTGAGACCCTGTGGATGTAGCCTTCCCATAGAACATCCCTTCCGTACCAGGCTCTTTCTTTTGGGTCACCAACCAGCCCCCAAATCATCAGAGACTTAATATTAGTTATGAATGCTTAGACTAGCTTAGGCTCATTTCTGGCTAACTCTTTTAACTTAAATTAGCCTGTTTCTCTTTTCCCTCTGCCTCAGGACTTTTTACTTTTCTTTCCTTCTGTCTATCTTACTTCCACTGTCTCTCGTTTCTGTCTGTCTGGCCACTACCTGGCTTTTGGCCCCAGGCATTTCCCTTCTTCTCTCCTCCTCTTGTTCTTATCTCCAGCCTAGATTTCTCCTATTTACTCTCTCTGCCCACCAGCCCTGCCTGTCCTTTCTCTGCCTAGCTATTGACCTCATTTAGCTTTTTATTAGACCAATACTGTGCCTCAGACAGGTAAGATGAAACAAAAGGAGCACAATGTAATTAAACAAATGTTGCACAAATAAATGTAATACATTCTTGCATTGTTAAACAGATGCAACATAAACAAAAGTAACACAGCTTTATATAGTTAAGACAATATTCTGCAGCATAAACAGATGTTAACCCATCATTACACAGTTAAAATAATATTCTCCAACCACCTGTCTAGACCTCTGGCCTGTGTGTGTTCAGTCCCAGCAGCAGCTGTCAGGTTCCCACAGACATAAAGGGGCGGTGATCACATCCGGCTACCTTTCAGAGGAGGGTTCTCCGATAGGTGATATTCACATTGCTTATGATGGGAAAGTTTTGGGCAAACTGGACTTACATGGTTTTCGACTTGACCATGTCCTCTCTCAGTGGCTTCTGATTTCAGCTATAACTGCAGCAGACTGTAGTTGTGGCCACAGAAAGGGCTCTTTCTCAGGAACCATAGCATTGTCTTTTCCGACTAAGACTTTCCCCAGAATCCTGGGAGCCAAGTTTATACGGTTTTGTTTTGTGCAGGTGGAGAAGCCAAGGCAGAACTAGTTACCGTCTGTGAATGGACCAATGACCAGCCTCTCCTTTAAAGAGACTTTATTTTTTTAAAGAGAGGGTTTCATGTAGCCCAGACAGGCCTGAAACTTACCATCTATCTGGGGCAGACCTTGCCTCTAACTCCTGAGTTCTAGGATTCCAAGTGAGCATTGGAAATGGTAGGTGGGTACTCTACCATCTGAGCCACACCCCCTGCCCTTGGAGAGAAAATTCCAAGGGGCCGGCTATGTGACTCCTCAGAACTCCCCACCAGGATGCTAGCTGCTTGTAGCAAAGAAGACATAGGAGGAAGCTAAAGGACTAAGCCATCCCCCTCCCCCCACTGATCTTGCACCTTCAGACCTTGGAGATGCTACAAACAACAGCCCCCACTTTTGCTTCTTAAAATAAGGGCAGGGCAGTTTTTGGAACACACCTCCATCTACTGCCCCCACCCACAGTTCGGTAGCATTTAAAATTCAGCCTCTGTCCTTAGCAAAGCCCTCTGAGTAGAAACAATCCCATCATTCTCTTCTCTTGCAAAGGTGTTTAAGATATCTAAATATTTCAAAGGTATCTACGAAGATTGGATTCTTTCTTAGAGATGGCTTGATGAATAAATGATGTCCTAATTTCAGTTTAATTATTGTCTAATGCTCTCTAATTCATTTCAGACTCATGTTTAACTTCTTTCTAACTTGATAACCTTTCTGGAAAACCTGCTCCCCCAAAGCCCAAGCCCCTTCTCCGGGAAAATGGATTAGCTCTTTCTAGATTTCAAAGAAAGAAGAAGAGTCCATCAAATTCCTAATATTTTTGTCAGTGTAAATGTAAGGTCTTCCCAAAACACCTCTTCAGAAACATATCTGAAAGTAAGTGAGGGATTCCCAGCTCACAGTCGGAGGTTTTATTCTGCCAAGTTCAAGTGTGGGACAGATTTTTACAGTTGAATCATAAGCCCCTGAAAATAGCGTTATTATGGAAGTGAGAACACACAACTACAGCCCATAGCAACCCGAGTGGCCTCATTATCATAATGCTCGATCCCCTTTCTTTGTTCCCAATTGGAAATGCAAGACACCTGTACTGGCCTTTTGTTATTAGATGTCATAGCCAGTCAAGAGCCTGTTTAGAGAGATGTCCAGTCTTTAGTAATCCCTGAATTGCAGGGACTTTAATGTCCTCATCTCAGGAATGAATTGATCATTCATAGCATAAATACTTGGTCACTGCAGACAAACTTTAGTGGCAGGAGATATGGGGGCTCTTTGGGGAGGACAGTGTTAGCTGTGGTTGTGTGAGTTGCCAGATGTGGAGTAAGTTTCTGTGCAGACAGGTGTCCATTCTCCAGGCCAGCATCTGTGGCTGAAGCTTGGAAAAGAGGAGGGACATGAGCCTGGGACATTGCTGTGAACCCAAAGTTTAAAAAAAAAAATCTGCATTCTTTTTGGCATCAGAATTTTTTACCCTTAAGAAGCTACATGTTTATTTTCTGATGCTTTTTTTTTTTTTTACTACAAAGTAAAGCATTTGGAATTCTATTGCACGGTACTCACACAATTTCCATAACAGACTTAAAATTATCCTCAGCTGCCGAGTAAATCTGTATCTCTGATTGGCTACAGAAGGCAGTCCCATGGAGAAAGCCTGCTTTGTGAGGTTTGGCCAGGCTGCCTAAACACGTGCTGAATGCCGTCTGATGGAGGAATGTTTGACATTCGCCAACTCAATATAGTCTACTATCAGTGAGCCAGAAACCTACTAACTAGAACACTCAATTAATTAAGCTTTGGTTTCCTGCTTTCTCTCCTTTCCAAGCCTCCAAACCGGGGAAGCATCAGAGCATAGAATGCTTGGTATTTATTGAGTGCCACTGTGTGCTGGGCACTTTCAAAAGCACTTTTTGTGTATGAATACATAAACTCCTTCCCATAACTCTGTGGGAAGCCACTATTATTCTCCCAGAATTTGTAACACAAGAGCAGACATGTTCACGGCTCTGCCTCTGTGGGATGACCTCCCTTGGTTTGTAGCCCAGTTCTACCCTTAAGGGTTGGGTGGATTTAGGCTCCCTATGCTTCAGTCGTCACCAAGATACCATTTCTCTGAGATTCAGTTAACAGTGTGAAATTATAGCTAAGGATGTTCAAGGTAAAACTTCCTCTTTCACTACAGGAATGTTGTGGAGTGCACCATTTGAAACAATCTGCAGCATATTATCCTTGAGTTTATGCTGCCGCATTATTTTTTGAAATGTCTCAACATACTTCTAAGGGGTTAGCTTTCTGTGTATATGGGGTGGGAATGAGGAATGAAAGTGGGAAGGGCCCAGAAGAAAGCCCTGGAAAGGTCGTGTAAGAAGAGAGTGAGCAGTTGAGTGCCCAAGGATGTTGCAATGTCTCGATCCAGCCCCTCCTGAAGCAGGTCTAACTTCTTTACTTCATAGTTCTATGATAAACCATAAACCTTTCTTATTTACCATTTTCGGCTCTGGCTAGTTTGAATAGGCCACTGTGATGTAATTCGGGCTAAAACAATAAGCCGCTTTATCTCATTTTGCTGTGGGAGCTCCTTCCGCCCCTTCAGCCAATAGCCTTTAAGATACTAGCCCATTGGGGCGTGGTCTCTTTTAAAAAAAGCAGCGGGAACCAGGCAGGCACACTCTCTCTCTTGCTTCCGTTCTGTCCTGGCGGCAAGACTCTCTGTTTCATTTGCAAGGGGAGGACTGTTGTTTGGGACAGTGATCTGTAAGTTATCCCCTTAAATAAATAACCCCTTTTATTATCCATAAGTCCTAACTGGTGTGGGATTGTTTTGTGGCTTTATCATTTCATATGTGGTTTTCTGTATTTCAAACTTAAATGAAGAGATACCATGGTATCTGTCCACCCATCAATCTACCCAAACACCCATCATCCTCAGGGCTCTTATTTGCTGATAGATGCGAAAAGAGCCAGGATGAATGAGACATGCATCCTTTCCTCTGGAGATGCAGACATGTTTAACAGACAGAACTGAAACCCCAGGCTCCCTGACCCTCAGGGAGAACAATTACAAAAGAAGTCTCACCAATGGAGCCACGCCTCTTTGGGGAAAGTTTCTTAAACATTTCCATGTACCAACTGTGTAAGATTTCTTAACTAGTGCTGGGGAGATAAACAAGCAGTTAAGAACACTTGGTGCTCTTTCAGAGAACCCAGGTTCATTTCCCAGGGCTGACATGGTGACTCACAATCATTTTCATCTTTAGTTTTATCTACACATATGTATGTATGCCACATATGTGCTTGGTGCCCTTGAAGGTCAGAAGAGGGCACCAGTTCTAGGAGATAGCGTTGCTTTCTTCTGACCTCCAAGGGCACCAGACATGCATGTGGTACAAATACATAAATATGGGCAAGACACTCACACACATGAAATAAATAAATCTTTAACTTTTAAAAAATAGTGTACAGCTCGTATTTTAAAATTTAAAGAATTCTCACCTCTTCCTTTACCACTCCTTCCCTTAACTGAAATGAAACCACATGGTTTTGAAGGAATGGCTTCTCAAATTTAGGCTCCCCCTGTCTGCAAACATCTCCTGAACTGTCCCCCAAAGATTCCTGGCTAAGGTTGGAAAGAATTGTGTACTCAACAATTCAACAATTCAGATCCCTCCCCACGTGTTAGCTGCCATAAACATGAGGACTTAGCTCCTGGTGGGATAGAGGAAATCTTTCTGGAGAGCTCCAAACAGAAACCCTTCAACCATTCCCAGCAAGACGCCTTTAAACACAGGTAGAGAGCCATCATTGAAAAGATGTCATTTAAAATGCATGTTTAAAAGACTTGAGAAAAGCCAGTCTTGTCCAGCTGGTAAATTATTTTCCAGTCAATCTCTCACTGCTGAAGGTACCCAATCTTATCTTACAAATGACTGAGTATAGTGTAAACTTATTAGAACACATCTTTGATTTGTTTCCATTTGAAATGACTCTGGGCTTATTTATCTATTTTGCAAATAAACTCTGAGAACCCTCTCCTGTGAAATATCACTTGGTAACAAGGAGATTGGATTCACAGCTCACATTGAGCATAATAGCCATCAAAGGAAATGCCACACTGGAATCTTTCGAGCTGTGCCCATAAAGTGTTCAAAGCGACAACAAATGTGGTGAAAGCGAAGCTGTACACAGACGGGAGAGGCGGCATGAGAAACCCGTGCTTGATGTTCAGATAACAGGAGCAGCTTAGAAGCCTCTGTGTTCTAGTGCCGCGTGTTGTAAATAACATTAGCAGTGTCCTGAAGTGTGTGGGTTATTTATAAAACTCAGATAAAAAATGAGATGACTTAAAAAAAAAACTTTTACATTTTAGTCTTGCACCAGAAATAGGCATCCTCTTTCCATATTTCATCATCCTTAAACAAATATCTTCTTTTTTTCATAGCAACAGAAGCATGTGTCCACATCTGAACATGGGAATGTCAACCATAGGTTTGGATGCAAGAGAGTACAGAGGAGTTTTATTTTGGTGGCTATCAATCATGTCAGAGAAGGAGATCCATCCATCACTTTTTAGAGATAGAATATACATTGGGAGTAAAACAGAGAAAAGCTATGAGACTTCTTGATTCTCCTCTAACCCATCACTCTTTCTCTTCTAGCCTTTCCAAAACCCCAGGACCCAAACTGTCCAACCTGATACTCATCCTGGATATCCAATGAGAAAAAGAATCTTTTCTCCTCTGAGTCACTCAGAGTGACAATGGTGAAGTCAAGATAGAGAAGGGATGTCACCTCGCCTCTTGTAACCATGTGACATGTGCTGTGTTTTGGCTTTGAACAGCCTGGTATTTAGAGTCTCAGTGTTGCTTAATCTTGACTGTGCAGATGAGCCTTGGTTAGTGTAGATGCTGAGTCAACTGGTGCAGAGTGGACACTGTTAACAAAAAGTTAAAGCTGACACAATGGTTCTTGACTGTATCCTGAGTATTGAAAGCTGTGAAGAGGAATATTGGTGTTCAGGATAATGAAAAGTGAAACCTCAAGAATAGCACGTGCATGCATGCGTACGTGTGTGTGTGTGTGTGCGTGTGTGTGTGTGTGCTGGGAATGATCCCCTAAGTCTTGATCAGTTCTAAGTCACCTCACACACTTGTCCTGATAAATAACCTTGACACAGAAAATATTTTTCTTGAGTCCCTGAAGAAAGCTGGGCTCTGTGAGAGCAAAACCTAATTTAGAGATGCAAACCAAATTTGTTTGCCTAAGGCCGCCAAGATGGTAACAGAAACTGTTTTGCACCTAGCCTGCTGGGATTGGAACTGAATGCTTTAACTGTGAGGCAATATTTCCTCTGAGAATATCCTAGACTCTTTCCATTCTTAGGAACTTCGATATGCTGGTCCCTCTTCCCACAATGTCCTCTCTCACCTTTTGTCTGACTATTCAGTTGACAGTCCTCTGCAAAGCTTCCATGAACCTTGCCCCGGGGAACTGAGTTGTGCCCTGCTTCTCCATCATAACGACGTTCCCTCACAGGCCTTGCCAAATCCTTCAATGATTGTGAGAGCTCATTTGTTTCCCGGTCTGTCTCCTTCATGAAACTGTAAGATCTCTGATGCTGACTTGGGACGAAAAGCTCTTAATTTTATTAGTTTTAAGCATTATGGATGGGTCCAAAAAAGGCTCTTTCGGCTCCCGGCTGACAGGCGGACTGATTGAAGGAAGGAATGAGTGAACTGGTATTCTGCATATAAATTCTAGGCCACTAGAGGGCAATAGTCTGGGTACGGACACATCTCCACAGTACCACATGTGTTGGCATGCCTATGAATGAATTCAAACACATGTCGTTAGCTGTACATTAAGTTAAAAAATTTTCTCCTTGGCTACTTTAAGAAAAGAGACTATATGAATTTCAAAGGCCCACTCATTGCCACCTTTTAAACAAAAGTGTGGCAAAGGCATCGGAATGGAAGCTGAGATGCTTTTTGGAGCACACATCTGTGCTTAGTCCTTCTCATTCTGTATCTATCTGCATCAGACCCATGGTGTGCAGGGAGCTGGATACAGTAGCTCATGAGCAGGTGTAGGCTTCTGTATCAGATTGGTACATGGATGGTAGTGACTACAAACCATCAGGGCATCCAGGGTGACATTAGGAAGGGTGTCTGGTATTTCCTCTCAGAAGGTGCATTTCCTCTCAGAAGCAGAACCCAAGACAGGAATTTTGCAAAAATCACCCAGGATGGGATGAGATAGGCATGGTTAGATGGCTCTAAAGTGTATGATGTGCAGCTTAGTAACTCCTGGGGCCTGGTACTGGGGCCCATGGCTAGATTCTGAGAAGCGTTAGGGACAACCCTGTCTCTGCCAGGTATTGCACCCCAAGGACGATCTGGGATGTTGAAAACTGTGCAGGTACTTCTGGCTCACTGGAAGTGCAGAGATGTCTAACAACATGGGGCAAAAGGACAGAGAGACGTGAAAGGGTTCCCTGCGGGAGCCAGAGAAAAAGCTGAGGTCTATGGCAAGGCCACTGTCCTTTGCTTCCTGCTAAGGATTCTTGGAGTTGATGATATACCATGAGTTGGACTCACAGAGGCACACTTCATACACCCCCAGACACACTCCAAAGCTATCAGAACAGAGAATGTTACAGCTGGGAGCTGTCACTACCCAACGCTCCACCATTAGTATGCCCAGATGTCTCTTCCACTTGTCTCTTGTTCTCTGGTCCCCTGAATACTGAACTAACTTCTTAACGTGATACAGATACAGTCCTGAGTTTTGCCTGCCATCCCATATGAGCATAGATTTAGCTCTGAAGGTTGCCGACTCTTTTATGCCCCATAGATGAAGGCAAGGAGGGTTCAGTTCTCTTTCAGGGGACTATTATGAGAAGAACTGTGATAGTATCTGAAATAGGCCCTGAGCACTGAAGGAAAGTGCTCTTACGAGCTATCTAAATATAAGTTATTACACAGTATTATTTTAACCTGGCCCAAGTTTAGATTAGTTGGATGAATCATTCAACAACCTTTACTTTATGTAATTAAAAACGTGCGGTTCTTGGAGTCTTGTTTGGGAGGCAAGTTCATGTGGGGTTGGGGGAGGTAGACTAGGCTTGGCAAGCTCACAGAAGTCAATGACTTCTGGTCAAAATATGGTTCTCTGATTGATGGGGGGTTTCGATCATCAGTTCTATGTGGAGGTATTCTCAACTCTCTTAAGAAAGCATTTCTGGAAATCTTTGGCCTCATGCATACTGGCTCTTCCTAGGACTCCATTGTACTTGCTTTGACGATGCTTTCAGCTTTTGCTTTGCCCCTAAATAAAGTCTTACTAAGTCATGAATCTGTTCCTATGGTGGCTTTGCCTGAGTCTTTCAAAATAGATGAGTTCTTGAAGACCAAGTAGTTTATTCCCCTGGAGGCTTTCCAAACAGGACAACATTTTCTCTTCAATGTAGAATCGTCAGATCTAAAATATGACATCCATAATACATACCCTGTTGACAGTGGTCACATGAAGGTAATGGCAGAGGGTGCTTTGTGGATAATTAATTGAAAGAATGAATGCTAATAAATGGGGCGAGGGATCAAAACACACCACACCACTGAACCCAGGGACGTCATTAGCTATGGTCTCCCATGTGTTAGTTATTAACCATTAGCAGTGTGGGTGGTCTGGGAATGATGGACTAATTCTTCTGGCCACAGTGGTGTCAAACATTATGTTAACTATTGCGAGTGAGAGTGTTGACTGAATCTCTGCTGTCCTCTAAATGTCCTCCAACAACTCCAGTGAATTAGACACTTGCCCCAGGCGCCCGAGTTGTTCCCAGCATGTAACTTACACAGTAGAAAGGGCTGGTAGAACTAAAGGATATCAGGTAAGGTCTTTGGTGAGCATCTACCCCACATTAGTACACCAAGAAGCAGATTGTTAGCACATTCCACACAACTTATGGGGTGATGGGCGGGATAATGAGTTGATTAGAAGGAGTTTTTAGGGGGTCTGACACCTTTAGTTCTTTGTCTTGCCTTTTCCTTAATGCTTCGTGGCATTGTGACTGCCATGGCCACACCACGACCTTCTGCTTAAGGAGTTATTGACAGCATACATTTAGACTCTGTTGCAAATGAGTCAAGCAGAGCAGACAAATTGATATGTGTAACGACTTTTGTAATATTCTCCTACCCCAGTACTAACAAGCTCTTACCCTGCTTAGCTTTCAAGATCAGAGCTCATAGGAGATTAGGCACATTCAGATTGGTAAGGTTATAGGCCATATTATTCTCTATTATAGAGGAATTTATATCTATAATGATCTATTATTGATTGATCATGCAGGCTATATCCATTTAAGAATTGCATTTGTCTAACTTTTTTAAATGCTAGTCGTTCTACTTCTTATTTTTTTCAGCATGAAAAACACACCGGTCTACTTCATTCATCCAAAATTAAATTGATTATCACTGTGTTTCCTTTTTGACTTCATGATTTAGGGCTTTTTGACTAACCCTGACTCCTACCCCCCATGTCAAAATAAGTCCTTGTTTAAAAGAAAGCAGCAAGGGAGTAAAGATCTTTTAAACTTTGCGGCCATCAGTTTGCTTTTGCAGGAGGCCGTTTTGAAAAGATGGGGGCAAATGAAGTAGAAACATTCAGATTAAATTTCCTTTGAAATCCATGGGTTTTAAAATTAAGGGAAAGTGATTGGCAAAACATGTTTTGGTTTTTGCCGAAACTGAAATGTTTGAAAATAGTTCAAGATGTTCTTCCACACCCCAACCGCATCCTTCTAGGGCTGTCCCTCTCTAGTCTAAGTCTGTTTTATATATCCACTGTGCAGAGAACACAGCTCCTAAGTACAACCCAAGGACCATCGTATTTCTCTAAAGGAGAGTATTGTGGCATTGTCTAAAGGCTGGGTTGCCTAGAGGAAAGCTCTGGAGTAGGTGACCATGAAAATGCAACTGTTTTCATCAATTATGAGTCAATCTGGGATACCAAAATAGAATGTAAGTCTCTATTGTTTTTTTCTCCCTCCCTTCCCCCATCCTTTTTTATTTTCTAATCTTTCTTCTTCCCTCTCTTTCCTTCTTCATTGGGAAAATATTTATTAAGCCCCTCCATGTGCAATGGGTTGTATAAAAATACATGAAAGCTAAAACGTTAGAGCACCATATGCAAGAGATGCCATATATATAGGGTGGAGAAGAGGTACAAGGGAGGGTAGGGATGGTCAGCTTTCCCTAGAGATGACGAAGGGAACAATGATAAAAGGGTCAGAAGAGGTGAGAAAATATGAAGTTGACCGTGGAAAGTGGATGGAAAGCTGGAAACCTGAAGCAGAAATATGTTGGAGCAACTACTGAAGAATTATGGGTTCCCAGGGGCAGACCCTTGGTCCAAGCCACATGAAGCCACACTGATATCTAGAACACAGGGGAATCTGGAGGAGACAGTCTCCTTTAGACGGTCATCTCTTTTCCTTTTCTTTCTCCTCCTCCTTCTTCTGCTACTATTTTCTTCTTTTCCAGATTTGGTTTCTGGCTCTCCATCTGTCTCAGCAGGGTCGGGCTCGGTTAGCACTTCAGCTATGCCCTACCCTTTGGGAGCATATTGTCCCACTGGGACTTAGTAGGACTGATTGACCCGTAGGGCCTATCAGAAGATGACTAGAGATCTTGGCTCTGAAATGGACACAGATAATTGATTTCTTTTCACACCATTGTTTATTATGAAAATCAGAGTGGGGAAATTAGTCCAGAAAGTCTTCATCTCTCTAGTTAGGAAAGCTTGTGGGTCCCTGTTAGCCTAGTCACAGGAGAATGTCCCTCCTTTAGGGCACAGTCAGGGAAGATATAGGTTCCTTCGCCTTGCTGATTGACACTTTGTCTGAATGACACTTGCTTTCACACAGCTGTTTCGTTCTAGTTCTCTTTGGAATGTGATAAGAGTGGCCGTTTCCTCCCATTGCACCGAAATTGCCAGGTAAGTGCATTCATCTCATGGCAGGGCTGAACAGCTTGCCGTCTTTTGCATACATGAAAATGGTACTTTCAGCAATCAGGCTGTCACGTGTGGCGTAATATGTGGTTTGGAAGCCATTATAGGATTAGAGGCAATTTGGAGATTATCATCTCCATGACATCACCTCTGGGGGTTGAGACCGCTGACAGTTCCACAGGCTCTGATTCAGATGCCATGGTGATACACATGTAAGGAAGGCTTTCTGCTGTCTTGACCAAGGCGTTGTATATGTTTGGAGAGAAATAAATAGAGGAGCTGGCTTTGGCTTTCCCCATTCCAATTGCTACATTGATTTACCATATTTTGATGTGCACTATGTTGCTTCCTTTTAGCTTTTTACAAAAGATTATTTTACTACATTAAACTGTGTGTGGTAGTGTGTGTGTGTTTATGTATGTGAGTAGTGGTGCCCATGCAAGCTAGAGGCATCAGATCTCCCTGGAGCTGGAGTTACAGGCCATGGTGAGTCTCTTGACATGGGAAACAAGACTTCTGTCCTCTGTGGAAGAAGCACAAGCTCTTAACCACTGAGCAATCTCTTCAGCCCCTTGTATCATTCCTTAAGCCAGAGAACTAACACAGCGGAGACTACACAGGTTTAGGTTGAACAATTCAAAACTCAGTCTTCCTCTTCTGCTTCCCATCTAAGCAAAAAATTTGACATCACTGTTTCTGCCACCTTCTATGAATTATTAAATGCAACTCTAGCTCTGATGATGAGATTTTCAATATCTGTCTAAGATTTGTGTTTGTGTGTATGTTCTATGCATGTGTGTGTGTGTGTTCATGGGAATGTGCGAACACGTGTGGAGGAGGCCAGAAGTTGGCACTGGGTGTTTTCTTTAATCATACTCCATTTTATTTTGAGACAAGATCTCCAACTAAGCCTGGAACTCACTAATTGACCTGATTGGCTGGCCAATGAACTCTGTGGACATTCTCCTCCTGCATCTTCTCCCTCAGTGCTAAGAAAACAGATGTACCTCCATTCCAGGCTTTTACCTGGATTCTGGGCATCTAAACTTGGGTCTCCTTGCCTACACAATAAGTACTTTACCTACTAAGCCATCAATCTCCTCAGGCTCTTCACAGTTTTCAAAACAAGGGAATGGAAGAAGAACCAAGCCTTTGGCTTTTGGCTTATCCCTGCTTCTCTACTGTCACATCACATGTTTAGGCCTTCTCGAATCTGGGCTTGGTCTCTCCTCTCCTCTCTCTCTCTCTCCACATTTACTCCATGCTCTACTCTGAGACCGTCGGTGCTCTGAATGGAGCTGAAAGAGGATGATTCTTTCTATCCATGTTGGTTTGAGGCCAACCTGAGTTTTCCCTTCCTGCTCCAGGTGTCATTAGTTTTGTGATTTTTGCACCTGCTGCTTAATTTCTTCGATGTCTGAGGACAGGAAACGAGAATAATATTGTCGTTCCCTCCGGGAACCCCTTTCTGACCTCCTTTCTAGGTTCTTCAACAGCAGTTCACTTACCTATCTCTGAACACTTGTCTGATGTAACTAATATGGTCCACTCATCCCCACGTCCCCCTTCAGACTACAGCTTTCTGAATCCAGGGGCACAGTAGGCACTATAGGCGTTCAACAAGAGGCAATAATATAATAATAATAAGAGCAAACTAATCCAGGTGTGGTGATCCAGGGTTGTAAACCTAGTACTTGCAGGGTGAGGGTGGAAAGATAAGAGTTTGAGGCCATCTTGAACTATATAGCAAGAACCTGTCCAAAACAGAAACTTGTGATTAAGTATGGCAAAAGATTTTATGAGATTAAAGGTAGTAACATGAGTACATGTGTACTAGTATGTCCTAGAACATATATGTCACGTCATTGTTATCATAAATATATTATGTCCTCATAAATTACTGTTTGCCAAAGACTTCATCCGTGCTATTCATATAGGATTATTTAAGGCACAGGGCTCAGCTGTACTTGGAGACACATCAGGAGGACAAAGTAATGAGCTAAAAATTCCCATGATCTAAGAAGAATGACCCAACATACGAGGCCAAACATACCAACGGCTGTTGGTATAAAAGAAACATCTATGATAGACTCATGGGGGGATTAAATCTAAGGTTATAACTTATAGATATCCCATAATGAAAATCTGTGAAAATGAGAAGTATACTGTAACCAGACTGAATGGCTTACACACAAAATAGGGTCGACGCTCACAAACAGGCAAGGGAGTGAAAGATGGCAGATGTAGAAAGTTCGTGGTTTAGGACTCAATTCATACAAAGTGTGAAGACAACTGGGCTGCTTCTATTCTGTTTGGATAGAACGGCAGACACCTTGGAAGGAAGAAGGGGTGACATGAGGGGAATGTGATGGGGCTTCTGAGGGACCAGTTATGTTCTGCACCATTAGTTCTAGAGATGGAGGTAAAGTCATTTCACAAAGATGTGGCATCAAGTCCTGGAACTCCTGGAAGTTGAGTGGTTTTGTTTCAATTTATGGCTATTCAGATATATTATAATAATAATTTTAATGTTAAGTTTTATGAAGTTATTATTCTTACCATTGTACAAATGAAGAAATTGAGGCTTAAGTTGTTTAAGTGAAAGAGCAGATAGTGTTTCTTTCTGTGGCAGCAGGGAGAAGTCTTAACTCCTGCCAGTACTTCTAAGTCAGCCAGATCCTAGGGGAGTATGATTGTAGAATGTATCACGTCAAATAAAATGAAGGCAACTTGAGACATTTCTCTATTTTCCAAATACAGTGAAGAGGCAACAGAATACTTAGGCATAAAGAGGAACAGTAGGCATCTCAGTTGCAATGTATATAGGCTGATGTGTGGTAGACCAGATGCCTGACATTTCTCCCATCTCTTTCTTCACTAAATAAGTCTCTGGGGTTATATCACAGTCCAAAGGATGAGTGAGATAGAGAGAAAGTGGAGTTATAGCAAGATCAGAAATTATACAAAATATATGATTCATAAAATGAATATTTAAAATCTATAAAATATCAATATGGCATTCTGTTTCTTTATATTCTCATGCTTGTGTACTAAGATGCATACCTGATATTTATTATGTCAACATTTGAGATCTTAGATGCAAAAGCCATGTCTTGATAGAACATCTTTAGAGACAGCTGCAAGCCTTTGGGATTTTGAGAGGGAAGAGGGAGTGAGGAGGGGGGGGGAGAAGTCTCCCATGGGTATATGCATGAGCTCAGAGCAGAGTCCTTTCCCAGTGGACACCATGGGGAAAGTCCATGTGTTTTCACTTTGAGACCATGTATCCCATTGTCTCCCAAAGTCTGCCTTCAGATGCTGTTAACATTATCAGTTCTTGAATTTTCTAAAGAACCACATTTCATGAGGCCCCATAAATATTAGAACTTCTTTCACCCCCCAGCCCCAAAAGAACGCTTTCATGATGTTTCCACTGGGTGACCACAGTGCCATGTGCATCTGACTGTATTTCCAGCTTCCCCTTTCACAGTGGCGCACACTGATGCTGTCTGTGAGGCATCAGAAGCATGGGAGCATGTCTCTAATTTGTGCTGCTCTTGGGAGAAGTATCAATAGTAAGCTATCACTTTCATAAGTGATATCATATCCTGATTGAACATTGCCAGAGAGTTCTGGGCCACTTGGTGGTTATATTCGACTTAGATCCAATTACAGCCTTAAAAGTGGTTTGCGTTAAAAGCTCTGACTCTAGGATTTGATCATTATAAGTAGGATAAACCACCAAAAGAATGTGAATTGCTTTCACTAAAAGGATGTAATAGCCCAGAGAATCTCCTTCACATTTCAAATTAGGAAGCCCAACATTGCCTTTTTCCCTGCCACTGCTCTTTACCATGCTAGTAAAAGGTTTTATCTCTCAGGTTATTTCACCTAAAGGTGTTTTAGTTTCTCTTTCTCCCTCTCTCCCTGTCTTTCTCCCCCTTCTTCCTTCCCTGTCTCTCTCCCCTCTCTATCTCTCTCTTCCCTCTATCCTCTCTCCCCCTTCTTCCCTCTCTCTTTCTTTCTCTCTTCCTCTCTCCCTTTCCCCCATCTTTTTCTGTAAGTCTGTTAACAGAACCTGGAGCTCACCACCAATTCAGCTGGCCACTGGGCTCTAAGAATCCCCCTGCCTCTATACACTGGTACTAGGGTTACAAACTTATTGTCTGGCTTTTTATTTGAGTTCTAGTGAGTATTACTGATTGAATCCCGAGCTCTGGATTTTAGTTCTTGAATAATCAAAGGAGGTTTCTTACAACCCAGCTCCTGAGAACTGAGATTCACATGGCTTCTATCTTAAGATGTGCTTTTCCTGAGTTCCCAGAGACTTTAAAATAATCCCATACTCACTTTCCCCTCCAACCCAGCTTTTCACCACATGGCAAATACTTCTCCCCAAAGCCATCCATTGCAGAGCTGTGGTCTAGAGGCAATCTGTGTAACAAACAGAGGCTGGGTATTGAAGAAATGAACTCCCCAAAGCTTCTGGAAGGTCATGGTCCTGTTCCCTGAGTTGTGAAAGAATCTTCCCCACTTCATCAACCCCTTAGAGAGATGTGACCTTCAGAGTGCTTTTTCTCCCTACTTGAAAACAATTTATTTGCTGACAACTCAGGTCACAATTGCTCTCTGACCTGGAATCCACAACTGAGAATAGATGTGAGCTGCTCTGGAGGCAGAAGAGCAACCCTAACTTCCCCTGTAAGTCCCGGGTACACAGTCACACTGGTACCTGAGCACTGTTCATCCACATTTCTTCTGCCGCTGATGGGAAAAAGCTTAGAAGAATGATTTAAAAAAAAGAATGAGAATGAGAAGAGCCCGCAGAGTGGGCAGAACTCATCTTCTAACCCACCATCTTGCCCACCTCTAGCTACAAGGGAAGCTGGTGGCCCTAGTAGCTCCTTGCAAAAGGACACACTGGACCAGGATGATGTTTAGAAAACACGTGTAATTTTGCAATCACGTTATGAAGGGAATTACTTTGGGGGTGTACACTTCCTACAAAGAGAAGCCAATAAACAAAACAGTAAAATGCCTCGCAGACAGTCCCAGCAAGACTCCCTCTTCACAAGCCCATTACAGGTGGTGCTACAGCTTACAAGTTTCTAGAGGAAAGCCAGGAAAATATGTGCCTGCCAAAAAATGGCATTTTACCAAAAGCCAA
This sequence comes from Chionomys nivalis, assembly GCF_950005125.1. Lineage (NCBI taxonomy): Eukaryota > Metazoa > Chordata > Mammalia > Rodentia > Cricetidae > Chionomys > Chionomys nivalis. The sequence continues at coordinate 1,423,012 of NC_080093.1, read as the reverse complement.
AACCAACAGGTCTCATTTTCTTGATTTCCCAGGCTTCAAATGTTCTTTTACCCTCCACCTGACTTAACCCTTTCCTTTCCCTCTCTTCCTCCTTCTCTCCTTCCCTCCACTTCTCAGTCTTCTAGCTTCCACAACTTCTTTTCCTTACCATGACACAAATTAAATTCTGTCATCTGCCTTCTTCTATATGTGGTGTGTGTGTGTGTGTGTGTGTTTACTCTCGCACAATTGCTTCTTCTGGGTACAAAGACTAAAGGTTATGAGGGTCCTTGACCACTTGTTTATCTCATTTTTTTGAGACAGGGTCTCTCACTAACTTGATGCTCTCCATTGAACTAACCTAGCTAACCAATGAGCTTTCTGGAATCCCTTGTCTCTGTCTGCTTTCCAGTACCACATTCTGTTTTTACCTGGGTGCTGGGGTCTAAATTCAGGTCTTTATTGAGCCATTTCTCTTCAGCCTGAGTAATGACTTTTTAAGAATCCAGACTTCCGCTGCAAACATGTTATCTGTTGTTATTTTATATATGGGGAAACAAATGATTTTTAAATGCTAATTAAAGTAATATTTGTAATTACCAACTACTTTTCTTAAGTGCAGATATCAATTGTTAGGGAATAGCTAATTGAGAATTATATACACAAAGAGATATAGTTAGAAATTAAATATATAGCTAGAAATTACATATGTGTGTGTTTATATAGCTAGAAATTATATATAGACAGACGGACAGACAGACAAAGAGACAGGTACAAAGACATGCAGAGAGGAGCAATCCAATTTGTGAATAAAACTGTTATCTAAAGTTCAGCCTGCTGATTCTTTCGAAGAGTAAGGTCACTACTCTGTACCTGCCCTTGAAAGCCTGAACTCCAGTCAGAGAGGCAGCAACATCAAATGACCCTCTAAGAGTGTGCTTCCCAGTCTCTGCCCCAGGGTGATAAACAGCTCTCCCAGCTTGTTGAGCAGGGGGATTTCTGATCCTGATAGCAGCCCTCAGGGGGAGCCTCTCCTGCCATCCAGTGCGACAATGCCAGACTGAAGAGCAGCAAGCGTCCTCTCCAGCTTCCCAGCTGTAGCGCTGAGCGCATTACACAGACGCATTAGGCCCCCCTGAAGGAATATGTTTTCACCTCACAGCAAGCATCATTTGAGTTCAGGGAGAGGAAATCTGTATTAAGAGAGCAGGTTAAAAATCGACATTATCCCAGACTTTTATAAAATCAAAATTATGTCCATGATGCTAAGTTATTATAATGTATTTATTACCAGGATTGCTTTCATATTTAACCAGTTTGGCCCATCTCGAGACCTGTTTTAAAATGCACCACCTTGCCCACCTTTCCCATTTTCATATGAAAAACAGGAAAGCAGAAACTAATTTACTCAGAGAGACACAGCGCCTGTTTGCCCGTTTATCTCTTACAGACCACCCCTCAGTCCAATGTTGACAGTACATGATATTCCATTAATCTGCCTAATGAAAATTTAACCAGTGTTATAAACAAATAATTGGCTATTATCCTCTCAAAGATCCCGAATAAATTACTTCTGCTTATTTTCCCTCCTCTCTCAGTGCTCAAAAGCAAGCCCTTTCTGATGGATGTCAGAGGGAGAGGGGGGCACCCATTCCAACCCATTCTGGCTTCCTCCTTGGTGGCTGCTGTCATTGTTGTGGGAAGATTCCGCTTTAAGGGGACTGGATAGGCCATTATGAGATGGAAGGGGGTGGAAATGAGAACCAGCCTTACCTACGGGTCAGTGGGCCTGAGTTGAGGAACCACCCTTCTTCTCTTTGCACCACCCTCCTACCCCATCCCTCTGTTTCTCATCCGACCTATATCGTATTTCTTCTCCCAGCCATTTTTACTCTTACTAGGTTTTGTTTGGTTGATTGGTTGGATGGTTCAGTGCTGGGGATCCTTTATAAATGGACTAGTGCCCTATTGCTGTGTTGCTACATCCCAATTCTCAATCTCTTTCGAGACAGGCTTGCATTATGTATCCAAGCTAGTCTCAGTCTCTCGGTTTTCCTACTTCAGTCTCCAGAGTAATGGAATTATAGGTGTGTGTCACCATTTTTACACACTGTGGGGTTGAACTCAATCTTACACACACTAGGCAATCCCTCTACCATTGAACTGCATTCCCAACTTGATGCTTTTGAGGAGTCTTCACTTCCCATCCTTCACTTAGATGCATTCCCAAAATATCACCCCATATTCATCTTTCTGCTTTGTTGCCTTGATTGCCGGGCTTGTTTAAACTGGGACTCCAGTGCCAAAGGGGTTGTTGTACACTCTATGGAATGATTTGTTTCCACCATTTGAATAAAATACAGACTCTGACTGAAGCCTGATGTTATATGAAACAAATCGTGAGCATCTATTTCTAGCCACTACTGCTAAGCATTGGTTCCATCCCACCCTGCCACATGAAAGCTGGAACAGTGTGGCCAAGTGGGGAGAATCCAGAGGGAAATCTGAGGCCTGCTGCCTCCCCCTTCCAAACAAGTCATCTTTATTCTCTGCCAGGTTACAGCTCTTACTTTCAAGAGAAGAATTGTGTCTTCTTCACCCATTTCATTATCAGCTGACATATAAAAGGATTGAGTGAATTGGATGAATGCTTGCATGCAGGAATGAATGTCAATACCATGCTCTCTTTTAAGGAAAATCCCCCTTGGAACCCCAAAGCAATAAAATTCAGATCTGTATGCAGATTTTCTCAAAACCCATCCGTTTTGCAATGCCTTCAAGCTCCACAAGTACTTAAGTTGCAAAAATAAATCTAAACACCACTTAGGCTTCTCTTTTAAATGCTCAGTGAAAATGTCACTACAGTTTACCGTGAGACAGTACAGAAGAGCCAAGTGGTGGCAGTGGTTTGAATGAGAAATGACCCCACAGAGTAACGTGTTTGAACACTTGATCCCCACTTGGTGGCGTTGTTTTGGAAGGTTGTGGAACCTTTAAGAGGTGGAGCCTTGCTGAAGGAAGCGGGTTACTGTATGTGGGGCTTGAAGGTTTATAGCCAATCTCAACTTCCTGTTCTCTCTGCTTCCTGCCTAGAGATGCAATTCGGCAAGCTGCCTCACTCCTACTCACTGTTTTCACCACCATGATGGACTGTATCCCTCTCAAACATAAACCAAAAGGAAACCTCTTCCTTAAGCTGCCTTTGTGAGGTATTTTGTCACAGGAACAAGAGAAGCAAGAAGAGTAGTCATTACAGCCATGTCTCTGGAACATCACCTAAAAAGTGTATTAAGTGTATTTTCTCAGTTCCAAATGCGTGGACTCGGAAATCTGCCACTATATCCCATATCCACATTCTTAGAGACTTGGTGCTGCTTTGCTGGGAACTTAAAACTTGCTTTGGAATTGCTCAGAGCATCTTGTCAGGCTGAAATCGGCACATCAGAGAAGTCCCTAGACTCTCTCCTAGATGTAGGAAAGGAAAGACACTGTTGTGTCCTTACCCAGGGTGTGACAACTGGGGCAAGTTGGTGCCCTTTTAACATGAGGAGCCTTAGTTGGTGATGTTCCATCCATCCAGATGCCGCTCCAGCCTTCAGCGGGACATCCAAATCTGGATTAGGGCTGGAATTCTACAACTGAAATTCAAGCAATAGCCTCCATCATGTGTCATTTTATTCCACTATCCATTACATAGCAACATGAGTCTGGTGAGGTCTCTGTTCCTGTGATGTCACTATTTATGGCTAGAGTTTCATATACTTATATCCTGCCGCGCACCATGCCCCCGTGTCTGCGCTCTGTGCGCTGGCACTCAGTTCGCGAGTTTCAAGCAAGGGGGCTGGAGGTTAAAATACACAGACACACACAGACAGAGAGACAGCGACACGGGTCATCCTTGAATTCCCCAAGAATGCCCCCTTTATTGTGTTCATGGGCAGATTATATAGAGATAGCCACGCCCCAGCCAAACCCACCAGAAACCACTCTCCTACCATCAGGAACTCCTGAAGGTCTTGTGCTCAGAGCAGCTGTAGGCACTCAGATCAGGGGATTACAAGAAATTCAGGATCTGGGGTCTCACTACTCCCAATAATATCCTCTTTTGATCAGTTATCTAAGGTGCTCTGCAGGCTCTCAACTTTTCTATCTTCCAGATGTGAGAGTAGAAGCCTAAGAGTAGAGAGGCTTAAGAGTAGTCTGGTGAGAAGCTATACCTTAGTTCCATGCAGAGTGTCTGATGTAAATCATGGGGCTGGTGCCAGTAGGAATTCAAGACCTCAACATGGCCTGGGAAGAACAGGACATTGAGTAGACCCCTTTCTAGACATTAAGTCCTATTGTGGTTGGACATCCATGGCCCCATCAAGGTAACTTAGGCTTACAGCATGACAGTACATAGAATGGCATGGGACTTGTTACATCCTAGCATCCTGTCTCTACTAGTATGCAACCCACAAAGCTGTTTCTCGGGGTGATGGAGATGGCATGTGTAAAGTATGTGTAGCCATATTGAGCGTTGGGACCCTGAGAACTACTGTTATGATAATTACCATTCTGCCCCCCCCCCAAACATGTACACACCCCTAAGGGATAGTTCAACTCTAACCAGGTCCAGTGTGAGACAGGTGTGATCATTCCATACCTCACTTCTGGTGCCCTCAGACCCCACAGCTGGTGGTAGGATACTAGGGTAGCTTTGAGGAGACCTGACCTAGTTAACAAGGGCACTGTGGTAACTATGTTCTCAAATGGGGATACAATCAAGAAAAGATTAAAAGTTGATTTGTAAAATGCTCTGTGGTTTGGAGAACAGATGAAAAAAAGACATCAGTAGTTGGACTGGTCCAGACTCCAGAAGATTTCACCAGATAACAGCCCAATTTTCCAGTAACCCAGAAGTAATAGTGAGACTGAATATTTTTAGATCTATTTTGTGTAGATAAATACATAAATAACTAAACAGCTTAATTTAGGAAAAAAAATAACACCCTTCACAGAAGTAATCATTCCACAAGTTTGAACATGGAAACAGATGGCAGTCTGCAGAGAATCTTTTTGTGAGAAACCCTGTAGAATTCAGCATTTAGATTCTTAGGTGGCCTGCATTAAAGACCAATTGGTAAACGTGGTGACTATGTCTGTGACAACGGCTGAGCTGGACAGGGCACAAGGAGCAAACACTGATTGAATGAGGTTCTTCTGTTTTCTCTTGCCTGGCCCCTCCTGAATGGGGAGAGCCACTTAACAATCAGTGGTCTTCTTAGTCACCTGTCAGCCACACAAATCTATCAGAAGCTCTAGATGCAAGTCAATCACCTGGGGCTGTTATTTAAATCTGGTTGATATCTGTAATCTACAATTTCTCAAGCCCTCATGATAACCCACCCTCAAGAGTCGCCCAGCAGACACAGTCTAGCTGAAACCTGGATACTGGCGATTCTTCTCTTATTCCAGGTGTTGTGTGACTTTTCTTAGGGTGTAATGAGCAAACATCAACTCAGATAGGGTGCCAATGAAAGAGCCAAAATCCAATTCTAGTCAAGTCTAACTTAGCAAACCAATGGGTTTATTGACTTGCTTACAGGAGCTCTGGTGAGGTAAGGGGTCACTTGGAAGAGCATGGATGTTTTGAAGGAGCTGCATTGCTGTAAAGACCATGCTACATGGGAATGCCTCATGAAGGCTGTCCTTGGAGCTCCCTGCATGACTTGCCCACAGTTCTACTGGTTGAAGAGTTCCCTCTCGGCAATCGTTACAGCTTGGATAACCCTGAGTAGGGGTGTACTGGGGTGCGGTGGAGGGTTTATGAATCCTGTAGATTTCAGAATTGTCCTGATTCTTGTAAGGTTTCTTTGCTTCCTGAAGTTTAAACAAAGGTTTAGATTTAAAGCAAGTAGATTCACGACACAGGGGCTTGAAGACTAAGAACATTGGAGTGCTCCTGGCCAAGAGCTAAAGGAGGTAGATAGGCAAGTATTTGGCTCTGGAGATTAATTTTCCAGCAAACCGGTGGCAGCATAAGAACACTGAGCAGACACTGTCTGATTTTGATAGGAAAGGTACTATTCTAAGTTCTTTCTTATACATCAGCTTTTTCATCCTAACAACCAGCTTTAGAGGCAGGTACTGTTCCTACCCCGTTTATAGATGAGAAAGATTGAGGAATACATGAACTCTCTTGTCCTAACTGAATGCTGACTTGGTCATAGAGACAGGACGGGAATTCAGGAAAACTGGCTCAGTGTCCATCTGCTGAGTCAAGGCTCAAAGCTGGGCTCTTCATTGCATAGGCTATTGACTCTTTCCCAATGTCTGCAGCTTCCCCAGGAGAACAAGGCCTATGGAAATGCCAGACTGTAGCTTCCTGCTTCTTTTTGGCAACAGAGAGTTAAGTATTTGTCAGGAGCATGAGATGATTACGCAGAAACCACATGGCCTATCAAATGTCAAACCTCATAATTTATTTTTATGAGAGTAGTAAGTGGTATCCGCATTTATAAGCATGTATTTATATTTGTTAATTTAATTTATGCAAATGCCTCATTTATGTAAATCATATACAGATCTACCATCAGGATATCTTTAGCAAAACAATACCAATGTATTTATGGATCTGAGATGTATATATAAAATCAAAGAATGTAAATTGTTTTTATGGTATGTTCTTTCTGCCACTAAGTTCAAAACATGTCAACAGCCTGGTTTTGGGGAAGTTGGTGTACCAGAGTTTTGATTGGTCTTTCTTTTACCTCTTGTCCATTTGGTGCTCCTGGAATAGTCAGATCAGGCAGGATACTGCCCACCCAGATAGGGGAAAGCTCAGCTGTGGACACGGAAGCCTGGCTTTGCTGTTCGCTTTTGTGGGATGAGGTTACAGTGTGTAAACACAATACTGTATTTCATAGCTATTCCAGGGCTTTGGACTTGATCCCTTGGTGATAGTGGCATCCTCATTACCCATTCATGATGTGGTCAGGCAATTCTCATGAATAATAAGCTTCTCTTGACTCTGTACCATCCATTTCTGAGTTTCTGGCAAGCTTGTTCTTGAGCCGGAGAGGGTTTTTGCTTTTGTTGTTGTTGTTGTTGTTGTTTTCTCATTTCCTGGAGGAAAATTCTGTGTTTGGCTTTCCATCCACCTCTGAGAGCAAAAAAATGGCTGTAGGGATTAATATTTGTACCAGCAACCATAAAGACAGAAAAACGGGTTCTAGGAGTGGACCCTGCATGCTCTTCTGTGAAATAAACCTCAGGCCTTAGAACTTTATGCGTACATCACATCATAAAACTGATTTGGTTTTTGTAATGAAGGTGACAAATGTCATCTTTATTGTAAAGGGAAACCTCTTAGAATATGCACCTGTGGTCCCAGTCCTGGTGCTGCTCAGAAGAACCATTGGGCATTGCAAAGTTTACTCAAGGAGCTCTGCTTCTCTTTCTTGGGTCCTAATGTACATTCCTGGATGAGAAGCAGTAAAAAGTACTTATGCAGCACAGGTCCTATTGAACTGATTTCAACTCTATTGAAATGCTCTGTTGATATTCTCTTCTGAACAGCTCATGAGTAGGACAGGGCATCTTCAAGATTTTTTGATTTAGATGCAGTTCTTGGTATTTTGGAAGATCCCTGCCTTGTTTCTTAACATCCCTCCAACATTTATTTTTTCTATACCAAGAGGTCTGTGTTCTAGTTAATCCATCTTTCACATACTCTCCAAACTTGGAGAAAAACTAATCTAGCAGTTTTGAACAAATAACATGATTGACAGTAACAATCTGGTTCCTGTAGATTGCTTCGCCATCAGTGAACATCTTTGTTTTAGCATTGGGTGGAGCCCGTGGGAGTTCCTGCATGCTCAGCAGATACTTTACCAACTAAGTGACACCTCTAGACACTTTTAAAGAGTAATTTGGGGACAATATGAGTTATCCACTAGCTATTTTTAATACTATAGCTCATTCCCCTCTTCAGATCACAACAGAGTTTATGCAAGGTATATATCTTGGAACAGTTGGACAGAAGTTGTTGCAATGGAGTGAAGTATAGGTGGCCTTCAGAACACTTCCTACTCAGTTCCAATGTGCTGTGGAATATTAATTTAAGATGTGTTACATTTGTATATGTTGTGAAATATTTGTTTAATGATGCAATTATGTGTTGCATTCTTTTATGTTACATTTGCTTAACTTTGTGAAGCTGTGTTACTTTGCCTGCCTAAAATGCCTGATTGATCTAATAAAGAATTGAACATCCAACAGCAAGTAAGGAGAAGGATAGGTTGAGCTGCCAGGCAGAAAGAATAAACAGGAGGAAAACCTGGGAAGAAAAGATTCAGGAGCAAGAAAGAGGAGGAGAGGAAGACCTCAAGGGCCAGCCACCCAGCTACACAGCAAGTTATGGAGAAAGAGTTTAGAAAGATATACAGAAATAGAGAGAGACAAAAGCCCAGAGGAAAAAGTTATATAAGATAATTTAAGTTAAGAAAAGCTGTCAAGAAACAAGTCAAGCTAAGGCCGTACATTCCTAAGTAATAATAAGTCTCCATGTGATTTATCTGGGAGCTGGGCGGTGGGCCCCCCCGAAAGAGTCAAAAGAGTAAAAGAAACCTAACCGACTACACCAATGTTCATATTTTTCTAAGTGAGAAGAACACCACTCTACTCAAACACTAAGGGCAGTCTCTAATGGTCCTTCTTACCCACATACAGAATCTGTGGACACTGACTGGGCTACAACATCAGGATTGCAGGCAAGAACTGCTGTGTGCTTCAGGGACTGTAAGAATTTTTAGCTCTTAATGGAGATGAATAGGGGGGAAAAACCCAGGAATCATCCTGGTGATAGAATCCTGAACTAAGGGCAGTGGATAAATCAGCAGTTGGATATTTGAGAAATCAGAGGGATGACGGTTGGCCCCTGGAGTCAGAAAGGAAGTACCTTGATGCCTGTCATAACCACGTACTGGCTGTATAAGTCCCATAGACACTCAAAGCCTTAATTTCTTCATCTATTAATAGAAAATCAGGGTGGAACTCAGAGGGTTTGCTCACTCATAGTGACTTTTGATAAACTCCAGTTTCTCTCTGACTTTCTTTGTTTCAGCCTCTCTGTCTCTCTGTCTCTGTCTCTGTCTCTCTCCCTCTCCCTCTCTCTCGTGCCTGCACACTTTTGGCTGCATCTGCAAGCCCTCTGAACTACTTCCACTCATCTCCTTGAAACCCAAGATGTTCTCGCACCACTGCCTCATGACCTGAATTAGAGGCTGATGCCAACATCTGGGAAGCTCTCTAGGCTAAAGAGCTGGGAACCACGGATGTCTCTTTATTCCTAGTTCTCAGGAAGGCTTACCCATTCAATCCTGTGGCTTGGACACTGGGATGTCTGACAGCACCCCCTTCCCTAGCACAGCCTGACTCTGTCTCAGGCCTCTGTAATATCCCTCAGCACAGTTGCTTAGCCTAATAACGGCTCCAACTTCCTATTTGTGCCATTCTTCCCTTCTCCCCACAGTGTCCTTCCTAGTATTCTAGCAAACAACAGACTTCCACTTGAATCCTCTGCTTGGTGCCTTGAGTCTATTTCTTTGGCTAGCTCATTGGTCATTGTCTCCATTTCATTTAGCGTCTGTGCTCAACATGGAGGTCTTGAGTGAAAAATAAAAATCACATGAAGTTTCCAGTTCACAAGAACTTAAAATTTAGAAGGAAGCAAATGATGGCAAGAAAGACACAGCCTTATATGTAATGAGGGCTGCAAAGTACATGTACAGGCGCATTGCTATAGCCTAAAGATGGCCGAGCTTGGGCACAAAGATCTTCCTTAGTTCTCCAGAAACACCACCCACCCTCGCCTTTTAATCTGTAGTTTAGCAAAATCAAATTACTTGTCATCTCTGTTCCCTTTTTTAGTGATTTTGTGTCTGTCCTTCCTACTACCTAGAATTCCCTTCCTCCACTCTTACTATGGATAGCTGTCAAATATTCAGTCTTTCAGTAAAATATCACCTTCTCCTACACACTCTAGGCCACTCCTTTGTTAGGAGCTGTGCAGCCCAGTCTCAGATCAGATTATGACTACCTGTTCAATGGATTTTCATGGGGCAAGACACCTGTGGAAATGGACTCTCACCTGGCAAGGACTATGGGACATGGGACAGCGTAGGGATTTGCAAAATTCATGCAGCTTTCAGGCTCTTTTCTCTCTCGTTATATTGGTGATTCTTTGAGCAGTTTTTAAGCTTTATTTTGCCAGTAACAAATTTAATAAATATAATTTTTCCCAGAAATTCTGTACTTTCTTGAATATTTTCCCCCTAAGATTCAACAGTGGGCTAATGTTTTTCAAATCTCTTATCTGGAATTACAAAATACAACTTCTAATGCTGGGAACTTTTCTGACTCAATAGTGATAGTTAGGGACATATGAGAAAAACAGTACTTGGAACATTAACAATGTCTCACAGTTCTGGGAATGAAAGTAAGGCATGCAAACAGGTAACAGAAGGAAAACCTCAGGAATACACATAGTGCCAACTGTTGAGAGTAAGTTCCCTGGGCACCAATCATACAGAATAAATAATAGGATCTAGTATGATCCAATGGAAAAAATGTAATGTAAAATATGGGATGGAGAGATCTATCTTATCACACATAAGAGCTCATATTGGTGAAAGACGTATGGTCTAGTGAGATGGGAAGAGAGTACTTTATCAAAGCACCTTTACAGCGAGATTTGAGACATGGGACCCTCTTGTAGAAAAGGGAACTATATGAAACCATATCTTGCAGACATGAAGGAATTGTTTGGATTTAAATATGTCGTGCTTAAAGCATTGTACCCATGCCTATTGCTTTTTAACTTTGTAACCATAAGTAGCTGCCAATTGATACCAAAGTGCTTCAAGAGCTCTGAGTGTCTGTCTGGATATTTAGTTAAGCCTGAAAAAATGCTGAGCTCTTTGTCTAGAATAAGGTTATGTAGGGGGGTGAGAAAGTATATTTGGGGAAGCATAAAGGGATATATTCCTTAAAATATTATGTATTTATTAAAGTCAAAAATAGAAGTCAATAATAAAACTGTTCGTGCAACCTAGGTAAGAAAAACTGTTAAAATATAAATAAACATGGTCTGAGCTATTCAAGGCTACTTGAGTGCAATCTGCCTGGTAGTCAGAATGTTTCCTTGCATCTATGCCCCTTGTTTGCCTCAGGACCTGAACCCAAGCAGAGGCTGGACCTGGACGCTCCTTCCTTCTTTCCCTTCCTTTTTTGCTCCCCATGGTAGTCAGTGAACATCTCGCTCAGTGTGCTAGAATAACCACGCTATGCTATGATCACCTGCCCCAAGATTGCATATCAAGCACATTTAATAAACATTGACTGAATAACGGACACTCAATGTTTATATCTTTGTCTCTCTCCACACCAGAAGGCAATGGCTTCTGTTAAACAAGGCAGTCACAATCATCTTTGAATTGCATTGGATAGAATATGTCAACACACATGAGTGAGTTCCCTTGTGGAAGGATTAAGAGTGGGGAGAGAAAAATCCTTGTACAGACCATGACTGTTAAAGGGATTATCTATAGACAAAGGCATGACAGGTAATCTTGACTGTCACCTTGATGGCATTCAGAATGACATAGGACACATACTTGGGCACTAGTCTGTGATAGCATTTGTAGGGAGGGTTAGCTAAGGAGAGCAGAGCAACCCTGAGTATGGGCAGCCCCATTCCTTGTGCTAGGGACCCAGAATGAACCAAGAGAAGAAGGCAGGCAAAGCACCGGTTTCCTGACTGGATACAGTGTGGCCAGCTGCCTAGCTTCCTGCAGTCACACAGCTGCTCTTGCTGCAGTACCTCCTCTACCAATGAACTGTACTTTCAAATTGTGTATCCAAATAATCCTTTCTTAAGTTGCTTTTAGTGAGGAGGGGGGCTTGAGTAAGTTTAAGGTGGTAAACAAAGCAAATGCTTAAAAAGCAGCTGCAACTGTTAGAGATTAGTAACATTAAAGAAAAACCTGTTCTCTCCACTGGAACAATGGGAAAGATGGCAGTGGGGAGGGGCAAGACCAACTTGTGAAAATGCAAATCATTTTTAAAGGAGAGAGAATGCCACTGCAGACACTCACTGATCAAAAACAACCACCTAAGGAAGCCTTAGCCTAGGTTCAGCCTCCATGGTGCACAGAGACCACTATAGCTATGGTGGGAGAGGGCCAGACAGCATCTTAAGCTCAGATGCCATTGCATGAAGCTGTGAAGGTGAAGCTTCAATTGCAGTAAAGACCCAGGATCCAGAAGATGCCAGCACCATGGGACATCTGCCAAGGAAAGCTCAGGCAGAGAGTGGAGCTTGCCTCAGAGAAGTCACATGTGCTACAGATGTTGCAGATAGTTGATTGGAGAGGTGGGGCCAAGTCCACTGGAGCCCAGAAGATCACTACCAAAAGCCCAAAATGCTCAACAGAGAGTCACAGAATTTGGTGTTTTCCCTGCTATGCTTTTGGCTTTGCTTTGGCATGATCTTTCCTTAATATGTCTCTATTCCTTCCTTTGGAAATTAGTGTTGTTTATTGGTAATATGTAACTTTAAAAAAATGACAAATACTCACAGATGAGAAATTGCATTGAGTCTTGGTAGAGACATTAGGATCTTTGAGATGAACTTTGAATGAGGACTCCTGACCAATGTTAGAACTCTTAAGATTTGGAGACCAACTAAAAATAAACTAAGTGTTTATTATTAACTAAGTTCCCATTGTGGGATTGTCGTGAGACTTTTGCAACCAGGGATAGAATGTTATAATTTAAAAGTGATGTGCTGGGGTGCCAGGTTGACAAGTGGTGACCAATCTTGATTGTCAACTCAGTGGAACTTAGAATCGCTTAGGAGATACACCTCTGGGTATGACGGAGAGGGTGTTTCCAGAGAGGGAAGCCCCACTCTGGATGAGGGAAACATCCCATGGCCAGGTTCCTAGACTGTTTAAACAGAAGAGAGTGGAACACCAGCATTCACTTCTCTCTGCTTGCCGACTGTAGGTGCAGTGAGACACTCTTGCTGCTGCAGCTATAGCTGTTATTTCTTTGATGAATTGTATTCTCATTCTATGAGACAAACAAGCCCTCTGTCCTCAGGTTGCTTTTTAAAAGGTTTTTTTTTTTTTTTCAGAACAATGATTAAAAAAAAAAACTACTAATACAAATGGATGTAATTTTTCCAGGAATTTTACTCCAAGGACACTGAAAACCAAATGGCACCTGAAAACCTGAGGAGCAGGTAGGGGAGGTGGCTTTGTCAGGTCCTGCCTTGCATTTCAGCCACGGCTGTTCTTGAACAAACAGACACATGCCTCATTTATTCTCAGCCGTTCCCAACTGCCTGTAGGCTGTGTCTCTTAGGCAAAGGTCAGAAATGAGGGAACATGAGACATCTGAGAAGACAATTCTCTTCCCTCAGGTGGTATGCAGCATCTCACTACCTTGCTGTGTTTCAGCAACTCTTCTATGGTTCTGTAAAGCAGCAAAGTCTCTTGAAGCAGGCCGGCTGATTGTAGAGGAAAGTGATTAAATATGACAGGATCCTTTTAATTGTGAAGAGGCACATTCTCTAAAAACTAAAGATGCCTCACAACTTCCACATGCGCATTTGTGGAATGTTCCCTCTCAGCTAATGGTCAGCTTCCTTGCCCTCCCTCCGTCCCTCCCTTCCTCCCTCCGTCCCTCCCTACCTTCCTCCCTCCCTCCCTCTCTTCCTCCCTCCCTCCCTTCCTCTCAGTTTAGAGAATCTGCATCTGATTCTACTAGTACTTTGACTGAGGGATAAAGGGCTAGTAGAATTGGTATTCTAAAACTGTGTTATAAATAGTAAGTAAGAACAAGAGATAATTTTGACATTAGTGAGTGCCAGTCATTGTCTGAGCTATAAAACCACCAGGCACAGGACTTTTAGAAAAACTGTGCACCTCACCAAAAACAACATTAACCCAGAAGACAGAGATACTTAGTCTAGTAGAGCCTGACTCAGGTCCAGGCTGCTTTAACTCCTCTGCATCTTCTATTGCTCACAGCTGTCTAACACATTTAGCCTTGACCATAGCTTAGACTATCCCTTGATGAAGAGACCATATGCTAGCACCTGGCTAGGAGCATAGGGATTTAAATTCCAAAGTCATGCCATTTCTGGTAAAAAAAAAAAAAAAAAAAAAAAAAAAAAAAAAAAAAAAAAAAAAAAAGAAGGAAGGATGGAAGAGAAGGAAGGAAGGAAGGAGAGAGGGAGGGAGGGAGGGAGGGAGGAAAAGGGAGGGAGAGAGGGTGGGAGGAAGGGAGGAAGGAACGAAGGAACGAAGGAAGGAACGAAGGAAGGAACGAAGGAACGAAGGAAAAGGGAGAAAGAGAGGGATGGAGAAAGGAAGGAAAGAAAGAAAGAAATGGGGAAGTAGGGAAGCAGACAGGGAGGGATTCAAATTAATACCAACTCCATTCCAAGACTGATTCAAACTGCTTCCCAATTTTTATACAACATGATAAAAATCTTGTTATTCACAAAAGCCCCTTAGACAAAATGATCCAAAAACTGGAAATTTCTGCCTCCAAAAAGAAATTTGGCCCCTCTGTAAGTTGACCCCTCCCCCTCTTGTTTACCTCTCCAGGTCATCTGCTGCGCCATCATGAGGCAGGTGATCAGGGCTTGTCCAGCTGCTGTGCACTGCTCAGCTTTCTTACCTGGGAGCAGATCCAAGGTGCTAGAGAACCCAGTCTGAATTCTTATTGGTATTTGAAGGGGATTATCTTGAGCACAACTCCCAGCCTGCTTCTTTATGGCCAGAGGAATTAATCTACTTGAATGTGTTACCCAAATATCACTGAGCTAACACATCTGATAGACTCAGCCACACCAGGTATTAGCCAACAGAAACAATTCTCTGACCAATGGTGTCTGGGGGATTCTCCATTCTACAGCTTGTTACTAGCGTGTTAGAATACTCTCATCTGTCATTTGTTACATCTGGAACCAAAGTCAAATAACACACAAATCCAGTTTCAAAAATCCCTTTAAGTGAGTCAGTGCTTCTCAGTTAAACTCATGCGTATGAGCCACAGTTCAAACACAGACAATTTAGACTGACTGTTGCCATGGAGTAGGATCCAACACTGCTTCCCCAGTGATGCTGATGGTGTCGGTCCATAGACGACAGTTTGAGTAATGAAGTATCCTAATAGGAAGAGCCCTCTGGCTGAGCCAATATGATAGAAGCCTCAGCTCCTCATGAGTTCTGGTTGAGAAGAGAGACAGTGAGGAGTCCACTGGGACCATAGGGGTAAGCATAACAATGTGAAAAGGGTCATTCATTGGAAGTCGAAATTCACCTGCTCAGAACAAGTATATTCGTAAGTTAAAGTCCCTGAGGTGATGGACAAATGGAATGTGTGTTGTGAAGAAGTAATACAGTCTTGGACAAGAGTTGGCAAAATACAACCTATGGGCCAAACCCTAATGCTGTCTGCTCTTTTAAATAAAGTTTTATTGGAACACCCTTGGCCTACTTGTTTATAGGTTATCCATAGTTGATTTTGCTCTACTACATCAGAGTTCCATGATTATGACAAACCTCTGCAGGCCATCAAAGTATAAGCTATTCATCTCGATCTTTTATAAGCTCAGGATGTAGCTCAGAGGCAGAATACTTACTTAGAATGTGTAAGATTTTGGACTCACTCTCTGGCATTCAGGGAAAAATAAAGAGAAAGAAATAAAAGAGAAAAGGTAGAGAACCATTTTTCTTTTCTTTTCTGAGCTAAGGTTTCTTGTGTAGTCCTGGAGCTCACTCTGTAGATCAAGTGGGCCTTGAACTCAGAAACTGGGCTGCTTCTGCCTCTTAGGTGCTGAGATTAAAGGCATATACCACCACAGAAATAAGGTTCTAGAGCTGAAAGAAGTGGACACTTGCCCCCAAACTTAACCCATAATCAATCTCCAATCGATAGCCACTTACAAATGAAACTTTAGTTTTCTCCAAGGGAGTCTCACACAAGAAACAACCTCCTCTTAAGGTGAGCTTTTATTGAAAACTCCACAGTTTTAGTCTTTTTAACAGAGTGATAACAGAGACCAGAAGCTTTTACAGTCCTCATCGCTACTGTCAGCATCCTCCTGCCTACCCTGCACTGGGCAAACCCTGGGCTTAGGGACAATGTCTGTGGCATCACTGCTGCTTACACTCCTCCCAACTTTTTCATAGGCTACACTCCCTCAGTTATGCCATTGTGCAAAGCTATTTAAGGAGGTGACAGGTTATAAGGTGACAACTGGTACTTCTCATATGCCCCATAGGGCAAGTTCCTGAATTCACACACCCATGACCTGAAAAATTAAGACACTAACCATCCCTATTATGTGTGTTTATTGCAAAGATGGAAGGAAGTAATAAGGATAAAATATGTATCCCATATGCCTACTGTTTTAGTGACTTTTCTGTTGCTGTGACAGAATAGTCTGACAGGAGCAACTTGAAGGAGAAAGGGTTATTTTGGCTCGGAGTTCAAGGGCACACAGTCCACCACAGAAGGGAAGTTAGGTAACAGGATCTTGAAGCAACTGGAAACATTGTATTCACAACCAGGAAGCAGAGAGCAATGAGTCCATGCCTCCAGTCAGCTCTGCTCCATTACTCCACTTCTACAGCCCAGAAACCAGTCAGAGATGGGCAGGTCTTCCCACTTTAACACAATTAAGACAATTCCCCACAAGTATGCCAGCAGGCCGATATCTCAGGTTAATCTAAGTTCTGATGACAATTAACACTAGTAATTACACTGACACATAGCTGCTCAGCAGACCCCAGGAATGTAGAAGAGTTGAACAATTTGTCTTAAACATTTGTCTTTGCTGGCTGTTTGCTTCTCTCTTGAAACTGTAATGGTAGCACCTAGCAAATGTTTCTGCCAACTTCAATTTAAAGAGTCCTTCTAGTCTCTCATTTGCATTATTGTTTGAAAGAGAAATATTTCCCATAGGCTCGGGTGTTTGGAATTTGACTCTCCATCCAGTGATATTGTTTTGGAAAGTTGAAGTTGGGCAATCTTTAAGAGTTAGATCCTTGTTGGAAGAAATGAATCAGCAGGGGTAGGTGGGGCTTGGGTTTGTTAGACTGCCCCCATTTCCTGTCCTCTGCATTCTGACTGCAGATGCAATACAACTAGCCACTTCACTGCTTCTGCCTCTGTTCCTTCCCAGACATGATGGACTGGATTCGCTGGAAGACCCAGATAAACCCCTTTTTGTCATATATTTGGACATCAAAACAAGAAAAGCAATTGGTGCATTTCATTTCTTAGTCCCAAGTACAAATAGCCCTTCTCTCTTGCTTGTCACAGTGATGGAGGAAGCTGAGAAGAGAGAAGCAGATGGGTTCTGCTCAGTCCCAGGACTCACTCTGTGTCTCTCTAAGGCCATGGCCCTCCTACCCAGGAGGAGAGCCCACGGTTCCTGTGGTCAGTCTGCTGCCCCAGAGCCATAGATACCAACACCAAACTGACTTTTGGGGGAAACCCTAGAAAAGAAGCCCCTGAGGGGACAGTGTTGCACATGAACTACTCTGTGCTTCATACATATTCAGAAGGAAAGTGAGCGCAAACCCAGCATTTCAGACAGCTTTACATTTTCAAATTAAGTTAATAAAATAAGATTTCCGATGTAATGACAAATTAATTCTTCTTTTCATAAGTTTATTAAAATAAGCGTCTCCTATCTTCTAACTAGCGCAGACATATGCTTACATAGATACATCCCGTCCAGTAACCTAATCTCCCAATGATCTTGAAGCAATTAACTCCTTCTAATCTTGAGCTAACAAAGCCCACCAGGTCGAAGGCCCCTGAGAATGCCAGCCCCAGCCAGGTTCTGCCTGCCTCCTTTTCCTGTCCCAGGCATCCTGGCTGGGTGACGGGAGTGGTCCAGCCTGGGATTGGGTTGAAGCAGCCAGATGAGTCGTGACAGATCAGAAGATCTTCATTAACTCCTTATTCTCTGCTAATTAACACAAAAGGAATGAGTTGAGTGTCTGACAGGAATGACCAGCCCACTGTTTGGCGGCTAATGGGATGCAAATGGCATCTAATGAAGGCCTCTCCCCGCAGCCTGGGCAGCTGGCCTACTATTTTTGTTGTGGATTTTGAAAGTATTGGAGCTTCATGAAAAGAGTTTGCTCCATGGTTTAAACCGCAGCTGGGCTTGCACCAAGTCCAGGCTGCTTACAAGTGTCCCGCACATGGCAGGATTAGTATGTGGCTAACCACCAAGCACAAGCTGAAAACGCCTTAAAACAGGGAGGGAGGGAGAGAGTCCTGGGCCCGTCCAAATGAAGTATAGTATTTGTTGATTGTGTTGAGTGATGGGATGCATTTCTTATATTGTTTAATAGGAGCAAATTACAAAAAAAAATTTTTTTTGGTCCCCAGTTCCACACAACTTTTACAATTTATGACAGTTATGTTGGCACCAGAAAAAATAAAGTTTCATCATCTAAGATTTATCCTAGAATACAAGTAGAAAAACACAGCCTGGATGGGATTTATGTGCTGTCAATAAAATTGCTGATTCAATTAAGGGAGGCTTCAGCAATGAGGTCGAAAGCGCAGTTCAAAGGAGAGATTTGCCATCTATTGGAAGCTGATAATTAAGTGATGGGTTCTATAAGCTATAGCATGATGGTTAAAGTGGAATCTTTTCAGCTCCGAAGTTCTTCAGAACGCCCTCATCGGTCTAAACTCCCACCCCTGGAAGACAGCAGCTACTGGCTTTGCAGTTAGTGATTTCACTTAGCTTTTAAATTTTGAAAAGGTAATGACGGTGAAGCGTCACCTAGGTTTGGAATATTGGTTCTTTTCAGATGCACACTTCTTTCTCCATTTGACTTACACGGGCAAAGCGGTTCTAGTTAAAATGTCCATCTCTTCAAACAGATCTTTAGTAACCTTCCCTCTCATTCATCAATTCAACTGGCAAGTCACTCCCCGAAGAGCCTAGATTTTGCCAGCATCTCTCTCTTCACTGGCTTAAATACCTTGTGCCCTGACTTAGAATGAATTGTGTCTTTTTGTGTCTTCAGCCATCTCTTGTGTTCCTAGAGGCCAGAGACCTTGTGTCATTCGACATTGAGTTCCTTGAACCCAGCACCATCTCAGGGGTCTAAAAGTCTCCCAAGGGATTGGATAAGGAAGTTATTCTTTGGACTTGAGGAAAAACCCTTGTCTCTCGTCCAGTAATCCTAGCATGAGGATGGAAGTCTCAAAGAGAGGGGACTCACACTTCATTTCTGACCCCACAGCATACTCCATGAGAACCCGCTTTACACATATCAAAACCAAGACGCCTAGAAATTAAGTCACAGGCTCATTCTGTTTTGAATGAAGTACAGTAGATTATAGGATTAGAACTCACTTTTAAAACGAGGTAAAACTCCACCCTCCTCTTACCAAATTTAAGAATGTTTGGTGAACTTAGCACCAAATCACCATTTTTGATGGTTTCCTGTGAGAAGTTCCCTGATGGGTGCTGAATTCTACGTGTAGTCTGTATTGGTTATGGAACTGAGTACAATGTGTGGCATACGGCTGGAGAGGGCCAAGTGGGTGAGACTAAGTCATTAGGTTGTCTGTTATGTTAAACCAATCATATTTCTACGGACTTCGAAGTGTCCCAGCTTCTTATAATGAGTAAGGAAAAACTAGGAGAAGATAAGAGAGAAAACAATCAAGAGGGAAAGAAAGTGCAGTCATGTTTGGATGTGACTTCACACACCTTTGCCCCACTATGAGAAAGATGCTTCCTTGTCCCACCTGCTTTTGGCCAGTTCTGTGGGAATCAGAAAGTGAGGAAATGGTATTTTAGGATGAAACTCCCTTAGGAAGAACATTTTTTGATACAGGTGGAATGCCACAGTACCCTGTAATCATTACTAGTTGAGTTGCTCTTCCCAAACTTTTTAAAAGTCTTTGACACTACTTTTCATCCATTAAGCAGTGCAATGACCTGTTTCAAGCCTGTTCCAATCCTGTGTAGTTCCGGTGACCATGTGTCCTGGGGGAAAGGAGCTCCGATTCCCTGAGAGAAAAGTCACTTTGGTGACAGTGTGAGTTTTCACAGTAAGTTGGACGTAGAGGCAATCATGATGCCTTCTAAGTCTTGGAGGTCTTTGACCTCTTCATAGATGACAATTAACTCTATCATAGTGACTCAGAAGCACCAGAAAATGCACTGGAGTGTAGGATGCTCAGCTCAGGTCTGTTTTCATGAGCAAATTGGTATGGTGAGCCCATAAAGCCTTGTTCATCATCATCTCTCTATGTACAAACTGGTGAAACACAGTGCCCAGGGGCATCTCAGGCTGGAGAGATGGGGGGCATTCTTACTCCACAGTGGCAACTTCTGGCCATGTGTTACCTACCTCAGGAACTGCAAGCACAAGACACGAGACTCTGGGCACCTGTTCTGTTTTTCCTGTCTATCTGTCTGTCTGTCTATCTGTCTGTCTGTCTGTCTATCTATCATATTTGTTTGTTTATTTATTAAAAACTATCTGTTCTCAGCTGGGTGGTGGTGGCGCACACCTTTATTCCCAGCACTCAGGAGGCAGAGGCAGGCGGATCTCTGTGAATTCGAGGCCAGCCTGGTCTACAAGAGCTAGTTCCAGGACAGGAACCAAAAGTTACGGAGAAACCCTGTCTCGAAACCCCTCCCCCCAAAAAAAACCTATCTGTTCTCATTTTATATACCAATTCCAGTTCTCACTACATCCCCTCCTCCTGCTCTCTCCACCTTCCCCCTATCTTACTGCCATCCACTCCTCAGAGAGGATAAGGCTTCCTATGGGGAGTTAACAAAATCTAGCACATTGCTTTGAGGCAGGACCAAGGCCTTCCCCAAGATACCAAGGTATCCTTCCAAAGAGAATGGGTTCTAAGAAGCCAGGAAAAGCAGTAGGGATAAATCCTGGTCTCACTGCCAGTGGCCCCACAGTCTGCCCCAGACATTCCAGTCTCTGCCACATTCAGAGGGCCTACTTTGGTCCTATGCTGGTTCCCTCATTGTCAGGCCCGAGTCCATTAGCTCAGGTAAACTGTTTCAGTGGGTGAACCCATCGTGGTCTTTACCTCTTTGCTCATATTCTCACTCCTCCCACTCTTTGGCTAGACTTTGGGAGCTCAGCCCAATGCTCTACTGTGGATCTCTGCTCTGTTTCCATCAGTTGCCAGATGAAGGTTCTATGATGACATTTAAGATAGTCTTCAGTCTGAATACAGGGCAAGGCCAGTTCAGGCACCCTCTTCACTGTTGCTTAGTGTCTTAGCTGGAGTCGTCCTGTGGATCCCTGAAAATTTCTCTAGTGCCAGGTTTCTTGCTAGCCCCATAGTGCATCCTGAGTGAGATAACCCAGACCCAGAAAGACGAACATGGTATGTACTCACCTGTAAGTGGGTACTAGATATGAAGCAAAAGAGCAAAAGATAATGAGCCTGTAGTCCATGACCCCAGAGAAGCTGAGTAATAAGGAGAACCCTAAGAGAAACACATATAGATTCCCCTTGGGAAGGGGAAATAGGCAAGATCTGAGAAAATTTAGAGCATGGGAGTGGGGAGGGGGAAGGGAGGTCAGAAGGGGAGGAGGAGAAGATAAGAGATGGGGAAGAACTTGAGATAACAGTATGGGCAAGATGAGGGAAGGACAGAGACGGGGAGCAAGGAAAAAATATCTTAATTGAGGGAGACATTATTTACTTATTTATTGTTGTTGTTTTGAGACAGGGTCTCACTCTAGTCCAGATTAGCCCCAAACCCATAATAATGCTGCTTCAGTCTCCCGAGTGCCCAGATTGCCAGCATGAGCCACCGTGACCATGGTCCTCCCCTATTCTATAGGCTTAAGGTTCAAGACTGAGTAAAGGGGAGCCATTTTGTAATCTTTTATTTCCCTAAGAAAAACTATAGTTCTATATGGATAACCCGTATTACCCAGGAATATGAAAATGTAACCTGGGCATCTTGGAGACACACTCTGTTTGTGAAAGAAGGGAGCTACACCTGTGAGGAGAATTAATCCCCAGCAAATAAACTCTGACAATTGCTTTTTTAAACACAGGCCATTGAGAGAGCTGTGAAAGGACTCAGAGACCCAGCATCAATCTTTTCCTCCCTTTATTTAAATGAAAACATCCTTGTAAATTATATATACTCAGGATGTCACCAATTTTGGAGGTAATCTTTTAGGTTAAGTCTGTTCCCACATTAAACGGATAATTATCCTTCCTTCTCTCCTTCTATTCCCCTGACACTGAACATGGTGGATTTTCACTTCATGTTTTATTTATGGAAAAGAATTAATATGCAGATTCGCAAAAACTTAAAAACTCATAATTATTCATAAAGGGCTTTAAGGTTATTTACTATGTTTTTATGAAACTCAGAGTTTGAGGGAATGTATACTTGAAAGTTATTGGGAGTCGGATAAGGTCAAGTCCTGGACTGGAGGGCAATCTGAAAATGATCAAACTTTCTGAATGGAAGAGGGTTTTTCAGAATTTCTGCGCTGTATTTAATAGAATAATGGACACCAACAACCTTGTTAACATATTCAAGGCTGGCCCAGACTGGCCTGGTAAGAGAGATTTGCATAGCTAGGACAAATACCCAATGCAAGAAGAGATGACTAGTGGGGACTCTTGATCATGAAACACTCATAATAAAAGTCAGACATTTCTTTTATTCTTTTTTTCAGGCTTAATTCACTTTATTTTCTTGTATAAAAACCCTTACATGGCAGTCACGGCTGGAGCCTGGCTCTTCTGAACAGAGGCTCTGCTGTGGTCACTCACAATGGTCAGTGAACTCGTGATAGGGAGACTTTGTGAACAGTCTCTTTCTAGAGGTTGGGGGTCAGGTAACCGCAGGTCTTAGAGATGGCATCAAAAGTAGCCTTGGCAAAATTGCCCAGGGTGTCAGTGCAGCCCCTGGCTGATGTGTAGCAGCCATCAATAGCGGCCATCAGCTGTACTTCTTGGGTACTTGCTGGACACTTCAGCAGGAGAGCTGGTGCTGCTCCCCCATGGGACAGCTGACCTCAGCACTCAGAAGAAATGGTCCCACCTCTCACCATAGGTGTGGGAGAGCTGGCCCTGATGGCCTGGGCCTAGGAGAGGTGGCTCTCCCCCTCCCAAAAGCCTGGACAGCTCAGCTTAGCTACCATCCAGACCCACATCCAGGGCCTTGGGTTGGCCTACCCTAACGACTGCCCAGTTAATGACCTGCTGGAGTGTGCAAAGGGACTGATCCTATGAAACAATAACTTTAGGATCTCCATGACTCAGGGCAACAACAAGATATCCAAGTGGAGTTTTGGTGAGGGCCCAGTGATGATGATGTATCAGACACTAGAGGCCTTGGACCAGACCAATACTCACTGAGATGAATGGCTTCATTGTATGTAGTTTTACTATGTTAAAGTCAAAACCTTCCTTTTTATTTAGACAGAAAAGGGGAGGTGATGTAGGATTCCCCTCTGTATGCTATGAAAGTTTTATTGCCACTGGTTAATAAAGAAGCTGCTTTTGGCCAATGGCTTAGCAGAATATATCCAGGCTGGAGGAGAGAGAGAGAGAGAGAGAGAGAGAGAGAGAGAGAGAGAGAGAGAGAGAGAAAGTAGGTGGAGTCAAGGAGAAGCCATGTAGTCACCTCAGATGACAGATGCACTGGAACCTTGCCAGTAAGCCACAGCCATGTGTTGATACACAGATTAATAGAAATGGATTAATTTAAGATATAAGAGTTAGGCAGAAACATGCTTAAGCTATTGGCCAAATAGTATTGTAATTAATACAGATTTCTGTGTGATTATGATTGGGAAATGAACAAGCAGCCTCCTACCAACAAATTTAAAAATGAGAGGTAATTGCAGATGGATGTGTTCTGTTTCTTTTGGAGCAAGATGGGAATGAGATGGTCACTGTGGATAGGAAACATCCATACAACCTAACACAAGTGGCCAAACAGTGGCTCTGGAAGACTGGGAACAAAAGATCATTCTCTATCTACAGGTAAGAGCATTTGCTGTACAAACATGAAGGCCTGAGTTCGAATCTCCAGCACCTATGTAAAAAGTTGGGTATGGCTGCTCACTCATACCTGTAATCCCAGTGTTACTGGGGCCAGAGATAGCACAATTACTAGGGCTTGTTATCAGCCTGGTTTCAGGTTCAGTAAAAGACTCTGTTTCAAGGGAATAAAGCCAGAGATTGATAGAATAGGACACCCAACATCTTTCTTGGGCCTCTGAGTGTGTGTACAGGTAGTGCCTCCATAGGCATATGCACCACGTGCATAAAAACAAACAAACAAACACACAAAATGTAGTTCAAGGGTCTGCTTGGTTTCCAGGCTGCCTGTACTCCACCCAGCCCCCAGCTCCCTGTGTGCATTCTCATTTCTTTGCCATGTGTGGTTAACTTACAGGTTCTACACACACCTCTCCCATTTCCTGTAGGTCCAGGATGATGTTACACTAAGGCAGGCTTAGATCTCAATACTACAGGTCCAGGTTGGAAGGCTAAAGCTGGTTATGACCTCATTGAAAGATAGTATCAGTGGTAGAAGCAGCAGTGATAGCAGAAACAACAGAGTAGATGAACAAACCATCAAGATAAGAAGGTAAGCAGGCATAAAGTGAGCTCTTCTCTTGAACCTTCTTATATCTGGGTCATTCCTCCCTTCCTCCTTCTTTTCAGCAAAATTGATTAGGCCTTCACGTGAATTAACCTAATCAAGACAATCTCTCACAGGTATGCTTAAAGACTCATCTGTTAGTTGATTCTAGATCCATTGAAGTCAGTGATATTAATATCATAGGTTCTCATTCCTAAGGTGGCCCACAACCATATATTTGTGTGCTTGTTAGTTGTCCTTACCTTCTAGTCTCTCTTCTGTACGTTTGAGTAGGTATAGGTGTGAAGGGTTTTGGTGTCCTTGACTGAGGTAAATGCAATCTAAAAGACAAACACCATCAAAATAATGAGGTTCACAGCTTGAGCAACCTCTGGTCTAAAATTTACAAATCCATTCTGCCCACTATCTTTGTCTCCATGATCTTGCTTTCCAGGTTTATTCTTCACACATTGGATTTAGTGTCTTAAGATTGTGTTATGAACGTTAAAGAAAGCCACAAAGGGGCTTTGTTGTCATTTGCTTGTGTGTGTGAGGGGGAGGGTTCATTTTCCCACTTACTCCAACACTCTTCCCAAGGATGCATCTGGATTGACTGCTGGCCCTGCCCAACTCCTCCTTCCCAAATGTCAGAAAGTGCCTGATCTGCTTGTGCTTGAGAAAAATTATTCCTGCCCTGATGAAGTGATCAATAATAGCAGGGTGGTTGGAACCAGAGCTCTGGATCCCAGAATCAGCTCAGCCCATATGCTCTGTCCTCTGTAACCAACAGCAGAGTCTCAGAATTTAATATACTTTCGAGTGAGTTTTAGTACGTGTGACATTTTTAGAGCCAAAAGCTAAGTTCAGAGGAATGTCAGTTTGGTGAGAGTCTCACAACTGTGCTCTTGTGTCCTAATGAGATCCTGACCTTAGAGGTGAGGCGGTTGTTACTTCCAACTTAAGAATGCAAATTCCCTCATTTTCTTTTGAGACTACTGTAGTTCATGAACTTGGCTACAAGAAGAAGTCCCATAAACTCTGAGAGGTCCACTATACCTGAGCTTAATATGCTAATAAAAATTAGCCAGTGTTTTTCCTATCAAAATGACTCAGGTCCCTGCCTGGGCCCCAGAGTTTTGGCTACCCCATGTAAAGAAGCTACCAGTGATACCATCCCCTCCAGAAGTGTTGGGTTTCTGTTTATTTTTAACTTGCAAGGAAATTTACCTTTGAAAAGGGTGACCTATTTAATGACTTTAACTTAACTGAGAAAAATTGTTCTTTGATATTCACCTTGTTTCAGCCCTTCACTCAATGTCCTAGTTGGTACACATGGGAAATAGTTCTCAATTGTGTTGTCATGTCTAATGCATTGGTATCTGCTATCTAGATAGAGACAGGAGTTGAGGCAAGACCTTGACTGAGAGGAAATGAGTGTCATGGTTGATTAGTAATGTCTGGGAGGAATGATTGGTGATGCCTGCTAGAAAAAGGCTCAGCAAAGACTGCTCCTTTATATCAGCCCTGTGTTTACTAACCATGAGAAGCATTCTTGAACTGAGAAGATTCTGATTCTCTTCTTTTGGAGAGCAGGGGAAAATGGTTTTGATGTTTCTCAGTTTTGACAGAAGGAATGTCTTAACAAGGTAGGGAGCCAAAGATTACGAGGAACAGTCAGAGAATGCTAGTGCTGAAGTTGTTTCCCTGAGGAGCTGGGAATTTGGTTTCTCCTATTTACTGGAAATTCTGGTGCCCGCCTGTTCAATTTCTCAGACCTCAGTTTTTCTTAGACGTTTGTTAAGGGAGTCTATGGTTATCTATGGTTAGCAATGGTATAGCTGCTTCTCAAGAGGCTGCTTGTAATGGCATTGACTAAGTTTCGTGTTAGAAGGAACCTCTCTGAGAACAGTGTGACACCTTCTGAATCAGGGATTCTGGCATGGGGCCTGGGCATGTGTGCTTGCAATCTCCCTTAAGCAGGACCAATGATGCAATGCTTGGGACTCGGTGCAAATGAAAATTTGGAGTTCTTTGTAAAGAGTTATTTAGAATTTAAAGCAAGGCTCCCATAATAATAAGCTGGTGTGTCTCCCAGTGGTTATGCTTCATGCTAATGGTTTCGAATCCTGAACTCACGTCCAAGCCCAAAACACAGAGATGGGATGGTTCATTTCATCAATCCAGTGGTGGTAAGAACGTCAGACCCCTGCCCAAACTTCCTTGTTACATAGTATCATAGGCCCAGAATTTCCCACCTCACCCAGCACCCCACAGAGCCAACACCCACACACCAATTAAAAGATATTTGAAACCCACCTCCCTTCTACCTATTCCCAAGGTCATAACAGAAAATTTGTAGCCATTTCCATGGGATCCTTCCTGTGCCTCTGAATGACTTATGGAGTTAATTAGCTAAATTCTGAATTAAATGAGCCTGTAGTTCAGCAGGACTGCCTGAGTATTAACAAGACACGAATATGTTGATAAACTGATCCCATGCATTCTCCTGCTGGGCTCTATGATATTTTCCACAGTTGCTGAGACCCCCCCACAGCACCATGCCTGTGCTCAATGAGGAAGCTGGAAGTTCAAAGCTCAGCCAGCACTTCCTTCAACTGATTTTGTAATGAAACTGTCTGTGCATATGTGTGTGTGTTTGTGTGTGTGTGTTTGTGTGTGTGTGTACAAAAGTGCACTTCTGTGTTTGAGTCTTCATACATATTTTTGTGGAACCCAGAGAACCATCATGGCTGTCATTCCTCATGAACTTTTTTTTTTTAAAAAAAAATAAGGTCATTGAGTGACCTGGAGATTATCGTTTGGCCAGGTGGTTGGCCATCACACTCCACAGATTCCATCTGGGATTACAAGAACACCTCACCACGCCTGTTTTTTGTTTGTTTGTTTTGTTTATTTGTATGAATGCTGGGAATTTAATTCAGGTCCTTTTGCTTGTAAGGCAAGCACTTTCCTAACTGAGCCATCTCTCTAGCCCTGAAACAGTATTCTTACTGAGCTTCCACGGTAATGGAAGCAGCAGATCCAGATTTATAAGACACACAGAGATGTCTCTCACTATCCAGCCATCTCTTAACATATTGTTCCGCCACCACTGCCCAGCTGGAATATCTGTTCATACTGTAAAGATGTGTCTCTGCCTAAGGCACCTTATGATTGGTTTAATAAAGAGCTAAATGTCCAATAGCTAAGCAGAAGAGGTAGGTAGGACTTCTGGGCTGAGAGAGGAAGCTGGGGACGAATTTAGGAACACACAGATTGGGTTGAAGGTAAAAGTCACATGTTATGACAAATAATAATAAAAATATGGATTAAGTTATAAGAGCTAACTGAAAACTAGCCTAAACTAAAGGCCAAATTTTCATAACTAATAATAAGTCTCCAGGTCATTATTTGGAATCTGGCTGGCAGGATAGAGGAAGACTCATTACACCAATGACTATTTAATAAAATATTTTCTTACTCTAGCACTCTGCACATCTCATGAAATTTGTATGTTACGGTGGGAGACAGACAGACAGATGGTATGCACATCATATGACTGTGAGGCAGTTAAAGTTATTTTACCAAGAGAACAGGAAGGGGAAGATACAAAAATTGAGACCAAATCAGTTAAAGGAAAAAGAAAGAAGATGCAGAGAAAAGAGACACAGAAAGAATGGCGATTCCTTCCCACTGGTTCCTAGAACGTAGGGGCTGGTTCTTGTTGGCCACCAGTCACACACTACAGTTTATGCCAATAACCAGGGCTAGCTGCGTCCCCACTGACTGGAGACAGGGCACAGAAAGACTCCAAATGACTTAGAAGGTACCTAGAAAGATTTCTGGCATAGGTCCTAGATCTCAACAAAGCCAGGCAGGCAGAGTGGAAAGACCTTCATCATAAGAGACTAATAATATCAGTGTCTAGGTGATGGCTCAGTGTCTCAGGCCTTGAGAAGAGGTCGGAGACGTTAGCAGGGCTTCGTTCACTGGAGTGTTCTAGGACAATGGCTCAAAGCTCATTATGACCCCTACTTGTCACAGTAGGTGACAGGTTACTTTAGAGAACTGCCTGGCAGTTCCCTCTTCTTTAGATTCACTAACATTCTGAGAGAGCAGCTACTGTGTTCCCAAGAGACATATTCTCTACATTAGCAGTGAGAACACAGGCCAACCAGTTGGTTCAGCCAGAAAAGTAGCTTGGTGCCAGTCTGATGACCTGATCTTGACCCCCAAGACCCAAATGATGACCCCCATATGCATGCATACCTCCCTGCAAACAACCACTTGGTTAATCAATCAATTAATGTAACAAAAATTAGTGGCCCAGCGTGATGCAGTCACATTTGACTAGGGGCTTCCAACTCATCAGATAATCATTTGAGAGGCTTTTGCTTTCAAGATGTAAGAGCTAAGGCAAGTTGTCACTGTTTATACAATTTGGGTTTCTCCCGTTTCAGTCTTTTTAATTTTCACAAAAATGCTGAAATGCATCACAGGCTGCTGAGATTTCTTAGATCCAGCCAGAGAGGGGGCATTTTCTACCCCGAGGGCGTGGAAGTATGGCTGAATTAGCCACACTGGGGAAATTATTCAGAACCGTCTTCATAAGTCAGATTGAGCCAATCTGGATTTTGAACATTTGCTATGATTTTTAGCATTTCATCTGTTTATTTCTCAATATCTAGGCAGATTAAAGTCTTTTCATCTCGCATGGCGTGGCTGCGCATTAAAATGAATGGAGAGAGGCCGGCTCGATGGGGTGTGCGGGTTTTTTTTTTTTTTTTGTCACCAGTCAGATCACACTTTTTTTATTAACAGAAAAAAAAGAGCTCATATTGAAAACAATGAAGAAAACAGGAAAGAACAAAGTATTGTGTGACTGACAGCTGGTCTCCTTGGGAGCTGGCGGGAGTAACTCAGGACCCTCCTTGCACAAATATGCCCAGCACCAGAGGCCTGAGCTAGCGGACCCCAGAAGCTGGCACCACTTCATTCGGATCGTTACTTCTGCCCGGTCACGTTCCCACTGCCATGGTTTTCTGCTGATTTCCTGCAAACCAAGCAGAAGCCCCTCTGAAATCTATGATGAGTTTTTTTTTTCTTTGTAAGAGATTTATTTTGGTTTTGTTGTTGTTAAACTTAACAGATGTTCTGGCATTTTTTCACATAATACCACTGTGAGTCTCATGTTATCCTTAAAACCCTACAAAATTTTAGACAGCCCCTCTGAAATCACTTTCTCTGCCTTTGAAACATTACCTATTATAACGCTTTTTTTCCCTTCTCTCTGTTCATAATGATACATTAAAATCAAGGCTATACAGAAGAAGGCTGTTTACTCCTGCCTTATAACTCTGGAATTAACTGCTGTTGAAAGATAATTACCCCAGCGGTGGAGTCAGAGAGCCCACAGATCTACTGGAGGGAAATAAAAACGTCCTTTCTGATTTTTTTTCTCTTCTGCACCCAATTTATAAAGGAGGGATATGAGGTGATGGTGGACTCATGGAAGAGTATTCTAAAGACAAATCAAAGGTCTGGTTTTAATCAGGTGTTTGAGCCACATCTGTCTCCGTGTTTTGAGGAAGCGGTGGTGAGAGGCCCGTATGTGAGAGTCCCTAACTTGAAAGGCTATGGGGCTCCTGCCTGGGTCACTTCCCTCGCCTCACCTGGGATGCACTTTCAAGAGTGCAGGAGCCCATCCTCAGAGCAGCACTGTCAGGCTTAAAAATCTTCCGGTATGCAGAGAAGGTCACAATCAGCTGCTTGAGAGATAAATATGGTACCTTTACTTGGCTCTTTGTTCCCAGTGGGAAAAGTAATAGCTCCTTATGATATTTGATTTCTGTCTCTAAAGAGAAATATCTCAATATAAATCCTCTTTTGTGATGGGCTAAACGGTTCTGAAAATACTAGTTCACAAACAAGACCTTCCTTTGCTATTCCAGTCAGGCTGGGCTTCTCTCCTGACTATATAACAGAGGGGGATCCTTAGGTATCCATTTTCTTTATTACACTATTTCCATCTCCCGTGCCCCAAGAGTCCAAGGGCTCCTTAACACCTCTAGGCCAATTACAAATGCATACTTCAACCGCTCAAGTCACTGTCTCCTGCCTTAATACCATCTCTCTTCTATACCCTCTGAGATATTCCTAGGTCACACTGTTCCACTCATGAGCCCACAGCATTCTCTTTTTTCTTTCCACTATATCCTTTGGAGTCAATCAGGGCCATTCTCATGACCTGTGCACTTCTGACTAGCACCCTTTGGACAGTGCTAAATTAAGATTTTGTTTAGGTTTCCAATGATTGAAAAACAACCAAACTAGATTATGTTTTTAAAAAAATAGAAATGAAATTGGTTCATACTTCTCTTATTTATTTATTATTTATTTATTGGTTTTGAGTTTGGTTTTTCAAGACAGGGTTTCTCTGTAGCTTTGGAGCTTGTCTTGGAACTCACTCTGTTGACCAGGCTGGCCTTGAACTCACAGAGATCTGATTGCTTCTGCCTCCCAAGTGCAGGGATTAAAGGCTTGCACCACCACTGCCAGGAAATTGGTTCATACTTCTAACTGAACTAAATCCAACAGGATGGTTGACTTCAGACAAGGTTTGAGCAGAGTTTAAGTGATGTGAGATCTACTTTTCCTCTCTCAATGTCTCAGTTGTATACCTGTGGTGTCAAAACCATCCTGTGACAGTGTCTGGGCAGAAGGTGGTTGTCAGGAGCTCCCGTGACTGCCACGCCACTGGAAACAGGGAAATCTGGATAACACATTCCCAGACAGAGCTCATGGACCATGGGGAAGATAATGTAGTGGGCTGATGGGTTTCATCTAAGCCGCATGTTCCAGGGTGGGCAGAAGCACAAGGGAAAACTTCTACAGTTACAAACGCAAACATCCCAAGGAAGCTCTTTGCCTCACACAGAAATAAGCAAAACTGGGAACAGAAATCTGTGTTTTCTCCTCAGGGCCCAGTGTGGCTATGCAATCAACAGGTGTTTCACCTGGACCCCAAGTGAGTGGCAGCTACCCACATTGACTTTGCAATTAATATCAATAACAAATAAAAATAAAGATGTTTTGTAACAGTCTCCTGGAAACGATACCCTGATTTTGTTTTTCCTTCAGTTGGCAATCGGCTCCCAGTGGTTGTGTGTGTAGACACAGGCGTTGTATAGACACCACATGTTCTAACAGGTGCCCAAGGCTACCAGAGCAGATGTCCTGGCAGGATCCTGACACTCTGGCTAAGGTTTCCCTCCATTGTGAAGACACCAGTCACTGCGATTCTGCCTGCTGTCCACACCTCTGAGCCAGGGCCTTGAGCACAGGCTCTCGTTGCCTCTTTACAGATGCCGAGTTTCCTGACTCCCTGGCTCCGCTTTGATCCTCTGAGAAGAAAGCATTTATCTTTCTACAATGAAAGCAACTTAGAAGAGGGCAAAAATCTGTAACTGGGGAATTCTAGATGATAAAACGCTAATGTGTATGTATTTATTCAATTCTGTGTAGCTGTATTTTGAGCTGAACTAAGCTTTGGGTAATCAGAGATAGTTCCTGGCCTGTCCTGGCCTGTTGTCTTCATGGTTGAGTTTCAGGTATACATTCACACACACACACACACACACATACACACACATGCACTCATGCACACACATACGCACGCACACACGCACACTGACACACATACACACACGTGTACACACATACACACACGTGCACGCATGCACACACACATACACACACGCACGCACACACGCGCGCTCACACACACACACCAAATCATACCATACCTCTTGCTCTCCTTTCAGCTTATACGATGACCCCAATAAGACACAAATGCAATTGTTTTACTGTTCTCTTTTCCTCAGGTTCCATGAGTTTTTGACTACTTACTGTTGCCTTCGACCTACCTGACCCTGAGCCAAAGGCTTCCTGCTATTACAGGGCTCAGGACATAAGACTGAATAAATGACTGTCTTGTCCTAGACAAGCCTTCTATCTTATTCACAATAATACTGTACTTGAGTGGAAATATAGCAAGGTAAACTTTCTTGTCTTCCTTTAATTAATGTTATCTGTAAATGTTTCTATGCATTTTGAAATAGCATACAGTTAACAAGGTTCCTTATTGCATTTTCATGCATCTTTTGTCTTGGTTGTCCCTCACCATCACCCACTCCTCTCCTCCATATTTCCACCCTCTTGTACCCTGCTACCTTCAGTAATACCCATTTCTGCCTCATGTCTCACATAGTCTGCAACTGGTGACGTGTTTATGTGAGAGAAGATGATAAAGCCTTACCAGCCTGTCAGCACGATTCCTGTAGTCAAAATGGCCAACCTTCAGCTTCCTATTACTAGAGTCTGTAGAGAAGGTGTTATCCACCCTCATTCTTGTCCCTATCTTAGTGGAAAGCAGGGCTGATCCATTCCTTCCTTCCATAAATACCGGTGGAGAATCTTCTAGAAGCTAAATACTACTGCAGGCCCAGAGACAGAAGACTTAAGCATAGTGAGCAAGACTCGGGGTCTTTTCTCTGGAAGCTCTCTCTCCTGAGTATTCTGTGTAGAAAGAGTGCGTCTATGTGGGGAAGGGGTATTTATCACCTAGGTCTGTCACACCACATTGCCAATAATTTGATGTTTCTATTTTCCCATAGTTCTAGAAGCTGGAGATCCAACACCAAGGTGTCAGACTACAGACATAACTCGGTGGTAGAGTGCTGGGTTTCCATATGTGAGGGCATGGGTTTGATTCCCAACACTACAAAAATCCAAAAAGTCATCAGGAGTGTTTCATATGAACGCTCTGAGGGCCCTATTTCATAGTATTCTGCTTCTTATGGCTACTGGAAACCTTTGCTTGGATCTCAAACACTTCTGTCCAGCCTTGCTCTTGGCCTTTCTCACATGGCCTCCCCATAGCATTTCTGATCTCAACTTTCTCCTTGCTCATACCACCAACTGTGCGGTGGGAGGCCCAGGCAACCCTTCTCTTAATGGCAGAGCTTTAAGATAACCTTTCCAAAGCCCTATTCACACATAAGTCTTGACTTGGGCTCACAGGGTGGCAATTCTGCTCACTGAAGGGAATTTCCTTGAATTCTACCACTGAGATCCTAATATCATCTCAATCCATCTCCCGACATCTTTCTCCATCTGTGGCCTGGTCTTTAGACCATGCCAGTCTCACATGCCGGATGTCCTGATGCTGCGTACTAGGTGCCTAGGTCTTGCTAGGCTCCAACAAGAACTGCCTCACCAACAACCCAAGCCTTCAATCACTGAATGAGTAGCGCTTAAATTCTCAGGAAATGAGAGAGTAAAATAAAATTGTCATCGGCAACAACCACTGGAGACCAGAACCAATTTTAATATCTGCAGTGTCTAAGTTGTGAACTCCAGAAGTCATAGCAAGGATTGAGGAGTTTCCAATGGATTATCGGATACTTATCTACCTTCATAAATTATAAGAAGGCTGACAGAAATCTAAAGATACCATATCCAGTCAAGACCTTGGAAGAAGACTGAAGCTGACCCTGAGATGTCAGGAGAATTAGACATCCACATCATCTTTGGACCTCTCACCTAATACAGAGAAGCAATATTCACAAACATTGTCGATATTTCCGAGTTTACAATCACACCTTTGACTGTTGACTTAAAGCATCTAGTTTGGTTCAGGCTACTGGTGATGTTTACACTTTGGAATCTATTATGCATAGAAAAATTAGGGATTATCTTTGACCTGAGTATCACATATTCTTATGCAAAACTAAGTAAGGTTATTTATTCATTTAATCAATTCCATATGTTTGCTATCATCATGGCCGTGTAGAGCAGACCTGACTTCTGCTGAGGTCAAACCCACATTGTCCTGCGTGTGGGGATCACAAGTCTGATTGGGACACAGGTCCCCTGGTTGGCATTCAGGCCACGTTAAGCCTCCCTGACTTGTCTTGTGCCACAGGGGCATCACTTTCTTTTTGTTGTTTAGCTGATGAGTCATCTGTCACTCAGAAACATATTCAAGAGTTTTGTTCTTTGTGAAAGTAAAACTCTTAGCCTCTCTGTGGGAAAGGTTTAACTCTGTATCTGCTTTTCAGCACAGTCTGAAAGGTTTAACTCTGTATCTGCTTTTCAGCACCAGGGAAAAGAGAAAGACCTGTGACTATGGCAACAGATGAAACTGTTACCCAGAGGTTATATTCAGTTCTACAAATGGCACGAGCCAAATTCAGTACCAAGGGCCAGTGACCGATCCAGGCTCCACTGAGAAAAGGTAAACTCTAAACTTTGAGAATTCTAAGATACACCCACATCCTGAATGTGGTGTTCGTGAGGATGAAGGGCTTTGGGATAAGGAGCATTGAGTATGAGGGGTTGAGGCTATGATGGTGTTGATGAGGAGGAAAGAGAAAAACCCAGGTAATTGTTATTATACTCTAGCTAGTGTCTTAGGGTTTCTATCTCTGTAATAAAATATGACCATAAACAAGTTGGGGATGAAAGGGTTTATTTCATTTTGCACTTTCAGGTGATGGCGTATCACTGAGGGAGGTCAGGGCAGTAACTCGAGCAGAGCAGGAACCTGGAAGCAGGAAGAGACCTTAAAGGAACACCACTTACTGGCTTGTTCCTTCATCGCTTGCTTAGCATGTTTTCTTGTACAACTCAGGACCAGCTGCCCAGGGGTGGTCCCACAATGGGTTGGGCCTTCCCACCTCAATCGTCTATTGAGAAAATACACTCACAGACTTTTACAAACTAATTTTATGGAGCCATTTTCTCATTTAAAATTCTTTCTTCCCAGATGTCTAGGTGTAAATGAAAATTTCTGTCCTGTCTGGTCCCACAGATGTTCAGTCCCAAAGAAACACACAGAGGCTTATACTAATTATAAACTGTTTGGCCTATTAGCTCAGACTTCTTATTAATTAGCTCTTACAACTTTTTAAGATGGTTACAACAATTAACCCATAATTCTTGTCTATGTTTAACCATGTTGTTTGGTACCTTTTCTCAGTGAGGCATTCTCATCCTGCTTCCTCTGCTTCTGGGTGACAACTACAACTTTGCCTTCCTCCTCCCAGAACTCTCCTAATATGGTTGCCCAGTCTATACTTCCTACCTGGCTACTGGCCAATCAGCATTTTATTAAACAAATATGAGTAACAAATCTTTATAGTATACAAGAGCATTATCATCCCACAGCATCTAGGTTTGTATCAAGTTGACAAAAACAACCAGCATAGCTGGTACGTTAGCAGGTAGAGGCTCTACGTGCACTTGAAAGGCATGAGCAAGGAGAAAGTACAGTCTTCTGTGTGGCTGCAGTGACTGGGGACCAGTTCCTGCTAGGAACCAGTGAAGGGAAATGGCCGAAGTTTGAAAAAGCACATTAAGAAACAAAACAAATGGAAGGCTCTTTGGTGATACAATGGAGAGTCAGCAAAGACTTTGTCATGGAAATGTGACATGACTGAGAAGAAACAATGATGGTAGAGGCTGGGAGATGAGGGGCCATGACCGTTGCCCAGGCTTTAGGGGACAAATGTGAGGGAGTGTTAGAGATGGACGTCCAGGAGCTTGAGCTTGTACATTCCAAGGCTCATCCGCCTGTGGGGATACAGTGGCCCATATCCAGTTAATAAGGGGGACATAGCTTAGGACTCAGAGCTTCAAACACTCCATAAATATCTCTTTGAACATCAGTTCAGTTCCCATGCCATAAACTTCCCTTTGAACACCAGTAAATTCATCCAGCACATACCTACTGAATTCCTAGTCCATGAAAGTGTTCTGCTAGACACCTGGGATTCCAAGAGGAAGGATGGATGTGTTCCCTTGAGAGCAAATGAGAACTGAGGAAATGTGAAGGGGGGGAAATAATTTCCCTCTCTCATGATTAGTCAAAACCAAATTCCTTGTGATGTGCTACTTCCTAGCTAGTAAGAGAGTCTCTTAACATTTCCCTGTGATGTTACCCACGCACTCAGCACCCTGCACTTCACTGTGAACTCCTTCAGCACCAATCATAGAGGGCAGGCGCCAAGGTAGCCTCTGGTCAATACTGGCCATGGACCTTCCCGCTCAGCACTTTGGGGATATTTTTGTTGTTCTTTGTAAATTCTTCACTTCCTAGGACCCTCTTCATTTTGCAAAAGCCACTCATTTTATTCCTCACTCCGGTCACCCAAACTGATAAGGTTTGAGCCTGGCCATGGCCTCCTCCAGAAGATACAAGGAAGGTAGAGTATGTTCCCGTGCTGCTAGTGAAAGGCTAGCCATGGAGCCAGGACAAGTTCTGGGTCTGCAGACCAATGCTGTGGCTCCCCAGGCCACTTCCGGTGACGCCGTAATGTTAGGTGTTGGATGGGACAAGGGCATCTCTCTCTTACTGTGCTCCCTAGAGTAAAGCAAGCTAAGTGCCCAGCTAGGGGAGCAGGTTAGGAAAACATTATGATCCATCAGTAGAATGGGCGCCCACAGAGCCTTACAACGATAATTTTGAAAGCTACATGCATGGAAAACACCTCAGTAACATGTCAAAGTTGCTTAGTGTACTAGAGAAACCCACACACTCGATTGTAAAAGCAAACTGTGGGTCTGTGAGAGGTTTTTCCCAAATAAGAATGAATGCTCTTAAGCTGACAGCATGTGGGAACTGGTTTTTAATCTTAGAAAGGCTCTTCTCTGAAGATCAGCCCTCCCCTGGCCTCTGCACCTGCCCTGGCAAGAGAGGAAAGGGATCTTCCTACAAAGGCCTCTCCACCCTTCCTGGCTCGTCAGCATCTCCCCTTCCTGGAACCTTTTACATGGAGTTCCCTGTGTGCTTGAAACCTGTTTGCTCATTGGACACCAGAGCCTGGACTCCTAGGCTTCCTTTCAGCCCCAGCACCCAACCCTGGCAGTCTTGTACCTTTTCATACTGACGTCATTTCTCCCCACCCTCCCAGGCCGACATTGAAGGCCAGATTCTTTAGGACCATCAGCAACGTATGTGTCTCTTCTTCCTTCAACCCTGGCTCTAACAGAACCTGCTGAGACAGTGCTTTCTCCTTCACAACCTCACACCAGGAGGTAAGCTGAAAGACAGCCGGCAAGGGTGGGGCACAATTCCCTTTACCCCTGGCTTCTTTAACGTCAGGGGAAAGGGAAGACAGGGAGAGAGCAATGGAAAGTCTGGCTCCTCTGGTAGAATCAGAGCTCATTGGGTGAATAAAAATTCACACATGGGTATGTGCATTCCTGGCCCCTTCAAATCTGACCAATCAAACAGTTTTGCACAATTTCAGGGAATCCCAGATGTCACGGTTTACGTGGGAGTCTGAGAACTGAGAGCAAGAGTCTCTTTGCTAGAACCAAACTAACTGGCTAAAAGAGTTCAAAGCAGCAAGACAAAGTAGCACAGAACATAGCAGCGAGCATGGCACAGAAACACCATGCTGCTGTGCAATGCTAATCAGAAACAAAGTGAATTTGGCACCTCTTGAAAGGGTAAAGTCTCTGGCAAGATTAAAAACCAAGCTCAGTGCCCTCCTTCTATGAGCTACCCATTCCCCCCTCAAAGAAAATACTCTGCAAGCATGTTTAAAATATCAGTAGAAGCAAAATTGTCATCAAAAAAAAAAAACTGAGCACAGATCAAATATTTGTCTCAGATAAGATACAATTCAAACTAAAAATACCAAATGAGTCAGCAGAGGCCATTCTAAGACAGGCAAACATGATGACATTTAATGCAGCTTCTTCTATTTTTCTGCAAATAAGCAAATAAACGTCCTTGAGTTGATATAAAAGAAAAATCATATTAAAGCCTGTGTATTTTGTCAAGACATATTTAGAACTACAGAGCACACCATAAATGTGCATCATTCATACAATTTAAAAAAGTGTTAAACATTAAAATATGGAGAATGAGAGCAATTTCAAAACAACCAAAAATTGAGAGATTACTCTTGGGTTTGAATACTTTTACATGCCACTCTGGGAGCATATCTGATAAATGCCAACAAAAATAAGTTGATTGTTTGCACAATAAGCTAAATCAAGTGGAATGTATGGTCCGGGATCTTGTATCCAAAAGACAACATGCAACACAACAGAGCTTTAATTTACACATCTGTCTTGTATGCATAGGAAATTAAGAGTTAACTGGTATGATTACTTGGTAGAGAAACGTCTTAATTGATGTTGATGCTGTTGCTCTGATTTTCAAAATATTTTTTTACAACTTGAAGATCACTTTTGCAATCAGAAATAAGAACTAAAAGTTTTAAAGGAATTTTAGAGAACATTCCTGAAGAAGCCTCTTCTCAGCTCCCAATATAAACATTTTACTTTATTTTCTTTCTTTCCTCCTTTCTTCCTTCTTTCTCCTTTTCTCTTTGCATTCAGCATCAGGAGACACATGAAAATTGTGTGAAAACTTTTGCCAACACACCTGCGCTGAAGGCTTAAGTTGTTTTCCGCTTTATTTTTCCTTTGTGGCACGGCCAGTTGAATTTGGGAAATTCTTTGCTTTCGTCTGATGCAGGAATTTTTCAAAGATGCCAATTTCATGGGACTGTTCTCTCTTACTAGATCCAAGGCAGCATTTTTTCCCCTCACGAGTGAATAGTCACCCCAAAATAAGAATACTGACTTGTTTTCAGTCATGAAGCAGCTTGCAGGTGGATGGTAAGCTTCAAGCCTAGGGAAAATTCTCGGGGGTGCTGGACTTCTGCAGGATATCATATGGCATAACCAATAGTGTAAGAAAATTCCAGAGACTGAGGAAATAGTAATCAAGAGAAAGAGCTGAGAACTCTCCTGCTCACCCTCTATTCCTTTGTGGCTGATCTTTAACAGAAGAAAGGAACAGGTGCAGGGGGAGTGTCCCCTCAGAATATGCTGGGTGAATTCAACATCTTTTCAGCCCACACCAATGAAAGGGACTGGAGGCAGGGCAAATTCAAAAGCAGAAAGAAAATAACATGACAGAATATTTCTCAAAAGGTTTAAGAACAAAGATCCTCCCTCCCCATTCTCCGCAGCAGAGACGTGGATGCAGGTGGGCCTTCAGAAAATACCACCTCTTCATCCAAATTCATTTTACTGAGCCAACCAGAGAGAGAGATTAGGCTGTATGAGACATTTATTGACAGCCAATTTCAGCCAAAGCATGCAAAGGGAAGTTAATTGTTTCTTTAGCATAAGGAGAATGCCTGTATTGCTTCATAAGTTTCAAGAGCAACTTTATATTCTGGAAGATATGGGAGAAATTGATAAATGAAACTATTGTGTCTCATTTATACAGTGGATTCAGTCACATACACCACCAAGATGAAGTGTAAATTTCAATATCTACTTAAATATTCCCAAGACATTTTTATCAACATACCTGGATGCTGGATTGTGAAGGAAGCTAACTGAGACAGATATCTGGATGAGCCACACACTGAGCCAGACCTAGCATTGGTCAATCAGTGCCTCCCAGCCAGTTCAGATGTAAGGACATTTAGTTAAACTCTATAACCCATCAGCAATATGATGACACTTGGAATTATCTGGGGCAATAGTGAGGATCATCAGGGCAGGGCCACACTATGCAAACCCTGCACTCTATCACCCAGGTCAAAGGAAGATGATTTAGAAGCATTATCTAGAAATGACCCTGGTTTGTGCTGAGATGTTAGGGATGCTTGTTACTGTATCACCACTAGCCTGATACTGACTTGCATAGTGAAGATAGTTACTTCTTCTTTATGGATGGATCCTCCAAGCCATCTTTCAAATAATATTTTCCCCCAAATTGGTTTACTCAGTTCATTCAAGATTTTCCTTGAGATTTCTATGAGCCCATAGAAGTTTCCAAATGTATTTTAAGACACATCCACCTTTGCCTATGGTCCTAGATTCTTAAATCTTTAGATGTGTTCTACTTTGGCCAGAAAGGTTTTTGGCTGACAACTTAAGTTTATCTTTCTAATGAACAGGAAGGATGTAGTAAGGAATCATTAACACTGAATATGGGGAAAGGGATGAGGAGAAGGTCTGTTTTGTGTTGTGATGGGAATTGGGTAGATCTGAGGCAAGGGTTTTAATCATTGCTTCAAGTGCAATCAATAGCTTCTGGGTTTCCCACCAGAACTTCTAGACTGGACCCTTTTTACTTACATACCTACCTTTGATTTGGCTGTTTTTCCAGATATTCTTGCTCCCATTCACATGGTCATGACATTGGCATGTCTAAAACTCATTTTAAGATCATAACTTGCAGTGATTAGACTCTAATATTACACACAATAGACAGAGGAGGGGCAGTTTTCTTCCCAGGAAGGGATACACAGTGACTGTCAACCCCAGGGTGCCCATTAGAGTCTCCTGGGCAACTTAGCAAACCTCTTAATGCCCAGCAACTAACTCAAAGAACTTAGATTACACCCTCAGGGGATAAAAGTCTCAGTAAAAAATTAGCAAAACCATTTCTTTGTTTGGTTGTCTGTAGTCTTGGAAAATAGCTGGTGATCAATTTGTTATTGAAAATATTTAGTGCTTAAAAATCAAAAAAAGAAGTATGCCCTTTATTTTTCTCTAAATTCATTACCAAATTCCTGAACCAAACCTCTAATCTCTGTATTAATTTGATAGTCCTTCACATAAGTTAGCATTGGGTCCATGGTGAATTACCACATATTTTGCATCTTTTGAAGAACACACTTTTTTTTATAACCCCATCTCTGAAGGTCATGCTTTGAGTCTAGCTTATATGGGCTCTGTGTTCAGGTTCTCTAGAGTGCCATCAAGCTTTCCCTTATGGAGCTCAGAGTATTTTGAGCCATGTTGGTGCTGTTGGACTGAATCCCTATTTGTAGCTCTCGGCTGGAATTGCTTTCAGCTGCCAGAACTACTTGCCATTTCTGGCCAAAAAAACCCTACAAGCCACTTGTACTTAAAATACTTCTGACACCAGTGGGCGTGTAATTTTTTTCCTACAGACTGTTATGACTTGAATCTGAAGTGTCCTCTACAAGCTCAGATTTCAAGCTTGTTTCACAGTTGGTGCCAATGTACTGGAGGCTGTAGAATAGCTCTAGTTGGGTCATGGGTGGCAGAAAGATAACACTAGGTTTGTGTGTGTGTGTGTGTATGTGTGTGTGTGTGCATGTGTGTGCGTACATGTGTATGTGCCTGTGTGTGTGTCTCTGTGTGTGTGTGTCCATCCATGTTTCCAGGCTGGGTCCTCTGTTTCCTGGTCAGTCACAATGTCAACAGTTACAGCATCATGATCCCACCATCAATGAAGGAGCTGTTCCCATACCCAAGCCTTCCCACTATATTGAACTGAAATCCCTTTATACTATGAGCAAAAATACATCTTTCCTCCAGTAAGCTCTTCCAGTATGCTGGTTATAGCAATGAAAAAGTAGGGGTGTTCAATAATTCTATTCAGTTCTGACACCATATACCTGGAGATATTAGCAGCTCCAATCATTGAAGACAGAGTCTTACATGGTTGTTCCATTTAAGAGGTCA
The DNA here is from genome assembly GCF_950005125.1 of Chionomys nivalis. Lineage (NCBI taxonomy): Eukaryota > Metazoa > Chordata > Mammalia > Rodentia > Cricetidae > Chionomys > Chionomys nivalis. The sequence continues at coordinate 1,380,795 of NC_080093.1, read as the reverse complement.
ATCAAAATCCCAGGGACCCTGGGATTTCTGACTAGTGAACTATAAAGTCAGGGAGTTCCCATCACTCATTGTCAGTTTCAGTAGTTTAGTTAACTGGACTCAGGAAAGCACTTCATTTACATAGACACATTGACAGGTCTATTAGAATGGGTGCATACAAACACCTATATACAAAGGCATATAATGTAGGGTCTCCAAGGGCCCAAAGTAAAGGAAATATGGTCCCAGGGACATATACTAAACATGGATTCCTTCATCAACCAGAAACCTATCAAGTCTTGTGTAAAGATTCATCAGGATTAATCTCTAGCACTCTGCTGCCTTCTCACGGACTAGAGATCAATGGTCCTTCAATCAGCTGGTATTTCTGATGATCAGACCCATCCTGAAACTAACTAGAGGTTCTTCTGATGTGTAAGCTCTGTAAGCTGTGAATATGTTTTATTAGCATTGGTTAATAAAGAAGCTGCTTTGGCCTATGGCAGAGAAGAATATAAACTGAATGCAGGGAGAAAGAAGGTGGAGTCAAGCAGACGCCATGTAGCTGACAAAGGAGAGAGATGCAAGTCAGCCACAGAGGAAACAAGACATGTAGAAAATGAGATAATTCCATGGCCAAGAGGCAATAATAGACTAATAAAAATGGGTTAATTTAAGATGTAAGAGCTAGCTAGAAATATGCCTGAGCCATTGGCCAAACAGTGTTGTAATTAATACAGTTTCTAAGTGATTTTTTTTAGGTCAGGGTGGCTGGAAAATGAAAAAGCAATTTTGCTTACAAATGTCATTGGGGCCAAATTTAATAGTAACAAGGAGTTCCACAATAGCCTAGAATGCAGTATAACAAAGGTTTATTTATTTGGGGATAAACTCACAGTAAAAGTAGCAATCTGTAGTCCTCTGCATGCATTGGGAACTGGAAACCAAATCCAACAGAAAAAAATGACCATACATACTTTTCATCTGCACTTATAGTACATGAAACCATGCCCAATGTGGGTCGGTATTTTAAAGGTTGTTGGCTGAAGGAATTCCCAGAACACTCTTCTCTAAGTCAATCCATTGCCATGAATTCTGCTACAATGAAAGAAGGTCCTTATGACGTACAAAAGACACTTCCATCACCCAAGAAGCTCCAGGATTGTAGAAGTCCTTGCATCTGGAACCAGGGAAAAAGACAAAATAACACAACAAAAGGTGTTTTGGTCACCCTGGCTACTCAGAAGTCACAGGGATTTTAGTCAATATTTCTTACCACACAGGATAGATGTACCATTGTTCCTTCCAGAGCAAGGCTAGAAAGGAAATCTAGCAAATTCTCACCTCATTAAGTCAGTTCCACTCAAGACTATTTCTATTTTCACTTGCAGTCACCCTCAAGTGCCTCTTGAAAGTTCATTCATCTATTCTATTGGCTAGAAGCTAGTAAGTCCCACCCATACCCAAAGAGAGTGAGTTATGAAGAGGTGTTCTGTGAAAGACCACTTAAGAAATAAACTTATAAAATACTAACATTTGAATAGTCTCCTGGTATTTTAGCAGCTCCATCTAGACACAATCCAACCACCAACCTCATCACCATCTTCATCCTCATCCAAATTATCTCTAGATGATGAAGAAGGTACTATAAAGATGGATTAACTCCTCCTTCTCACCATCCTGGTACAGTTTCTAGTCCTATCCATTGTGTTGAGTTTATGGTCAACAGCTGTACATGTCTGGCTCATATTAAGCCTGTTCTCAATTATAGCTGCCCCCTAAGTCTTATGAAAGTTCAAATTTAAGATCCATATGCAAGAATCAAAGATGTTTCCTCGACTAAGAAGAACTCAGCTGTCTGCTGAGACCCTAGCAGGCTCCCTATCCATCTGGGGCTAGGAATAAGTCTAAGTCAAATAGCATAGACTCTTTAATATTATTATCTCCTAAGACAACCAAAGGGCTGTGGTGGGTTCTAGGCATGAAAAAGACTAAACATTTTCTGCAGGAAGCTCATAGGTGAAAATTAAGGAAGGTCTCCATGGGCAGAATTTAAACACTGAGTAGTAAGGGAAAAACATCCTTCCTAGTTTCTTTGCTTTCTTTGTGTGTGTATGATATTGTGTGTCTGTGCACACACATGTGCATGCGTGTGTATGGTGTGCATTCATATGGAAATTTTAGGAATACACATGCCACAACGCATGTGTGGAGGGCAGAGGATAATCTCGAGAGTAGATCTTTACTGTCCACTTTGTTTGAGACAAGCATTGTTTGTCCCTGCACTCACTCACTGGAATGACTCTCCCTTAAGCTTCCAGAGATTTCCCTGTCTCCACCTCCCGCTTTGCCATAGGAGCACTGGGATCACAGAGACATAGCCGCACTGGCTTTCCATAGGTTCTGGGGATGTGAACTTGGGTCCTGATGGTTACACAGTTAGCACTTCCCTCACTGTATAATCCCCCATCCCTCCTAGTTCCTCTTCAACCCCAGTTTTGTCAAACATTTCCCAATAAAATATAAAGCAAAGGGACAAATGAAGTAACTGGCACTTTAGCAGCAGTCATGAAGTAGATCACAGCCCCCTTCTGCCCAATAAATGAGCACACAGAGTCAAAATATACATACAGCCAAGCGATGGATGAATGCTGAAAAAAAAATTAACACCCAAGGGAATTTTTTTTATAAGTTTCCACTTCTATTAGATTCAACATTGATGTGTTTTTCTCATTTAGGTTCACCAAGTAATGTTTATTATTAATTCAGATTCTCAGTATTGAAGGGAGAGATTTCCCATATGGTTGACATGCTGCTCTGTAGGTTCATAAATTTGGAAGAGTTTTGATTAACCCTGACAGAAAGCCTTTGAAAACATATGGCTGGATATACATCATGTCACTTCTAATAAGATGACACTTCCTTCTCCACTTTTCCCTAATAAGATGAGTTCAGTTGTGTTGAAGAAACATGATAATACATTGTTGCTTTTTCTTTATGGGAGATAAAAATGGAGGAAAAATAAAACTACTGTGTTGCTGTAGCACATAATAAAATCACAACAGAAAGGAGGTTAAGAATAATGTTAGATGGGGGAAGGAAGTCTCCAGAAACATTTTATAAACCAATTAATATGCAGGAAACTTAAAAAGGTTCTTTTGTGTGCTTGCTTGTTTGTTTTTTATTTTTTGACACCTCACATTTGCCTCCTGGTGATTCTGATCCTGGATGTCTCCTCACTAGCTAGCATCTAGGCCTCATGGATGGGAATTCTCGTACCATTTTGGATTATAACCATGCCCATAAGGGCTGGAGAAATGGATCAGTTGGCATGATGACCTGAGTGCCTTCCCCTAAATTTACTTAAGAGGGCTGCGTTCAAGAAAACGCACTTGTAGTCCTTGCATTGAGGAGGCAGAATCAGGAGGATCCGTGGAGCTCACTAGGTAGGAAGTCTAGGAGAACTGGTGACTTCAGTCTCACTGAGAGGCTCTGTCTATAAAAATACAATACAGGACAAATGAGGAAGACAACTGACATCAACTTCTATCCTACACACACACATGCACACACACACACGCATGCACACACATGCACACTCTCACAACACACAAGCACACAGACAGCATACACACACAGACACACTTGCACATACGCACACACAAAGAAACAATTTTGTACTACTGGGCCCTTACTTACTCTACCACAAAATGAGAAGTGGCTGAGTTCATGAGACACTGAGATTCATTTAGAGGGAAGACTGGGGGCTTGAATAGGTGACACAGAAAACTTTCTGGAGACATTCTGAAAGTTCCTCTCATTACAGTGGTATAACCGGGGAGAGGGATATCAAATCCTGTTGTTCTCTCAGTGTCAATGTATGAGAAAAATCAGAACATGGGACACTTATTAGGACCTTGGAAGAAAGTACTGTGAGGAAATGGCCCCCAACTAGAACCCATTTCATCTCTCTTTCCTTCTACACTGATAGGGATAAGGCAAGATGCTTCAGTCTGCACATCCCCAAAGTTCCTGTCCTTGAAACCTAATCTCTAACGAAGCAGTGCAGTACTGAGAGGTACAGCATGCAGGAGGGAACTAGATCGCTAGGGCTGAAAGCTGCTGAGTAAGTGGGTTTCCAGTAAAATGTGTGTCCTTTCTCCTCTCTTTTGCCCTTCTGTCTTCTTCTATGGTATAAGTCAAGATGGTTCTTCTCACATGCAGCACCCTTGACCCTGGTCTCGTCAGCCTCAAGAACAGTAAGGAATAAATCCCTGTTCTTTATTCAGGTAACCTACAGCAGCTGCACACAATGGACTCAGAGCAGCTAGCAGCCAGGTAGGATTCTGTTTTAAGACTCAGAGAACAAAAATGGAACCCAGATATACTGAGGCAGTTGTAAAGGAAGCCTCACGAACACACTGCCATGCTGGTTGAAGAACTGGCTGCCTGTACACACGCCCTTTGGAACAGAGTGTGAAAGGGCTGGTCACCCATGAACACACCCTTCACAGCAGAGGAGGATGAGGAAAGAGGGTTAGAGGAACCTAGCAAACATGGATGAGCAATTCGGCCTGGAAGAGAACAAGCTGACCTTATTGGTTGTTCCAATTATCCTGTGAGCCAAGCTGTAGAGAAACCTCATAAAAGCTGAGTCACTAAACAGACAGCAAGGTGAAGATGGTAAAATCACAGAGGGAAGTCTGGCTCACAGTCATAACCTCAGCACTTGGGAGGCTGAGGCAGGGGCTTGCTGTGAGTTCTGAGACAGTCTGGTTTAAAGCCTGAGATGCTTTCTCCAAAAACCTCAAACAAAAACATAAGTAAAATAATATAAGAGAAAGAACACTGAGAAGTAATGGAAACACTTGCAACTGAAATAACAATATTACAGTGAGCGAGGATCACCAATAAAAACAACAGATGTGAATAAAAGTTGAATTTCTGGGATGGGAAAACTCTTGAGATGACTATTGTGAGTGACACATGGGGGAGTTAATATGGACTGTCCACTCGGAAGCTCAAGGTTACCTAGGGTAGAAGGCTCTGAGCACACCTTTAGCGAGATTGATAAATATCCAGAGACAGACGTTGGGTTTCAGCCTGAAGGTGAGCAAAGCAAAACAGGCAGCCATAGGCTCTTACCTCTACCTCAGTCCAAAGTGGCAATCCTGCCTCCAGTAATCCTCAGAATGAGACTATGTGTGAGAGCTGTATATTAATAAATGAAGCTTGTCTGAAAATCAGAGAGTCAAACAGCCCTGTGGTCAACCTTACAGAGCAGGCAGTGGTGACACACACCTTTCATCCCAGTGGCCACACTAGTTTGCCATAGAAACTATGCAGTAGTGGTGCACACCTTTAATCCCAGTTCTAGAGAGGAATATAAAATAGAAGGAGACAGTTCTCACACACAGTCTCATCCTGTGATTCCTGGAGACAGTATCACCATTTTGGACTGTGGTAGAGGTAAGAGCCAGTGGCTGGCTATTTTGCTTTTCTGACCTTCAGGTTAAACCCCAATATCTGTCTCCAGGTTTCTATTATTTGTGCTACACTGCCTGTGAGAGATTTTCTAGATTAGGTTACGTGAGGTGAGATGACCCATCACACATGTGGCTAGTGCCAGACCGCAGTCTGTCTGACCAGCTCCAGTCCACACTCTGAGATCCCTGCCCTGCATAAAAAGGATAAAGGGATTTCAAGCTCTGGCATTTATCTCTTGAGACTTCCTGACTGAGGATCCTACCTGCCTCAGATTGAGGATCCAGCTGCCTCTAGCTCCTGCTCCTGCGCCTTCCTGTCACGGAGCCACGATGGACGGTTGCTTCAAAATGTGAACCCAAACAAACCCTTCCTTCCTTCGGTTGCTTTTATTGGGTACTTCATCACAGCAGTGGAAAAAGTAATAACCCAAGGATAAAGGGGAAAGAGCAACACAATTAGGAGGAAGATAGAGGGCAAAGACGACCGGAAGCAGGCACAGGTGTCTCCCGAGATAATACTCCAGAAGAAAAGTATTTGTAGAGAAATTTCAGAAACAAACAACGCAACACTGGATTTGTAGAATGAAATGACATAATATGTTCCAGTAGATCTGATAGAGGTTCCACAAGGAGTTGGTGAAAACAGCAAAGTTAAGAATAAAGGTTTTTTCCCTCTAATTTCTAGGAAGTAAAACCAGGTTACCATGTAATGAGGCCAGGGAGATAATGAGACAAGCCATGACATTCAGTATCAGAGGATGAGGCAGGCACTTCCAGAGTACTCTAAGGAAACACTGTGGGAAAAGGTTTTACTAAAATGCTTTAATGTTTTATTACAGAGGTCACTGACAGACATTCTCAAATATCAGGGGTGGGGGAAGATACCAGGGAAATAGCATCCATGAGCCTTTTGCACATGTGCATCTGTATTCATATGTGCACACACATGTGCACATGTGGAGCTCAGAGGCTTCAGTTGGGTGCCTTTTGTTTATGGTCTCATGCTGAACCTGGGTTTGGCTAGAGTGGTAAACCCCAGAGATCACTCTGCCTCTGCTCCCGAGTGCTGGGATTACAGGCTTACCAGATCTTGTCCATGGGTTCAGGGACTGGAACACAGAGCCCTGTTGTTACATAGCGAGCACTTAACTGACTGAGCTATCTTTTCAGATCCCATTAGCCAGTTATAAAAAAGATTTCCAACTGTGTGAGCCAGACAATCAAGAAATGAATCAAAAAAAATTACAGTATAGAAGACATGATTTAAAAGACTGTAAAAATGATGAATCCAGAAAAACATAGGTTAAGATCAAAGGTGAGGGTTTGGCGTAGAATAGAAGACACACACTAAAAGACTGGAAGTACACAAAACCATATAACAATTTAATCAAGAAGCCCAGAGGCAGAGTTGATAAAATTCTTTAAAAATTGTTTGTATCTTCAACAAAGGCAAGATATTGTTTAAGGAAAATCATGAAATTACTAATTTAATTCCTTAAAGCTTTCACACAATTACTTAAAAACACACAGTGATCTCTATTGATTGAATTTGAAATGTCCCCCAGAGGCTTATGGTTTGAGCTCTTGATCCCCAGCGGTTGGTGCTATAGAAATTGAGGTTGATGCCTCAGAACCCCCATAAAAAGGAGTCATTTATAGTGATGAACAATTGTGACTTCAATGCTGGAGAGGCAGAAATAGGTAAATCCCTGAGGTTTGGTGGCCAGGCAGACTAGTCTATGTAGAGAGTTTCAAGCCTATCAGAATCCCTGTCTCAATCTCAAAATCAAGGTGAACAGCACTTGAGGAAGGATACAGGGGTTTCCCTATGGCCTCCACATGAAAATACAGGAACACAGACACACACACACACGAGAGAGAGAGACAGAGACAGAGACAGAGAGACAGAGACAGAGAGATGATGGAAGTCACAAAATAATCCCACGCCACAGTTAAGAATAATAAATAATAAATAATAAAAAGGTTATTTATTTAAGGGAAAACTTACAGATCACTGTCCTAGATAACAGTCCTCTGCACGAACAGTAACAGAGTCTAGCAGCCGGAAGCAGGAGCCAAAAGCAAGAGAGCCAGCACATGCTACAACTCCTTTTACAGTATAAGAGACCATGCCCAAGTGGGCTGGTATCTTAAAGGCTATTGGCTGAGGGAGCAGAATGTGCTCCCACAGCAAGAGAAAAAGACACACACACACACACACACACACAGAGAGAGAGAGAGAGAGAGAGAGAGAGAGAGAGATCCTCTTAAACTGTTAACCAAAATAAGTATCTCATTCAAGGTATTTGGGTACTCTGTCACAGCAATGCAAAAATAATTGATACAATGGTTGTTTAGGAAATAATCATTCTTATGATAAATAACTGTAGTTTAGAAACTCTAAGCTACTGCAAATTCTTTTTATTGTTAATAATAACTAAAAAGTCATCTGCTTTGAAATAGTGTGCTGTGATGTGGATGAAAAACTACAGTAGGAAACGTTTAAAAGACATCAGTAGAATATTCAGTAAAATTCAAATAAAATCTGGAGCTTCACGTACAGTAATGAACCAGTGTTGGTTTCTCAGCTATGGCAAACGTACCATGGCAACATAGATATTAGTATTAGCAGAGACAGGGTGAGGAGGAGATGAAAAGGCTAGGTACTATATTTGTAACTTCTCAGTAAATCTAAAATAGTTTCATATTAAGAGGGTCCTAAAGTAGACTCAGATGGTCATTTATACTTTTCTCTATATATTTATGAGGAATGAAGTGTAGGTAGAATTTATGAAACTGGATGTTTCCTGGTCTCAAACTGACTAGGGACTTTTGTTTTATACACTTTTAGTACTGATTAAAGTTAACAAAATATAATTATTTTATGACAAATGATGTTATTCATGTTTTAAAAATAAAGCCAATAAAAGAGCATTATGGAACATGAAAACTGCTTATCTAACAACAACAACAAAAAAAAAACAGAGGACAAAAATGGAATCACTGTTGTCTATTTTATATTTAGAGATGAAGTCCCATGTAGCCCAGACTGGCCATGAACTCTTGATCCTCCTGCCTACCTCTCCTGAAATCTGAGACTACAGGAATGTCTTACCAAGCTTGGCTAGAGTCATCATTTACTTTAGTATAGCGATTTGTTTCTCCGTGTGTCTGTGTGTCACAGCACATGTGTGGTGGTTAGAATTTGTGGCAATCAGTCCCCTCCTTCCATGTGGATCCCAGAGACTGACTTGGATCACCAGACAGCAGGTGCCTTTACCAGAGCAGCCATTTCATCAGCTTCCTAATCTGATTTTTTTAACTACGTTTATGAATTAAGTCACTGAAAGAACAGCCCATTAAGTTATGGCTTGCTCCTGTCTCTGGATTAGTGACTTTTATTTTCTCCATGCATTCAAAGCCTTTACAGTGCATTTGCCGTGGGTGCTCTCTTGTAATGATGGGGAGGCGGCCCTTGGAGTTTTCCTGTTATCCACTGAGGTTGGCTGGCAGTTGGCGAGACCACTGGAAAAGTTAATTAAAGCAGTGAATCATAAAATGCGATGCATACATACCTTAGAGATTTAATTTTAACCTAAAACACATGGATGCTCACTCACTTGCCTTGCTTTTGATGTCGTGCCAAGGCCTTTCTTTGTGTCAGGTTCTGCTGGTCTGACTTCTGAGCTGTCTTTCCTTCAAACTGCCCATAATGTGACATCCAGAAGGTCCAGTTTGGGTTTCTTTCCTGCATAATGGTTCCTCTAAGACACTTTTAAAACAGCCTTTTCTATACTTCCAATCTTTCCCCCGGCTTTAATGTGTGTTTTGCACACCCTGTCCGTCACACTAGTTTACCAAGCAGTTTGCGATTGTTAAATGTCTGGTAGTTTACAAAGGAGTGTATAAATCAGAGGCATATACTATTAACCTAACCAGGTGTCCATAAACTGATACAGACAAGTGCGAGAACTCACATGGCTGATTTGGCCATCATGGGTGGAGGGAATAGAAGTGTGTAGCTTAATAAGAAACAGCCTCAGGTGTAAGCACTTCGTCTTTTGAGCACCACGTAGAAGGGTTCATGAGGTAAATAAAGCTCTGTACCTCATCCATCAAGTAGATGAGAAAGGCCTGAAGAGCTTGGAAGCAGAAATAGAGATGGCAAGTCCTGGTGCACAGGGCTGCCTGAAAGAGGTAGGGCCATTCTGCCATCAAGGTCTTCATTTGCTCCTCTCTGTGCTCCACTCTGCATCACCAGGGTTCCCCTGTTCCCAGCTCTGAATAGGCCCATGGACACAAGTTACAGATGAATGGCAAACAGGTCTTTTGTGTCTTTACTGGTTGGCCCCCAAGGATCCTGATCTTTCTGTTGGGAGGGAGTAAGAAACGGAGGCACTGAAAGCCGCACAAGACCTTAGGTATGATGAATTCAGGACTCCACCCCAATTGGATTTTTCTAACTCTGAGCTCACTGCTCTAGTGACCCAGCTTGGAGTCTCTGCTTAATGGCACAGGGGGGTTAATAAAAGAGAAATATATAAAAGTACGTACTAAAGACTTTCTTTTGCCTTTAGGTTGGAGCACAGCTTTTCTCCTGAATCTCAGAAAAATTCCTTATTTCTTTGGCCCAAAAATCATCAGTTATTCAAAAATAGTGTGTGTTATTGTATTAAACCATCTCCTAGATACTTAGAATGACCCATCTCCACCTTTCTGTTAGCAAGGCATGGTCAGAGAATCCAGAGTGTATTTAGGACTATCCCTACTCCCAATAGTTCTCAATTTCATAAGTATTTCCTGTGTTTCTGACTTACACAATCTGCTAGAAGATGCACAATGGGAGATGAGCTTTTGGCTAAATACCCTACGAGCTCCCTCATGCTCTTCCTGGATGTGCCTCTCTGAGCACCGTAACTTTCTCTTTTTCAATACCTTTATCAGCTTGTACCGGTTTTCATGGTTTTCCCCTCAATCTTGTTTCTTCCTCACACTTCCTTTTAGAGTTGGGATCCTTCAGTGAGTTACCCAAATTTGCACACATCTTCCTTTGCGTCTCTCCAGAATTCCACTTCCTACCAAGAGCAACTGTGGTGGTCAAGCTTGTCCACTTGATATGATCTAGAATCACTGTGAAAACAAAGATCTAGGCATGCATCTGAGGAATTAACTCGATTCGGTTATTTGGGGTGACTGAGATCCGACTTAAAGGCATGTATCTGAGGAATTAACTTGATTCGGTTAATTGGGGTGACTGAGATACGACTTAATGTGGGTGGTACCATGCCTTAGGTTGAAGCACCTGGCTGGATAAAAAGGACACGGTGAGCTGAGCTCAGGCATTCAATCATCTGCCCCCCCCCCCCCCACTGCCTCTTTCCTAACTGTGGATGCAATGCGACTATCCTCCTTCCCCTGCCAGCTATGAGCCACCACCTTGAGCCCCAGCTCCTCAAACTTGAACTTCTGGGGTAAACTACACCCAAACCACAGTAGTCACCACATGGGAGAAACACAAGAGACACACGGTTCACTCTCTGTCCCCTTACTCCACTTTATGCCTCCTCTTGACGTGATCACATTTTTCTGTGTTCATCTTCTATCTATCCCACCAGGTTGCCAGGCATAGTCGTGTCTCCCTGGCTCCTACTGTATCTTCAAGTCTAGATCCCACCCTGGATGCTTGAAATACATTTTAAAATTACTGATTATGTCTCACTTGACACTATATCTGTAGCCTCAAGCAGTATGTAACAAGCAATTACAATAATATTAAAATTGATTTGGAGGTTGAGAAGATGGGTTAGTCAGTAAAGAGCTTGCCTCGCAAGCATGAGGATTTATGTTCTACGCTGCATAAAACATAAAATATCTGCATGTGGCGGTGCAGCCCTGTCACCCCAGCACTGGAGAGATGGAGACATGCAGCACCCTAGGGTTCACAAGCCAGATTCAGGCTTGCCTAATGGGTGTGCTTGTGGTGAATGAGAAACCTTGTCTCAAAAATAAGCAGGACAGTACTCAAGGATGTCTGGTCTCTTCTACATGCACCTACAAGGACATGTATACTAACACACATAAACACATACAAACACATGCATGAATCTACCCCCTACATGCCTACAGACACATGCACCAGAAATAAAATAATTTGAAAATCATAGTAATAAAAGTTATTGGCTATACACTGTACACGAGACACTTTGCTCAACTCGGCTCTTAGTCTGGGTTAGTGTTTAACTCAATAACTCTAGAGAATAGGTTCTATTTTTTTGTTGTTGTTATTGTTTGTTTTAGTGTTGGAGACTGACAGAAAAGCTGTTCACATACAAGGCAAGGGCTCTACTGCTGACCCTGCACTCAAACCCCCAATCTGCTCTGGGTCCATATGTTATTATCTGTTCACCCTAGGAGAGCGAGGCACAGAAATTCTAATGCACAAAGGTTACGACTGTGAATAAATGAACGCAGGTGGAAATAAACAGTGTCTCCTGTGTCACAATTCTTAGCCCCGCTGTACACTGGGCCTCCAAGACAGCAATTGTCTTCATTAGCAGTTCAGTTTGCTCCCACAGAAGGAGAAAGACTTAGCAATACTAGACTACACAAAAACTCAACCGGAAACATCAATAAATACCAAACCAGGGCTTGAGAAAATGTTTTAAATTGAAAGATTATATATCCTGCGTACTGGTGGGATGACTCAGTGTCAAGGTACTTGCCACCGGACTTGGTGACCTGAGTTATCTCCTGAGGACACAGGGTGGAAAGAGAGAAGTGGCTCAGAGGTTGTCCTCTGACCGCCACACATGCACCGTGGCAGGGGCAAATGCACACGAGTGTGCATCTGCACACCAGCAGCACACACTTACACAATAAATAAAAAGTAAATGTAAGAAAACTTCAAAAAAGATTGTGTATCTTACCTGCTTACTTAACTCACAGAAGGGTTAAAAAGCCACTGGTTTTCAAAAAGGAAACTTCTGTTTCCTAATTTATGCCTGTCTATCTCTTAACTGTCAGCAGGAATGCCGAAGGTCAATGCAAGCTGTACCAATAGGTGTTTCATAAGCTAAATGGTGATAAAGAATTAGATCCGCCCCAAAGTCAAGGCAGAAATAGAAGTGAATACACACTTCCAGCAAGTCAGTCCTCACAGGACATAAATTATAGCCCCTCCAAGACAGAGGAGGCCTTCACTCAAGTCTCTCTGTGGGTTTTCAGAGCCTTTGACTATTGTGTTTGAAGTAAAAGTTAATAAAAGTCCAGAACCAAGTCTGAAAAGGCATGGGTACCAGGAGATTAATTCAAGAGTTTTTTTGAGGAAGTGCCCTCCATCATGACGGACTGTGGAATGAGAGGAACCTGGCTCCACATGTGGTCACGGGAATGCCCTAATACTGAGTCCCAGCCACAAGCCTTGAGGCCTGTCGCTCCCAGCCCCAGCCCGAAACTCAGAAGAGGAAAACCTGAGTGATTATTGACTCCTAGGGGCAGGTAAAAACCCAGTTTGCATCTCTTATACCACCACAAGGCGAAGCTCTGTGGCCAGCAATCCATCTGGAAAACCTATTTCTCAAACTCAATCAGGCCCACAGGGGAAAGAGCCAGAAAGCAACTGTTTTGACCTTCCAAGCCTTAACAATATCAGCATGTTTCATCAACAGAGACCAATTGCCGTGAGGATTTGAAGGGATTGCCAGGACAGAGCAAGCTGAAGGCAACATATACTTCTCTCAGTTCTGACCAATACTCCCTCCCTGCAAGGGAAGAAATGTTGACCGAAATAACTCGCACCACCTAAGTCAATCAACCACAGCAAAGACTCTAGGGGAAGCCAACCTTAGGGAGTCAGAGTTCAGGGCCCTGCAGATTACAAGAGCTGTACACTGAGTGCTTGAGATGAGACTCAGTGGCGGTGTCTGAGATCCCGCAGGGACCGTCGCTGTGAAGGAAGTTGACATTAAAATTGAATCAGTCTGGAAGAATCACATTAGACCCAAGAGCCAGGCAGGTAACCCCTACCAACAAACGAGAGGCAGACCTCAGCAATTTTCACCTCACTCTTTTCCAAGACAAAGCAAATATGTCAGCATAAAATGACATTTAAACCTAATCCAATAAGAGGGCAGTGCAAATGCAGAATAGCAAGTGATTTTCAAGGAGGGTGCCTATAAGGTTAAGTTCAGAGCCTGCACACAGCTACCCAGCTGCAAACAGAAGCCATTGAACTGCAGAGAGAAGCACTGAGCCGTGGTCCTTGAGCCCCATCTTGCTAGATCCACAACTAGAGAGATTTCACCATCAAGTCCTTAAGTAAGGCCCAGCAGGTAATCGGGGAAAGCCTGTGGAATGCCGTCCACAATATAGTGAAACAAAAGACGGAACTTGGGGTGGCTCTAAGTCCAGCATCTAGGCACGGCCTTCTAAAATTACTGCATTTGAATTCAGACGCCGTGTTAACGGACTGTGGACAGAAATGGTAAGATTTGTTAGCTAGCTTTTCATCCATGCCTATGATGATATGAAGCCCTCTCTAGGGCACAAGGAGTCCAGTGTGGAACTCAACTCAACAGGTCTTCAGGAGACATCTTGTCACTTTTTTTTGCAATCTATGTGTTATAACAGCAACTGGAATAGACACACGTCCTGATTCAGGGTCTCATGCTGAGAGCATTCAGCAGGCCACCCATGCATATCCCTGAAGCATAAAGGATTTAGTAACCCCAAGTAACCCTCATACAATGGAAAAGAAGGTTTTGTGGATAATAGCCTAACATTTTCCATCTGAATTTCTAGAAAATTCTCTGAAGATCCCGAATGCTTCATGAACCTCAGAGGGGTCCCCAGAACTGAGCCTCAGTTGTCCATAAAAGTGTTCAGCATTTCCTCTGATGCATGCTGGCCTATTTTCCGTCTCTGTCCATCTTCCTCTGTCCTATCTGCTTTCTGCCATCTCGTGACAACTAATAAACATTTTAACCTATGACCTTGTCAAGGTCCTGCATCAAGAATATGTAAATTCTGCATCCGAAAGGAGTAAAGGGGCAAGCAAATCCATGCATGCCTCAATGCAGGCTTACATACACATACATGACACATACCTGACCCCATCAACTCAGTAGCATCAATACCTCAGCTTTCTGTCATTTGAGCTAAGAAATTTCTTCTCCCGTTTTAGTTTTACTTAAGGCAGATAGCATGAAAATTTCATCCCTACTGCTAAAGAAGCCACAAATAAGAGAAGAGCTTGGACATTTCAACTAGTTACAGTGATGAATATCCAGGTCTTCCCAGGTGGCAACAATTACTGATTTTTGAGCTTATCTGGCACGTTCTACAACACAGAGAAGAAAGCAGCATTAAGTAAACGGATTGCATGGTGTGTAAAGATTTTATTTTTGATTATGTATGTATGTGGAAGTGTACAAGCACAAGAGTATAGGTGCCTGCACAAGCCATAAGAATCAGATTTATATTATAGGTAGTTGTGAGCTGTCTGATAGGGATGCTGGGAACTGAACTCACAGGTCCTGTTCAAGAGCAGTATGTGCTCTTAACCACTGAGCCATCTCTCTAGTCCCACATCTTGTTATTTATCAGAGGATGAGGGCTTACATTTAGATGTACATACTATTATGAACATACTGACTTTGCTGAACCTTACCCCCACCCTGAGTATTCCTAACATCCTTAAACACCCCAGCATGTACACACACACACACACACACACACACACGCAACCTGTTCACACACATGCACCCCTCTTTAGAGTCAAAAGCTAGCTTAGCACCTGACCTAGCAGAGCCTCCAGAACAGCATATGCCCTAACCCGTCAGTTCTGGTCTGAACCACTTTGTATTTGGAGCATGACTCCCACCATCAAGTTTAGTATTTTTATTCTTTTAAAATTAATCCCCACAAAGCTCCAAAGTAATGCAACATAAAATACTCAACACAAAAGAAATGTTTCTTCCTCCAGATCTACCATGCTGCTAAAAATGCAGAGGAAACAGCTTTCTGGACAGTCCGTGCATGAATATTAATACCAGTGCAATGTGTCTGCAGATGTAATACGGGCTTCTCATCTGGCCACATGATGCACCAAGACACCAACTGATCTGCAAAACTTTCCCCTCCTTCCTTCCTGCAGCTCCTCCTGTGAATGGCAATGTGTGATTCTTTCAAATTTTCTTTGCCCCCCAGCTGGTGCTGCTCAGTGGATTTTTCCCTTCCTTCCTTCCTTCCTTCCTTCCTTCCTTCCTTCCTTCCTTCTTTCCTTCCTTCCTTCTTCCCTCCCTCCCTCCCTCCCTCCCTCCTTCTCTTCCTTCCTTCCTTCCTTCCTTCTACCCTCCCTCCGTCTTTCCTTCCTTCCCTTCTTTCTCTTTTTTCTCTTTCCTTCATCCTTCCTTCCTTTCTTTTTCTTTTTTCTCTTTTCTTCCTTCCCTCCTTCCTTTCATTCTTTCTCGCTTTATTTTTTTTGACATAAGATGGACTCCCATCTGTGTCCAAGTCCAAAATAATCAAGGAGATTCCTGATAGTACTTTCCCATGCATTTCTTCTCCTTGGTCTTATATTATTTCTCCACCATTAAGAGCAAAGTCTAATTACAAGGTCGTTGGTGGCCATTCAATGGGCTGTTTTCTTTGCACGGTCTAGGGCACACCTAGCTCTGTTCTGTCCTGCCATAGGCCAAAGCAGCTTCTTTATTAGCCAATGGGGGAAAAAAACACATTCATGTCATACAGAGGAGAATCCTACATCATCTGGCTTGTGGCAACATCAAGTCAAACTCCACTTCTGAGATTACACTGACTTTCTCTTATATTTGAACCTACCCCTGATACACAATTAATAAAAACTCAGAGAGAGAAAAGCAAAACAGCCAGCCACTAGCTCTTACCTCTACCTCAGTCTGAAATCACATTTCTGCCTCCAAGGATCTCAAAATGAGACTGAGACTGAGAGTTGTCTTCTCTTCTTTTATAACCCTCTCTAAGGTTTAGATTAAAGGAGTGCACCACTGTCAACCTGAAGTCTAGAAAAGTAAAAAAGCCAGTCACTGGCTCTTACCCTGTTCTCAGTCTGAAAATGGAGATCCCACCCCCAGGAATTTCAGAATGTGACTGAGACTGAGAGATGTCTTTCATTTTATAGTCCTCTCTAGGGCTGGGATTAAAAGTGTGCACTGCTAGATTTAAAGGAATAAATCACCTGGTTTCTATAGCAACTAGTCTGACTGCTGGGATTAAGGGTATGTGTTACCACTACCTGATCTGTACAGCTGACCAGTGGGGCTGTTTTACTCTCTGATCTTCAGGCAAGCTTTATTTATTAAATTACAAATGAAATATCCCTACAGATCCCCACTGGTTACCTCTATGACTCACCTGTGACTCCATTTGGAATGTACCCAGGTGATTCAGGATAACATACCTATTTGAGATCGTTAGTCAGGCTGACAAAGTTATGCCATGTAAGACAACATTTATGGATCTTAGGGCTATATGGACATTCTCTAGAGCAATGATTATCAACCTTCCTAATGATGCAACCCTTTTGTACAGTTTCTCAAGTTGTGGTGACCCCAACCATAAAATTATTTCATTGCTACTTCATAACTATAATTTTGCTACTGTTATGAATCATAATGTAAGTATCTGATATGCAGGCTATCTGATAGGACGGGTTGAGAACCATTCTTCTAGAGGGTATTATTCAGCCTATGATAGACCCTATCTGAGAAGCTGTGGGTTTCTCCACTTGTGGCCCCAGACTTTGCATTTTTGCTGTTCTCTCCGTGTCAACAAGTTCTCTGCAAGGGTATTGTCTCTCAGCTGTTTCCAGATTGAGGCAGAGCATGAGGATCTTGATATCTTACAGTGTGGACTTCAGACAAAGCCAGCTGGGACTTGGAAAAAAATCCTCCTTCTCCCTTGTTCCTGAGATGGGATGACCCTAAAGCATACTCCACAGTCTTGGAGTTGTCTATTTAACCTGGGCTGTGGCAGCCTGCTCACTGCTGCATATATCTGGGCTTTCTTTTATTCTCTGGCTAACCCTGCCTGACCCTGGCCTGAATTTCTGGAGTGACCTCCCACATGACCTGCTTGCAGCTACATCCTTGTCTCAGAGTCCATTTCTGGAGTAAAACAAACTCCAGACAGATTTTACCTTCATTTGTTTTATTTATTTATTTATTTAATTTTTTTATTTTCAAGACAGGGTTTCTCCGTAGCTTTTGGTTCCTGTCCTGGAACTAGCTCTTCTAGACCAGGCTGGCCTCGAACTCACAGAGATCCGCCCGCCTCTGCCTCCTGAGTGCTGGGATTAACGGCGTGCACCACCACCGCCTGGCTTTTACCTTCATTTGTAACACCATTTTCAAGAAGGGTGGGCTTTGGACCCCTTGAAAAACTGAGAACATTTAATTTACCTTTCTACAGCTGGGACCTGCTGAAACTAGCTAAAGAAAGAGAGACATCATTTTAGAAAACGTAACTCTGAAGATCACATGATCTAGGGCTCTAAAGTCACGTGGCTTAGTTCCTGAAAAGCATATGGGGGCCACAAGCAGGGACTGAGGATCTAGTTTTTCTTGCCAGCAAGATCTTATAAGGGGAACTGTTATATTAATAGTTGGGGTGCTTTTCCCATATTTCTTTCATGTGGGAGGATTTTAGTGTTCTGTCTGAAATGTAGACTATGATAGTGTTAATCTCATATAAATAGGAAATAGCCCCAAAATACATAAAATTGCACATACTAACTCCTTTTGTCGACTTTTTGATTTAGTGAGACTTGCTGTGGAGCTGGGCTTTATTGTATTACGATTCTACTGTAATCTTTTCTGGGGCTTTTACTTTATTTTGTTACATTTATCTTGCACGCCAGATTCACACTCCCACAGTAACCATATGGGGAAAAGCCACAAAAGCTGTTAAGTACATTTAATTACTGTTTTGATGAGCTCATTTTTTAATTATGTTTATTGATTCTGTGTATATTGAAATAGTTTTAGCATTTCCAGAAAAAAAAGCAGAATCAATATGCAGCAATTACTGAACATTTGATGATTGTGTGTGTAATTAAAACTTTCATAAACTATTTTGAAGAATGTATCCCCCCTAATCCTAGAGTGGTGATAACTGAGTTTCTCACCATGCTTAGGTAAGCTTCGGTTTTTCTTCTATGTGGAAGGAAAATAGGGTTCAGTGGAAAATATGTTTACAGTCAAATATTTCTGACTTTAAATGTCTCCTTTCCAAAACAGAAGAAAAGCACATATTGTACCTTACACAATTTGCTAAAATACCGCTAACAATGATTAAACACAAATTTAAACTTCCTAACAGCCCCACATTGCCAACTCTAAGATGACTCCAACTGTCAGTCATACATATGTCGTCGCTAACGACAGATTAGAAGGAAAGACACTCAACCTCTCGGAGCTTGTCTGTTCCCCCTGCTTGTGTCCTCAACTTCTTTTCTTTCTTGTAATTCTTAGGATTTTTCACTTTAAAAAAAGAAACTGCACAAGATCTCACAGGGTACAGAGAATTAAATTAGAGCCATTCTCATCTTGTACATTTCATTATACTCAGTCTGACTATGGTGGGGGAGGGGTCAGGAAAAAACAAGGAAACAAAAGTAGGGGGTCATGTCTTTGAAAGGTGATGCCGGTCCCTCTGTTCTGGGATGAGTTTTGTAGCATCCTACAATCCACCTGGCAGTGTTTCTAGGAGCACTGGGTTCCCCAGCCGATATAGGCAGCATCACCTGGCACTTTTGGAAGTCTGTAGAATCTTGGCTACCCACCCTGGGCCTTTGTAGGGAGAGCTCCAGAAATCTGAATTGCAAATCAGCTTCCAGGCAACAGTCAGGGTGGGCGCGATTCTCTCACCACTCTGCAGCATCTTCTCATTCTGCAGTGGGTCCTGGCTCTGATGCAGAAGTTGCCCACAGGAAGACTGCTTACTACGAAGGCCAGCATGGGCACTTTTGTTTGGGGTCCAGTCCACATTTCCTCACCCTTTGCATCAGCAAGGGGCTCCACTCTGGCAAATGCATAGAGTACTTGCTTTCTAGAAACTCACAAGATCCAACCTTGCTCAAAGAGGGTCATGGAGAATATATTTGTTTCCTGGGACTACTATAACCGTGACCACAAGCTGTATTTACTTATTTGTTTGTTTGTTTGTTTTTAGAGTCATAACTATTAAAGTTCCCTGCAGGTTAATATCCGCAGAGCAACCTCTCTGTGTATGTGTTGGGGTTCAGTTAGCGCTCTTATAAGTTTGGGTCCATCCTAACCCACTGTGATCTCGTACTGGTCAGGATCCTCTAGAGAAAAAGAACCAATATGACATGCATAGATAAGGATTTATTGATAGAAATTTGCTCACATGATCCTTTCAGAAGCTGAGAAGTTCAAAGATCAAACTGAAGTTCCTGGAGAGCAGAGTATAGGCTCCTGTCTGAGCCTGAAGGCTCAAGAGTCAAGGACACTGACTGATCTATTAAGTCCTGATTCAAGGGTTGTGGTGAGGGTGGGGGCAAGCCAACTCAACTCCAACAACCAGACCAAGAGGAAGAATTCAAACTCTTTCTGTCATGTTCTATATGGAGACTCAGTGGGCTGGCTGTTGTCCTCAAACATTAAGAAGGTCCAGCTCTGGTGACGGCTGACTTAGAACAGTACCTAGCATATGTTGGGGCCCTTGGAATTCTGCCGTACACCAAGTTGGAGAAACTGGGACAGCAGGATGTGTCTTTTGTCTTTTGTGTTAGGATCAGAAACATCAAACCCATCGGGCATAGTGATACGATTCTAAAGTTTAACATGTAGGCATAAATTTTTATCAGTGCTTAAAGTTTCAGTGAAACCAACAAAATCAGGAAATGAGCCAAAAATATCACTGAGTTTTCATGGTATTTACTGAAGATCTTTGTGTAATACTAAGCAGAAAAATTCAATAATTGAAAACGGCAAACATGATTTTTCAGAAAATCTTGTTTCTTATTTGCAAGGACTAGGGAATCTCCAAACCATCTTTAAGACACATTTGCTAAAGGATTTACACTGATTAGTGAAAAGGGGGGAATTGTCTTTGTAAAGAGATTTATCAGGGCATTTTCTCTTGATTTATATGTAAGTCATATGTATGACAACAGTTGAGGTTTAATTTAAAAACCTAAATTAAAAAAACAATGAACACATGTTACGTTAACAAGTGTCCATTAACCCTCTGCTCTGTTTCCAGCTAGGTTTTGTGGGGAGGGAAAAACTTGAGCGGTTGTCTGTGTTTTCATAGAACTGATCATTCTTAGTGAGACTGTGAACTGGCACAGGACCACCAGGTCCTGAATGACAGGATGGGTAGCCAGATATCAACTGATGCTAAAGGAACTCCACAAGGACTCACTACGCTAATCCACCCAGTCTTCCTCATTCCTCAGTTCACCACATCATCATAAATGAAGGGCCCATCTGTTCTAGTAAACCTGGGTCCTTCTCTCTGGTCAGTCACCTCCTTCAGATGGGAAATCAGACTCTCACATGGCTCCCAAGCAGTGTACTGAATTGAACACCTCTCCAATGTTCCGCCAACAGTGTTAAACTTGATTTTGGCCATGTATGGACTGTGTGATCTTGAATAATTGATTTATACTCCTCAGTTTACTTATATAAACAATGAAGGTCAAAGTAGTCTATTCCCGTAGGTGAGGAGACATTCACAACATGTCTACTATGTGGCTACTTATGTCCTCCATCCAGTAGCCAGTTAACTACTTCTGTCTGACTTTATTGAGCTTCCTCCCTGCTTGTGCCAATACTGAAAAGCACAACTCCAGAGAAGAACACCAGGAGCAATGAAAACACCAGAAGAAATCCACCATTGAGGAAACAGATGACTAAAGAGGAGACTCGGAGGACAAGATGGAGGCTGACAACTGGATCAACACCCAGATGACAATGTGGGTGACTGGTACAGCCCCAGGGTCTGGTCCCCTACTGCCCTGGACTGTTCCTACCTCCCTCGTCTTCCTTCTCTTCTTCCTCCCCTTCCTTCCCCCTTCTTCTCCCTTCTCCCCCTCTTGCCTTTGTTGTCTTCTTCCTCCTTTCCTTCCTCCTCCATCACATATGAGGTCAAAGCAGTCTCACCAAGTAAACTGTGCTCATTCAGGTCTTAACTCAGGCTGGTGACAGCCACTGATTGCCACTCGACTCTAGCCTTTAAGAGCACAATTTCATAACAGTTATGCAATCCCAGAGGCATTTGAAAGGCATGGCTACTTGAGTGTAGTCAGGGCTAGACCAGCACATTGTGCACGGAAGCATTCTGCTCCAGCATTTCCACCCACTCCCTCAATACCAAGTCTCCCGTTCCTTGAATCTACCTCTGGTCACAGACTATCAGCACATATCCCATAAACAATCAGACATCAAACATCTGGGCTGCTTTTCTGTGCTCTGACTTCTCAACCCCCTTTTGTTGGGATGGCTAACACACATTGAGACTCACACATTCTTCTTCAGGTAGAGCAAAGACCACAACTATCTGAACCCTGGAGAGCAGGGGCGCTGGCCTCTAGGTGAATGAAATGCCTGAATTTGGACTGGTAGCAAGAGGACTTGGTGTGAACGGTGTGTGTGTGTGTGTGTGTGTGTGTGTGTTAATGTATACATGGATGCATGTGGAAGAGATCAGAGGTCAACCGCGAGTATTCTTCTTCAGGCACCTTCTTCCTTTTGTTTGAAACAGGATCTTTCATTGGCCTGGAACTAGATTATCTGGAGAGCAAGCTCTACTTCCTGCCCCGCACCGCGCCTCCGTGTTGCGCTCTGTGCGCTGGCACCCAGTTCGCGAGCTTCAGGCAAGGGGGCTGGAGGTTAGAATACACAAACACACACAGACAGAGAGACAGCGACACGGGTCATCCTTGAATTCCCCAAGAATGCCCCCCTTTATTGTATTCAGGGGCAGATTATATAGAGATAGCCACGCCCCAGCCAAACCCACCAGAAACCACTCTCCTGCCATCAGGAATTCCTGAAGGTCTTGTGCTCAGAGCAGCTGTAGGCACTCAGATCAGGGGATTACAAGAAATTCAGGATCTGCGGTCTCACTGCTCCCAACAACTTCCCATCTCTCCATCTCTGGAATTACAAGTGTTCACCACTGCACCCAGCTTTAATGTGTGTTCCTGGGCTCAAGCTGAGGTTCTTATTCTTGTAAGGCAAGCGCTTTACCCAATGAGCTAACCCTCCAGGCACAAGAGGATTTGTGTTTTAGAAAGAACCATAGACCTCTATGGGTCCCAGTCTTCCTCCCCTTTTTGAAGTTATTTTTATCTCATGCTGCAATTATGAGAGTTGGCTTTGTTCAGTGGCCAGCATTCTTCATTTTTATCTAGTCTGTCTTCAGCAAGGACCCTGGTTTCAGAGACTGTGTTCCTCTCAATAAGTGTTTTCCTACAGGGAACACAATAGCTGCCAATTTTCAAGCATCTAACATGTGTCATGTCTTGAACTAAGAACTTTAAATCATGACATTTAAGGTCAAAGACACATAGTTCATCATATTAATGCTTATATCAATATGATAGCAATATTTATTATATCAATATCAAAATTTTACAAATGAGAAAGTCAAGTTCATGGGTGTGCAGAACACACAGATAGGAGAAAGAGTGGAGAATACTAATCCTATTAGCTCCCTTGAAGAACATTCCGAGAACATTCATTCTCTTGCAAAACACACAAGGCTTGGTTTCCCCACCCTGACACTTTCACAGCTATCAAGTGCCTACAAATATGACATTGAAGATTTCTAGGTTACAGGGCCATGGGTTTGCTTGGTCCCTTACTTCTACCTTTTGTTATGTAAGAAACTTTATCTACAGGTTATGAGGATTCAAAGGTATGGGTGTCTTTGGAACGTGGCTAAGACTACCCATCACAGTAAGATTACAATTGCTCACATACCTACTTAAACAAGTTTTTGGTTTTTTTTGAAAAAAAAAATCTCCCAAATTCCAAATTTCTGCATGTGTCTCTTGAATTGGTGTCTATGCCATAATGTTCCATAGGACTGGCAGGCTCACTCTAACTTAGGGAACGTAGACACACACACATGCACACACACATGCAAGCACATGCGCGCACACACAAGCACACGGAGTTAATGGCATGTGACATTTGCATAAAGATTATCAAATCAGGGTGGGGCCTCAGGATATGTGTCCTGGACAAATAAAAGCAACTGTTGGAAGGAACCCCGGGACTGATTCCAGAACCAATTCTGGGTCCTCTCCTTGGAAGGACAGTGAGGCAGAATGGTTTGCTTGATGCTGTAAAGCCTTCTACAGCCCTCCCTTTGGTGTCTGCTACATGCTCATCCTCTGTTCCCTCTGCTGCTTCCCCTTCTCCTTGCCTGCTGCGCTGTCTCCATTCTCCTCTTACCTTTCATTTCCCAGTGCCTTTTTGGGCTCATCAATGGCAATAGCTTTGGAACCAGCCTCTGGATTTATTCCTTGCAAATCTTTTTTTTTGTTTGCAGAACCCCTCCTGAGATTCAAACCATTCCTCAGTTCGGGTGCCTGGATCATTGGTGACATGATCCCTCTAAAATTGTGATGTGTCTGGACTTGCGCTTTCTGTATGATTAATCAAGTTATGACCTCAGCAACACAGACCTGTTCCAAATTTTATAAGATGCCTGGGAGTTTCATGCTATTTAAGCGGAAGATATAAATAGGAATTGTTCATTTAAAAGTCGTCCCAGGTGCAGAAAAGCAATCACCCAATAACACCAAGGTATACGGTATTAACATTTTTGCCAGAAAGGCTCTATTTCTACTTACAGAGTTACAGAGCCCATGCTTTATAAGGCTGGATGGAAATCTTCATACATCCATCAACACTTATCTTTCAAACAGCCTTCTGGACCTGGATCAGTGGAAAATTAATTTCATAATAGAACTACCACTTTCTTCTTGGGAATTTGAGATGTTTGTCCATTGCCAAGAGCAAGGGGGCTATAAAAGCTACTCCTTCAATATAACAGATCCTACTTCATAAATATGAGATTTGGGTAATCCTTTGGAATATGGGGAGACCTTTCCAAAGTGATAAGCCTAAGAAAAACCATGTTCTCTTTCTTTAGATGATCATATGGGCACCTTGGTAATGACCCACTTAGCATTTATCTACATTTGACCCTTTCTGTCTATCCACCCTACTGTGATATTGTTATTTCCTACAACGATGCTAAAATAATAGATTTTATGAACCGAGCCAAGCCCTTTGACTATGTTACCCACCTCCCACCCAAGTGAGTTGTCAGAAAGGGAAGGAAGCAAGAGGCAAGAATGTTTGATGACCTGCTCAATGGTGGCACAGTTCATCAGTAGCCATGGACACAACTACAAAGCCATGCCCTCCCCATGTCACCACTCGGAAGTGACTTTGAAAACTTCAGCAAAGTGTCATCATGCTGGCAGCCACGATTCTAAAAGAGGGACTGGATGTGCTTGTTCCCTTTCTTCTTATTCCTTGATTCATTTAAAGCAGAAAGCAGAGGATAAAAAGGAAGTGATTAGGTTACAAGGTGACACTCTGTGGGATGGGATTGATGCCCAGATGGCAGGTGAGATGGGAAAAGCATTTACTGTTGAATCTGACAACCTGTTTGATTTCAGGGACCCACATGGTGGAAAGAGAGAGCTGACTCCCATAGGTTGTTCTCTGGTGTCCATGTGTGCTATAGCACACACAACCATGCCATACACAAACACACATACACAAACACACAAATATTTTGGGAATATTACGTTAAGGTGTGTTACTTTTGTTTATGTTGTATTTGTTTAACTCTGTGAAGCTGTGATACTTTGCCTGTCTAGAACACCTGATGGCCTAATAAATATCTGAATGGCCAACAAGGAGGCAGGAGAGAGGATAAGTGGGGCTGCCAGAGAGAATATATAGAAGGAGAAATCTGGGAGGAAGGAGAGAAGTAGCTAGAAAAGGAGGAGGACATCAGGGGCCAGACATCCATCTACACAGCAATCCATGGAGTAAGAGTAAGATTCACAGGAGTAAGAGAATGGAGTAAAGCCCAGAGGCAAAAGGTAGACAAGATAATTTAAAGTTAAAAAAAGCTGGCAAGAAACAAGCCAAGTTAAGGTTGGATGTTTATAACTAAGAAAAACCCTTCATGTGATTTATTTGGAAGCTAGGTGGAGAGCTCCCAAAAGAGTAAAATGAGTAAAAAAAAAATCATACTACATAAATACATGTAATTAATTTTTAATAAGAGAGAGTTCTCTCATCCTCTTTTAGCCACGTTGGAAGAATGCCCTCACAAGAACGATCCATTCCAAACCACGATGCCAGACTCTTGGTCTAAAGATGCGTGAGAAGTTTCTGTTGTAAGTCATCAAGACTCTGGCGCTTGGCCACAGTGAGCTAAAATGATGAAGACAACAGAACATGTTCCTACGTGGGTAGCAAGAACATGGGTAAACAGCTGTGGAGTGGAAACTGGAACACTTGACATAGACCCTACCAAGGCACAGAAGATGGGGTGGTCACAGTGTATCCCAGGGATGGGAGATGACATGACTGGACCTTCCCCTTCATTCAGCTGTCTTTGAAATCAAAGACCAGGAACCTATGGAATGACTGGGTAATAAACAAAAAGACTGGATTAATGAAGCACAAGGCATATGTGAAAGGCACCAGGGGATGGGGAAACTTTATAGGACCCATGAAGGTTATGAGCATGTCTGTTGGTTCTCCTGTTACAGCCCTAGCTGTATGCCTTACACACTACAACTCTTCACTAAATGAACAGTTTAAGGAAGGAAACAGTTAAGGAAGGAAAGTCCCAGAAGTTCCCTGAGAAGTGACAGGAAGGAACTTCTTCTCCATCTAACAGGGGAAGAGTCACCAGTGCACCATGGACGACCCAGAGTTACAAAGGGAGGTGACCAGTGAGGTCCAGTACATGGGACAGAGGGTCAAGCCAATGGTCCTTCCTTGCCTCTGTGGTGTAAAGCTCCCTTCAGTCTCTCTGCACAGAATGATAGACATGCTTATGTCAGAGTTCATGAGCCAGGAAACCCAGGAAACCCTTTGAGCTGTATCACTCTGAACATGTATTCCCTTGCTAAAAAGTTAGGCTGTCATGGGGATAAGGGTTAATGTAGGCCAAGTACCTAGAACTGTCTTGGCCCATGGGAAGGGCTGAATGCTGCAGGATAATGCTCTTGTACACTGTAAAAATTTGTCATTCATATTAGTTTAACAAAATGCTGATTGGCCAGTAGCCAGGCAGGAAGTACAGGTAGGATGACCAGACTAAGAGAATTCTGGAAAGAGGAAAGGCAGAGTCAGTCACCAATCAGACGCAGAGGAATCAAGATGAGAATGCCTAACTGAGAAAATGTACCAAGCCACATGGCAAAAAAAATAAATAAATAAAAGATAAGAATTATGGGTTAATTTAATTTATAAGAGCTAATTAATAATAAGTCTGAGCTAATAGATCCAATAGTTTATAATTAATATAAGCCTCTGCGTGTTTCTTTGGGACTGAACAGCTGTGGGACCAGGCAGGATAGAAACTTCTGTCTATAGCTTAACTCATAAATTATTTTACATTAGTATTGATATTAACAAGAAAGCAACAAAGCATACAGTTTTTAAAGTAGCACTCAGGTAAAATATAAATTCTGAGTTGAGTGTAGGGCTGCACATATTTGATTCCAGTACTTATGGGGTAAAAATGCAGGCAATGTTTGTGAGTTTTAAGGCAGCCTGGTCTACAAAGCAAGTTACAGACCAGCCAGGGCTTCATAAGAGACTCTGTATCAAAAAAGAAAGAAAAGAAAAAAAACCATAAATTTTTGTTGTAGGTATTTTTATTTACTAAGAAAGTAATACTAAAGCGAAACAAAATTACTGTTAGAAACCAGGTGTCTGTGCAGGGCTCCAAGCAAGCAGATATATGCACTGTCTAAAGTCATGTCTCCTCAGTTTAGGTAGATGTTTCTCGAAGAACTGCTCTGTACTTTTACTTATCAGGATGAGCGAAGAGGACACATGCATTTAGCTATCTTGGACATGTGTGTGTTTATGCAGACAGACATGTCCTTGCGTCTGTGTGAATATGCATAAGTGTTTATCCTGTCCTTTCCTAACATGGTCTGAGCAGAGCTAAGTACATTTTGCCTGTCAGTCGATTTTCCCTCCCAAGAAACTTGGAGCAGTGACTGAGGGAAGGGCAGTGAGAGCCTCCATGATGGTGGAGAGGAACCAGGAGGAGGATATACACAGTTTCACCTCACTTCAGATTAGTCTCAATTAAGTAGCTTGGCCTGAGGAGGGGTCTGGGCTTGTGTGGGGGGCAACCTGATACCAAAGCTAGGATCTCCGTCTATCGATGTACTAAATTGATGGCAATGAAAAGGATCCTCCATAGACACAAAAGTACACTTGTTTTCAGATTAATGTACCCTGAATGTAAGCTTTTCAGGCCTGCTCCGAAGGAGTTAACGTGTGCCTGCTCCAGGGCAGCCCCAGAGCCTGCTGGTATTACTTTGTGAAGTATTCACTTGCAGGCGTGACCTGGCCACTTGCTCATGAATACACTGAAGGGTTGTTCTTTCCTAACATCTCAGGATGCACGCTCACAGGGACACTAAAGGGTTTGTTTAAATCATTGGCGACAGAGGGACACCCCAGAATGCGTTCCGGGTGGACCTTACATGCTTCCCCAGGCCAAGTCCAAGTCACACCGACAGAGTCCATTTCTTTCACTGGCAGCGGGGCATCTCAATTACCTGCTGTTAAGCATCTTGGCCTTATCTTCGTGTAACCAATGCCTGTTTCTCTTTTCAAAAATGACTTAACAGGAATTCAGGGTATTGTGTTGAATTTTAATGGCTTAGTTTGTGTCTCCTGGGCTGCTTTCTAAGACCCCATAGTGGCTTCCCTTCTCTCCTTCTCCTTTAAAAATAAGGACAGGAATCTCCGTGTATGAGGATGGTATGAGTTGGGAACTTCTTAACAGCTAGGGAGGCTCAATGGTTTAAGACTCTGGGCTAAAATCATATTGGAATCAGCTCTTTGAAGTTTTGATCTGGAATTTATTTGCGTTAGGAGGTTGGCAAGGAACCATCAGGTACTTCTAATTAAAGCTGCCTCCAAGCTTAAAAATGCTAACAGAAGACATACAGCTTATAGACATGCGGGAGCCGGATCCTTCCCTCCCTTCCTCATTCTCTCCTTCCCCCCTTTCTCTAGTTTTCCTTACTTCTTTCTATATCCTTCCATCCCTCTCCTTTTCCTCCCTTCCTCCCTTTCCTTTTTTCCCTTTTTCTTTCTGTTCCTTGTCTTTTTTTAAACAGGATATATTCACATATTTGCCTTAAAATTTCAATAATCACTTACATTTTGTGTCATGAGAAAAATTCTATACTTGGTGGCCTTGGCTTAGATGGAACTTCCTTAGGGCATGCCGATATGTCTTTGTTATGATGAACAACTGTCTCCTTATTCCCAGAAGGGATTATGACCTTTATAGAACACACCACACACCTTTTTTCTCCACAGAAATTGGTGTTCAAGAGTTAGAGTCATGCTGTGAGTCTGGCTCAGAAAGCCAGGGGCAACAGAACTGACCTGTCTCTCACAGGTCTTTGAGATTTTGCTACTGTTGGCAGAGACCATACAGTGCATTCGTGGTGGGTCCCTTAGTTTTCATAACAGTGGATTTGTGACTTTTTTCTGTTGTTGTGATAAAATATCATGATCAAAAGCAAATTATGGGAGAAAGAATGTGTTGGGTGTATGGGTCCAGAGGCAAAGTCCTTAAACGTAGGGGAGACATGGCAGCAGGTAATAGCAGAAGGAAGCTGAAAATCACAACTTGAAGTATAAATGTAAAACAATAACGATTAGTGTAAAAGAGACTATGGACTTGAAGGAGAATTGGGAGGGATATGTGGCAAGGTCTGGAGGAAAAAAAGGGAAGGGAGAAATGTTGTCATTACATTATCATCTCAAAAATTGTAAAAAGAAAAAATTCTTATCTTGGTCTTTGAATTTCTAGTGAAGAGAGGTCATAAAGTCTCAAAGACCTCTGCCCAGTGACAAGCTTCTTCCAGGAAGGATGCACAGCCTCCCTGAACAGTATCACCACCGAGGGCCGAGTATGCGAATACCTAATCGTGAGGGAAAAATTCTTATTTCAGCTACTACAAATAGTATGTATAGCTGCTTTTTCTCTTTCCCATTTGTGTGTGTGTGTGTGTGTGTGTGTGTGTGTGAGTGAGTGAGAATGGGGTCAGGGGAGTGAAGTGGGCACATGTATATATGCATATAAAGGTCAGAAGACAACCTCAAGTATCTTTCCTCGGGAGTTTTTCCACTTTGTGATACAGCATCCTTCACTGGACTGGAATTTTTCCACACAGGCTATGCTAGCCTCTCTGGACAGAGAGCTTTCAGCAATCTGCTTGTCTCTGCCTCCCATATCATCAACACAAGGATTACAAGCATTTGCCATCATAACTGGCTTTTTACTTGGGTTCTAGGGATCAGACTCAGGTCATCACCCTTGGTAACGACACATTACTGACTGAGCCTTCTCTCCATTGCTCAAAAGTTCTTCATCTCAAAAGCACTGCTTCTTCATTCAAAGCAGGATGAAAGCCTGGCACCTCTGCCTTCATTCTGCGTCTGTCTCCTTTACTTTGAGTGAGAACACTGCCTGAGGACAGTTGTCACTTAAGGAGTGTCGGTCCACTTGACATATCCCTCGTTGAGGTTGAAGGCATCTTATAGACAGCTTATACAGTATTCTGCTCTGGACACCCCTACTATAGGCACCTAGGGTACCCAGTCATTGTTCTAACGCTGCAGAATCCCAGGAACAGTAAACATTACAGGAGAGTCCACCTTACAAGTAAGGGTGTTATCCATGACTTCAAGGCAGCATGGTGGATCAGAAGTAACTGTCTCCTGAGACCCAGCTCACCTCACAAGCAGAAGGATGTCTGACCACCTTACACAACCAACACAGATCAGGACTACTTAAGATGTATACCTCTGCCATCAATGTCCTTATTGTTTCTCTACTTAAACCCAAAACTCATGTCAGTTGCTTGATGCCAAACTTGAAGTCAATGGATCCCTTCCTGCCTCCTTTTTATTGAAGTACTGAATATATCACCCCTATGCTTTCATCCATATTCAATTCTTTTAATTGGCATATTGAGATGAGTGGATAACTCTACCCTCTTGGGGCTACTGGGGTTGAGGTTCTTTCCCTAAACTTATGGTTACATTCTTGCATTAATTGTAAGATGTTTGAACTTTGGTGTTCATTAATGAATTTTTCTAAACATGGAATAAACCATTTAATTTACACATGCTCTTTTTCCTGTTGCTTCAAACCATGTGTGGATAGGTGCTGTGGGACAATGATATTGTACACTGTAAATGATATTGTTACTCCTATTAGTTTAATGTAACAATGACTGACCAGCAGCCAGGCAGGAAGCATAGGCAGGATAACCAGACTAACAGAATTCTGGGAAGAGGAAAGGCAGAAAGGCAGTCACCACTCAGACACAGTGAAAGCAAGATGAGAATGCCTCACTGAGAAAAGGTACCAAGCCACATGGCTAAACACAGGTAAAAATTATGGGTTAATTTAAGTTGTAAGAGCTAGTTAGTAATAAACCTGATCAATAGGCCAAACAGTCTATAATTAATATAGGCCTCTCTATGTTTCTTTGGGACTGAACAGCTGTGGGACTAGGCAGGACAGAAACTTCCATCTACAAATAAGGACTCTGGACAAATGCTAGTATATGTTAAGAAACACTTTTCATTCATTCTAATTATGATCAGGAGCACTAAGTATCTAAGCCTGTCTATGATTCTTTCTATTTCTCCACAAAATTGTACTGAGTCTGTGTCCATTATGAGAAGAAGGTTGCTTACCTGGACAATCATAGATCCTCTTCTAGACCCATGTCAGCCCACTTGCCAAATAGAAAATCTGACCTAATTAATTTTCTGGTCAAAAATAGTCACGACATTTTATCTATTCCTAGAAAATTAACTACAGAGACTTTGCCACTTGTCTTTCATAGTCTTTATAATTTGCTCAAAATCTCCCTTTTCACCACATACTTTCCTTTCTTTCTCTGTGACTGAACCATTAGTCATGTTTTAGACAAACCTTGTACTTCTATCTGGCTCCTGTTTACAGTCTTTTTCCCCCCAAAGGTTTCATCTCCAAATCTCTTCTCTGTTTTCGGGACCCTCCTAACTATTCTATGTATCCCACCAGTCCATCAAAAGTTGTCAGCTCTTCAGATGCCATCTTGCCCTACTCTATCTCTTAAGTGGTTCCACAATGGGATACAAATCCTGCTGATTTGAGACTGATACCACTCTCACAAATTACACTCTTGGAAAAGACAAAGCGGTCATCAGTTTTACAGTCCAGTAATACCTTCTATTTGATAGACACTCTGTCTCTTTACATTGACCAAAAGAACATTTAGGACCACCTGGGCCAAATGTTATACGTACAGACATAAACATTTGATGAGATTGCAGGTTAGGCTAATGTTTGATGTTCCTATCTGATCAGAATCATCTGGGAATTATTCAAAATTCAGTGTCTCATCCTAGCTTCCTTCACCATAACTTTTCTGAGAGACAGGGAAGAGAGGTAAAGAAAGCTCCCATAGGGTACAGTGAAGAAGATTCAGTTGTCATAGGTATGAAATAGAAAAGATTAAGCCTTGCCATCTTACAGATACTCACCCACAGTCGTCCCCCCCCCCCCAGGAAGCTCCTCAATCTCTTTTGGTTCTTCACATAAAAGGTGTAAGTATCAGCCATCATCATGGTTGTTATACAAAATGGATGGGAGAATAGATGGAAATCATTTAGCATGTGAAATGGTATACATTAGGTACCCTAAAGACTCTTAAGTCTCCCTTCCTCCCTTCTGTTACTTCACACCACTACCTGACCCCAATATCATTCTGTAACACTTAATTGAATAAAATTTGTACTCATTTATCAAGACATATGGGTATTTCCTATAAAGCAGGCACATTATTATGCCTCAGAATGTCCCACTTAAATGCCAACATTCTCAGAGTAGATTTCAAATCTTACATACTATGTCACTTTCTGGAGACGAATGTTGGGCTCAGTATCTATCACATGACCTACTTCAAAGAGGAATAGAAGAGCATGGGTTGTTTCTATCAGTTGTTCTTGCTCTTCTTAATCTATCATGGTTCACTATAACATGATAATGGCTTTTAGAACAGGAATAAAAGCATGGTATAAATTCTAATATTTCAGGGCACCAGGAGTTTGCTCCTTCCCATGAGTTATAATTCAGTGAGATTTTCAGTCAAGCATCTCTCTTCTATCCTTAGTCTGACATTTAATCAAAGGTTTATAAGTTTCTGTTTTCTCTTATTTGGGGGACCAGGATAAGACTAAAACTACAATTTGCCATAATCTACTGTGGTATGCGTGAATAGCTTGCAAGCATGATGATGTGACATGTTTCATAAGCAATATCTTTCCACTGCTCTGTGTTATGGTTTGAATCTAAAATGCCCCACATAGACTCATGTTTTTGAATACTAGATCCTCAGCTAATGGTGCTATTTGGGTGGGGGTAACTGTGGAAACTTTAGGAGGTGAGAGCCTAACTGGAGGAAGTGTATAGATGGAAGTTTCTGTTCCACCTGTTCCTGCAGCTGTTCAGTACCAATAAATACACAGAGGCTTAAATTAACTATAAACTGGTTGACCTATTGCTCAGCCTTATTATTAACTAGCTTTACAACTTAAATTAATCCATAATTCTTATCTATGTTTAGCCACATTGCTTGGTATCTTTTCTCATTAAGACATTCTCATCTTGCTTCCTCTGGGTCTGGCTGGTGACTGCATCTTTCCTTTCCTCTTCCCAGAATTCTCCTAGTCTGATTTCTGGAGTCTTTGATGGAGTTGAAGAATGGTTAGTTATAGTTATAGTTTTCCTTAGTTATGATAAAGGATAAAATAGATATAAATAATGTAACTGTAATTCTTGCTTGATAACTGTTTTGTTATATGTAATCTTACTATGTTAAAGTGAAAGCCTTTCTTTTTTTGTTTAAACAGAAAAAAGGGAAATGATCGGGGGAAAGTCTTCTGTTTTGTGTTAATTTCATTGGTTAAATAAAGAGACTGCTTGGCCTTTGATAGGACAGAAAATTAGGTAGGCAGAGTATACAGAACAGAATGCTGGGAGAAAGAAGCCGAGTCAGGCAGTCACCATGATTCTCCCACCTGACACAGACGCAGGTTAAGAATTCCCTGGTAAGCTACCACCTCATTGTGGTACACAGATTATTAGAAATGGGTTAATCTAGATGTGAGAGCTAGCCAGTAAGAGGCTAGAGCTAATGGGCCAAGCAGTGTTTAAAAGAATACAGTTTCTGTGTAATTATTTCGGGGCATAAGCTAGCCAGGTGGCCAGGAGCTGAGTGGCGGCCCGCCACTCCTACAACACTGATTGTCCCGCCTATACTTCCTGCCTGTCTACTGCTTGAATCAGTGTTTGAAGAAACCAATACAAGTGACAAATCTTTACAGTGTACAAGAGCAGTGTCCAACAGCAGAAGTAGATAACTAAAAGTAGGATTTTAGAATTGTTCCAACTCTGTTTCCTGACTCCCAGTGAAGTGAACATTCTTTGTCATACATCCTCACAGCCTTCCCTTCCATACCATGCTGGAATGAAACCCTTAACTTCTCTTAACTTTCCTCTTTCAGGTATGACGTCATAAGATGAAAAAGTAACTAATATGCCTTAGCGCCTGGGCTGCATTTCTTCCAGGAATATGTATTTATATTAGAGCTACAAGTCCAACCAGGTTGAGGAGATAACTCAGCTGGTGAGGTGCTTGCTGTCCAAGCATCAGGACTCAAGTTCAGATCGTTGGCAAGCACATCAAACCAAGGCATGGCAGCACATGGCTCTGATCCCAGGACTCCAGGAACAGGCAAACACTTTCCCTGTGGTAAACCTGGGTAGATGATGGAGAGACAGACGGAAAAGGGGATAAGAATGGGGTCTAAATAAACTAACCGCCCATCAGCAAAGCCCCATAGAAGGTTGGTCACCAAGATTTGGGGAATCCAGAGAAAAGACAGACTTTTCATCAAAAGGGCCTGGAGCAAGCAACGACCTAGGCTAAAATAGCAACAAAGGAAGCCTCCACGAAAAGTCACACTTTAGGCAAAAACTAATTCAAAGTGAATCATAGATCTAAAACTACATCACTTTCAAAAGAAGGTATTTTGAGTCAGAATTGGGTAAAGCATTCTCAGACATGTTCTTAAGTATATTATTCATAAAAGATAAAAAATTAAACCAAGTTAAGAAATTTTCCTTTGAAAAATACCACCTAAGATGATTTTTTAAAAGGCAAATGCAACTGGAATAAGAAACTTATACGTAGTTTATTGATAGAAGACTAGCAATCTCAGACTGTCTCAAGAACATCCCAGAACAGGCAACCCAGTTAAAAACCTATTAAGAACTTTTTACTTATTTATTTATTTGGTGTGTGTGTGTGTGTGTGTGTGTGTGTAAGAGAGAGAGGATGATCTCTGTAAATAGAGAGAGAAGAGGGGATATGTTGATGGAGAGGCCGACAATGATTTTGTGAGATTGGTTCTCTCCTTCCATCTCTACATGATTTCCAGGGATGGAACTAAGTTTGCTAGGCTTGTGAGACAAGTGCCTTGACCCATTGGTCTGTTCTGCCAGCTTCAGAAAACTGGCAAGGTTTGAGCAGACACTACCAAGAAAGGAAGAAAGAAAGAAAGAAAGAAAGAAAGAAAGAAAGAAAGAAAGAAAGAAAGAAAGAAAGAAAGAAAGAGGAGGGGGAAAGGAGGGAAGAAGGAAGGAAGATAGGAAGGAAAGAAGGAAGGAAGGAAGAAAGAAAGGAAGGAAAGAAGGAAGGAAGGAAGGAAGAAAGGAAGGAGGGTGGGAGCGATAAATAATAATATATCAATATTTGTGTGTAGGTACATGTGTCCCTCTATTGGTACATATGTATTCATGTACACATGGAGGCCAGAAGACCTTGGGTATCATTTATCAGGACATATTCACTGTGGAAGGTTTTTGAGATGGTGTATCTCACTGGCCTTGAACTCACCCAGAAGGTTAGGCTAGCTGGCCAAAGATCTCCATGGATATAGCTCTCCCCACCGCTCCAATGTCAGTATTATAATCCCTCAGGTATTTTTCCGTAAGTTTTTGAGATCAAACTCAAGTTCTCATGCTTGCATGGAAGCCAGGAACTTTATAGACTGAGCTCTCTCCCTGATACCTGTACAAGCATTTTGACATTATATTGGGGTTATGTCCAATGAGACTGCTGAAGGACGCTGAAGGACAGTCACACAACCTCCTGAGCTCTAATGTTCTTGTGAGTCTTAACTACTTCAAAAGGTTTCACTAGAAGTAATACAGAAACATAAAATCATGGTTTTGCTTGATTCCATAGGAGAGATATATGAGCTACCAAAGCTCTGGCACAGGGACTGAGCTGGTCTTACAGGTCAACAAAGGATAGAAAAGGACTTAAGATCTGAGGGAAAGGTGAAGGTTAATGAGGTGAAGGGAGCTGGAGGTCAATAGTAATCCTTGGACCTAAAAAAAGCTCAATAAGGCAGTAAAATGAACCCTTAAATCTTCAGAGCTGGATACACATTAAGATTCAAATAAGATAGGAGGGACTTATTTAAGTTGGGCTTCAACCCAAAGATGCCAGGGTCTCGAAAATCCCAAACTGCTGAGTAAATTAGAAGGGCGAGGGCTAGGAAGAGAAAGGGTGAAGGACACGCTGTAAGCCAAGTCCTTGGAACTACAAAAGGAGTGAGAAAGGGTGAAGGACACCCTGTAAGCCAAGTCCTTGGAACTGCAAAAGGAATCACTGAAAGGCTACTGAGTTAGGTGGTTCAAAGTCCCCAGCCATCTAGAAGGAAGGATTGATTCCCCATGTGCAGGTGTTGGTGTAGGCAGAACAGGGCTATGTGGGGCAGCCTATGACCTTGTCCTGACTCTGTAGAGTATTACGAGAGAAAAAAAGAAGCCAGACTCCTTCTCTTCATCATATCCCCCTCTGGTACTCTTGCCTTCCTCTAGCCTAGCCATCCACTGTGGAGGTCTCAGGACCCAGGTGAGATCCAAGATCCTGCTCTCTCTTTCAGAGACTTACTTTGCCTTGGGCAACAGCCTCCTAGAATTTGGATCAAATGATCTTGAGCTTCTTCAACTCCTGGTTTGCAGATTTTGCCCTTCTAGAGTGATCCATACTCAACACTTCTGTCTTGCCTCCAAACGCTAACCCACCTATCCCTTTTTCAGAGAAGTTTCCTTTGGTGCAGTGGTTCTTAATCTGTGGGCCACAACCCCTTTGGGGAGTCAAATGATCCTTCAAAAGGGGTCGCCTAAGGCTATCAAAAGCATAGATATTTACATTACAATTCATAACAGTAGCAAAATTATAAGTTATGAAGTAGCAACAAAATTAATTTTATGGTTGGGGGTCACCACAACATGAAGAACTGTATTAAAGGGTCACAACATGAGGAAGGTTGAGGACCACTGCTTGCATGCCATCTTGTGCTTGAAGGGCTGCTGTGATGATCTCAGAAGTGAGCTATAAGGCAAAGCCAAACATGAACTTCATAGGTCATGTACAAAAAGTCATTAACTTGCAATTGAAATAAAGAATTATATGGCTTTTCAACTGAAGGAGAACAAATTTTCTCTTAATCATGATTTGACTGAGCTAATATTTATACATTTAATGCAAATTTCAGCATTTTAGTTAAAAATGTTCTTTTTACAATAGTTCTCCAATGAGAACGATTGAAATTATAGTTCTTAGTCATATGTGCAATGATTGGGGAGTATATCCAAATGATGGGCCAAAATATATGTGCTTAAAAAAAAAGAATGTAGAAACAAAAGCAGACAAGAATAGAAAGGGTTCCTTCCCTTTCTTCTTCCCCACCCCTCCCATTTTTTTTTCTTCTTCTCGTCCTCCTTCTCATGCTCTTTCTTCCTGAAGCCTCTCATTTCTCCACTGACCTTCCTTACAAGGGCATCACTATCCCTTACCTTTCCATCCAGTCTAATAAAACAAGTCACACATATTTTGAATTCCCCCATTGAAAGATGGACTTAGAGCATTCCATCCTTACAATGGCCAGGTCTAGGGGGTGCAGGGCAGTATTGTATGCTTCCACTTTTAACTCTCAACCAACCAAAACATGAGTGTTTATCCTTAGGCCTTGGCTGAAGCATCAGACTGAGCTCACTTGGGAGACAGACTGCGAATAATGGGCCATTCTATTTTGACTGAGACACAATTGCCTTGAACTTGTCAGGAGTTCAGGTGTGGAGAGCTAGCTATCTGGGGGCAGTTGCTGGAATGTGATGGTCTGTGCCCTCCTGATTACGCATCTGCCAGGCTATAGCCTATGTAGGGCCCGGCTCCATTTCACGGGAATAACTCACCTATTCATGGACAATGAGGGTCAGATTGTACTTTTCCTTAACACAACATTAACTCTCAAAGAGCTGGAAATTCAGCCCCTGGTCCTGTGAGCTTAGACTCCAAATCAGTCAGTGAGAACATTATATGAGCAGTAATCCCATTAAATATATCATCTTGCAAATATCTAAATCCAGTTAATTAACTTGTATTGCAGAAAAGCTCAGAGATAGAGTTTTTGGAGTGCAACCACACATTTTAGGGCCCTAATTATACGTAAAAACAAATTTGGGGCTCTACCTTTTTACACTAGGCAGGAAGGGAACTGCCTTCTTGGGGAAGAAATGGTGGTGGGGGCTGAGTTTATGAGACTTGAACAGAAGACAAGATATTCAAACATCTCAAAAATGAATTGCTTTCTTACATAAACTTTTTTCTAC
Source organism: Chionomys nivalis (assembly GCF_950005125.1). Classification (NCBI taxonomy): domain Eukaryota; kingdom Metazoa; phylum Chordata; class Mammalia; order Rodentia; family Cricetidae; genus Chionomys; species Chionomys nivalis. Next base: position 1,342,270 of record NC_080093.1, on the reverse strand, counting down.
TAGCATCCTTGGGAGATTTTTTTTAATAAAGGGATTAAACAAAGTCTGCTATTTTAATTAAAATTCATAGCAATACAATGTCATCTTTACAATGGTCACAGAAATTAACCAGCTCCTGGATTTAGCTACCTTCAGAGTTCAGAAGCAAGTGACTTTAGCAAGATCCACCTCCCTCTCCCCGTGTGTGGATTGTAAATTAATCACAAGAAGGGCTTAAAAATAAAAATAATGATTCTACTTAATAAAAATCCCCATTACTAGATTAGAAATGCTGCATAATGGTTTTATTGGGGGGCTGTATAACCCTATCTCTGTGTAGGATGAGGGCATGTGGATATGCTGGAGAGATGGGGACAGAGAAAGACAGAGGCACACCACAGAGGCAGACGATACAGCACCCCTGCCGTGCTGGCTCTGCTCTTCCCTCATTCCACAGCCACACCGGGCCTTTATCCCTATTTGTCAGCAATATCAATCCCTTCAATATACAATCTTTTCGTTATGCTTCATGAAACATCCACACCCCTGAAGTGTGAAATTCAAGACCGATTTATTTTACAATAGTTGAAACTGTGGTTTTTCTAGGCTATTGTTCAAACACAGACAGAAAAGAACCACCATAAAGTACAAGAATAGTTTAAATATAAATAGTGCTATCCTTCCAAATAGTTCACATTCTTCTCCTACATGTAAATCCATTTATATGTATAAAGAATATGTGAAATAATTTTTTTTTTGGAATCTCAGTGCCAACTGAAATCTGGGGCAGATACAGTTTTTAAAAGATGTCAACAGGATTGGATTTATTCTCACTGAAATCCATGACCCCATTTGGAGCATCATAGTGCATTGTCCTGAAGAATAATGTCCTGAAAGTATTAAGAGATTCTTTCTAATATTATCATTCTCACTCTCCAAATGTCACCAACACAAAGCATACCACCCTTATTAGAAAAATGTGTCTTATTGGGTATTTATACCAACACAGTTTTGAGGAGTTTGTACTGAGAGGCAGGCAGGCAGGATGGGAGAATAAAGAATTCTGTTGATCTCCCAGCCTTCTTATGATACATTTTATCTAGAGTCCACAGAAATAATAAATACCTAACCCCAAACATGCCACCTTGGACAGGAGGTTCTGCATAACATAGACAGAAATTGCTGCGTGTCTAATAATTTCAGGAGTGTGTACACTCACCTTAATGAGTCTTTAGCCTGGGGTTGGGGAGATGGTTCAGTGGGTGAAGTGTTTACTGTGCAAGCTTGAGGACTTGAGGTTGGATCCCCAACCCCTATGTAAAGGCCAGGCAGACATATGCTTAGACAGGGGCTCTAGAAATGGAGATGGGATCCCTAGACAATCAGGCTAGCTGGACTAGTTCCATCAGCCAACTCTGCTTCAATTTTTGAGGTGGATTGAGATGGAGGAGATTCCCAATATCAAACCTAAGGCTTCCATTTAAAAGTGCCCACCCACATACATGTAATATGCATGTGTCTGGGATTCCCCTCTTCATGCTGTGAATATCATTGGTTAATATAGGAACTGCTTTGGGACTATAGCAGAGCTATAGGGGAACAGAGCTGGGTGGGGGAAACTAAGCTGAATGCTGGGAGAAAGGAGGCGGAGTTAGGGAGAAGCCATGGAGTTACCACCAGAGACAAATGTGCTGAAACTTTGCTGGCAGGCCACGACCTCGTGGTGACGCACAGATTAATGGAGATGGGTTAAATTAAGATGTAAGAACTAGCCAATAAGAAACTAAAGCTAATGGGCCAAGCAGAGATTTAATTAGTACAGTTTCTGTGTGATTATTTCGGTTCTGGGTGGCCAGGATGAACAAGCAGAGAGCAGCCAGGAACCAACATGCGGCCTCCCTCCAACACGTGTGCACACAAAAGACCTGGTAACTGCATCTTTAACCATTTTCCAAAAGCTTGCTGTGTACTTTGTTTTATTAAGCTCTAAGAATGAATCAGAAAACACCTCCTTTGCCTACTAACAGCTCTGTGAACTCAGAAACAACTAATTTTTCTTTCCTTTATTGGACACCGTCTCTCTATGCAGTCCTGGATGTCCTGGAACTCAGGGTGAACCACCTACCTCTGCCTCCCAAGTGCTGTGATTAAAGGCCTGCACCACTATGCCCAGCTATAAAGGTCTGTGGTCACCACACCTAGCCAATCATTTCTTCTGTTTAACAGATGGGGAATCCGAAGTTTCTGATTTCTTCTTTCTCAGAATTCCTCATGAATTCCTCAACTTGTTCATTCAAAGTCACAAATCTAATGAGTTAAGAGGCTGGGAATCAAATCCAGGCCATCAGCCTCCTCAATCCCGGTTTTTAGTCAAGAAGCTACACTGTTCTGTGAACACATTTCCCTGTAGCCTGTGTCTTAGTAATTCCCGATATTGCTCATGTATGCTCACACTGGAACTGGGAATACCTAAGTCCTGCTGGAGGATCACAGGACTCCTAGAGGCAGACATAACCCAAGAAACAGCAAACTCATTAGTGCTGAACTGTAACTTTAAACAAGAAAGCTACAAACAACTAGTCTGGGTGATGGAGGGTGCATCAACAGTTTGCCAGTAGCAAATGCTTGAGCGAAACTCTGGGCACTTCCTTGGGCTGAGTCTGGTGAAAGGGTTAACCATCTCCCGGCCTCCCCTCTTCCCTACCCTGGGTCATGTTGTCTAAAAGAGAGGCTCCCTGCACCACCGCTAACCCAGGATGTATCCTAATGACAGTATAATTAGAAGTATCGTTGTGGTAATGATTCTTTTCGTCTGGAACACAGGCTCACAAAAGGGGGCTCTCATTGAGCTAATCCCCCCCTTCCTCTCTCCCTTCCTCGGCTTTTTCCCTACTGAAGGTCAGCAGTACAGGGTTAATACCAGGTGTTTGACAAGTCCTCAGACTCGGGGCTAATCAAACTAATTAAAGAGAAACACATCCAAATTCTAGCGAGTTATTTTACTTTTAAAATGCTTCCCATTCATCGGGCTTGGTGGTTTGCTTAATGAAGATGACAATGGGCCTCTTGTTCCTGCGACCTGTAGCCACTTGGTTCGGGTTCAGTGGGCCCAGAGAGAGGCATCCAGGCCTTAATCTGGTCTTTCTTTCCTACTTAAAAACCCAAAGGGTAAAGAAGTTTCTGATTTTTATCAGACCCGCCAAGGCAGGAAAGGCAAGACAAAAACCATCTCCACGCACTGACTTGATATAGCCAGAATCTATTTGTTTGACTTAAACGCCCCATTGGAAGACTTCCATTGCCCGTTTCCCACATGTAGAATAATACAGGACCTTAGGGAAGCATTAGAGACACCAATACACTTTCCAATCCCTACAACCAAGAAACCCCTGGAACCTGTCCTTTAGAGAAACCTTTGTAGTACCCCCGCAGCTCAGGATTCTCCCAGGGTGTCCCTATCTCAGCTCCTCTCCCAACAGCCCCCTAGGAAATGAAGGATATTGAAGATATTGGGGCCAGATGTGAAAGAGAAAATGGAGTTTGGATTCTTAACAGGAGTGATTATTCTTTTAAGTCAAAGGACTTTTCATTCTCATAGTCACCAAATACATCTCAGACGGGACTGCTCTTAGCATGAGCAAAATAACACCTCTGTACAAGTAACTAGGTAAAGCATTTGGAGGTAGCTTGAGCATTTAGAACAAATATAGAGTAAAATGCATGTGCTCCTGCCATGTTAAAAACAAAATTCCACAGACAACTGTTTTAATAATTTTAATATATTTAACAAGGCATAGATCTTTAAGATGTGGCTTTTAATAATGTTAACCAAATTCATCATGAGATTATGGTTTTAAAATTCATAAGCCATGAATAAATACCACCCCCAAGATTCAAAACCTTAAAATCTAAATTATTCAATGTAATATCTTCTCGTTTGGCACAAAGATATTAAATGACATTTTAATCCTGCCATCCAAATAATTATCTAGCATATGAGCATCACACTGAAAAACCACCATTGTTTATTAGGAACTAAGATTTAAATGAGCTACTTTCTTTCAGCAGGTTTTTCTTAAAGTTTTAAAATTATGTTTATGAGTGTTGCAGGCTAAATGTAGATCAGGTCTGGTCAACACCACCTCACGAGCTCTGACTAATCGCGAAGATTATTTTATGTCTGAGAAATGAATTTGCACCTGTGACAGTTCATTGTTTCTAGGTTGAAAGTTATTAGATTTCATAAGACAGCCCATATTCAAATGACTCCCTCGTTTCTCTGAACAGAAGAGAAGCAGAATAGATAGCTAAATGGGGTCGCTTTGGTATCGCTTCCTTTTGGGTGTGGAGACATGCTACCTCCATAATGTGTTAACAGGAATTATGACAAAAAAGATGAGATCGTTGGCTTTTAACCCTTTATTATAAACATTTAAGAAATATACATTAAAGCTTAGAGAGGAAACAGTTTTCAGCAAACTAGCTAACCTCTAGGTAAATAAAACTGGGCAGTTTTCTATGCTAGATTTCTTTTATATGTCTACCTGGAGAATAGACAATGTACCCAGTTTCTAACTAATTTGCATCTTTTATTTTGGGGCTCCCCTGGACCCCAAATATTTGTGAAAAGCAGGTTTATGAAAAGCCCAGGACATTTCGTTTCTCTGTGGATTCTGTACACCCCCTCACCTGTGCCAAACAAGAAAGATGTTCTGGAAAAATCACAATTTCTAAATTCACCAATACATGAATGGCTCAAAGCATAAAATGTTGCAGTGGTTTTAACATCCTTAATCTATGCACAAAAGCTGTTTTGAACCCAGGTGTATTTGAAACTGGAAAGAAAATAACTCAAATAAATAAAAGTCTTATATTTTTTTAATCTGGCTACAACCTTAGAAAGTCCACTAAAGAAGGTAAAATGTAGCAGTTAGACCTTTTCAATTTAATGTGAACACTGAGGTGAGCCTGACCTGAGTGACTCCAGCTTCACCCAGAGTTACTCTGAAATCTTTGCTTATTTCTTGCTCAACAGGATGGATCCAAGTCATGAGAAATGCCAAGTCCTGGGTGGCTGAATTTTCTTGCTTATTTTTTTTTAAGGTCAAGAACTGGACTTAATGCATGGGCTTTCAGATGGTAATATTGAAATCAAATTCATTTGTTAGTCGAGTTTAAGACACAATGGGAGAACCATTATCAAAAGGCAGTCACAAACCCTTAAAACAACAAAGCTTCTTTGTTTCTTATTTTTACGGTCCCAAACATGCACAAATTTTCTGCCTCCAATGCCTCTTAAAGAAACTACTAATAAATTAAAATTAAAAACTATCTTGTCTTTCTCTCTCATTTTTGTCCCCAAATAGTCTTTCCCCCAAACAAACACCACTTTTTTTCAGAGTCTTTTTTTTTTTTTTTTATCACCTAGGGAATTAAATCCCAGCTATGGATTCAAAATGACAGATTTTGTGGGTTTTACTTCTCAGCGATGATGTCATTTGCGGGGAATTGTTGGGTAAACCATACACTCTTTTCAGAAACCTGCAATTACCTCTCTGAATAAAGAGATCAATGTCATGTTTCTAGAAATAATGGCTAATGATACGTCTCCCAAAAGGAAGTGGCGTTATTAATTACCTCATTGTGAACACACAGTTTATAGACAGCTCAGAGGGCCACTCGCCCAATTAAGTATAATGGCTATAGCTCCAGTTAGTCCAACTGCATCTGGATTAACAAGCTCACAGCTTTACAGGCGAGGGAGGCAGACATGCGCAGTTAGACGTGCTCGCAGGCCATACCTGCACACAGGGAAGATGTGGAAGTGAGAAGGGAAAATTCCCAACTATTTCGCAATCATCCCCTTTGTCTCTGAGTCAGCTGCCTCAGTATTGACCTCACCACCAATGTCATTTAAACTGTATAATTTACATTATACGTTTAACTATATACTTATATGTGAAAATATTTTAAATGGGTTTAAAGATATAAAGTTAAATATTGCATTTAAAACTAAATTTGAAGTGTATTCATTTCTGTATATACTCATAAAATGTATAAGATTTATGTAATAAGTTATATGTGAGTTGTATGGGTAATTACAGAACTATATATTTATACATAAAATACAATAAAGATATAGTAATAACTTAACACAAAAAAATTGACAAAGAACAATGAACCATGACCCAAGGGGTTGCAGATTCCAACTAGAATTTACCTCTGTCAAGAATAAAGCCCTGATGTTGGATGTGGTGACACATTGAAATCCCAGTACTCTGGGGTGAGTTCAAGGCTAGCACAGTAACACTAAAACAAAAAGAATGAAGGCAAAGTCTCTCTCTCTCTCTCTGTCTCTCTCTCTCTCTGATGTCACCCTACTTCCCATCAGTGGGTTACCCCAGCAGTCCTGGACAGTTTGTTTCACTGAATTTCCTAATTGTTGTAGAGACTATGTGTTGAGATCTGGGTAATGACGTGGGACATATAATATGTGTTCTGTTTGTCTCATTAACAAAGTTAATCAAAGCAATGCATCACTGACGAAGGACATGTCTCACTCCTTAACTCTGGACACACTGGGCTCTCCTTGACTCTAACATGGACCAGAGGGGACTCCCCTCTTGTGAGGATGTCATTGGTGTCATAGAAAAAGAACTAGGAAGGCTGGGTGTCCAGATGCCAACTGTACTTTCCATCTCAACATAGATATTATGAAAATCTCATAGAGCTCGTGAAAGCCTCTTTTTGTGGTCGGAGGCTACTTGTTCATTTCCCAGCCTAAAATAATCACACAGAAACTGGATTAATTGCAAAACTGTTTGGCCAATAACTTAAGTGTATTTCTAGCTAGCTCTTATATCTTAAATTAACCCATTCCTTTTATTATATATTTTACCGCAAGGCTTGTGGTTTACCGGCAAAGTTCTGGTGAGTCTGTCTCCTATGGTGGCTTCATGGCATCTCTCTGACTCTGCCTACTCTCTTTGTATTCTATTTGGGTTTTCCACCTGGCTTTATTCTGTTAAGACATTGGCTGAAAGCAGTTTCTTTATTAGTCAATGGCAATGAAACATATTAACACCATACAAAGGGGAATCTCACATCATCCCTTGATGACTTAAAAACCTCCCATATTGCCCCTAACAGACCATGTAGAATTAAAGTAACTGAAATTGAAAATCTATGTCAGGAACATGCCTAATTTCACTCCTGGAGAAACAATGGCAAGTGGATGCCAGGAGCACAAACAAAATGTTCACAATGGCAGCATTTGAGACTAAAAATGATCAACAGTGAGAGGCTTGCCAGTGTGGCTCTTTTACTTTTCTGATCTTCTGGAAAGCTTTATTTGTTAAGATACAAATGAGATGCCACTACAGGAAATCTGAACCGAATACTAGGCAGCGAGGAAGAACAATGATGTACACATATGTATAAGTTGTTAAAGCGTGGGTGAAGCAATGCCAGACACAAAGGGTAAGAGAGAGTGGTTTAAGTCTGGAGAGAGAGGCCAAGGTCAAGAGTCAGGGAGGTCGCAGAAGGCAGAAGTGCTTGGCAGGAATTGATGGTTCGCAAGTGCCGTCTTCACACCCATCCTTTATCCACACAGATATTTAATTTATGAGCATGAAGATTCTGTATCTTATATAAAATATTTTAATGCTTCCCATTATGTCTGAGTTCTGGAAGCCCCGTTTCCGGGAAGAATACTTCTGAGGATGTTCCCAGCCATGTCATTTAGAGGATGGAAAAAAGACAAACAGGTAGTCAGATATTGTAATATAACAATGATTAAGACCATACTGTTATGATCGTTATCCAAAAAGTGCCCCTGGCTACCAGTTTATAGGGATAGAAAGTTAGAAAACTTCAGAGGCCGAGTAGACTGAATTAAGAAGGTGGGATTCCTCTAGTTCTCAGCCTATCTGATCAGAAATGATCGCTGGGACTTGAATTTCACTTTGCCTTCAGCTACATGAGCACAAGGCAAGTGGCAATAGCCTCACATTTTCTATAAATATGACCTGTAATTTAAAAAGAGTGGGAGGACTGTATGTGGTTTGTATGTGCCTATGAATGTTGGTGCTCGTGTGTGACTATGCTCGTAGAGCCAGTGCTGGGTGTGTGACTGTGCTCGTAGAGCCAGTGCTGGGTGTGGTCTTCCTCCATAGCTGTTCCACCTTGCTACACATAGTGTTGATACAAAGCCTGTCGATGAACCCAGAACCCCTGAGTTCAGCTAGATTGGCTGGCCAGAGCTCCAGGGAGCTACCCCTACCCCATGCCCCCTCTCAGCACTGGGATTGCAGATGTACTCTGCTGTATGTCCTCATGCTTGTACCCTAAGCACTTTATCAACTGAGCTATCTCAGGTAATAAAAGAGATTTTTTTTAAAAAAAAAAAAAAAGAAAGAAAGAAAGCATTTTTTGAAAAACGTGGGAAAGAACTAATAGGGTTTCAATCGAGTGTCTTGAGCAAGGATGACGGCAGCAAATACTCACACCTGGACAAGGTGGCTAGAAAACCCAGCACCAAGGGAGAGCTCTATCTGTGAAGAGTGAGTAGGCCCTTTTCCTCTACCCCAGCCCCTCCTCTGTCTGTCTGTCTCTCTCTTCCCTACCTCTTCTCCAGATGCAGTTTTATAAAAGGAGAACATGAAGCTGCACTCTTTGGAGGGAGAGGACTTTCCTTAAATAATTCATCTAGAAAGGGCACAGTGAGGAGAGGTTTAACATACAGTCCAGAAGTCCCTTCAGCAAGCCGTGTGTAGTCAGGCTTGGGTCTCAGTCCCCTTCGGGTGAGTATAACAAAATACGCAAAACTGGATGCTTTATAAACAAAAGAAATTAACTTCTTACAGTGACAGAGGCTGGAATTTACAGTCAAGGTCGAGGCACCGTGTCTGGCAGGGGTGCACTTTCTGGCTCATGAGTGGTACCTTCTTGCTTTGTCTTCACATAGTAGAGGGACAAGGAAGGTCACAAGACCTTCCTGAGACACTAATGCCATCTATGAAGGCTCTGTCCTCATCACTTCCCCAAAGACCCTCTTCCCAAATGACCCCTTGGGGGCTAAGCTTTCAAAATATCAGTTTGGGAGGAGACCAAACATTCAGACCTCATATTTTCTCCATCTTGCTATGTTAGATGGGTCCCCATGTGGATTCAGGAATTGAGGTAAAAACTTTAAAATCCTCATTTAACTAATCTTAGTGTGAGCCAACAAGGACATCAAAGAGTCTCTTTGGGGAATTGAGAGGAGAAAAAGTTTCCCTCTTTTTGTTTCTTCAGGAATAAAGTTTTAAAGGGGATGCAGAGGCAGAAAGTACTGTCCTTACAAGTCTCACTTTGACAGTCTCATTAAAGTAGCCTAGAACAGGTTCTAGCTCTCCTGAGCACAATGCCCTGAACGTTCCAGCTGTGGTTACAGTCTAAGGAAGGACATTTCTGAGAAGGACTTTTCTCAATCCAGTCATCACCATCAATGGACTATGAAATAAGAAATACCAAGGAACTTACCTCTTTGCTGCTGGATTGAGATTTGATGGAAGAAACAGCCAGGCAATTAATTCTATTTAGGAACCATGCATCTCAGCTTTGAAGTGAAATGGATTTCCCTGTGGCTTTATATTGGCTACAGCTTTTATTAAATTCAATTACTTTTCCCTCTGGTCTGCTCCACAGAGGTATGTTCATAGAGTAGGGTGGCTCTTAACAGAACTGTTTCCACTGGTAAAGATGGTGACTGTGTGGATTTGGCCACTAAAAAGATCGACTCTTTATAAGCAAAATAACAGACGAGAGGGTGTGTTTGTGGGGTGGTCAAGTCTCACCACCTTTTCATCAGCTAGCAAAGCAAAGGAGAAAGAATGAATCTCATGATCCATTTGCCTCTTTCTTGCCTGTATCCCCATACAATGCCTCTGTCCCCTCACTACAGAAACCAGTGAAACCATGAGACTAGGGAACCCTTCCCGAGAGATGGTTGGCATGGGAAAAGCCCAGAAAAAGTGACCTGGAAAGATCCCTGAAAAGCAAGGTCATCATCTCTAGACCTAGTTCTATCTCTAGCCATAGGAAATTGATCACATCTGTTCATGAACCTTGTCATCGTATGACCTCAGGCAGACTGATGGCAGGAGCATCCCTGACCTGCCAAGCTATCACAAGACTCAGATAGGAGAGGGAGACAGTGAACAAGTTGTCATAGCAAGACACGGGAAGGTGGGTGTTCATTTGTAATTTATCAACTAGCAATGGTATTTCATAAAAAAAAATGGTTTGAATAAGTTTCCTTTTCAAATGTGCTAGGACATGTATTACTGTGAGGAAAGAATGGCCTTCCCTTCCTAAAGTGCCTACTCAGAGATATTTCTAAAATCTAATATTATTTGACGAGAAAGTGACTGCAAACACTCACTGCATCATCAGCCAATCAGGTGGCAGCTCCTAAGGAGGGCATTTTCTGACTTCAAGTCCAATGTATTTCTCTAATAAAATGACCAATTTTACAAGTCCCGGGCATTGCTTAAAAATGGTTGTATTAGGATCAAAAGCTCCAGTGCCACCTGGGACCAATAAGTGGTCTGTTTCTTTCAGAAACATCACCTACTTCAGCCCCAATCCTGGTTTCATGAAATTAAGAAGCATGAAAAACATCAGGCTGACTCAAAGAGCTCGTTGAAGAATTATTTAAGTAAAATTCAATATTATGAGCTGGTAATTTTCCTCCAGGTTTGTCATAGAAAGGAACCAAATCTAAACTACAATCAGCATGCCTTACACTGGTAAAACACTGCCCAAAGGAGGTTCAAACTCAGCCACAGAATCTGTAAGAAGTGACCTAAGTGAAGTTGAACTTGATGGCTTAATATCTACATTGCCCTCCCTCACATTTCTTTGCAACAATGTAACAGAAAGGAGTTCCAGACAGAGTCCATTCCAGCCGACATATCCATCATTCCTGACATCAGAGTGAGCATCCTTGATACAAAAGATCATTAGTAGCCACATTGGCTTCACTGTGGAAGGATCCTATGTTCTGGGACCTTGAAATACTGTGTTTGGCGATTCAATTGCCACTCCTTATGTGTTAACATTAAATTACTGAAGTTTTGTACACTAATTTAGACAGTGGGGTTAATGTCGGGATACAGGATGTGATTCTGAGCTTAATGGGCTCTGAACGTAGTTTGTCCAAGATGAAAAATGGTTTAGATTCAATGTTATTTATCAAATGACCACATTGATTATCTATTACGTGAGATGAGTTTGTCCAGAGTCTCAGAGACTGGCACAATACATCTGTTCAGAGAATGGGCCAATGTCTCTCTTAGATAAGCTGCTAGAACAGCTAGAAACCCACATGCCTTTAATATATATATAATATATATATAGTTAATTGAGACCTAGGATTTTCATAAAAATTAACTCAGAATGGACCATAAACTAAATTTGCAATACAAACAATTAAATTCTTAAAGATAAAAGAGGAAAAATCAGATGGTCATGGCTATGGGATGACTTACAAGTCATAGCAAAGGTGCTGTCTATGAGAGAAATAACTGATATGCTGAATTTTACTAAAAATAAAAAATGTACTTTGTAAAAGACACTATAAACAGAATAATGTGTGTTATTAAAACAACAAACAAAATACAATGAAGATATGAAGTTGGGAGGATCTACAAAAGAAACATCTTGTAAATAAGGATATATTTGCCCCCCAATTATATAAAACACTCCTAAAACTCATCAATAAAAGCTAATACCTTAATTAAAAAGTAATTGTTAAAATATAGCAAAAGCAGTCTGGGGAGATGTCTCAGTCAGTAAAGTGCCTGTCTTGGAAACATAGGGACCTAAATTAAGATCCCCAACATCCAATCCAGGCTTGGTGGTGAGGGCTTATAATTGCAGCACCGGGGAGGAGTGGGCTGGCTGATCCCTGGAACTCATTAGCCAGCTACAGCAGGTTCAGTTGGAGAACCTGACTCAAGAAAATAGAGAGTGTTTAAGACAGTGACATCAACCTCAGTGAACAGGGCTGGGGAGAAGTCACTGAGTGCTTGAACATCCCATGTACTACTTGAGCTCAGTTTTTCCTTCTCAGGAGAGTCCTTCTGCCTGAATGGAGACTCAGCCTTTACCTCGACAAACACACATGTGGATGAGGCATTCTGATGGGAAGGGGTAGGATCTCTGCCTTTCTTAATATGGTACTGCTTGCTTTCTACATTGTGTTAATACCATTCTTTACGGTTTCTCTGAATTATATAACAAATTCAGATCACATAACATCAGTGACTGTTGATTATGCTCGGTCGCCAGGAATTTTATGTGAGAATGTGTAGTCTTTCACAATTCCTCATTTTGGAATGTGTGGAAAATCATTCAACGACAATTGGTCAAGCTAACATAATTGCACTTCAGAGAAATAATTTTTCAACTATTTAGAAGAAAGAGGGGTGAGATAAAAAAAATACAATAGCAGAGTTTTAGACAGGCAAAGGGCCAGATGATGTAATCAATCATATTCTCATGCTTCAAGAATTTGGAAGATTATATTATTGTATTGTAATGATGAGTCAGAACAGAGATATGCATGTCATCTAACAAGGCCTCTTAGGGCTTTATTATTGGGTTGCAACCTAACCGAATCTATTGATGTTCATGAATTATGAGACAATCAAAACAAAGTTGGGAAGCCCAAACAGCAGGGTCAAAGGCCAAGGTAAAAGTCTTTAGGTCTTCATCAAATGTTTCTCGCTCTTTCCTTTCAGGCACATGGTAAAGTTGCATTTTTTCTATCCCTCTTCCTTTGATAAAGAGCTGTTTTACTAGTACTAGTCAGAAATTTGTTATAAAAGATAATTTCCCATTTCTCAGTTGAGGATTTAACTAGGTTCTCCTCAGAGATCTTTCTCAGTACCACCAAGATTCCAAAGAACATCAACTCTATCCTTTGGGCACTCGAGACATCTCAGAGAAGAGTCCCCCCAGGCAAGCTGTAGTAAACATGAAGCGTGAGAAATAAGTCTTGGTTATTCCAAGCTACTGAGATTTAGGGGATAGTTATTATTAAAGCATAACCTTGCTGACCCTGATGGATACAACACCCATCTCCCTGGGACAGAGTTCTATAGACTGAAGATTTCATCTGTACTTTGGATTCTATTTGATTTCGGGAACACAAAACTGAAAATTTCAAGATATCTAAATGAGGGGGCTGGAGAAATGGTTCAGTGGTTAAGAGTCCTTGTAGATCTTGTAGAGACTACAGTTCCTAGCACTCATCTTGGGAAACACACAGCTGCCTGTAACTCCAGTTCCAAGGGATCTGCATCCCTCTTTTGGCCTCCATGAGAACCACACATGCATATACATAAAAAAATAAAATAATTTAGAAAATGTATTTGTGGTGGTTTGAATATGAATGACCTCCCATAGACTCATACATTTGAATACTTGTTCCATAGGGAGTGGCACTATTAAAAGGTATGACCTTGTTGGAGTAGGTATGGCTTTGTTGGAGAAAGTGTGTCACTAGGGGTTGGGCTTTAAGGTTTCAGAAACTGATGCCAGTTCTCTTCCTGCTGATCAAGACGTAGAATTCCTCTGTTAAAAATTCTGTTTAAATCTGTACCCCATCTTTTAAATTGGATTATTTGTTTTTTTGGTGTCTAGTTTCTTGAGTTCTTTTGTATAAGATTGTTTTAGCTATCCTGGATTTTTAGTTTTTCTATATGAAGTTGAATATTGTTCTTTCAATGTCTGTAAAGATTTGTGTTGAAATTTTGATGGAGATTGTGTTGCATCTGTAGATTGTTTTTGGTAGGACAGCCATTTTTACTATGTTAATCCTAGTGATCCATGAGCATGTGTGGTCTTTCCATCTTCTGACATCATCTTCAATTTCCTTCTTCAAAGTCTTAAAGTTTTCATCATACAGGTCATTCACTTGCTTGGTTAGAGTTACTCCAGGATGTTTTTATATTGTTTGTGGCTATTGTGAAGGGTGTTGTTTCCCTGATATTTTTCTCAGCCTATTTATCATTTGTCTGTAGGAGAGCTACTGATTTTTTTTTTTAGTTAATCTTGTATTTTACCACATCACTGAAGGTGTTTATCAGCTGTAAGAGTTTCCTGGTAGAATTTTTTTGGGTTGCTTTTGTATATACTATCATACCCTCTACAAATAGTGATACTTTAACTTCTTCTTTTTCAATTTGTATCCCCTTGATCTTTTTCAGTTGTCTTATTGTTCTAGATAGAATTTCAAGTACTATACTGAACATATATGGAGAGAGTGGACAGCTTTGAGGAATTTCAAATGGCTGAGAAAGCACTTAAAGATATTTTTAACATCCTTAGCCATCAGGGAAATTCAAAATGACTTTGAGATTCTATCAGATTGGCTAAGATCAAAAACACAAGTGGCAGCACATTCTAGAGAGGATGTGGAGCAAGGGGAACACTTCTCCACTGCTGGTGGAAGTGCAAACTTGTACAGCTGTTTGGAAATCAATACGGCAGTTTCTCAGAAAAATGGGAATCCGTCTATCTCAAAACCAGCTATAGCGCTCCTGGACATATACCCAAAGGAGGCTCCAAACTATCACAAGGACACTTCCTTAACTATGTTCATAATAGCTTAGTTCATAATAGTTAAAAACTTTAAATAACCTAGATGTCCCAAACTGAAAAATGGATAAAGAAAATATGGTACATTTACACAATTACTCAGCTGTTAAAAACAATAACATAATGAAATTTTCAGGCAAGTGGATGGAACTAGAAAAAAATCATCCTGAGTGGGGTAACCCAAACTAAGAAAGATAAAAATGGTGTGTACTCACTTGTCAGTGTACATTAGCTCCAAAGTAAAAGATAATCATGCTACAGTCCACAGACCCAGAGAGGCTAAGTAACAAGGAAGGTTTAAAGGGGAAGGGGAAATAGAATAGATTTCCTGGATGGACTGGGGATGGGTGGGGATAGGAACAGCAGGGATCAGGTTGGTGGGCATTTTCAGGGTGAGGTGGGAACCTAGTGTAATAGAAACTCCATGAAATCTATGTGTAACCCCAACAAAGACTCCTAATAATGGGTGATACAGAGCCTGAACCAGCCATCTTCTGTATCTAGTCAAGGTCTCGGGTGGAGGGTTTGGGACACCAACTCAGACCAAAGCCTTTGACCTACAGTTTGTCCTGCTTGTCTTCAAGCAACTGATGGGAGCAAATTCAGATTTCCACTTCCAAACATAAGGCAGAGCTTGTGGAGGAGGCTGAGGAAGAACCTGAGGAAGCAGAGAGGTCAGGGACACCACAAGAATATGGCTCACAGAATAAACAGATGACCAAGATTCATGGGGATCACAGAAATCAGGGATCTTGTAGGGCTTTGTGATGGAGGAAGGTCATTGGCTAGTAAAGAAACTGCCTTGAGTCATTTGATTGGCCAGCCTTTAGGTGGGTGGAGTAAACAGAATAGAATGCTGGAAAGAAGGGAAGTGAGCTCAGACGCCATGCTTCTGCTCTCCAGGGCAGACGTGATGAAGCAAGCCGCCAGGTAAGACTGGTGCTACACAGATTATTAGAGATGGGTTGATCGGGATATGAGAATTAGCCAGTAAGGGCTAGAGCTAATGGGTCAAGCAGAGTTTAAAAGAATACAGTTTGTGTGTTGTTATTTCGGGGCATAAGCTAGCCAGGCGACCAGGAGCTGGGGTGGCAGGAACGCAGCCTGCAGCTCCCACAACAGCTCTGACCTAGGTCCTCTGCATATAGGTTATGCCTGAGTAGCTCAGTGTTCTTGTGGGATTCCTAATCATGGGAGCATGGGTTGTCTCTGACTCTTTAGACTATTGTGGGACCATTTCCCTCCTACTGTGTTGCCTCATAGCCTTGATGTGACAGTATGTACATGGCCTTATTGTAGTTTGCTATTCTGTATTTGGTTGACGTCACTGGGAGGTCTGCTCTTTCCTGAACGGAGGTGCATCTGGAAGACAGGGCAGGTGGAGCAAAGGCCTCATGGAAGGGGAAAAAGGAGAAACTGTGGTCAGGATGTAATACATAAGAAAATAAACAAAAAGGTTGTACAACTCTCTGCTCTTTCTCCAGCACCATCTCTGCCTGCACACTGTCATGCTTCCTGCCATGGTGATAATGAACTAAACCTCTGAACTGTAAGCCAGCCCCCAATGAAATATTTTCCTTTATAAGAGTTGCTGTGGGCATGGTGTCTCTTCACAGCAACAGAGGCCCCAACTAAGACAGCATCTAAATGCTACTGAACATCCAGCTCATACAAGGAATTCCCATAGCTCTGATCTTAAACACACCAAACTCACTGACATTCTATTATTCCAACTTAACTTCCATTTTCTCTGCCTACTGACTCTGTCCATCCTGAAATATTGGTGAACACTAACACAAGCTTACTGTATATCCGTCACTCTTGAACAACACATGAATTTATTCCTGATAAAGATGCCAGGGCTTACAAGGCTATCTAGGATGAGATAGATTTGCTCTCAGGAGTTGGAATATTCGATCTTTAAATCTAGAGTAAGCTATCCCAAACTGGGCTCTCCCAGGTCCATTTCCTCTCCCCACCATGGCATTGCTCTGTGGCTCTTCTTAGCGGTCCTCACATTTCTTTAAGCTGTCTCTGTCATCACCTAGACTTCAAGCTTCTCAAAAAACAGGATCTAGGTATACTTTAATTATCAACATCTATTCAATAATTAGAATACAATGAGAAGTAAGTGCTTAGTGTATACTAGGAGTTCAATAAACATTCAATGAATGAATAAATAGTATGATTTTAACTGAAGAAATAGCATCCTTTTTTCCTGTCCCAATTCGTTCCTAGATTTAGCTTTGTAATTAGACCTTAATGTGGCTGAATTTAGCAATGGTACATTGAGGAGCCTAGGTGTTGAGCAGCATTAACGATACTTTGACACCTTTTCCAATGAGAAAACCAGTGAAAACGAAAACAGGAGGAGAAAGATATATAGATGTCCCCAGAGAGGGAGGTTCAGGTCAGAAGTTCAGAGCACAGAGAATTCTGATGTCAGTAAGGAGACAAAGGAATCTAGTAGAGGCATGTCAGAAAAGAAGCTTCAAACTCTGGGTCAGAACAGATTTTTTTTATTTTTTAAAGAACTGAGTGTTTTGATATTTGTAACAGGAAGGCCGCTTATTTGTCCCGGCTGCCCATAACCAATAAATAAATAGATGGATAGATGATAGATAGATAGATAGATAGATAGATAGATAGATATCACACAGAAACCATATTCATTAAAACAGTGCTTGGCCCATTAGCTCTAGTTTCTTATTGGCTAACTCATATTAATTTCACCCATTTCTATTAATCTATATATTGCCATGTGGCAGTGGCTTACCGGCAAAGATTCGGCATGCCTGACTTTGGCAGCACCATAGCATCTCTCTGACTCTGCCTTTATTTCTCCCAGCATTCAGTTCTGTCTTCCCCGCCTACCTAAGTTCTGCCCTATCAACAGGCCAAGGCAGTTTCTTTATTCATTAATGGTAATCACAACACACAAAGGGGACTCCCACACCAGATATTTTCTTCTTTTCTATCTTTCTCTATTCTCCTTCCTTCCTCTTCCCTCCCCTTCTACTCTCCCCCATGGTTCCCATGCTCCCAATTTACTCAGGAGATCTTGCCTTTTTCTACTTCCCATGAAGATTAGATCCATGTATGTCTCTCTTACGGTCCTCATTATTGTCTAGGTTCTCTGGGATTGTAAATTACAGGGCAGTTTTCTTTGCTTTATGTCTAAAAGCCACTTATGAGTGAGTACATATGATATTTGTCTTTCTGGGTCTGAGTTACCTCACTCAGTATGATATTTTCTAAATCCATCCATTTGCCTGCAAATCTCAAGATGTCATCATTTTTTTTTCTGCTGTGTAGTACTCCATTGTACCACATTTTCCTTATCCATTCTTTGGTCGAGGGGCATTTAGGTTGTTTCCAGGTTCTGGCTATGACAAACAATGCTGCTATGAACATAGTTGAGCATATGTCCTTGTGATATGATTGAGCAACCTTTGGGTATATACCCCAAAGTGGTATTGTTGGGTCTTGAGGAAGGTTGTTTTCTAATTTTCTGAGAAATCGCCATACTGATATCCAAAAGAGCTGTACCAGTTTGCATTCCCACCAGCAATGCAGGAGTGTTCCCTTTACCCCACATCCTCTCCAGCATAAGTTGTCATCAGTGTTTCTTATCTTGACCATTCTCACAGGTGTAAGATGGAATCTCAGAGTTGTTTTTATTTGCATTTTTCTGATGGCTAAGGATGTTGAGCATATCCTTAAGTGTCTTTTAGCCATTTGAAATTCTTCTGTTGAGAGTTCTCTGTTTATATGTGTGCCCATTTGTTTTTTACTGGATTATTTGCTCTTTTGATGAGCAATTTCTTGAGTTCATTGTATATTTTGGAGATCAGACCTCTGTCCAATGTGGGGCTGGTGAAGATCTTTTCCAATTCTGTAGGCTTCTGTTTTGTCTTGTTGACCATGTCCTTTGCTTTACAAAAGCTTCAGTTTCAGGAGGTCTCATTTATTTATTGTTTCTCTCAGTGTCTGTGCTACTGGGGTTATATTTAGGAAGTGGTCTTCTGTGCCAATGCATTCAAGTATACTTCCCACTTTCTGTTCTATGAGGTTCACTGTGGCTGGCTTTATGTTGAGGTCTTTGATCCAGCTGGACTTGACTTTTGTGCATGATGATAAATATAGGTCTATTTTCATTCTTCTACATGTTGATATCCAGTTATGCCAGCAACACTTGTTGAATATGCTTCCTTTTTAATATTTTATATTTTTTGCTTCTTTGTCAAAAATCTGATGTTTTTAAGTGTGTGGATTGATATCTGGGTATTTGATTAGGTTCCTGGAGTCCTTCTGTCTGTTTTCATGACAATACCAGACTGTTTTCAGTACTGTAGCTCTGTAGTAGATGCCCCCAGAGAGAGAAGGTCAGGTCAGAAGTTCAGAGTACAGAGAATTCTGATGTCTGTAAAAGAGACAGAGGGATCTAGTAGAGGCATGTCAGAAAAGAAGCTTCAAATTCTTGATCAGAACAGATTACAGAGATGCTTTGGAAAAGCTCAGGTCAGTAAGAAAACAAAAAAGGGAGACTAAAAGTTACCTGATGTCCCCATGAATACATTTGTCAAGATGCCAGAGAGGAAGTTCAAAGAGCAATGATACCCGAGGACCTTTTGTTTTCAGGACCTGGTTTACTTTGTGCATTACAGCAGAAAGATTGGAATAGATACCCAATGCCATCAATTTCTCATGGTACCAATTTGCATCATCCACCAACAAAGATGAAAAATGAGTCAGTGAAATGACTCAACAGGTAAAGGCAGTACTGCCTAGTCTGAGGACCCAAGCTTGGTCCCTAGGACCCAGAGAGTCAAAGGAGACAACTGCCAACGGCTTCCCACAAGTGGCCCTCTGACCTCCATACCACATCCTCTCTCTCTCTCTCTCTCTCTCTCTCTCTCTCTCTCTCTCTCTCTCTCTCACACACACACACACACACACACACACACACACAGGGGAAAGGGGAGAGAGGGAGGAGGGAAGGAGGGAGGGAAGGAGGGAGAGAGGGAGGGAGGGAAGGGGGAAGAGAGATTGAGATTTACTGTGGCTTTTAAGGCAGGATGAACACTACCTCATAGAGGCAGGGGGCCTACAGTTTTTGTGCAAAATCTGAGATGCATTTTGGAAATTAGCACTTTCTGGTAGATGGGAGTTGTTTCTGGGATGCTGGGATCATGTGCTGAAAGCTGTAAGGAATATAGTCAATGTCGATTCATGCCTACTCATCTCTAGAAAAGAATTCTCCAGAAGTCTTCTGGATTGGTTCTCGTCTTTCTATCTTCCATAAGGATTTAACACCAGGAAGTCTCCTTTTTTCGCTGATTCTTTGCTTCACTAAAAACAGCCAACAATACTGTGGTGTTGTCTGGTGAGCATCTAGAAGAGACTTTGAACTTCAGTGTGTTCCATAAAAAGGTATGGGGCCAAACCAGTGTAACCCACACCTGTTCTACCTGTCTTGAGGGGATACCCACCTGCCAGCAAATTAGGATGAAGATCAGACAGGACTCTGACAAAGGAGTGGGGATGGTGGGCTAAGTGGAAGAAATCCATTTTACCTATTCCATTTATTTGGAAGGTTCCTGAGTATCCACCTGACCTGTTGAACTGAAACTGTAGAAGTTAATTTGATCTGGGAAATCACCAGGCTAGCTAAAAGATAAACAATTATATTTTTATTTATTATGAGGGGAAAACTCACAAAACCGGAATAAGAAGTCCAAGCTCAGCTGTACAGCAAGGGAATGAGAAAGAGAGAGAGAGAGCACCTGGGCCGTGCTCTGGGTCCCAGAAAGCCACACCCTAACTTGGTCTCACCTCTTAAAGATAATTGGTTAACAAGGCTTCCCCATTAGAAATTCTTGGGTGTTTTCTCATCTTAAATGTTTTTCATTATGGGTTTTCATCAGATAGTATGAATCTCCCTGAAACCCTCCCTAAATATCAAGGGGGAAAAATTGCAAGCTTGTGTGTGTGTTTGTGTGTAAGGAAGGGGAGTAATTTAGGGAAGGGTTACATTTGAAATATAGAGGTTTGAATTTACTCTGTGGTGTGGGGAAGTCCTTCCGTGTATGTGTTGCTTTTATTGGTTAATAAAGAAGCTGGCTTGGCCTGTGATAGGGTAGAGTAGAGCTAGGCAGAGAAAACTAAACTGAATGCTGGGAGAAAGAAGGCAGAGTCAGGAGAAGCCATGTAGCTCTGCCAGAGACAGACACTGGATGGAATCTTGCCGGTAAGCCACAGCTATGTGGCAATACACAAATAAATAGAAATGGTTTAAATTAAGATGTAAGAGCTAGCCAATAAGAAACTAAAGCTAATAGGCCAAGCAGTGGTTTAAATAATATAGTTTATGTGTGATTATTTCAGGTCTAAGCAGCTGGAAACAAACAAGCTGCCTCCTACAACAACTGTCTGGCTCTTGACACACTGTTATTGTTCCATGCAAGGCTTCTTTTCATATTATTAAATTGCATACTTATTTATCTTCTGGTGTCCTCCTTCTACCCACCCTTTCTCACTCCCATCCTATGCAACCACTGTGGTTGGCCTGGCTAATCTTTCAATGTGATGTGTTCTAGAAAAACGCAGGATTTTGTTCAATGTTATTGTTCATTTACATATGCAGTGCTGTTATACAGATGCTGGGAAAGAGTCACATTTATGTTTTCTCACCAGTCCGTCTTATTATATGCGCATCTATCCTGGGACTCTCAAGTGGGGCAAAGCATTTATGGTACATGTGCTCTGTGTTTCACCACCCTCGTGAAAACCTCTGTTGCAGTGAACTCTGCCATAGCAGCCTTCTTGGAAACTGTCAGAGAATCCCCATGGATACATCTTGAAAGACACAGTTGCCAAGCTGTAAGGCATTTCACTATGCTGATCACTGTGCACTCACTGTACCCATGCTCCCCAGAGTTGAACAATGTGCCTAGACTCCTACACCTCGCCAACACTGGGTATCACCAGGCTTTCATGCTACAAATCTAACCTAGTACCTCCTGGATTATGATGGTGGTAGAGTATTTGTGTTTGAATAAATAAAGCTTGCCTGAAGATCCACACTAGTCAGCCATATAGGCAAGGCAGTGGTGGCACACACCTTTAATCCCAGCAGCAACACTCGTTAGCCACAGAGGTCGGGCAGTGGT
Organism: Chionomys nivalis; assembly: GCF_950005125.1. Taxonomy (NCBI): domain Eukaryota; kingdom Metazoa; phylum Chordata; class Mammalia; order Rodentia; family Cricetidae; genus Chionomys; species Chionomys nivalis. Next base: position 1,320,473 of record NC_080093.1, on the reverse strand, counting down.
GGTGCACACCTCTAATCCCAGCACTAGGGAGGAATAGAAGACAGGAAGAGACAGGTCTGACATTCAGTCTCAGTCTGAGAATTCATGGAGGCAGGATTGCCCATTTCTGTCTGAGGTAGAGGTAAGAGAAATTGGCTGGCTGCTTTGCTTTTCTGATCTTCATGTTGAACCCCAATATCTGCCTCTGAGTTTTTATTATTTGTGCTATAGATTATCACAGTCATTTTTCTTGGAATCCTCAGATCTTAAGAATGTGCTGGATTGATCCTGAGACCTTCAAAACCTGAATAATGACCGTTACACCAAAAGGCAGAGCCAGCATCGGCTCCTTCCCAGAGGTGCCCAGAGAGATCATGCTGCTGAATCTCATGACTTCCACCTGGAGACTGCTGAGGAAGGAAGGGGGAGTCCAGTCTTTCTGTCCACGGTAGGTCTTTATTCGGCTCACTGTTCTAACCGTTAGGGTACACTCCCTGCGTGGGGACAGCAGAAACAAGAGCTACATGATGAGACATGTAAAGCATAGTTGGCAGAGTGAAGTTTTCCAAATGACTTTTCCCGTGTGGCTGTGTGAGCACGCGTGCGCGTGCGTGCGTGCGTGTGTGGTGGTTTAAGCATAAGTACATGATAATGTGAGTGTGGAATAAGTGGGACTGTGGAGGCTACAGGCTGCCTTCATTATGTCTTCCTCAATCCCTGTGCACCTTATTTTATGAGATAGCGTCTCTTCACTGAACCTGCAACTTGCCATTCTGGCTAGGCTGACTCGGCATCAAGTTCAGGAGAGGATCCTGTCTCTGTTTCTTCAATGCAGGGGCTAGAGATACTCATGGCCATGCATAGCTTTACACCTGGGTGTTGGGGACCTGAACTCAAGCACTTCACCTACGGAACCATCTCTCTAGCCAATGTTTTTTTAAAAAAGAAACTATCAATGCTCCAGTTTGAGACCAGACCAGCAACGATATAGACAAGCTACTCTTTATAAGAGAATAAAAAAGATTATCTGGACCAGAGTCTTGACAAACATTGGCCTGTCACCCCAAAGTTCTTTCTTCCTTTTCAGCATACCATAATTAATCCTCCAATACTTAGGCACTTAAAAATATTTCTCCCTAAAGCAACAGGGGTGATTATCATGAATGATAAGTAAATTTGTCAGCATTAGTGCACTAAAGTAACTCCCATCAATCTACACAGAGACATGCCTGGGGCTGGGGGGGAGCGCAGCCGCCACTCTGAAGAATGGTCTGGGTGGGTCTCATCCTCTCTTCCCTGCTGACATTACAAGTATATTATGTGTAATCTAATATTTACCAAAGCATCTAAAACTGCTTTTGATTGAATGAATTTACTGAAAAGCTTCATAGATATAAATGGTCTTACGATGCATTGGTGAGAAAAGATTGATTTCTATAATAGGATCCAGCTGTAACTCGCCTTGAGCATGGTCCAAATTCTTTAGGGGAACCTTTGGGTTTTTTTGTTTGTTTGTTTGTTTTCTAGTGTAGTTGAAAATGATATGCTATAGGTCTATGTTTTGTCTTTTTTTCTTTCTTTTTTTTTTTTTTTTGGTCGAGGAAAACTTGTTAAAACACATTCAGAATGCTGCTCCTGTTTTTATTGAAGCTAATCCTCCTGTTTTCCTTGTTAAGAAAGCTTAAATATAAACACAATCAAATTTGTTCTGTGTGCTGGTAAAGCCCACTGCCTGACAGTAATACTAAGTGGACTAAAATAGCTTTCCCCAAACTTATACCAGAGAGGTAGTGCTATTCATTTGTAAGGCAGAATAATACTAAAGACATCAAAGAATCCTGTGTGCAATTAAAATTAATAACATTTATTGCAGTTGACTATATTGCGTGTTCCCTTTTCCACAGATGGTCTCCTTTCGAAGGAACGGAATGAACAGGGCTTCTTGGAAGTCAATGTTGATTACTTACTCTTACGACATTTTTGTAGTCACATTTAATAACAGCCCATTCTTCCCACCCTGGGAGGCATGTAGGATCAACTGGGTTGAAGAAAGATACCTATTTTATTAGAGGTAAAACTATATATATGACTGGGTGTTGATACCTCATCCCTTGGAAGTAGGCTTCTCCATCCTTCGTCCTACCTTAGATGAAACTGAACTGGTCCCCAGTCATTCACAGTTCTAGCCAACTAGCAAAGCCCTTACCCAAAGAGAGGTTACCCAGCACACTCACACTGTCGCTAGAACATCCCAGAATGCAGAAATGCTCCCCTCAAGGAGGACCAAGTGCTTCAGAGGCAAGGTTCCCATCCTGCCAATCCAGTGAGGTACAACTCCTGAGTCTGGGCAGAGCAGGACCGTCCCCAGGGCTTTCTTTGCTGAAAAATAGAGAGGAAACTGATGCCCTTCAATGGAAATACAGTCGTGGAATTAAAATGTCAGAGAAGGACACGGTTTCAAAATCATGTCTTACGATGGTATTTGTGCCTCACTAGGGTTAATTCTCAAATCTCTTCTTGGTGGGATAACCAAAGTAAAACCTGAGGGTGAATACACTTCTAACTAACATTAGTATTCATCACGCAGCTTAGCACCAGGTCTCAAGTGTGCCTTCTATGTAAACTGTTATTGTCCAAGTAATTGCTGGCTCATACCTTTTATGTATGCATTTTCGTTCTGTTCACAATGATTTGATGTGCCTTCTTAGTAAATTGTTGCTGGGGAGACTCAGTCATTCTCTGCTTGGGCAACTATTTAAATTGGGAAACTTCTTGAATGACCTTAATTGGCTAGAGAGAGAAGTCCCTCTTGTAATGTGCCTCCTCTCCTGTGTTGGCTTCAGAATCACCGGGATGTGTGACAAACACGAAACAAACCATCACTTTGATTTGGCGATCCAGGCTCACATCAAAGGTACCATCATCAAACACTTAACAGGTGATGAAACCCAGTGTGGCTCTGTAGTGCAGAAGGCAGACAGCAGGCAGGGTGTCCTGGGGTGTCAAGCACAAGGCTCCTCAGAGAGGTGATGTGGGGGGGACGCTGGGTGCTCCTGCACGGCAGGTGTCCTGCCAGCTGCTGCTCTTTGATTTTCACCCAGAGCTTTTGACATTAGTGGAGTCTTGGGTTCAGCTCAGCTTTCATAGCCAAAACCAAACTGCTAGAATTGGTAAACATGGAACCACCTGTTTTGAAACTGATGATTTTGATTTAGAGGCAGAGTGTCATGATCCTGATGGCTTCTACCTAGTTATGCAGTCGAGAATGACCTCAAACTTCTGATCCTCTTGCCTCCACCTCTCAAGCACTGGCATGCACCACTACACTGGGCATGTGTAATGCTGGGGGTTGAACAGAGGACTTCTTGTATCCTAGGCAAACACTGCCAAGTAAGCTACATCTCCAGTCCCTGAAAGGTATTTTTTTAAAAAATGCAGGTGAACAGTATAAAATCCTAGACCACTTTGCAACTGTGGTGTTTTAGGGCTGTGGGAGACTTTATAACATCAAATCACTTCCTCTTTCTATCAAATGAAGAAATAGATGCAAAAAAGTTCAGTAATCAAATCAAATTTATATATGTAGTCCTCCGTCTTTATTTTCCTCTGCTTCTCAAACTCTATAAAAGTATAGAGAACATTCAAGATTAAAAAACAGAAGGTAGTGGGGATGTCACCCAGTGACCTGACTAGAGGGGGGATCATGTTCTGTAATCAGCTGAATACACATTCCTCCCCTTTCCTACTTCTGCTCCGTGAATTGAACCAACTTTGGGTTGAAAATATTCGTTATCTGTACTGAACACGTCTAGATGTTTTCTCTTGTCAATATTCCCTATATATTGTAGGACAGCAGCCATACACATGACAGCAGCAGCTGATATGTATGTCCAGTGCTCTGTGGCGGGTTGAATGGGCAGTGTCTGTAGACTGCTTATGCAAACTGCTATAGTGTTGGACATCAGGGACACAAGCATCTGCACATTTCGGTACACGGGAATCCTGGCAATGATTTCCTAGAGACATCAAGGGACAACTGTAGCATGTCGCAGGGAAGATCAGCGTGTCAGGACACTTTCTGTGCCAGAATATATATTTGCAGCTAGAATCACTAGTTTCCTGTTCAGCTTCACTGGGCAGGTTATAGTTTCTATCTGGGAAAGCCAGGCAAGAACCAATCCCTGAGCTTTTTCTTCCCTACTAGATTGAACAAAGAACAAGAATCACATTCTCCGTAGTAATAATCTGTGTGGGTTGTTTGGCAATTCCTGGGGTTCAGGAGGAATGATAGGGGTTGGTTTTGAGATCAACTCTAAAGTTAGACTATGAAGAGTCAAAGAAAGATTGGGGATGGATGGGGTGGCAAGATAGTAGCCTCAGTAGAGAAGGTCACAGACAAGCCACCTACCTGTCACGGCATTTGTGAAGAGCCAGCGCCTGGAGGAGCAGGGGCCTTCTCAGATAGGTCTTCCTGCTTGCTTCAAGGGCCATCAGCCACTGTAGTGACAGCTGAGCCCTGGACACCTGTGGACCCACAGGCACCTTCAGAGACAGGAGGGCAGGCAAGGGCAGAGATACTGACAAAAAAAAAATCCATGAAGGAGACCAAGAGACCCAAGAAGGAAGGAAAAGGCCAGGTGGCACCACTTGGGTTTAATTAGGTGGGGGAGGGAGGCTTGAAGCCTGAGAGCAGAGACACCTGGGGAGTGAAAGCTGTAGATCAGGGGCAAAGGTTGAGCAAAACAAGTCATCTGGGACCCCTGATGGGAGCAATCCCTGGGGGAACTTGTGAAGAAGCAGGATGGGGAGGCAAGGAGGGGGTTATGGCAAATGAAGGGTGGAAATAGAAGCTGGGAGGGAGGAAAGGATGGAGAAGACAGCAGGTGCTGACAGAGGTCTCAAGGCCTAGGAAACTCTGAAGCATTGGGCCCTGGATATAATATGGGGTAAATGCCAAGCCGGGGGGATGATAGAGCACTGAACCCAGCCTAATGAGTCTTTCTCTTCTTCAAGATCAGTGGTTCTTAACCTTCCTAACGCTGCAACTCTTTAATACAGTTCCTCATGTTGTGGTGTTGCCCAACAATAAAATTATTTTTGTTACTACCTCATAACTGTAATTTTGCTCCTGTTATGAACCATAATGTGGATATCTGATATGTACGGTATCTGATGTGTGACCCCTGTGAAGGGTTGACATCAAGGGGTCACGACCAGCAGGTTGAGAACCGGTGTTTTATATTTTGTTTGCCTTAAGCATCCATTGAATAACCTTGGGACTTTGTGTAGATCAAATTAGATTTTCTCTTTTCTCATTTCTGTATTTTGCAAATGGTAGACTCACAGAAGAATGAGACTAGGAATACCTTCTGTCCTCAAGAATTCTTTTCACCACGACTGCAAAGAGAGGACATTTTGCTTCTTTTGTTTGAGTTCCACATTCATTTTTAGAGCCATTTGAATTATCAATTGCATATACAGCAACAGTTTTCACTGGTGGATACTCTGACACACCCTGTTTCTAAGAACAAGGTCACTGCATTACATAACTATGAACATAGCTAGGAAATTTTCATTCATTTCACTCATTAAGTAGTTCATATTCAATTTTCAGCTACCCACCAAAACTCTATTACCCACTTTGAATCCAAAATCCAGAGATATCTGCATAATGCATTTATGTATGCCTCTGTGGCCTATTTTAGTTTGGAACACTTTATTGAATATTTATTGTTTGCCTCCCCTCACAGACTTTCTTGAAGATGGGATCCACCTTATTCTGGTTCTGTTTTAATTTGAAAATTTCCTTTTGATAGATTAAAATTAAATATCTCTAGTTTAAAAAATTACCTAGGAGATACTGTGTTTTCAGGGAGAAGCTGCACCTCACTTGTCTATGAGTGCATGAATCTTGTTTGTTTGTTTTTAAAATATACGTGCTTGTCTTGGTGTCAATTTACAAATTATTTTGGTTATAAGCAGATAGTTAAATCAGTTAATAGTCACCTAGTCACATACTGGTCATTGAATTTGATGCAAGGCAAGGAAAACAATATGGTAAAGAAAGCAAACTGTAGAAAGTTGCTGCCCAACACATAGGAAAAGACAGAAGAAATTCCTGTCCTGGTTCCATGGGGTGTTTATCTGAGAACCCTGGAGGAGCAGGACTCCGCACTATGGTCCTCCCACAAGAAGGGCATCAGCACATGTCTTTATGAAGAACCTGACACACAGCATTCCGTGCCTTGGCCAGAGAAGCCATGTCCTGGATACCACATGACAACAAAGACGCCCAACTTCTGCTTTTGCTGTCCTTTTTCTTGCTCGCACATTTTGAGTTGGAGGTGTTAGATAGCCCAGGCTGTCCTTTACCTCCAAAGTACTGAGACGGCAACCAGTGCCACCACACCATGCTGGACTCTAGATTCTTGGCCACATGTGAGTTTCTTACTTCTGTACTACAGTGGTTTTGCAAATAGATTCTGCATTATATACAGAACATACATATATACTTCTGAAGCCAGATAATATTATACACATTATACACAGAATATGGATGTATGATAATATTATATATTTACAGCCAGATAATAGTGAAATTGCCTAGAAATTGGTCAAGAAATCTACTTTATTTAATTCTGAAACTAGTATTTGGATATGTAAAAAAGAAAACCCTGAAACAATTCAAAGGGGTACGGGAAAGTTAATGTCTTCATCCAAAGGGCGAGCCACTTTTTTAAGAAATCCCTCTACCAGTTTCTTCTATTCTTCTAGGAGGCCCTAGCCGGTAAAATCATAGGTTCACTGTCAATACACTTTTCTGTGGCCTTTTCCCTTCCCCTTATCAACGTATACTAAATATTTTGAGTAATCTCTTGGTTTTTACTTGTTGCATCATATTCAAGCACTTGACTGGCTGTTTTCTCTAGCCTCTTATCCTTGCCTCCTTTCCCTTCTCAAGCATACATTTATTGAGTACTGGGGATGTAACATGCGACCTTTGAGCATGGTAGCAAAGGTGAACAGGACTCTCCTTCTGTTCAGAAATGTCAGGGAGCAGGAAGTACAGACACACAGGCCTCTACTCAGCTAGAATAAGTGCTTGCCACAATAATGGGATGACTAAAAAGCTGAGGACATATGCCCATCAAAGCTTGGTATCCTGGGACGTGGAGTCTGATTTGAGTATGTCTGCCTGTTGGCAGTTCACTCTGACAATGTTTTATACCAATCATTTGTCTTGTGTGAATCCCCACAGCCTCTTATTTTTACTCATTTCAGAGGTTGCTCTATTATAACAAAACTATTTTAAAACAGACTCTTTAGAAATCATAGAGATCTTAATAACTGTCATTCGTCCAACAAGTATTTAAATATGGACCCCATGGTAGGTGTTCATTTTAGAAATCCAAGGATGAAACTCAAAATCCCTTGCCAGGAATTTTCAGTGTCTTAGTTTGGATTTCTATTGCTGTGAAGAGACACCATGACCATGGCAATTCTTATAAATGGCAGACATTTAATTGGGGTTGGCTTATAGTTTCAGAGGTTTAATCTATTATCACTATGGTGGGACATGGTGGCTTGCAGGCAGACATGGTGCTAGAGAAGGAGCTGAAGAGTCCTACATCTTGGTTTGCAGGCAGCAGGAAGTGAACTGTGTCTCACACTGGGCACAGCTTCAGAATATGAGAATTTAAACCTCAAAACCACCCCCACAGTGACAAACTTCCTCCAACAAGGCCATCCCTCCTACAAGTTCTACTCCCTATGGACTAAGCGTTCAAACACATAATTTATGGGGCCATTCCTATTCAAATCACCACAGTGAACTTCAAAAGAATCATATCAAATGCAAATAAGCATATAAGATTTGACTTTGCTAGAGATGAACGAAGTGTGGGATTCTAAATGTTAGTTCCAGGAAGCTAAAACTTTGAAACTATACACAATTAGAAATGATGAAATAAATGAATGGTGTAATATACATGTGAAAATACTAAAAGTTTGGTAAATTTGCCACTTAGACTTGCAAAGATATGGAAGCTCATGAAGTCTCTTGGAAATGGAAACACAAAACCAGGGTAACAACTTGGGTGACTTTGACTCAATGTATCGAGTCTCTCCACGAGCAGGAAGACCTCAGGGCAAGTCGATTTGATGACAAAATGGTCAATCTAGGGGAGTCAAGGGGAGATAGAATTGCAAATTATCTTGGGTGGAAAGTAATAAACGAGTATAGTGGCTTTGGTAATACTGATAAAATAATTGGAGGGAAACATAAAATAATATGAATAATACCTCAGTGCGGTGATGGGTCTGGAATAGCCAGTGACAAGTTAGCATATGGCATAATAATGTGGTCTTCTACAGTTTTTGATAAGGGAATGTGTTTGGCACACCCACAAGTGTGTCACTGGCTACTATGAGACTAGCAGGAGTAGACACTTCAAAACAAAATTGTGATTAATCTGGTCTGGGCACCAGAACACAAGGATTAAAAGCAGTTCCGAGAGAAGGCTCAGGAGTTGAGAGTACTTGTTCTTGCGGAGGACCTGGATTCTGTTCACAGCACTCACAGGATTATCAGTCATCTGTAACTGCAATTCCGGAATCTATGCGATCTGCTAGGCTCCATGGCACTGCGTGCAGTGGTGTACATACATGAGTGTGGATGAAACATTTATACATAAAATAAAATAAGCGGAAACGTTTAAAAAGGAACTCAGTGCTCAAGGTGATTCTGGGATAGGAGACTGCAGTCGTCTGGAAGTTCTCGTGGTTTAGTGGAGGTCAAACTGGACTCAGGTGCGTATCAATCTGATATATTCCAGAAGTTGTCTTGATAGGTTACAGCTCATCAAGTTATGTGCCCATGTGGGTGGGCTCATTAGAACTACTCCTGCTGGAAAGGGTGAATCCAGGTGTCTCTCATGGCTGAGCAAACTTCAATTTCCAGGGTTAAGTAGATAGCTCAGTCGGAAATGTGTTTGTCACACAAGCATGAGTTCAATTCCCAGTCACCAAGTAGAAAACCTGGGTGCAAGGCCTGTATCTATAATCCCAACTGTTGTAGAATATTATTTTAAGATGTGTTACATTTATTTATGTTGTGGAACATTAGTTTAATGATATAAAGTATTTAGGTGGAAGCTCTGCTTCAGCCCCAACTCTTTCTCTTCAGACCCCTCCCCAGAGAAAGCCTGCCAAGTGTTGGCTCCTCCCCTTGAGATGCTCAAGACCATGCCTATATGGTATTTCAGACCAACCCATAGACCTGCCATGTGATTTCTCTCCTACTTTCTTCCCCCTGGTTTTTATTAATTTAACTGAATTTGGCTTATTGCATCAGTAGAGAAACCAGGGATTTTCAAAATACTTATCACAAAGATGTGCTGCATTTTCTTATGTTGTGTTTGTTTAAATCTGTGAAGCTGTGTTACTTTGCCTGTCTAAAACACCTGATTTGTCTAATAAAGAGCTGAATGGCCAATAGGAAGGCAGGAGAAAGGATAGGTGGGGTTGGTGGACAGAGAGGATAAAAATGAGGAGAAATCTGAGAAGAGAAGATCAAGGAGCAAGCAAAGAAGAAGGATATGAGGAGATCAGGGGCCAGTCACCCAGCTAGACAACCAGCAACAGATGCAAAAGATAGACAGGATAATTTAAGAAATGCTGGCTAGAAATAAGTCAAGCTAAGGCTGGGTATTTGTAAGTAAGAGAAAATCTTCAGTGTGATTTATTTGGAAGCTGCATGAAGCGCTCCCAAAGAATAGAAAGCCAAAAGAGTCAGAGTTAAAAACAACTACACCCATCACTGAGGCAGCAGAAACAGGAATGTCTCTGAGGCATGTCAGTCAACTGGTATAGCTGAGCTGGTGAGCTCCCGGATGACTGAGAGACCATGTCTCAAAACATAAGGTGGAAGGGAACTGGAGAAGACTCCTAATGTCAACCTCTGGTCTAGACCCATTCACGTATGGGCATATGGATACATACATGGCTGGGGACACACACACACACACACAGATTAGTTTTTTACAAGATTATTCCATGAATTTACCCACGATATTAAATTTGCTCTATTTCCTCTTAATTCATAGGAAAGACAAAAGCTCATAGGGGCTATTTGCCACTATTTGAGGTCCATAATCCCACAGTGAGTCACAGTACTCAGATCAGCATTTCAAGGCCAAAGGATGGCCTCAGAACATTCCCAGTGAACCCTCACCGCAGCCTCCCTCTTGGCTTCAGAATACAGTGATTTCTTATGGCTACTGTATGGGACTGAAGCGTCCTCTGAAACTATCACTGAAGTACATACTCTCAGAAGCAAAATTCTAGTTCATTTTGATGGCAGTATTTTACTTCAAATCAGGTAAGTTAAATGGCATTTGCACACGTGTGTGCAGTAATACTCTCTCTGTATGTGTAAAAGGCCAGAAGACACTGGGTGTCCTGCTCCTTCACTTTAAAGTCCATTCCCTGGAGACAGGCTTCTCACTGAACACAGAGTGAGGCTGGTAGCCAGCAAGCTCCAGCAATCCTTTTGCCGCCGCCCACCCCACCAGCCTAAGCCTGTGTGTGGCCATACTTACATCAGCACCCACCGGGGATTTGAACTCAAATCCTCATGCTTGCGCACCAAGCACATTTTCCTACTGAGCCATCTCCCCAGCTCCCACTATTAATGAGGGTACAGCAGAATTCAAGTGGCTTTGCAGCAGCTATAATATTTGCTATGTTCATTTCTTTTAAAAAATTCACCAACTTTGGTATTAATAGTATTATTCAGACATTGTCTTGAATTTGACCACCACACAGTAGAGTTGAAAACACCTAAGAAATTTACAATCTGTTGTGCTTTTTTGCCATGAATCCTGGCATACGGTGGGATTACCAAGTGATAAAACCATTAGACATTCAAGCATGAAACTTTAGTGTATAAGAAATATGAGAATATGGAGCACTTTGGGTTCAAATAGTAATTGTAAGCAAGTGTATATCCACAAAAAGAAGTGTGAACATGTGTTATTCAAGACTCTTTGAGGAAAGCGTAAAATGTGATGCTTTTGGATCACAAGCCCATCTGAATATATCATTTCTGAGACAGGAACTGAGTCAAAAACTACCCTGAAAAATGACCACTTCATGCCACTGACTTTCAGCTTCCAAACTGCCCTCAAATGCCTTTGTCTCTGCAGACTGAGAGTTAAGACTAGGCTAGAGCTGGCTAGCATGGAAACAGACTAGAGAAAACACCATCTCAGAGAAGGGGCAGGTTAGACTGTGCAAACACTAAGAACTACTATAGAGTAAGAAGGTACACCTCTTTGTAGAGACAGCTCTCGTTCTATAGGGACCCAATGACACCTAGGAATACACATGATCCATATCTCAGAATCCAGAGCCACACAAGTGCTGAATGCACCGCAATCTACATGTTCAGACACACATGTGCATTTGCAGGTGTAAGAACCAGTCTCTCTCAGATGGAACCTCAGATGGACACGTATGCTCTTAGATGGTCATGATAATAGCCGTGGGCATGTGTGGCCTCAGCCATCAGTCCAGGATGAGTTTTTGCCAACCCAACTTACTTTTCCTTGACTACAATTTCCTCTGGAGCCTTGGGTCTTCTTTGCCTGGGCTGTGAAGAATGAATGAAGTGACAGAGAGAGAGAGCTCTTGCCATGGCCTCGGCCTGAATGTCAGCATTGCTCGAGGATAAAATGATTGCTATGAGAACCTCATAGCTGAGTCTGATCCCCAGATTCCATGTAAAAGCTGGGTACAGTAGTGTAAGTATCTGTAATATCAACATGCCCCTGTGGAGAGAAGGGAAGGACCTATGTATATTCTCTACACACACACACAAAGAGAGAGAGAGAGAGAGAGAGAGAGAGAGAGAGAGAGAGAGAGAGAGAGAGAGAGTAAAAAGAAAAGGTGCTTGTATTTGACTTCTACCTAACTGCTCAGAAACACATTCCCTGCAGACAGTTCTAGAGGCCCTATTGAACACAACCTGTCTCATTATTAAGAGACAATGAAGAAGCCTTTAGAAATGCATGATAGGGACAGCTTTATGTACAATAAGATATTCTGATTACTGGATTAAGTTTAAACACTTTAATCAACTATAACAAATCAATTGTCATATATAAAAATTCTGACTCATGCACCAGATTACATAAATTATACAACCGTCACATTATACAATGTTTATATACTTTTGTACCTGCAAAAATGTATATGAATTACTAAGCATTTACTTAAGAAGGTAGGGGTAATACTCTTCAATTATAAACAATGCTTACATCATTCAAATACTTGCTAAGAACATACATTTCTAGATCTGCAGCATTTTTTATTCCTCACAATACATACAATCTAGAAGCTCCAGAAATTAAAAAGCCCAAATGTACCATTAAGTAGCAGATTTCAATTTCATTGTAAGGGTTGATTTTTTTTTTTTGACAGAGAAAAGTAAATGAAATAAAATGTCAACTTTAGTTTAATGCTTGAAGAGCTTCTGCACATCTTATTAAATACATCAGGAAGCCCTTCGTATGCAGATTAATTAGTGAAGGTGCTACCTATTGCATATTAAATACTTCCAAGGACAGCATCTGCATTATTAAAGTTACAAATCTGTGAAAATGGGGGCTTTCAGTATGCACTGACAGACCCTCTCCATACCACTGCGAGCTCCCAGTGTAGTCTTGCCCTCTGCTGAGCAGATCAAGTGACTGGGCATGCTCACACCTCACCCACACATGCGCATGACACCTACTGCACCTTTGGGAAAGATGAACACACAGATGGCAAAGAGTTTGGCCTGCTTTCCCAATCTAAGGTAAGCTGCTTTTATTTTTTAGGGGAAATAAAGCTATCCAGTAAAATAAAAGCTTTAGTGTAACAGTTACTACAGATACTTACTGACAGCAAGTCTGCCTTCTTACTTTTTGTTTAAGACTCCTTGTTCAAGAGTAAGCACTCACATGGGGGTGGGAAGTAGGATGCAGCAGGAGTGGGGAGATGGTAACAGGGACATGAAAAAGCAGGTCTGTCACTAATGAGCTTATTTACTTAGGTTTCCACTCATGAAACCCTTTTAAATACAAGGTGACATTTTCACAGCTGGAAAATTACAACTAGATCTTGATTTACTGCCAAAAGCAATACACGTAGTTATGTATAATCTATGAATAATACTATGTTCATGGGAAGAGGGAAAAACTAGGGTCAATGCAGACGACAGCAGCAAAGGCAATGCTCCCAACACTACCACTAATGGGTTACACGGCATCTTATGTACAAGTCTGAGCAAGGACCTTGGTGTTCGAGGAACGACACCGAAGGCCCAGCAGCCAGGTGATGTGCAATACTGTCAAGCTGAGGTTAGAACTGGGAAGAGACGGATCGTAAAATACTATTGTAAAAAATAGTTGAATTATGTAACAGAGTGTGTTAGCTTAAATCAGGCTTGAGGGAAGTGTTGATTCTGTGATTTTAAAAAATCTTCCTTTCAGTAGAAGTGGTTTTGAGCATGTATTTTTAGACTACAAGTAGAAATAAAATTTCCTTTAAAAAAATCTATTGTGCATGCACTGTTTACTGAAACATACATTTTATTTCCACTACAAATTAATACAAAAATAAACCACTAGAAAGTTCCGCGTGCCATTTGGAAAGTAACCAATCGCCTTCTCGGCTTCTCAGTGTAGTGTGTGGCTCCCACTTACACTCAGGCACGGCCGCACGCCATGTTCATTTGCTTTACTTCTATGTTTGCTATGTTGATTGATGACAAAAACATTAAGTTCACAAGTGAATAACATTTTACAGAGCGTAAATGGATACTTTTTATTTGTCTTAGACTTTTGTTTTTAATTTAGGAACAATAATTGTGTCTCAGATAAACCTCACTGCCTATAAGACTGCCAATGGACAAAGCTTCATTTCAGATTCTGAAGAGGCACACCCGTTCAGCCTGGCCAGTCACTAAGGGCAGATAAGTCCACGTACACGAGTTCTTATGAAGGCAAAAACTGTGCCTTGTAACTTACTTCTCATGAAAAGGAGCCGCAGCATTTGAATCATGCTTTCCAGATGAGATTTATGTAAAACTTATTCTTAGGATAAAACCGACAGACAGCTCAGGCTCACTCTAGAAAGGACACATTTGGCTAGTGCATGTCATTGCACCTGCAGATATCTGTCACAGCACTGAAAACACAGATCTGGGTGACTTAAAAAGTTGAAGAGTCTCAGCAATGCCATGCTGAAAATATGCTAAGAATTTTAAGAATTTGGTAACATCTAATAAATGTTAATTTTAAATGGCACCATTTAAAAATAATAATTTACCGAGACCTCACATGGGAAAATCAAATCCTCCCTAGACTTTGACATTTACTATAGAATCACTTTAATTATAAGTGGAAGGAAACTTGGTTTTAAAAAGCCATTTTTCCTTCTCTGTTTTAAATTTAGAAAAGTATCTAAGCTTGTATTTGGGAAATAATTCACTTCAAAACCCATGTTTTCTAGAAAACCAAAGAAACTCAGAAAATACAGATAACAAGGGATTTTGTGACTAAAAATATGAAAATCAGCAAAACTATAATCTCTGCTGTCATTTAACTTTCATTGAAGTCTCACTAGAGACAGTATCAGAAAAATGCAGTTCACTACGGGGTTTGGAACATTCTCCGCATCCGTCTCTATGTGCAAGCAATCTTTCACTCTCAATTCAGAAAGACAGCCTGTTTCAGAGTGTTTAGAGCTGAAAGGCTGAAATACCAGCAGAAGATCAGCAATAATCTTATCTCATAGCTTTTCATTTTAAATTTGAGAATAATTTTCTACAAATACATAAAGCGAATCCACAGAGGAACTGCCATTCTAGGCAGGTGGGCTTAAACAAAGACCCCATAATTTGGTGACAAATCTATTCCTCAAGGTGGCCGTGGGGTGCCCCTGCTGTGATGATGGTGAGGGCTGCTCTCAACACTCACTAGGCAGTGAGTCTTTGGTCAGGGCTCAAAGGCAACCACCTGTTCTACTACTGATGAAACTGAAACCAAGCCCTTCATCCTAGAACTCACTGCTGCCTTGGGTTAGTTATCAGCTCCCCACCCTCAGCTCCCTTTCAGATACGACTTTGCTGTTGTCTTTGCGATGATCTACAGTAGAGCAAATTGTACTAGCCCATCTCCTGCTTACACTTCCATAAACTCAAATACCAGGAGAACACTGCTTCTGTGGAAAGAATAAAGAGCCCTAAACTTTGCCATTACTTGAAAAGACTCGACACGTTTTTGGGCACAGGGCTTTGGGGTGGGCGTGGCGGTTAATGTTGGAGGCTGGAATTGGATGTAGTGAATGAATCCCTTCAAAATTAGGATTCAGAGAATTGGGAGTGGATTGAAGCAGCTTCTCCACTGAGGTGGAGCGGTCCTGGTAACAAGCAATCCTGGATGTATACTGCAAAAGCACATTTTAAACTATGAGATTGGTATCCTAACCTTAGGGCAACCACTTGTTTTTCAATGTCTTAAAAACACACGTGTATATGAGGTATATGCATGTACTGTATACACAGAGACACTTGAACACACATAGTCATATATAGGAGGAACTTGCTTTTTTTAGTAGTGTTCATAATGAGCAGTGCTCCTGACACTAACTGTGTCTAGACTGACTCCTAAGAATCCAGCAATAGTATCAGTTCTGCTTTATGGAATCTGTTCCTGAGGAATAGCTCATGGGCTGTTGAAGATGGCTCCAGGCCTATGGCAGACCGGGGTCCAGAACCAGCACCCGAATGATGCTCACTCACCAGGGCATGGCCCGTTTTCAGTGTCAGGACTCAGAGCACTTTATGCCCTCCAAAGGTCACTCTAGATGATACCTGTGAAAACGTACAGGATCAACACTTCTTCCCAATGATGGAGGAGAGGAGGTGAAACCTGACACTGTGGTCTCTTCCAATAACACACTCCCTTTCTTCCTTCCTGTTCTCTCTCACTCTCTCTTCTCAACTATAAATACTGTCCTGTGGCTCCACTAGCTATTGGAGAACTTGCCAGCTTTCCTGGATGGCTCGTAGGGCACTCGCAGGATGCTGGGCGTCTCCTCCATCACCCTGACCAGGAGGTTGTCAATGTAGTCCTCCAGCTCCCGGATGTGGGTGTCCTTCCTCCGAAGAAGTTCTTTGTGCTTCACCAGCTCCTGCAGCACCTCCTCGTAGGTCAGACTCCGGTACCCAGCCGTGGCATCGAAAGGATTGCTGTCCTGGAATGAAATGCAGACGTCCTTTAGCAGGCAGGACCCAGTGACCGACATTAAGAGTTAAGTCAGAATTTCATCTCTGGTTTTGCTGAGGCTGATAAAGCTTCTCTCCAGCCATAGAAAGAAGCAGGGTGCCAGTTGCCAGGTGCCAGCTATCCAGACAGGAAGGAGGGCAGAGAGACGAAAAGTCTGGTTTGACTCTGCACATGAAGCTCCTTCTTAAAATCCCAGTAAGGACTAAACCACAACTTGAGTACTGAGGGTGTGGCTCGGTGGCAGAGCACTTGCTTAGCTTCCAGAAGGCCCTAGGCTCCATCCCCAGCATGCTAGAGGAAATGGATGGGACATGCTCTATAATTTCAGACTATAAGTTAACCAATGTAATGAAAATAAGTTAAAACTAAACATCTGTAGGTATCTAACCAAAGAACTACCAAGAAGTTATAGAAACTGCAATAGAGACATCACACATATAGACACTGTATTTATAGACACCACACATATAGACACTGTATTTATAGACATTACGTACAGACCCAACACCTAGAGACAGCACACATATAGACACTGTACATATAGACATTACATACAGACCCCACACAGATAGACACTGTATTTATAGACATTACATACAGACCCAACACCTAGAGACATCACACATATAGACACTGTACATATAGACATTATATACAGACACCATACATATAGACACTGTATTTATAGACAGTACACATACAGACACCACACAGATAGATAGACCCTGTATTTATAAACAGTACGCATACAGACACTACACACGAGACACCACACAGATAGACCCTGTATTTATAGACACTACATATCCAGATGCTGTGCTCAAAGAAACAGTCCACTAAATTCAGATTCACAGTTTCGTCTGTACATTTTATTGATGATGGTTATGAGATACAGAAATACGAGTCTGATTCTCTAATTTGTTGAAAAATGATGAAGGCACCTGGAACTAAATCAATGATCATGGTCCACGGGTATAACTTCTGTCTTAGCTGGCCAGCAAGTGAGCTTTTTCTCCCCGAGTAATGGTTGTTCCAGTTCTCATAAACAGCATCCAGTTGTTTGATGCCTGTTATCAGGACGCTCAGAGCTCAGCTACAGCCAGGACAGATGCACACCCTCTCTTCCCACTTATTCACTAATCTAACGATATTCTAGTGGCCAATAATGGGGGGGGGGACAAGCAAAAGCATAAATATAACCAAAAGAGGGTCTTGCTTTAACTTTTTTTATTCTTACAGTGTTGTGAGAACAAAGATGGGCCTGCACTACTCCCTGGATCCCAAGGTCCTGGGATTTAGATCGTCACTACGTAAATGTCTAGACACAAAGCAACACATTTATGCCTTGAAAACACAGTTCTATCCCTCTAAGTTTTCTTGTTCCTAAGGCAGGACTCAGAGAATCTGTCCCACTGGGGAGTCAGAATGACTTCTGTTCCCACAGCAAGTTTGTGTCTCCCCCATCTTCAGCATCGGAACTTTTCAGTTGAAGCCAAGGCCGGCTTTTCACCATATGCTCCCACCGCAAGACCCCAGCGGAAGTGAGAGTGACACCCTTCTTTCTGGACGTGCACACTTTAGGCTACAGTCTCTCACATACCCCAGGCCTTAGGGCTCGGGTAGTGACAGCTTGCAGGACGCTCCACACTGTCCAGGAGAAATGGGCAGTGTGATGAGCGTGGACAACTAGCAAACAGTCTCAGGTCCAGTGGCCTGCTGCTGGCCAGAGAGGTGTGGCCAGAAAACAAGTAGGGGGTGGGGGGTGATGCCCACGGCACCATCCAGCCCGGGCAGCGTCACCCTTGAGGACTGATAGCATTTTCCTACAGAAAATGAGAAACCACTTAAGGTTTCTAAGTAGAAACGAATCACTTCTTAGCTTTTCTGCTATGGTCAACTGTAAGCAGAAATATCTTTGAGGCAATGATCTAGAAAACTAACACGGCAACCGTGGGTAAGATTGAGTGAACAGAGGCTACTTCCGGAGCTACTGAAATAATGAAAGCATGAATTTGGATGCTACAAAAGCCTTAACAGCCTCTATAAAACCATGATAAAATATGCCAATAACTTTTTAACATTTAATAAATGTTAACTTAAAATAGTACCATTTAAAAAATAATTACCAAGACCTCAAACAGGAAAATCAAATCCTTTACTAGATACTGAATTTTATTATAAATTTATTTTAAACATAAGTCAATAAACATAATATTTAAGAAAAGTGAGTTTAAATTCTGAAATAAATACTTTAAACAACTCATTTTATTTTCCATTAGCAAATACAAAAAAATCGAAACTTTCTGAATTAAATTACTCATGTACTAACATTTCAAATGTTGCTCTTAAATCCTGTAAGATTAATTCTGGAGCTAAGTGTTAGCTGTGACCTTCCCTCTTGGGTCAATTAAGCCTGTAACACAGAATATTGGTACCAGATGTTTAGAGGTATATTACAAATTTATTAATTATATTCTCATAAAATATACATTGTATTATGAATTGTTCTATAGTAAAAACAAGACAAATTATAGAGATATTTTTACTTTGTTAGAAATAAACTAACCTTTGTACTTTAGCACAAGTAATAATATATAAAAACGAGGCAGGAATCAGGCTGAGTCTCACACCCCTCATCTGATGAAGCATCTCCAACTCCCTTCAGCTCCAGAATTCTTCTATCCATTCACTGATTTTTTTCCCTGAACTGCATTTTAAAATAATAAATTCCAACTACTGTGATTTTATTTTACTAACAAAATATTTACTGGAAAATCTGAGAATCATGGGATTATGAAATTAAACTGAACGAGCTATTTTACTTACAGGGTGCCGGCTTTATGCTCCTGCTTTCTTTTAATGAATTTAACATAGTGACATCCATTAAGACTCTCTAACTTTAATCAAATTATATATAAATACAATATTTTTTAAAATTACAAGTGATAGCACACATTTAAAAATCATTCACAGGGGTGGGAGTGGGGAAGTGGAGGAAATGGGAGGAGGGGAGGAGTAGGAATTGGAATTGGAATGTAAAATGAAAAAAGATTTTTTTCTTTTTTTAAAAAAATAAGTAAAAATCATTCACATGTGGTGTGGGGGTTATATTTAATACTGAACCAATAATACTTGTTAATGTAGTTAATATTTTAACATTTACCTTAAAATAAGGAAGCTAAATGACATGCCAAAAAGATTCCATTATAAGTGGTCTAAATACCATGATAGGAATCATTTTAGTCTTGCAAGATTACCTAGTATTTCAGAATACTGTTCAAGACTTTACAGTCAGAATGAACAATATACACACATATTCCTTATCTCCTTCACCCCGATCTACACTTCCTAGAAATGAAGTTCTGCCCTTAGTAAGGCTTTCCTATCTTCTTTTCAGGAGTATTTTTACCCAAAATTCAGCATCAGGTTGCTGAACAGGAAAACATCTTAATAGACCTATGTACCATAAACTACACTCTGGGAAAGAATAAAAATAATTAATACAGCTCAGCCTTGGCTCCAGATTTTACTCAGTATTTGAGAACCATGTAAATTTTCTAATTTTAGGCATACAATTCTTAAATTGATATATTAACACACACATTTAGAACTTCAAAGGAAATAATAAACAAGAATATTAACTAACATAAACAATGTTGAAAGGTTTTCTGATTACAAAAAGTAGTTTGCTTAAAGAGGAATATTCTCAAACAAATACAAAAAATATTTTTCAAAGGTGTATTTACTCATATCTAGGAAAAACTGAAAACTGCCACCTTGCAACCTTGAAACCGGTAGAGGGTAAATGCAGCCTGCAATAGGACTGCCATGAATTCAGGATTTTGCCCCCACAGTTCATCAGCAGCACACAATTTTAAGATGTTTTCCTATCTTGAAATTTAATGCAAATTTTCCTCATCTCTTTCCTTTCACCACTGATCTCTTCCCTTCTCTACTTCATATCTGCTAAAAGTCAAGTCCCTCATGCAGACGCAAAGACGAGGGACTGGCAAGAGAAGAACAGTCCTCTATGACGTTTTCCATCAGAATTTTAAATAATAAGACTCATGTACAAGATTCTCAGAATTATTAGCTATTTTTACCTTACACACAATCTAGTCTTCTAAACTAGGAAATATATATATGTAAATTTTACAATATTTAAATCCAGACAAAAGCAAATTATCATGACTCAAAATAACTGAAGATTTGAAGAAAGGTTGTCGTGGTAACCAAATATTGGTGGGGTACGAACTGACATGCATGGCGACCGGAGGGGAGCGAGGGAGGAGAGGAGGGCCTGGCGTTCGCGGATCATCTCATTATTGTATAATGAGGGACTCTGCTCTGGGAACATCATCCCAGCTACTTTCACATCTTTTGTCCTCCTCTCTTCATCTCCCTTTCAGTTCTTAATTAGGCCTTAAAGAGCTCACACTGCCCTTTCAACTGGCTACTGCTCCTGCCTAAACACCGAGCCTCCACAGACAGGTGTTGGCACCAGCACAGCCGACATACGAACCTAATTACACAATACTCCATCCAGAAGGAGAGAAAATGACTTGGTGGATGGCTATTACTGGAGAACTTCATGTAAATTACTTCAAACATCTTATAATCTTCAACACAAAAATTGTTCAAATACTTCTCCTGAAAACTAGTCTGTAAGGACGCTTTCTCCTCTTAATTGTATCATGCAGTACATTAGCAACACCTAGTAATCCTTTAACTGTCGTTTAGAATAGTTAGATTCCAGAGGAAAATAATCACACATCAAGGATTCTTTTATCACCTTTAAATCCTTGAACTAAAACAATTTTCACATTTTATTTCTTTAAAGATTTCTGAGGATGTTTTAACAGCAATAAATTATAAGATTTGGAAAAGTACATCTGCAAGCACACAGGAATTGTAATTAAGGTTACCTAATAAACAATAGCTACATATTAAATCGATTTTTGATGTTGCATTTTGTTTGAGATTAAGTAACAACCCAGTAGAATTCATTTCACTATCTGATCAAAGGCTGACTTCATATAATCTGACATTGCTTCAAGACTGCCATATTATAAAGACTTGAGTATTTCTGAAACATCAAAACTTAAAAGTCATTTACATAAAACAGCAAAAGCATTATCTAAAGCCCTGTGCATCCATAGTGTCTTCTACCATTCTTTAGACACATATCTGCACTTAAAATGACTTATAAAATAAACTGTAACCCTACCTTAACTTCTTTTAGACAAACCACATACCAGAAACTGTGATGTGAAATTGCTAGAATAAACCAAACACATCTGGATCATTCGCATTAAGGACAGATGGTTGAAACGGCAGCCAGTGGCCTCTTTCTGATACTTTCTGATATAGTTTTCCCCCAAGAACATCTGCCTGTATTTTTATAAAGTGAATTTTCTCCAGGTCAACATATTTAGAAGACTCAGATGTAACTGAACTCTCCTATATGATATTGAGATATGATATTGATATATGATTCAGATAACAATAAGACAAAGTTAAGCCATCTCAGCAATCCCTGCAAACGACGCACATCCATTTAACCGACTGCCACCAACCAGTCCTGGAATGGCTCTGGTTTTGTCTGACTTGGAAAGTAAGTGTCCTTCCAAAGCCTCGCCGGGTGAACTCCAGTCTCCTACAAACCACAAACGCCAGTCTCCTTTCACAGCTCCAGTGCGGACTCTGATATACAGCTTTCACATTAAGGTCACAAGTAAGAAACAAACATGTATACTACAGGTAGTTTTCGATTGTAACTGCATCTGCTTGAACTGTCTCTGAGCACAAACAGAAGTCACACTCACTTGTATACTAAAGGCAGTCTCAATTTCACTTCCTTTTTCTCCCCAAACCATCACACTGATCGATACTTCTGCCATGAAGGCGGTCAAGGAGACAGAGGCATTTGGGAAATGTGCTACAGAGAAGCCAGGCTTGCTCTCTGGTGATTGCGTAACCCCTTGCCAACTTACCGGGATTTTCCTGAGGTCTTCACTGCTTGTTGGATTCATATGAAAACTAAGTAAGAAAAGCATAAAATAAAGGTTAAATGTGCAAATCTATACAGTAAGAAACAGAAATATTTTAAGCCATACTGAAACGTGTCTATCTAAAGTCCTAGCTTATGTAAGTGAAATTCAATTCAAATAGCAAAACAGTATTTACTCAACAACCTTAAAGCATTTGCAGGTTTAAACCCTCAAAGAAAATCCTCCAGCTATCAGAATCAAAGAACCATCAATCTTAAATACTCAGTTTCTAAATATCCTTAAGCATAGTGACTTTACCAGCAAGATATATCATGAAAGGAGTTCTTATAATATACTCATCATCTTATATAGACATACCTCAACCCTGTTGATATATTACTATGGAAAGCTAAGCAAATTTAGGTTTGAAAAGGTTACAAAATAAAAGAGCTCAGCCACCCTTTGTCTAAAATGTCAGCTGTATTGGAGAAACTAACTTTCAAATCTTACCTTGTCAAAAAGAATGAGTCCAGGGGCTAAAACTATTTCTGTCATTAATGTGATTCCTAAGTAGCTAGCTTCCAAAATTTAGTCAGAAAACAGACCCAAACAAAACAGATCGTGTTCATTTGGAGAATTCACAGCAGAATGCCTCCGCCACTTTCTCCTTTGAAACATGCCCATTAGGAAGGAGACTACAGCCACCCCAGAGAAGCTCAACTTCAAAGCCATCTGATGAGTAAATATTTCATCAGTGCTCCTCCACTTTAAATTGTACCCAGCATTTAAGACACTTATCCCTGGAACAGCTACAAAGCATATTAATGTCCTAGGGTTTTGTTTTTTTTTGTTCCACATACACACATTAAAAAGAAGACTTAACTATAAGTCATATTTTTCCATTATCTGCATACTACATAAAAAATAGACTCCTCTGAAGAGTCAAGGAATTCACTTTTAAAATCTGGACTGTGTGAAAGTGTAGATGCTGGAAATCTTGTCTGGAACACATCCCTAATTACAGGTACATGTCATGTCCCACACTGGAAAGCCTAAAAGGCATGATGCTTGCAGGACTTCAGCAAGAGAATTTCCTGTGCAGTCAGGGCACACTTATAATGACTCAGGTTTGCACAGCCAGATTATAAGAACCGGGTGTGGACCTTTCCTGGGAAGAGAGCCCATGGAAGCACCTGAACATCGCAGTAGGCTGGGTGACTAGGCAGACAACCAGGAGACACTGCGACCTGCAGTGAACCACTGGCAGGCTTATGTGTCCGCCACTTTTCCCCGTCCCTGTATGTCACCATCTACATGGTTTTCTTCAAGGTCCTACACTAGTGTCGACTCATCCATGCCTCAAAGCCCTGACAAGAAATTAAACGATAATAACAAAGTCCCCATTAGAGTCCCCTGTACCTACGGTGTTGTACTGTGGTAGCAACTGCTAATGGGTGGTTTCTGCTGTCTCCAGTTCTCAATGTAAGCTAGTGGAATGAAAGGGCCAGTGAGACTCGTTTCCCTTGCTCCATGACCTTGTGTATGCTTCCTGATAAGCAGCATACTTCACTATCCGTATGTCCACTGGTGCGCAGTCTCAGGGTAACACGGTGCCAGAGGACCAGAGTGCTCATGAGCAGAGAAGGGGCTGAGGGCCCTGGAGCGGTGGCTCCACCCCTGAGCCTGTTGTCTTGTGACCAAGTTACTTTGACTACATCTTGGTTCTTTCACCTGTAAACCATGATGGTAAAAATGTCCCTCAAACAAGACTGCTTGTATGGATAGAGAACATGAATGAACTAGCGTGGAAAACCAAGAGTAGAAACAGCATGTTCCATGCATGATTTCATGAACATTTGAGGTACTTTCTCTGCACTCTTAAACTCTTCATCAAAATTGACTGTTATTTTCATGCCAATTAAGAGGGTCATATGATAACATTTTCTATCTTCCAAAACTTCATTTTAAAAAATAAGGGATATCAGGCAACTAGTATAAGTTCTTCCATTACTGACTGGTAGACTCTGGCTCCGAGATCTGTCCTAACTGGAACACCACCAGTCCTATGCCTGTTTCCTGCAGACCAATCTTTGTGAGTGCTGAGTACAGCTGAAAGCTCAACACGGGTATTTTAGATGAAACGGCCAACCTCACTTCACTGTGGGATAAAGTCTCGTTCCAGGACGGAGGGGTGGGGTATCCCAAAATTCTTAGAGCAAGTGTGGGAGTCATGATCTCTTACAGCATTCATTAAAAAGGCCTGTTCCATGGGAGAAGCAGAATTTGAGACTCCATGAAAGACAGAGGCTTGGCTGTCGAGAAGACGCTCTGTGGACACTTGGGGACAGGACAAACTGCAGGAGTTCTAAGGCCAAACTCAAGGACCTCAGACCTCATCCATGAAGCAGCAAGCATGTTTCCCAACAATGTTAGTCTCCTCTCAGTAAAATATCGACATTCCACATTTGAGGTTCTGATCTGCTCTGTTCTAGCCCAGCCCAGCCCAGCCCCTGCTCTCCACCTTAGCACATGTGATATGAGCTTGCTTGCGAGCTGAGGTCCCCACTCTGTTCCCACTCTGCACCATGTGCTGAGTGAGGTTCCCACACTGGTATTGTCTGAAATCCAAAGGCTAAGCCCTCCTTTGTGGTCTGCTTTGTATACACATACTGACGTGTCAAACACATGACCAACTCAGTCATTCATGGCTGCCTTTTTTAAATCTGTCCTTACATGGCGGAAAAAAGAGTTAACTGAACTGGATTGAATTAGTGTGGTGCAAAATTAAATGTCTCTATTTATTGAAGTGTGGCACCAATTTGTGATATCTCTTTCTTTGGACTGGTGGCCTCATGTCAGACAAGATAAGAATAATACAGTTTGACTGCTCAACTGAGCTGCTGACGAGTTAGGGGATGGTGTTTTCAATCAGGTAGAAAATAAACCTGGATATGCTCATGGAGAAGAGGGAGTCTGTATGAACTAAACTCCAGAATTTAAGTTTAATTTTAGAAGAAGACCTGAGGAAGTTTGAAGGAGCCACAGGATCCTAAAGTACTTTTTAAACAGATTAAAAAGTATTTTTAACTCATGTGTGTAAACATATTTTAAAGGGATAAAGTGTCTTAACCTTAACACACTCAAGTTTTCAGGTAAAAGCATCAATATTTTTTTATCTGCAAATTCATTTAAAAATTCTGAAAAATGTTTACAAATAAACTCTATATAATTTAAAATATAAACTATTGTGCTTTTTAAATACTATTTTTATAGAAATCATTAACTTTAATATCATTTATTAATGTATCTTAGAGTAATGAGTAAATAATAACTGGGTAGAAATTACAGTCTGTTTTATACTAGTCTTCCGCACATAGGCACTAGAAACAAACCTGTCCTTATGAAGTGACCAACTTGATTGCTACAGTGGAGACTCACGCGTCTGGTGGTACTCAACATGTTTCCTTCCTAAAGCAAACACAGTCTGTAAAGCAGGAAGCTCTAAGACAGGGGAAGAACTATTCAGAATGCTAAAGCACTTGGAAAGACAACTGACACCTCAGAACAAAGGCCTATCACAAGCAGATACAACTTTGTAACTGCCAGGCTTCAGGATGGGAAACCCTCCAAGCAGGAGGTTACCACTGCATACACTGCTCTTCCAAAGCTTAGGGAACATCTCACACTTCCTAGTTCTCTTTCTAAACACCATCACTGTTCAAATAACATTTATTTTGGGCCGACAGCTTTGTGCATTTTCCATTTAATATGTGAATCCAAAGTATTGACAAGTCCAGAGATGTGCCACCTGGCACGGGGAAGAGCAGTATCTTCAGACACTGGTCAGAACCTTACTGTGTGAAGGAAGCAAGTGTAACTCTAAACCACCAAAGGAGAACTTCTGACAGCAATTATTTTCTGAGGTCAGTATCCTATTGATCCTGTCCTTAAGTGATAGGAGAAGACTCTAGGAAGCTCAGCTTCCTTCAGTGGCAGGGGCAGGTGGGAGGAAGCGCTCCAAGAAGCCATGTGCATCATTAAACTTTAACATGTATGAGATTATGAAAGAAATATGCTTCACAGCACTGGACTGGTATACTGGAGAGCAAATATGAACTCCAGCCCTTGTAGCACCACACCTCCAACACAGCTCCTTTGATGATGAACTTCTTTTACCAGGCAATTACCTCGCTTGCCAAACTTTCCTTCCATTTCATCAATGGCTACCCTTTCTTTTTGAGACTTTTTTTCTGTTCAGCAAACCAGCCTAAGTTTCCTCCTGAAGTCCCGATGCCCCACTCCTGGCCACCTTCCTCCTTTTGTCCTGGGAAATGCCAGCTATTTCCTGGGAAAGTGGCCAGACCTCTCTCTACTCCACCTAGATGGTTCACCTCTCCTGATGCTTTAGCTGCTACCACAACATGGATGAATGGCTGAAAATCTTTTTCTCTACAAACACAACTTCTTTATCCTCTAGAACACTGGGCTTACAAATGTCTTGCTACAGACTCAGAACAAGACTACTACCTGCACCTCAAGGTAAATGTGCCTAAACTAACTACCCCTTTGCCTTTTCCATCTCCTGGGTACCCGAAGGGAAGCATCAGACCCATAAATCCACCCTTCTTGGGACTCAGCCTAGATCACATCTCCTTGCTGCTCACGTGTGCTACCTTTCTGATCATGGGAACACGGTCGCACCTCTGTTCACCCCATCTTACCCAATCTAGCCAAGCCTCTGTTGGCAATGGTGGTATCTCAGATACAAGTCTAACCTCATGATTTAACTGTCAAAAACTCTGGCCTGGATATTCTGCTTGAATAATGACAAATTCTTAAGCCAAGTTTTCAATCCCACCACATTTTACTCACCCATCTTTCCAGTCAGGGTGGTCGGCTAAGGAAATCAACAGTAAGTCAATACAATATCTGCCAACTAGACGGCAAATCCCCAAGGAATGGAGAAGACCCTTTTATAAATAACAAAAGTTACTTATATTCATATCTCAGAGAACACTAGTAGATTGTTTTCAGCTCTTTTCAAAATGGGGAGAAATATTCTGGCTTTATAGCTATGTCCTGGTAGGTTTTTGTCATCTTAACACAAGCTAGAGTCCTCTGAGAACCGGGAACCTCTACTAAGATAATGCCCCATCACACCATCCTGTAGGCAAACCTGTGGGCACCTTCTTGATTAACAATAATCTTGGGGAGCCTGCTCACTGTATGTGGTGCTGCCTTCTGGGCAGGTGGCCCTGGGGTACATAAGAAGGCAGCGTGAACAAGCCACAGGGAGCAAGTCAGTAAGCAGCAAACAGCCATGGCTTCTGCATCATTTCCTGCCTTCAGGTTCCTGCTTTGAGTTCCTGCCCAGCCTTCCCTTCATGAGCGATCATAACTGTAAACTAATAACCCCTTCCTCCCTAAATGCTTTTGGTTATGGTCTTTATCACAGCAACAGAGAAGCAAACCAAGAAAGACTGCGAATGAGAATTAAAATAAGTTTCAAATTAACGGACTTTCAAAAAAATTAACTCAACCGTTGGCTTACGGACACACAACCTGCCACAACTGTAGCTATTTGACCACAATACAAGTTAATTGACAACCTCCACCTGGGTAAATTCTAAAAGTTATTCCTGGGCTTCTTATTTCATGTTCCAAAGTGGTTTCAGACTAAAGGAGTTCTAAAAAATTTGTAACAGTCCTCTTCCCAAAGCTCAAAAAAGTTTTAATTGAAGTAGCCAAAGAGATTCTTTTTTTTTTTATTTATTATGTATACAATATTCTGTCTGTGTATATGTCTGCAGGCCAGAAGAGGGCACCAGACCTTATTACAGATGGTTGTGAGCCACCATGTGGTTGCCGGGAATTGAACTCAGGATCTTTGAAAGAGCAGGCAATGCTCTTAACCACTGAGCCATCTCTCCAGCCCGCCAAAGAGATTCTTTAGTAAATGTATTTCCATTATAATTATGTCTGTTACACAGGCAAATAAAGCTGAGCAGACAAGATGAACAGCATCTTTCTTTCCTCCCTCCCTCCCTTCCTTCCTTCTTTCTTTCTTTATTGGAAGACAGCAAGCAATATAGGACTAAGTCAAATTAACGACGGAACAGCGCTGCATGTTCCCTGCATGCTCTCTCCTGGGACTGGGCACACCAAACACTCCAGTGACAAAACAGAGCTAATGCACAAGTGTCTGTGGGGATTAACAGCAATTTGCTTATTAATATTCTCGTGAGATATCTTTTAGGAGACCTCAGAGGAAGGACAATTAAAAACCACGGTCAGTAATGCCAAAGGTCGTGGACAGCAGCTTTTCTATGGCGAATACTAGGTGCTGCTGGAGAATGGCCAGAACACAAACACCTGAAGACGCCTGCAAAAGAAAGGCAGGCTTCAATCAAGTTTATTAACTAATTATCTTCTCCTGTTGGAGAAAAGTACTAGGAATTATTTTATGTCTTTAAAATGTGAGTACAACAGTTCACTGGCTCCCACATATAAGTCCCGTGGAGGCCAAACCCCACTCCTTTAAAGCTAAGCCTCTCAAATGTTTTTTTTGTTTTGTTTTGTTTTCTCTTAAGTACCCTTAATACAGGAGAAGAACAAATCCAGCAACACTCACACAACTTCCCTGGCGTGTTAAGATGAACTTGAAAGTTTCAGACATTTTACTCCATAATTTTTATCATGCCTCTCTTGAAGACCCTTCTGTCACTGAGGAAACGGTTTATCTCCGTGCTCCAAGGAAACCTTAGCCTGCCACTGCTAGTGCCACAGATCCACCACTAGTAGTGGCTGTGGGAGGGAAAGCTGTCCCCTTTGTTCAGAAGGACAACAGGGAATTCAGATACAGTAATGAAAGCAAAGTACCAACAGCCCCTCACTGGGCGGGTACACATCTCCATCTGCCTAAGGAACCAAAGCTGCCTGCTCTTCTGGGGAGGTTCGAAGACAATCTGAACTCATGAGGAGCGGGAGGGGCATTCTACCATCCTCTCCACTCTTGGCCAAGACACAGATTTGATGGCTGTGACTGAGACAAGTCCTATCTGAAGCAAAGCTGTGGTCCCCTGGTCCCCAGGAGGGCTCAGGTGTTCAAGAGCAGCATGCAGGGAGGGTGCCTGCCCAGCACTCCAGGCCCTGCCACCTCTGCAAAGTCTTCCAGAAGGACCGTCCACAGCAGTGAATTCTCAGAGCCTCTTCCTTGGTGACAAAGCCATGGGCTCCTCTGCTAACTTGGCAGAAGCTCCCAGGCTGACAAGTCCAGCTCTAAGGCACACACAGTGACCGAGTTTGCCTCAGCAGGATTGTAGAACTCGCTGTCTGCCCGTATAAACAAAACAAAAACAAACAAAACAACAATAAAAAACATTCTTTGCCTCTACAGACATATGGATAATTTCACTAGAAATTATACATTATTCTACTCCACTCAGATTTTCCTATATGCTTCTTCATTTAGAAAGCAGTTAAAACACGAGTTCCCACCAATGCTGACATCTGAAGCTTCTTACGCTATAGAAATTTTCCCACTGCTGGGCTCCTTTAGGTTTTACGATGGAAACTGCTCTATGTCACACAATGTTGGGTTTGTTTTCCAGAATCTAACAGTGCCTTTGAAATGTGGCCTCTCTGGCACTTCTGAGTTCCTGTGTCTCTTCCTACTCAGGCCCAGGTGGCAATTTCCTGAGTTTTCCTAAATAGGATCTGGAAACCTTACTCCTGTGCTCAAGAATGCTGGCTCTCTAGAGAACTAGGTGCTAAAATCAAACCACAACACACCAAGTTCCCAGTGAGCAAGGCCCGTGCCACCACCACCTCCAACCGCTGACACTTTAGACACACTGGGTCCCTGAGAGCCGTCAAAGCTTCTCCCTTTCCCCCAGCTCTTTCCATTCACCTATGCTTTAAGACTGTTCGTTCCCGGCCCATTGTCCCCAGGCTGACTAACTCTGCTCATCCATACTTCTGCACCTTCGGTTGCTGTTTTGACACAGGTTCTGGCAGTAGCACTGGCCTTGAACTCACGATCCTGTTGCTCCTGTCTCCTGAATGCTGGGCTGACACAGGGACAGCCCTGGGCTCATCTCGCCTGCCTACAGTTTTCATTTCCAGTAACACTTCCCAACGGCACCATGCATTAGGGCAATTCCACATTCTGAATCTACCTGCCTACAGCGCTGCAGCTAGACTTCTCACGTAGCCTTTGTCTCTCAGTAGCAATGGAGTACATGCATGAGGAGCAAGAACAACCATAACCAAGTAAGGGCAATCATCTTCCTTCATCCAGCGTGAAAACAAGCACTTTCTTTTGGAACCCTGGTAGTCTAAAGGAATATTTTAATATTCCCAAGGGAATAATATTTTAAGATCCTAATGATTCCTGTAAAATGACAACAATATAAGTATATTTAACATTCAAATTCTCATTTTGTAAGTTTTCTGTTCAATGACAAATGCTTATTATTTATAAAACCACAACAATAACAGAACAGTGGCAGGGGGCACATTGGCACTTCCATGGATTTCCTAAAGCAGGGCTCTTCTCAAAAGGAACTCTGAAATGTTGCAAATTCCCAATAAATGTCCTTTATCCTTCTTATTATGACAGCTGGAGCTGCCTTCTTTAATAAACTCTAATAATTCTTTCAGGTGGAGCACACATTATACCTGGAGTATCTCCATCTAACCTAGGTAGCACAGTCAGTATGTGTTCTGGAGATGCTGTGTCATGAGATCAAGGCCAGAGTGCCCATTTCCAGTTACGTGTCCAGCACTGGCTTCAGCACTCTGTGTCCCATGTTAATCTCTTCCCCATCAGGTTACCTTATTTCACAGTGAAAGGCTAACGTACAAGGCCCCACAGCTTCCCACCAAAGATGTAAACCCAAACCTGACCTACAATTCTGAACTTGTACCTGTCCCATAGTCCCTTCAAAATGCTCTATTTTCATAGTACACTGTGAAATCCTTTGCTGAAGAATCAAATATAACCCTGAATCAAAATGTAAATCACATTCAGTGTGATTTTAATTTCTCATAGCTTTAGACAATTCATTTCTTTGAAGATAAAAAAAGATATGAAAACCATATTTATATGTCTCTCATAAACAAAATACATGACTGGCTGGACACCCACTTTCTATACCAAGCTCCCTAACAAAGCATCCATGGTGTTTAAAGTTGAGCTGTTGCACCAATAAGTGGAGTGTTGATAGTCTGCAGTAGCAAGCATGCTTCCTCAGGAATGTAGTAGGCAGAGGACAGACATGGAATATGGCTCCCTAACTCTAGCTAGAAAAGAAATAGTGAGATTGCTCAGTTTCTAATGAAAAACTAATAATGTAATAGTATAAAATCACTACTTAGAAACTATTCCTGTGAAACTTACCAAATAGCCTCTTTTCCTGTTTGCTATACTTGTTTAGTTGTTTTTGAGACAGGGCCTCGATATGTAGCTAAGGATGGCCTTGAACAATTGATTTCTGTGCCTCAGCATCTTGAGTGCTGGAATAACAGGTGTGTAGCACCACACATGGCTGTCTAAACACTTTCTATATGATCTTCATTACTGTTTACTAAAGTGGATAGTTCTATCAACTCATTTCCCAATTTATAAAGTACATATTCAACTGTCAAGGGCAAGGCCAGAGACATCTGTCTTGAGGAAACCTTTCCCAAGTTTTCAGCACACTGAATTTCTCTTACTCTCCCTTTCCATAGCTAGATTCCTGTACTTTCATAGGATATACTCTATTCTGTTGGTAACAGGTTGTTTCTTTCATGACCTTCCCAGCTGTTGGGGTACTAGGACCTTAACCATGCAAATCATACCCTCAAACCTCCATTCCTAACCTTAGTGAAGATTTACACATGCTTGTGAAACCATACAGAAAATCTGGAGATACAAATTTTAAGAAAACCAGGCATGTTCAAGCAACAGTTATTTAAATGGTATTAGTTCCTTCATCAGAAAGATTTTCACATGTAAAATAAGTATATAAAACACATTAAAACATCATTCAACACCTAACAGATACTTAACTATCTATTCATAATTATATAATATTATACTCAATATAATTCAAAGAGGAACAATTCATCTTTAAATAGTAGGTTCAAAGACATCTATGTCATATGCTCAGATACTACTATTTTCAGAAACAGTAAATGAATACAGTAACAATTTTTGGTCTATTTTATACATCACGATTAGATATTTAGACAACCTGGCTACAGTAGTTACTACCATAAATACATAATGCATAAATACATTGCTTGCATTTCAAAAGGTAAAGCTTTATCATCAATAAAATGCAAACAGTATCAGGTGCTGGGATCACACAGCCCAGCTGGAAATGTCCCAAGCACAGAGAGCAGAGGCCTGGCGAGGAGGCTGGGCGGTGTGTGCACAAAAATAAATGAGGGCTTTGGTGTAGGAAGCAACACTATTCTCACAATGACAAACTCACGGGAGTTTAGAAGGGCAAGATTTGGAAAAGCCAAAACCAGTGGAAAGAAATGAGCATAGCACTATAACAATAAGATGAAGAAACTTTAAATGTACAAATCTTTAAAGTTACTGAAATTTGCATTCTTGTGTTCAAAGAAGCCAGATTATTCAAGTGTTGGAAAACAGACTTGCAAGAGTTGTTAATGTTTTCATACTAGCTTCCTAGTTTTAATTCAAAACACACAGTCCCTATTCTTGGGGGAAAAAAGACAAAGAAATACCACCTCATGAAAAAGAAAAAAAAACCTAAAACCTCAAACCTCTCCATCAAGACTAACACCCTAAGTATAATTCAGAAACCATATACCTTACACTGTTGTATGAAACAAAACAGTTTCAAAAATGTTGTATCTTGTCAAATTGAAGACACATCATGGCCTGTGGAGTCAGTTCAAGGGATGAAGGACTTCCGTGCAAGCATGAGGACCTGAGTTATGGTCCCCAGCACACTCACAACAGACAGGCGCAGTACCAGAATGTGCGTGCACCTGTAACACCACTAGGAAGGCAGGCATGGATCTCTGGGTCTTGCTGGCAAGCGGGTCTAGCCAAATTGGTGAACTCTAGGTTCAGTGAGAGACCCTGACACAAAAAGCATGATGGAAAGAGATTGAGGAAGATACCCAGTGCTGAACTACAGCACACACACACACACACACACACACACACACAGAGGCACGCACACATGCACACATGCTCACATGCAAACTCGTGTACATACACACCATATTATGACCACACTGGCTGGGATGCATCCTTACACCAGTTCCTTTTTTCCTCTTACCAATCCTTTGGCATTGTCTCACTCAAAGGGAGGAGAATGGACAAAAGTGTTTCTCAGAAAGCATCCCCTTCTCCACCCAAAGCAGCTCAATGTTCATAGATTTCTAGCCAGCAATCCCCAGCCTCAGGCATCCCCTTGCTATTGTTTGCCTGCAGGCACTCCACATTAGCTCTGGGCTAAGGCACTAACCCCATCGTACACAACCCACCTTAAACTGCTCTGGAAGCCTGAGCACATTCAGTTAGTTCAGGTGACACAGCAATGAGCCTCCTTCAGCAGGAGCAGGAAGCTGGGGCTCACATCTCAACCACAGCACGTAAGTTTTCAAGTCTCTCCCCCACCCCCGTACATATTTCCTCCTCTAAGGTCTCACCTAATGTCTCCAAACAATGTCACCACTGAAGACCAAGTGTTCAAGTATCTTAGCTAATGGAAATCATTCTCATTTAAACCACCACACTCTCTCATATGGAAAATATTGAAAAGAAATAATGAAAGTATTATTTGATACCAGAGTTGGAATTCAGAAATATATTCATCTTGATGGCCTGTAGGAGCCATACTGAGACAGGTCATGAAATATCAGAAACCCATCAGATTTTAACCTTTGCCGGCATGCCCGAGCTTTTGACATTGGGACATGACGTCATCTACAAAGGCCATGCTCAAAACCACACAGTCAAGAACTTTCACCTTTTTTGTTTTGTGTCAGGCCATACTCTCTCAGCCTATATGGCCTGCGGCTACTAACTGGACACACCTACCAGAACACAACATGCTTGTAACAAAATGCTTGCCTGGGAGTTTCCTAAATCAAAACTCAGACACCTGTATCAAATTACATGGAAATAATCAGACCAAGTATTTGCAACTGGTGACAGCAATTCTGAGACCTGCAGGAAGAAGAAAGCTGAATGAAGGAACCCAGGGTAGGATGTTAAAACCAAAAGTCCCCACCATGCTCTCCTCTCTGGCCAAAAGCCTGACCATACCTTAACATCACCAGAGGAGCAAGATAACCTAGAATAGGCAGTTTTAGACAAGAAGCCACAAATGAAAAGCACACTCAACCAATGATGTTTAAAACAACTGAGAAATACACAATGTATGTCCTTCTGAAGGATTTCCCTCTAACTACAGTAAAGATCATCAACCTCCATCTAGCAAGCGCTTCTGCTTCTTGGATTTACAAAGAAATAATTCTCTCAAACATTACCTTCAACTAAAAAGCTTATGTACTGATTTATGAAAACCAGCAGGCTGGGGTCATTGGAATGTAATCTTAATACTTTCCTGTTGGAAAGCTCCAGAGGATGCACAGGCTCTTTCTGCATTCGGTCATATCATAACGACCAGCTCTCTTTAACTATCGGACTCACCACGTGTTATCCTGTGTCCAGTGCCTAAGAGCTCGTTAATTACCTAAACTATATCTCCATAGGTCTTGTTAATTACCCGTCTCCTGTCTCAGAGGACCTTGTTAATAACTTGTACAGTCTCTCTAAAGAGGTCCTAACAACACATTAAAATTAAAGATGCTTTTCTTTTAGCACCTGTCAAGTGCTGTAAATTGAGAAATTTTCACATCAGTTTATTAGCCTACAGTAGTTTTTGTGGGGGTTTGTGGCATGTTTGCTTCCTTTTCTCTCACACATAATCTCTCTGTATCTTAATCTCTCAACTTAAAAAAATAAAGGAAAACTTAGCAAAGTTTGTCTTTTTTGTTACAGATCTTTTTTTGTTTTCATTTTTAAAGACCATAAATATCAACTGGCATTAGAGAGTCAGCAGAAAGATGGCATGGATGGTATCTGCAAATTAACCCAATGGGAGATGCACCAATTAATGAGACCCATTATAATGAGTATTAGGATGACAAAGGGTAGAAAAGTTTCAAGTCCTCTCTGGGGAGTCACACATAAGTTCCAGTCAGTGTTGTGGGAACTAATCACACCCATGCCTCTCACTCCCAGTCACTATTACATGGGAAATCCTGTAAATCCCTGGCCACTAATGGATTGAGGGCTCTAAAAAATCATCCAAAGTTGTCATTCTCAGTCTCATCAACGAGACACAGAAACGATGTACAGACTAGTAGGCAAGCCATCTTCAGACAGATATGAAAGTAAGTCCTTATACAGAGTAAGGTTTACAATGCTAAGGAATGCTAAATTCACACACACACACACACACACACACACACACACACACACGTCCATAGAAGACACTGGAAAGAAAGATGTAACAATTATGAATAAGACCTTTTCTTTAGGATCACTTGGTTTTTATGTTTTCTTTCTTTTCAAATAAAATAGTCTATTTTAATGGGCATGTTACAGCTTCCTGATAATGGCTACATGCAACAGTTTACGGTGATTCTTGGTCTATGGAAGTTAGACACACTTGAACATACATTTGAGTTACTTATTTTTTGTAGCTCCTAAGAATGATGTGACCCAATCACAAATAGGAAATGACCAGTTAAATGCGGAAGGAATAGAGAGCTACCTGATCCCCAAAGGATCCTGTCAAGTAAAACTGCAAGATATTAATGATAAAAACATCTTCACCTTAGACACTATTTCCATACTTTTGTAAAAAAACACTTGGTCTGAGCTCATTGGCTAGGAAGGCTAGGAAGATTCTTTTATGACCAGATACAAAGGAAATATATGACCTAATAGAATGAAAAATTTCAGAAATAAAATTTAAAGCTCACTACCAAGTTATCGTCCAGCAACTGAGCAAGGGCTTCATGGAGATCAGAGTTGCAGTGAGGCAGAAAGGAAGGAACGCAGGCAGACCTACATCTCCAGGACAAACGCAGTGCCTCGCATTACTTCTTGTCTCTGACTTCATTAGCTCTTCACATGAAGCAGGTTTTTACTACTTGTGTCTTTAAATGCTCAAGATACCATCCTGGTGGCACAGGTCCATAATCTCAGCCACTCTGGACGCTGAGGCAGAAGTGTCACCACTGCAAGATCAGCATGGCCTGTGGTAAGCTCAAGGCCACCCTGCGCAACTTAATGAGACCCTGTCTCAAGGGAAAAGTAAAAAGAGGGCTGAGGAGTACCCGTGGTAGAGTACCTGTCTAGAACGGGAGACGAAAGTGGTTTCTGTTGTTGTCTGCTTGCTTGTTAAAGTAAGACAGGAAGTAACTGTCTCCATGGAATTAAAGAATCCCTATAACTAGAAGGAAGCCTGACATTTTTCAGACCTCCTCAGGAAAACACACATCATCTCCTCAACTGACTATGCATGCTTTCTGAGTCACGATCACAGCTGATGCCAGTTTCATCTGTCCCCAACAAACATTTCATCCCATGGACCCATAGACACCAGACACAGGTCAGGCTTGTCTGCTCAGGTTCCTCTTACCTGTTCCAACACACAGAATCTCCTATTTGTCTGAGGATCTGTTTTACCCAGGCTGTCTTCCCTGCTGTGTTCTCTACCTTAGGTAGGGTCCATTCAAATTTCAGTTTATCAGCTCCACACCTGACTCCCAGCTGTCCAAACTGAATGAATATGTATGACTAGAGGGATACAATTTAGTTCAGCAAGTTTAAAACCTGACTGGCCATTAGTGGGAAGTTCTTAAAACACGGATTTTCCTTCAAGGCACACTGATGAAAAGATTCATACTTCATGTGAAAGGAAGTCCAACAAACCACAGTTTATAAACAAAATGAAACAGGAGCCAGGGCTGATTAGCACTGGCCCACATGAGTGGAGGCCAGGGTTGGGGGCTGAATCACAAATAATAAAAACCCAGAGACAGAATATTGGGGTTTAACCCAAAAACCAAAAAAGCAAAGCAGCCAAGCCACTAGAGAAGTCTTCCCTCTACCAAGGCTGGGTGACCACAGACTAAGCAGGCACAGCCTCTCTCTCCTCCAGTTTTGTATTCCCTCATGTGCCTCCCTAGTACTGGGATTAAAGGTCTGAGGCACCACCGCCTGGATCTGTTTCTGCATTGATCTCGTGTAGCCCAGGGTGGCCTTGAACACACAGAGATCCACCTGCCTCTGTCTCCTAAATCCTGGGGTTAAAGGTGTGTGCCACCACTGCCTGATCTCTAGCGGCTTAGTTTTGCCCTTCTGATCTTTATGCAAGCTTTATTTATTAATACATAAATAAACTATCACCACCATTGGCATGACGCTCAAGAGACTACCCTAAGACCCAGACACATACATCTGATAGCAATTCCAACTCCTCTACAAATCTGAACAAATCCAAACGAGGGAAACACCAGGATTCTACTCCAGAGAGCAAGAGTTATTAGCATTGTGAATGGTTTTTGACTCCCCTCCTGCCTGAGTCCTGGGAAGGAAATGGCATATGGCTTACAGCACTCTTGGGGTAGAGGCAGAGAAGCCGCTAAGGAAAGGAGCTTCCCGAGGTGAGTAGGGTGCTAAGCAAAAAGAAAAGCTGGGTAGTAAGAAAAGGCTAAACACTGGTAAGCCTTAACATTCAGAAAGTGTTTAGAATTGCTGTTTGGACCAACACTTCTTCAGCATTTCTGACCTGAGCTTTCTAAAGCAGAACGGAAGGCACCTTGACCCACAGCTCACTCAGAAAGACAAATACCAGTAAGTGTGACTGCATGGGAGCATCTTATTATTCAGTTCTGACAGCGTCTGTCTTTCAGAGTCCAGCTGGCTGCTTCAGATCTCAACCCTTCCGGGATCCAGGTTGACTTCTGCTCAGCGAGTATGGACGTCAGCACCCTATGTCTGGAAAAGGTCAGGAGATAAAGTGCAGTGTGGTCATGCATACCTGTAATTCCAACAACGGAGAGGTGTTTGAGGCCAGCATGGACTGCAGAATGAAGGCGTGGAAGTTGAAAAAACAAAAGGCCAGAGAATAAATACTGGTTCTACAGGGCATAAGACACATATTCAACACACTCATTCTACAGGGCATAAGACACATTCAACACACTCATTCTATAGGGCATAAGACACATATTCAACACACTCGTTCTACAGGGCATAAGACACATATTCAACACACTCGTTCTAGCACCAAAATGCACACACAGATGAGGATGGCTGACATTTACAGAGAGAGTCAACAAGACAGAGGTGACCACAAATCCCCGGTCTAGGTGACGAGACAATGGGGGCAAGCAGAAGCTGCAGAGAAAGATACTGACGTCGCCTCTGTACAGAGCCACAACAGTCACATGCTGACTGCAGGAAACACAACAAACTGGTGGCTCAGGAAGCACTCGGGTGTAATCTCAATGCTTGGAAGGTTTAAGAAGGAGGAGCTCAAATCCAGCCCATCCTGTAATACACAATGAGATTCGGTCTGAAAAGTAACATTGATTGGGTGAACACATTTGCCCATTTCTACTTTTCAGACCATTTATGATCTGTTTTAAAAAACCAGTTATGTATCCGTAGATGTCTCTTGCTTGGGCCCTGTCCCATAAAGGTCTCTGGTGTCTACCTACTCCCTCAGCTGTCCCTGCCTCAGGCCTGCTCCTGTGGAGTTCCCTGCCTCAGAGGTAAGGATGGGACCTGTGAGCTCTGGCCAAAGGACAAATGCAGACTCATGACTCCAGTGCACGTGACAACATACTATGATGGATGGCCCCTACCTCTTCATGTGTGCCTCACTGATCTCTGAAGAAAAATAACAAAGGTGGCACTACAAGAAAGAAGAAGCCTGGCTCCAGAGAGACCCCACTCTCCTCTCCAAGAACGTCCCTGCCGAAGCCACTGAGATCTGCAGTTACTAGGATAGCCTAGCCTTACCTACCCACATAGACACTAGAAATGTTTGCTCGTGCCATAAATCTTAATTAGTGTAAAATTCAGCTTTTTAAATTAGTCCTGGGGACTTAACCCAAAACTGTGTACACACTAGGCAAGAACCCTTACCAGTGAGTACATCTTTGCACATTTATTTAAACTTTTCAATTATGAAATAAGATCTCATTAAGTTGCTCAGGCTGCCTCAACCCCTTGACTACAGGGCTAAAAGGTGTATCTGACACACCTGCTTACTCTCTTACTCTCTTAGATTTTAAAGAGTGTTTATGAAAAGAAAAAGTACACATTGACCTTCTTGGATCCATTTTCAGTCTATGAGGAAGATCTCCACAGCTCACACTAGGCTGGAGCAGGATACAGGCAGACGAGAACCATTTCTAGGGCCTGATTTGCTGCCATGTGTGTGTCCAAAGTTTCTAATGTGGACTATCTGCTAAGCAGCACACTGGAGATTACGGTCAAAGAGATGAATGAAATGCAGGCCCTGCCCTTAAATTATCATGAGAGTGGGAGGGAAAAGTGACTGCATCATTCCCTCAGTAGACTGCAGCAGAAAATGCCAAGCCTGGAAGCCACTATTGCTCTCCAGCAGTGTGGGAAAGGCTTCAGGGAAGCCGAGCAAGGTACCAGGAAGAACATTCCAAGAGTGAACATCAGTGAGGAACCTTGCACTCTGCAGAATCAGCACAGCAGGCAATCTGGCTAATTTCCTCATCAGATTTTCACAAGGCTATAGGAACAATCTCAAGATGCAAAATGAAATGTATTTTGTGGTTTCCAATGTGTTCTTTTACTGAAGCAGATGTTACATACACAAAAACTAAAACCTTTAACTTCTAAAAATTATGTTCTTAATTACTGAAGATAAAGAGACATAAAGAAAATTCTTCAGTTCTAGTCCCATGCTTAATCACTTAGAGGCTATTGACATGGTTCCCATGATCCTACAATCCTAGGCACGTCAGTTCACAACCAGTTTCATGACAAGGTACTGTGCTTTGAATTGACTCATTAGTCTCAAAACTAAGGGTCTCAAAAGTCCAAGAGATCTCTAAGTAAGTTTTACTTAACATACTAGAAAAATAATTCTTATATGATCAGTGTAACATCAAAAGCCCTGGTCTGGAGGCTGCGTGTTCCAGCTGAGGGTTGATACCACAGGTCAGGAACTCTGGACATGCTGCTGGCAATATCCTCTCAGATTCCACCCACGCTAAAACTGCTGGCTGTAAACTTGGAACTGCAGCCTTTTTATTCATCCATTTATATCCAACTGTTTTGTGTGTTAACTGGAGCCACCCATTAATTACAAATGTTTTAATTTACCAGAAAGATGACTCTGATACAGAAAGAGATTTTCAGGAATGTATGTTCTGTCCTCATACCTATAGCCTCATAAACACAAAGAAAAACATCTTAAATTGTTTTAAAAGTCTATTCTTATATACTTGTAGTCATAGAATTTAGAATACAGTCCTAATTTTGATAAAAGTAGTATTAATATTAAAGTAGA
The DNA here is from genome assembly GCF_950005125.1 of Chionomys nivalis. Classification (NCBI taxonomy): domain Eukaryota; kingdom Metazoa; phylum Chordata; class Mammalia; order Rodentia; family Cricetidae; genus Chionomys; species Chionomys nivalis. The sequence goes on along the minus strand of NC_080093.1, from coordinate 1,279,565 downwards.
ACAGAATGAAGCTGAAATCTACTGAAAGCCATCTTCTCTATTAAAGCCCATGGCAGCCCAAGGCATTAAAGACTTGAGAAGGCTTATTTTTCATATGATAGCATAATTTTAAATTTTTGTTTTCTAACTAGTTCCCCTTTTGTTGCTTTTCACTGACTCTAAAATTACCTGGATTAGCCAATCTGTAAGTTACCTTGGACAATTGTTTTCAACAATTTCCTACAAAAATAAAAATGTTCAGAAACAGGTGAGGCACACTCTATCTACTCCTGTACTTAGGATTTGATGAAATATGAAGGAGACTACACTAAGTATCAGCATGTTACAATAGCACATCAACACTGTGAACTCTCCAATGGACTACTGATACCACAAAATAAAAATTTGTTTCTCTGAATTATCGTCTATAAACATAGAGAATGAATATTTTTCTAAAACCACAACAAATCCCTATCTAATAAAAAGAAAAGAAAACAAATCAAAAAAAAAAAAAAAAGAGCACTTCCCTCTGGAAACTTTCAAGAGCAAGAAAGGCCCAAGAGCAAGCAAGGCCTACCCGAGTGGCTGTGAGGCTTCATCTTCTGTTTGTAGTGGGACAGAACATAAAGCACTAATCTTAAAGAAAACAATACAGGACAACACATCAAACAAGACAGAGGTCACCTGTTTCTTACCGAAAACTCCTGGGATCCAACATGCTTTAGAGTCTGGTTTGGGGAGATTTTAGAACAGCTACATAGACTTTGAATACAAAAAGCCTAAATCTGGAATGTTCCACATCTGAATCGCAAAGTTCCGTTCATAATGAAGGCATTAATACCGATGCCATATTTCTATATAAAACTGGACCAGGCTTCAATCAAGGATTTTTACCTATTGGTTCTCTATTTGGCACCTGGCTTTGTACTATGCACTTATTTATGCATTATTTACCCTTTGCCTCAAAAGATTGATTTATTTGTGTTCTTCTCCTCAGAAGATGTAGATGCTGAAATCTAGAGGTCATAGGATTACAAAGCAAGGAATCCCACTCAGGTCTATATATTACACATTACAACTCGAGGAAAAGCTCCCAGTATGTGGCAAACACTCTGCTTCTACTGTGTTCTTCCACAATTACTGAAGTTTTAAGGTTATCTTCACCTTTGCTTGAGGTTCCTGTACCAGGCCCTCCATCAGTCATGTCTGCACAACTCCTGACTGCTGGAGTAAGCAGCAGTCATATGGGAAGGACCAATCTTCATCAGCTGGTTACATCTATGGCTACTTGTCACCTCAGGACTCTGGCCACCAGATTCCAGAAGATATTCATGAATAAAAGCTATTTTTGGTCAGCCATTTCATAAGGACAGTTAACATTTATTACGACAATATTAATAATCCAGCCAGCATTTGCTAAAGAACAGCATGTTGACCGTTACTGGCCCACTAACACTCTCCAGAAAACCCAGGATTTAATCCCTAGGAAGTACCTAGAAACACATTTCTGGATTGAATTCATATCCATGATTTATTCACTCTCACTGGGTCTCATCAAAAGCCAGGCTGTTTTCTTAAGCGCTATCTATGGTGGCTTCTGGGCTCCCATGGGTGGGGGCAGACTAGGGTAAGAGGAAGAAGTCTTTGTTCTTCCAAAGGTAAAACATTCAATTCTAAGGACACATACAAGCAACAATGTGTAGGTCTATGATGAATTGCTAGAAAAAATAGGTTAAAAAATAAAATGAATATAAAATATTCATGCATTTAAAAGAAATATTTATTACTTTTAAGTACAAGGTTCCCCAAATGGAACACACCCCTCCTTGGTGAGCTTACCTTGATGATGACATTATAGTTGAAGCCCTGAATTTTGCTGTAAACGGATTGGTTGACTCATAATCAAAATAGTCCTGCCGGTTTTCATTAAACGCACTAGGTGATTTTAAGTCACAGGGGCTATCAGATCCCCCATTGTTCAGCTTCTCAGATCTTCTGCTATCTTTCTTCCCGGTCACTCTTTCAAAGAGGCTCACTTTCTCTCTTTTCTCTCTCTTATTATCTTTCCTTACTTCAGCTGGTTTTGAAAATAAATTCACACTGCTGTCCCAGGGCTCACTGCTTTCTTCAAATGGATTCTTCTTCCTTGGCAGTGTTGCAAATTTTTGGGGTAACGAAGCAGTCACGTTTGTAAATGGGTCACTCTGTCTTCCAAAGGAGGGTTCGCCTTCATCCACAATGCTGCCACGCTGGTTCAGTTTAGAAGTATCAAAACTTAGTGTTCTTCGGTGTGGAGACTTGAGACTCCCTACAAACAGGGTTTTTTTGCTATTAGTAGGTGATGGGTGACATATGCTATTACACTATCTGACACTTCTGCTGCTTCAGAATGAGAGCAATTAGCTAAAGATATTAACCCTCAAAATAGTCAAAACAATCTTAAAATTAGGTGAGGGATATTATGAAGTAGATAGGTAATGCAGTGTATTGTGAGACAATTAGTATCTTACTGCTTAGAAACCAGCACACAGGAAAAGTACAAGGTCAACCCAAAGGACCTGCTGTCAATGACCATGCTGGCAAGTCTTAAACTTTTCCATCATTAGAATCAAATTTACTTTCCTCGGGATATAGATATTCTTTCTAGGAACACGTAAACAGAATGGAATGCACACTGTGGACGTCTGTGGAGGCCATAAGGCAACCTTTACTGTCATTCCTCAGGAACTACCCATCCTGTTTCTTTAGGTTGGCTGGGCAGGGAACCCAGGGAATCCACCTGCTCTACCTCTTGGACACAGGATTACAAGCCTGCACCCTTACCACCTGCCTTGCCTTTTGTGTGTGGGTTTTGGAAACCGAACTCAGGTCCCCATGCTTTCAAGGCAAGCGCTTTACCAACCTAGCACTGCTACAAGCTTTTGAAAATGAGAAATGACAGAGAAAAAAAAAAAGGCCAGGCCATGAGAGAAGATTAGGATTCATTTCATTATCACCTATACTATAAACACAAATACACAAAATATAGGGAGGATAAAGAAATAAGTGCCACTTACTGCTTTCTGGAACAACTCCAAAGGAATCTATCTGGCGACTGAGAAGATGTGTCGGACCAACAGCACTGGATTTCAGTTTCTCAGAAGATAAATGGGACCCAGTTAAATCAGACATCGAATGGGCAGATGAGAGCCGCTGAGGACCCAAAAGGAAAGGCTTTTTTGGTTTAGATTTCATCTGTATTTCACTGCTTGGAAATTCAGTACTGGCATCAGGCATGTGCGTGCTTGGAACGATTGCAGAAGATGTATCAGAAAATGTCCCGTCAGTTTTTCTCCCTTTCATCTTATCTTTTAATTTTGCAAAAGGCGATCTCGTCTTATCCTTCATTGATAAGTCAAACATACTTGCTGTCATATTGTTTCTCATAAACTGAATATTGACCTTTATCTCACCCCTGTTTTTGATTCTCTTTCCTTGTTTGGATTCTAATCTAAACCACCTTCAAAAGAAGAGAAAAAGTTGGTTGTAACATACAGTGGTAATAGCAAACTCTGTTATATCCAGACATATTTTTAAGTAAAGTGACTAACCATCAATCTACACATTGAATAAGAACGAGTCAACCACAAATTTCTAGTTTAACTCATTGTTTAAAAAGAAAACAAATCAAACAAACAAACTGGTCCTAGTTTCTGTAGAGTGACACACACCAAAGGAATGAGCCTTTGGAAAGTATATAAAGGGTTTTAGATAAACTTCCCCCTCATAATTCAAAAATCATCATCAAAAATTCTTATCAACAATAGCTAATTATGCTTCCATATGGAACAAGTGTTACTAATGGCCTAAGGTTATGTTTAACATTCAAAGACACTGAGCCAGGAACTTATAAATTCGTCACTCCTTAGTATTTCTGAGTACCATAAAATGACAAATAATGATGACATTTAAAAATTACTTAATATCTATTCCAAAATATGACTTATAGTAAAAGAATTATATAAATAATTGGTATAATACATAGTGTGCTGATCATTAAAACTCCAAGTACCATAAAATGGATCTAACTAAGCCTTTTCCTGAATAAATTATGAAATGGGAATAAAATGTTAAGAAGTGATAAACAATAAATCTTGTGAAGTTTTCAAAGAATAAAAAGATCAAATAATTCGTGCCAGAAAGCTATTGACTCTGCTAAATAAAAAGGATTTTACAAACAAAGCCGGCCCCAGCTTTCAGGAACATCTTGTATCACACAGCCAATTTCCAAGTGAACTATATAAGAAGCAGGGCTTATGTTGGTTTTGTTTATAGTATTTTTATCCACCAGGAATCTTCCAGTTGTTGGTGTCACCAGCGGTCACTTCACAGGGCAAACAGCCTGAACCTGCACACGCTCCCCAGTGTTCTCATCATCGAACCATGGAGTCGGATCCCCTTTCTGAAGACATGCTGCTGTTTTAATACAGCTCGAGTAGAGTGCAATGAATTTTACTACAAAGCAACTCTGACCTAATTTTATATTACTTTTTTTTCTTGTTGTTTGCCAACAGGATAGCTAAAAGATGGCTGAATTTACTGTGCCTCAAGCCAAAGACTGGCACACAGACAGGACAGAGAGCCGACAAACAACCTGTATCAGCTCCATGAAGGTGCCATGCTTTCTTATTGAACTGGAATGACTCAATCAATTAAGACATATCATACTGATGCCAAAACAAGCTGTTTCTTACAACAGAACAGTTTATGATAGAAGGCACTCCTAAGACCCTGAACTAAGAAAAGGTTAAACAATGGTAACATCTAAGCAGGACTGGGAATAAGAAAGCAGCAATGAACTACAGAATGGAACACACCAAACACAAGCATGAGCTCTCAGAACACCTCCAAATAAGGCAAAGCTATACACCCCGAAATTAACTTAGGGTTTTGGAAAAGAGAGCTATTTTCAATAGTCTGAGAAATGCTTCTGATGGGTGATACCCAAGAAATACTCTAAAATCTCAGGCTATGTGAAAAATGAGCAAACACTCTTTATAAGAATGTACCTCGCCACGCACACACAAACAAGCAACAAAAGCATGTATGTGGAGTTTACAACAATTTGATAAAACCCAAGTCAAGGACAATATATCAATGGTCCCCAAAATGGAAGGGGGCAAAAGGTGGTCAAAACTCAGAGAAGTTTGGAAATAAGAGCAAATGAATTATCTACTTTAACACCCTTATCTGGGGATGAAGAAACTGAGGCCGGGAGGATGACAAGCCATTTCCCCAAGTCAGATGGAAGCCAATGAGGAAAACATCTAAAGCCGATGAGAAACATCTGCAGAAAATACAAGCTCGTTCTTACTTGATGAAGCACACGTGTTAATAAGGTTAACCACATGGCTGCCACACGTTACGGAACGCTGTATTTAACCAGAAAGGGGGGGATTTCTCTCGTCCAAGAGAGCTCCTTGAGGAAAGCTTGCTTTACACTAAAACGTCACTCTACTTTTTACTTCTAGAACTATCTTCATAAAATCAGTAAGATTCAACTCCAAACACGCATGCCTTGCAACATTTTGGTTTTAGTGGGAAACTCTAAACACCTATGCAAGCTTTAAAGAATAAAACAATGCATTTGAATCCAAGTGTACATGGATTTTTTTCCCTTTCTCCCCCTATAGAAATAAAACAACAACAAACAAAACAAAACCCTGCAAAGAACTCTGATAAACGCACTGATTTAAAGGGCAGGCCTGACAAGTAACTTTAGCTATTCTGTTTTGAAACTGACCTTAATGAGAACTTTAAGAATCCTGGAATAGTGTTTGTTTTCCCAGGCTTCAAAGGAACAAATGAAGACACAGCACTTGGGAGTTGCTGGATTAATGCCTATTCTTCTCCACCTCTGGAGTGCTGGGTTGTAATGGTATATGGCTTCTGTTCAATTTTCAGTGGGCATAGGTCCATGTCCAAAACTGCCACACATGTGGGAATGATTCCCAAGTAATCGGTGCTGTGTGGTCAGAAATGGGACAGGACTGGCAATAAGGAGGCCAGAGGCCAGGAGGCAGGTGCAATGCAGGCAGGTAGACACACACACATACATACACACACACCCTAAAATCTACATATGCCCAACTCATACCTAACTCTAGGTACTCTGATATTATTAATTTTTGAGAGCATTAAGAAAAAAGACACCACCAACTTAGCTTATTTTTAAAAAATCAATGGATATTTCAATAATAGCATCATAAGTTTCCCATTCTATGATTAAACATTGTGCTATTTCCATATATCTTATGCCAGAACCAACCCAGACATCTATTAAAAGAAGGCAAATGCAAAAGTTCTCTGCTCAAAGGATTTGACTCAAGCCCTTCCCCCTTCATATATATATATATAAATTTGAATATATTCAAAGTAGAAAACTAAGTTAAAACAATTTTAAGCACAATACTTTTTGCCTCTCATGGCACAACTGGAAAGTGTAAACACGGTCCTTTCACTATCAAAAAGTACAAAGTGTCACACCCAGCAGTTCCACGGGACATCTCAATCAGCTGGTGGCCTTCATCACTCATTCCACTTTTCCAGAAAGCACTTGGGAATATGCTGACAAGATTTAGCAATGTGCAGAATATTAAATACCTTTCTTTTAATACACTGGTGGCTCAAGTCTGTCTCTTACTGTGCCACATGTGCAGCTGGGCTGGAAAAGGAAGCTATTAAATATATTAAAAATCTAGAAATATTACCAATAAAGATGCCTCATCAAATACACAGTTCCCATTTAGTCACCCACACAAAATATTAAGAGCTTAATACCATGTGAAAATCCCTTTGGATGCAGAGACATCACAGCTCTGTTGAGAGCATTTCAAAGCATCCCCCTCCAAAAGCTCTCCTTAGTTTTATAGACAGACTGTGATATTAGAGATTGTTCATGGTCTACTTTATTGTAACTGCAGAGCTGCCAAAGATGGAAATAAAACAAGAAATTGTAAAAGGCTATTTCGTTCTCAGGATCTTTGTATACACACTTGGGCCTACTTAAATTTGGAGAATTTACATTTGAGAGATCTGTAGTATATTATCATTAATATTAAAATTACTGTTTAAAGCATGCTAAGAAATCTGAAGCTGTGGAAACTTAAAAGCTCAGAGTCAAAACACTTTATAGAGCTTATACTAAATCACCCCCAAACTGACAATTTGGAACAAATTATTTGGTTATTACTCATTTTCATTTTAAATATGATGAAAAACCTTTCAGAAGAAAGTAAAGGCTTCTTGTTAAATATCAAGAAGTTTAAAGTCATTAAATATACAATTTAAACCTTCTCTCCTCTCCTCGTTGAATATTTACCCTTTGTTCTTCTTGTATTCCTAGTATTTTACCTTACATACACTAAGTCTTAGATAAAGACTTGATTCAAACGAAACAAAAACAATTCCTATTAAGTGAAGTCTGCTGGCAGGTTTTACAAGAAAAAAAAAGATGACTATTGTTTAAATGTAAGAAATCAACATGAACTTAAAATTACCATTGTAATAACCTGCACCAGGACTGGAAAACAATGACAAAGTGAAGTCCTCTGGTGAGTTCCATCCTCCCTCCTCTCCTCAAACTCATCTCAGTGAGTCTTCAGACCAGGAAAGCATGTTACGTTAAAGATGCAGCAAGAGACCCACCTTTCCAAACATGCTACTTGTTTCAACTTAGTGCATATCCTAGTGTTGATTTGTATTCTGATTTCTTAAGTCTGTCTAACTGAGGCTTGAAAGTTCTGTTTGAAAAGCCATGTTCTCATGGAAGAAGCCATTAAATCGCTGCATCGCCAGACTTTAATCACTGTCTCCAATCTTACAGCGGTTAATTCGGTCTAAAACACACCAGCCTTGCCGATCTGATTCTTTAGTAAACAATAGCCCCACTATACTGCAGATTCAAAGGGAAAAAAATGTCAGTGGGCTCAAGACTGAAGATGTTTGTGCAGACTTCCAAAACTTTTTCCCCCTTTTAACAACTTTCTGCTCTATCAAGAAGTACTGACCCTGAAAACTGGTGGGGCAAAAATAAAGGCCAACTGTTTACAATGATGAAATACAGAGTTCTAAAATCAGGAATTTATCTTTTGACAGCCCTTATTAGTAATTTATCTCTTAACAGTGCTCAGCAAACATAGACCATAGACCATTACATGCATAGATTTAATCTTCCAATTTTCTAGTTCATGCTCTAGGCCTCTTATTAAAAAGTATTTCTTAAAATCCACCATATTATATCCCATGATGAGCTGCTTACCTCACACAGAAATGAGAAAAATAACGGATCACTAATAACTCTACTTTAAATATATATATATATATATATATATATATCATTTCATAGCAAAGGGTATTTTTCTTCAAAGTCATGCAAATAGAAGTGCTTAAAACTGGATCTTATTTCAATTCCAAAGACCAATGCCTCAAACATACTATGTTCAAGAACAAGTACATCCATATATTTAAGTGCCCAACATTCAAGACAAATTATATAACTTACTCTGTTTTCCTTCTTTGTTTGTCCTCAAAGATGTCATTGAGATTGATTGCCACCTGCCCTAAAAACTTATCCAGTCCCACTAGGGACCTGTGCATCACTATAAGAAAAAGAATGTATTTCTCCGGGTTGCCCTGCATAAGTAACCCAGGCAGCTCAAAGGAGGCCTCCTCTTTCCAGACCGGCTCCAGTGTTTTCTCTGCTACGGATGTAGAGTATTTTTCTTTGCCCAACTGAATTATGGTGTATGTGTCATTGGTGCCACTTTTGCCTTTCGGCTTCAGGTCTTTAGCTTGGAGCACTGTGACCTGCACGTGGGTTGGAAACCACTTTTGGGCTTGCTCGGACAACATCCTTCTGGGATTTTGTTTTGTCACGTTTTTCGGTTTTGTTGATGGGTGTTTTTTTTTTCCTCTGCAGAGTTCAGAAGTCCAGGCAGTGCCCCTCCCGCAGGGAGAGCCCGATTCCCAGATCACTGCATCCTTCAGGGCACTTCAGGAGCTTAAGGGGAATTGGGGGGGGGGGGGGAGGGCTGCCCCAAGGTCCCTACGGGCTAATGTCAAAATGACCGGCGCGGACGGCCGGGGGACGCCGCCGCTGCGGGGGTCCCTTTCTCCCGCAGAAGCACAGGGGTCCACATCACCTGGCCGCCCGCCCGGTCCAGGCCTCCGCGCGCAGCCGGACGCCGCCTCGCGTCGCCACGGTCCCCGGGCCTGCGCCCCTGCGGCCCGGCCGCCGCCCCGAGCAGCCCGGCTCCTCCTCCGACCCGGCTGATACGAACCGAACCGTCGGCGGCCCGCCGGGCCTGGCTCCCTCCGCCCGCGCAGCCTCGCCTCGGCTCCTCCCACCCCCGAGAGCGGCGGAGGCCTGGGCGAGCGGGGCCCCGTGTCCTGGATCGGGACGCAGGGGAGACCCCGGCGGCGGCACGGGGCGAGGCCTGGCTCGGGGGGACCCACGGCTCCTAGCGCCCGGCGCGCGGCGGCCGCGCCACTTCCGGGTTGGCCGTCTCCTCCATGTTGAGTCCGGGCTGCGCGAGGGGCGGGGCCGGGAGGGGTTGGGGGTTAGCGCCGCCCTGGTTGCCGTGACGACGCGGCGGCGGGGTGCGGGACGCGGAGGCTGGGGCGTGCGCCCTAGACCGTGGGCGCCGGGGTGCAGGCCTGGCGGTTGCTGAGCTAGCTCGGGATGTGTCAGCGCGCCCAGGCCGACAGCAGGATTCCGGGAGGCGGCACTGGGCCCTGCACAACGCCTGCACTTGGGAGAGAAACAGTTTTCATATTGGAAGGCAGGACTCTGTCCCGGCTGTGTGCTACGCTGTGTGCTCTATGCCTGGCCTGGCCCTGGTATCCTTAGCTAGTGATTTAGCAGATAGCTCTTCTTCAGTGGCAGATGCACACTTCATCCAGCTAGTCTCCATCCGTCTTGAAGAGGAAACTTTCTACTGCCTAAAGGGACCTCCTGAGCACAGCCGGAAAGCGAAGGGATCATATAGATTCCAAAGCTACCATTGCTTCATAACGATCATAGACTCTTTGGGGTGGCATCAGAAGATCTGGTTCTGTCCCCCATGCCGGCAGCCATGATTCTCTGTGAACTATTTCGTCGTTTTCGTTCCCTGAGTCCCACTTTTATACACCGATGAAGCACGTCTCTACCTGGTCTCCAACCTAGGTTGTGAGCATGGTGTCAAAAGCATTCCTTGAGCATTCTTTTTTTTTTTTCAAATATTTATTTATTTATTATGTATACAATATTCTGTCTGTGTATATGCCTGCTGGCCAGAAGAGAGCACCAGACCCCATTACAGATGGTTATGAGCCACCATGTGGTTGCTGGGAATTGAACTCAGGACCTTTGGAAGAGCAGGCAATGCTCTTAACCTCTGAGCCATCTCTCCAGCCCTCCTTGAGCATTCTTGAGTGCTCCTAGAGACCAAGCCCCTACTTCATGGGTAGAGAGGACTATTGTGTGATCTTAAGTGGCGCTTTCCCTCCAACACTGTGAATGTCTGCCGTCCCTGCTCTTTCTATCTCAGGAGACACTTAGATACTACCTCTGTTGACTATTTCCATCCATGTCATCCTAGGGAAATTCTTAAATTCTTTGGGCTGCCAGGCACTATGTCCAGCCTGCGGCCAAGAATAGCTATGAATGCGGCCAAACACATTATAAACTTACATCTTTGTTCTCCAGGGAGAACTTGGGAGAGAGATGACCACATCTCGTAGCTATGTCAAAAGGATGGACATTCCTAAAGGCCTTCAGAGAACTAAGCATTAGTAGGCAAGCTAGCCAATCTGTTATCTAAATGCTTTTTCTCCCTTTACAGGACTAATTTTGAGAAATAAAACAAATGATGGGTTGGAATGTGCTTTTTCAAACTTAAAATGGCCATAAACTATAAAGTATTGTGTTTACTATTTTCGGGCAAGTTTTAAAATTTCTCTTATATCCAGACAGAGTTTCCAACCCTGGGAGACAGTGTTTGAAAAGGCCATGTGTGCAAAGAACACATCACACAGAACAAAACCATCACACTGCGTGCATCGCATCTGGGTCCCAGAGTAGACAGCTGTCAAGTTTAAAGGAAAATATTCTCAGGGTTTTGTAAAGAGTGCATTGGAGTAGTCAGTGGTGGAATTTCACCAGCATCTCTAGAGAGAGATAATTTGACACCTGAAACTTGCAGAAAAACACAATAAGCATCTTGAAATCCAATTTGATTAAGTTTAGAAGTTTTACAAGCTATATTTTAAAGGCCTCACATTTCTACTACAGGTTATAATTAAGCAATAGGCAGTTAATTATAATAATAGATGTATGTTCTTAAAGTGCTTAAAATGTTCGTTAAGCTTTATTAATGATATGATATAATATAAACTTGTTTACAAGTATTATTCCAAAACTCATCGCTGAAATACAGCCATCTCTAGGGTGGAAGTTGGCTGCAATAGTTCACAGCAACACAACAACAAACTCCAACACAATGCAGAGGATGCTCTAAAGGCAAGAGCCGAACAACCGAGATGGTTATCCTCGCTTCTATCACATCTAACGCTGAATTTTCTCAAAATCTAGGTAGAGACAAAGTTGTTTAATATACTATCTAGCAAGATCAGAAATCATGGGGTAATAGTTTTAAGTCAGAATAAGAAAATAGCATCATTTTGCTCCCTGGGAAAGCAAACACACAAACCATAAGAGTCAAAGTCCAGAATTGCAGTATAAAAGGGAAGTAATTTCCTAGAGTGATTCTTTTTTTATTGCATCACTACGTTCAGAATATAAAAATAGGTCAGCTGAGCCAAGTATATGGTTGGCTCATATGGAAAAATAGTAGTATTTATATAAGAACTGAGATCAAAGTGATCTACCAAAGTGTTCAGGTTTCTTTCTGTGTCTTAAAAATGATTTTTACTACTTTTAAGATGTGTGTGTATAGTTATTTTTAAAGATAGAAAGACCCTACGAGTGAAGAACAACAACCCCCAAATTGAAGACACCTACTTATTTTTTTCCTTCTAAGAACATGTCTAGAAATCTTTAGTACAATCCCAAAAACAAGGGCTTGAGTTAAAGGACATATTTTATAGGAGAAAAATGTTGAAAATTCTAATTTAATACTGTTCGCCACTATCCAACACACACACACACACACACACATGCATATGCACACACACACACACATGCACACACACCACCAGAAGATTTCACAGATGAAAACAGTTAGCAGGTACTGTGCCTTTCAGGATATTCTCACAAGGGAGTCCATTCCAAGCGCTACAGATTTTCCCACTGAACATCAGCATCTCTAAGCTCACATCTTGCAGATCTCCTGTAGGACAATTATGAACCCTCAGTGTTTAAATAGCCCACTGGGTCCAGCGTGTTAATGCTTCAGTGTGCATTATGTAATGGGTGTGTTAATTGTTTTCCAGATGGAGACGCAGAAGCCAAAGGGAAGCAAGAAGCTTTTCCAAGGTATTAGTAAAGCCTTCAAACTTCTAATACACACACACACCTGAAGTGAATGTGAGACCTATTGTGTACATCAAAGACCATGAATTATATTATCAATGTGTAAATAAGTTTTCACACAGTTAAAAATAAAAGAGCTAGAAAAAATGACTCTGTGCATAGAGTACCTGAGCTTGATCCCCAGAACCCACGTCTAAAAACCAGTGCAGGAAACAGAGACAGCAAAGACAGACAGATCCTGAAGACTCACAGGCTAGCCAGCCTAGCCCAATTAGTGAGTTCCAAGTAAAAGAGAGACACCTTTTCTTTAAAAAAATCAAGTTGATTTTGTTTGTCAGTTAATAAATGAGAGGAAGGAAAGCTAGATAAATAACACCAAGGAAATGGGACTTGACCACAGGCCTCCACATGTACCTGTATATACCTGTACACTCATGGACATTGACACACAAACATATATGCACAAACTCATACACACATGCACAACACACACACGCACATGCACACGCACACACACATACACTACACTTTTTAAAAGACATTAATTTGGCGAATTGAAGTCTAATAGCAAGGAAGTAGTATTGAGAGTTTAGGAGATGATTTTGTTTCATTTTCATCACTGGGCTGATTAATCAGTCTTGTGAGGTTGTGAGGTCTCAGTCTGTGATACATGAGAAGCAATGCGCTATGTAGTGTGCAAATCCTGAGCCAGAAGCCTGGGTCTGAATCACACATTTGCCTGTCTTCAGGAAGGAAATCGCCTTCTCAGAGCCATCTGTAAGATCAGAATCTGTCCTAGCAAGCATCAGGGCATCCCCTCAAAGCCACAGCACCAGCTCATCCAACTGTAGCACAGAGAAGCAAATTGCATTCTAATTAACTAATTGGGTGCAGAAAATACACTAAAGCAGATTTCCTTTTTATGTAATTTATTAATCATGGATCCTCTAATTTGGAAGGAATATATGTATATGTGTATGTCTGTATATATTCAAGATGTCCCGCGTATTCTCTCCCCAAATGAAAGCAGTTAATGATCAGAGAAAGGAAGCAAATGCAGCTCTCATTAATTGGCCTGCATGAGGAAATGACACCAACAGCTATAGGGCAAGCAGTTTGAAAAGTCTTAAACTTTTTCTTGTAGGCATCAATATAACTTCTGTTATTGGCAGCTTCTTTGAACTGGAACAACGTGCTGGGGACTGTACGAATCTGTGGGGCAGAGTACACATTCGCACGCAAGGACGTTTCATGTAGAAGATTTTCCATTTCTTGTTTATGACCTCAAAATATTATGTTGGACAACCTTTGTTCCCTTAACCAAATAGATGCATATGAATTCATAGGACAGGAATGTATTTATATCAACTGTTATATGGTGTTGGATAAGATGAATAAACCCCATTTGATCTTTTGTCCTTCCAAAGAACACTTAAATTGTTTCCAATTTTTCAGCTATCATAAACAACAGTCCATAGATATACAACTTGTCTCCTTATGAACTGTGCAAAGAGATGGATTTTTGTAACAATACCTCTTTTTAAAAATTATATATTTTTGGTTATTTAGTTAGCTAGTTATTTTTGTGGGGAACATACCACAGCACACACATGGAGGTCAGAGGACAACTTGCAGGAGTTAATCCTTTCCTTCTACTAAGTGGGTCCCAGGGAGTGAACTAGATTGTCTGACAGATACCTTTTCCATGGTACCATCATGTTTGCTGTGAGTATCCGTTTTTTTTTCTATAATTTTTCAAATTTATTTTTAAAAATCTATCTTTTCTCATTTTACACGCCAGATCCACTTCCCACTCCCTTCATTCCTCCTGCTCCCTCTACCTTCCCCCCCCCCACCATCTCACCCCTCAATCTACTCCTCAGAGAGGGTAAAACTTCCCACGTGGGAAGAAACCTTCAATCCATGGGCAAAGGGGACCACTTCCTAAATATAACCCAAGGATCATAGACGCTGAGAGCAACAATAAATAAATGGGACCTCCTGAAACTGAGAAGCTTCTGTAGAGCAAAGAATATGATCAACAAGACAAAATGGCAGCCTACAGAATGGGAAAAGATCTTCACCAACCCCACATCAGAGGGTTGATCTCCAAAATATTTAAAGAACTCAAGAAATTAAACATCAAAATATCAAATAACTCAATTAAAAATGGGGTACAGATCTAAACAAAGAATTTTCAACAGAAGAATTTCAAATGGCTGAAAGACACTTAAGGAAATGTTCAATATCCTTAACCATCATGGAAATGCAAATGAAAACGATTCTGAAATACCATCTTATACCCACCAGAATGGCTAAGATCAAAAACACCAATGACAGCTAATGAGGGAGAGGAGATGGAGTAAGGGGAGCACTCCTCCACTACTAGTGGGAATACAAGCTTGTACAACCACTCTGGAAATCAGTATGGTAGTTTCTCAGAAAATCCGCAAGACCCAGCAATACCACTTTTGGGTATATACCCAAAGGATGCTCAACATTACCACAAGGACATTTGTTCAACTGTTTATAGCAGCATTATTTGTAATAGCCAGAACCTGGAAACAACCTAGATACCTCCTGAACCGAAGAATGGATAATATCTGTTTCCTGACACCAATGAAGCTTGTGACTGACAATGAGAAAAGCCTATAGACCCACACATCAGAAGGCCTGAGTTGTACTCCTGGGTCTACAATGCTATCAGGTGTAGGCCTGGCAAACCATGATCTCCCTGTGCCTCAGCCCTTCTAACTGCAGAGTTCTCAAAATCCTACTTTCTGAAAGTAATAATTATTGTTTTTTCCAAAAAGTGAAATTATTTCTCTTCCAATTTCAGCTGTCTCACATGAATCATCTTAAATTCTTCAGAATGTTACTGCTTACATCGATTTAGGTAGAGTTTAGCAATTATTAGAATCTTGATTATTACTGAAAGATTATTATCAGAGTGACTTTGCTGGCAAGATGGCTCAGAGTAAAGTAGCTGTTGTACAAGCCTGATGACCCGAGTTCAATCCCCGGAACCTAGTCGAGGTGGAAGGAGAGAACAGACTCCATTAAATTGTCTTCTGACCTACACATGTGTGCACACACACACCAAAAGTAGACAAAATTTGAAAGGATTGGTTCATTGTTCTTGTACTTTGTTTTTTAAAAAAAATAATTTATAAACAGGATATTTTATGATCTGAGTGAAATGTATTTCTAGGATATGGGTTATTTTGGAGAGCTTTTAACTGACAGGCTTCTCTCAAAAACTGCAGTGGCTTTGTTTCTCGCCCTACAGGTCCTTTTTGCATTTCTATTTACTGAATCTTTAAAGGTATTTGTTACATTTTTTCTTATTTCTTACATTTTATATATAGCCTGGTGGAGAAGCTATTTTGAGGAACAGGTCAAGTTTTTTTTTCTGTTCCAGGGTCGGATTTCAAACCACCTCTCCTGAAGCAATTTTCAACTGAACCGAACAGTGACTTGGTCCACCTGAGTATTTGATAGCAAACATATTTGAGCTCAGTAGCACGTGCTTATCTTTTAGCACATTCTGTGTCGGGTCACTTTCAGAACACATACTATTGAAAACTTCAACTGCAATCATTCTGTAGCAATCAGAAAGATCATAGACCATCTGGATAGCTAAGATTAAACACAAGATTGTCTTCAGTGTTGTTCATTTCAAGATAAGACAGGACACTTGGAAAGCAGCTCCTCTGTATCTTTTCAACAACTCTTGTACCTCAATTGACTGTAAACATTACCTGAGCATCCTTGACGTGATGCCAGGGCCTAACTCTGCTTCAGTGAGAGCACGGAGATCAACAAAGATAAGTGACTGATTTGCAGGTTGTGGTATTTTCCAGAAAGCAGAGGTCTGGACTGTGATGTTTGGCATCCATAAATGACAGAGAGACTGAAGGGTATTAATGGACATTATCCATGGAAAAAGAACCATCTAGGCCTTCACTGATCCCTTCTGCTTCCATGACAAAAAAAAAAATGAAATGCTAATTGACTGTCTTCTGTGAAAAAATGTTGGGTTTCGTTCAGGAGATCAAAGCAGACCCTCCACCTCAATCAGCATTAAACATTTGTTGCAGAACAGAGAACAGTGCCGGATGGAAAAGTCTTTTATAAACAGAAAGAATTTATTAACTATGAAATTTTTTCATAGGTTCAGGTTTGTATCTATTAAATATGTATGCATTGGTATTCACACATTTTTCTCAAGCGTCAATGTTTGCTTAAAATGACATGAGTTGAACAGATTTAAAAAGCAAGAAAATTCTAGTTTGCCATCATTCAAACTGTATCAAAGCCCACTCAATTTTATAAGGAAAGACACTTACAGAGTCAAAACCTAACTCGGTGGCTATGTAGATAAATCCTTGTGAAGGGCTGAAACTGATGTCTGTTGCAAAACCAACTATAAAATGAGGCTAAATTTAAATGTGTTCTGGGAAGGCAAACCCGGTGCTTTCTTGGAAACACATGCCTTAACAAGCTCATGCAGTTATAAGGTTGATAATGACTTGATAACAGCTTATGCCGTTTATGCCTCTCTCATTCCTAGTAATTGGCAGTGTCTTGTGACCTTCTGGTTTCAGACCAGTGCAAGGTGAGCTATGCTTAGAGTCTCAGATAAGGAAAGCCAATGTGGACAAAAAAAAAAAAAAAAATCAGTTCCCACTTTCCTATTTCAAAGTAGACAATAAGAAAAGAGGTAATGGCCGGAGTTTTGCAATAAGTAATGCGAAGGCCAAGGCAAAAGAACTGCCTTTTACTGCGCAGTAAGTTCAAGGCCAGCCTGTACTTCCATGAAAGATCCAGTCTGGGGATGGGCCAGAGAATGTAATCAAAAAGAGGCAGGTTAGACAAAGATTCCTCTGCAGGGTAACGAATAGATTGATAAAGATCAAGATATCTATATCAAGATAGATAGATAGATAGATAGATAGATAGATAGATAGATAGATAGATAGATAGATAGATAGGTTTGAGGTTTGAGGCATCCTACTGAGTCTCACAGGAGACCCTCTGAGCTGTGAAAGTGATGGAGAGAGAGCTGATGGGTGTTGGGAGCATAAAGGTCCTTGTGCCCACAGATCACTAGGAAAACCAGGAACATTAATCATGCAGGACTATCCTTTCAAAGGGAAGGACAGATAACCTGTCTCCCATCCAGGAGGTTTGGAATTGGAAGTAATTAACAGCCTGCAATCTGCATTTTCTGTAAGGTCAGGCCATATCAGGCTCCCACAACCAGGACCAGAGGTGGCTAGTAGTAGTAAAAATGGCTCTCACATTATCTGTATAGACAGGAGCTCCCACAACCAGTACCAGAGGTGACTAACAGCCCCAATGACCTCTTTCCTATCTGGATGACCAAGATCATGCTAGAACCTTCCCTCAGCCCTTAAACTAACACAGAAAATCTATCTTTATCACCCATCTTCTTAGAGGAAATGAACTTTAAGTTTAAATGTGATTATGCCTCTCTGTGCACCAAGGCTTGTATTACACCAGGTAACTTTTTCAAAACTGTGTTTATAAATGTTGGTAATAAACCACTTGGCAACAGACTCCAGAAGTTTGACCCAGCACTGAATAAATCGGCTGAGCTGTGTTTTCCTACCTGCCTCCTTGTGGATCAGGTCACTGCTGGTCATGACCTTTTCAGTGACCCCCACAGATGGGCATACAGGACCCTTCTGGCTGGGATCGGGAAGATTCACAGGATATGAATCAAGGAACAGAGACTGACTACGGTGAGGTTCCTTCTACCTGCTACATTTTTTTAACGGGATAACAGTAGGTGGGGACAGATGCCAACAGACCCTTCTTACTTAAGCTTTTACCTGAGCCCTCAGCTTCAGCCCTGACATAAACCTTAGTTTTTGTTTCAGAGAGCATAAGGAGAAGTAAACTACCTAAAACTACATTTGTATTATTATTTGTATTCAATATGACATTTTTTCTGGACTGATCTTGACAGGAGGAGAAATGAGGATCACAATAGAAATTGTGTTGGCACATATGCAGGACAATAGCCACACATTTCTTATCTAGCACCTGATTGTGTGACCCAAGTTAGTATTGCTAGCATGAGAGATATTGCATAATCAGCAAAGTGGAGTGATAGCCAGATCCCAAGGACTTGAAGGGCTTTCTGTGTTGGCATGAGTTGACGGAGGGTTGTCTGTTCCTGGTCATAGGTTAGGACTAAATTTTACAGATGCTCAAAACTTCTTCTGTGGTGTCTTTGTTTTGCAAACGTAAACATCAATTTTGCCAATTGATAAACAGTATTAAGTGAGGCTGACTGGCTGAAAGAAGATGAGGACCACAATATTGGTGTGGGTGGTGTATAGGTATGGGATGAAGACAAGAAAAACCTCATTGGGGCCTCTGCGGTGTAATGTCTGGTGTATTGCTGTGTAGTGTTACTGTGACAGATGGAGCAAAGAAATGAAAACAGAAACCAAAAGCTGTTCCATTGCACTCATTTATATACTTTTTCAATTATGCTTCAAATATGTTCCATATTCATCCAGTGTACCCACCGTTAAACTCACTGGGTATCTTGTATTTCCTGCCTCTCTAAGAAAAGGATGAGGGCAAAAGAGAATGCTAACATGGCAGTTTCTAGAAGAGACTCCAGTTCTACCTCTCAGTCATAAAAGTCTGTGTTCTGGGACTTTTTTCTCTGATCTAGTGACATATATAAGAACCTCTAATTTTATAAGCATAGAGTATAATATAAAACATACATACCATATGTAATTTCTACATGTTTACTATATCATTACAATTTTATAAATACCCCATAGTAAACTATTATGTTATAATTTATGAATGTATTGTATATAATTACATAATAATCTATTGTTATGTTTTGTATAGGCTATGTATAATTAACACATATGTATATAATTAGAGGTTCTTTAACTCCAGGAACCAGAGAATTATAGCTACTAATTTGTTTAGAATGGTTTTATTATATTGATATAAGTGAAGTAAAATCAGACATAAGAAATTTCATGGTTGCTTAAACCAAATTGCAATCCTGAGTTACACATTTTGGAGACCTGAGCTGGAGCGTGAGGGTCTAAGCAGCAGGAACTCATGCCTGGCATGGCTGACCCACCATTGATGTGGCTCACGCTCGTCTCCCCCACCCCCACCCCGTCTCCTGGCACCTCCTTTTTGTCTAGGAGCTCTCTGCTGTTTCTGACCTGTGCCTCTCCTCAATGGTTGTTAGCTTTGTTTGAATTCCTACAGCACTAACTTTTGGCTTTCAGCTTTCACCCACGGCTGAGATGGAGTTTGTGCAGGCCATCCTAGAAGCTCTGATTCCACGCCCTGTGGCCGTGTCTGGGTGGAGGGGGAGACCTGGGGTTCTGAGTTAGTGGAGGCCTTGGTTTCCTAGCTGAGCCAGGATGTAAGGGGGCCAGTTCTCTTGAACTGCACTGTTGGCAGGCAGATGCTTTGATTGATAAATATATAAAACACATTAAAACACAGACATCTAAGGGTTTTGGTGTGGTTCAAATTTCAGGGTCAAGCTTCATTTAGGAACAAAAATGCACTCTACTTCTCTGCTTAAGTGAAATAAAGTTCAAACTAACGCGACGTTCTTAATGTCTTCAATGTTTACAACAGGAACACACTTTATTCCAAGTATTTAGATTCCTGATTGTAGTCTTCCCCATTTCTACTGTTGGGAAAATGATAACTTTTCTAATTTAAATGTTCTTTAGTGAAGTAGGCTTTTTTTAGATCACCTTCCAGCCTCAGTATCTTTTTAACTTCTTTTAAAAAACCAAGTTGCATTTGGAACTTCTGGATTCTTCAATTTGTCGTGCAAATATTCAGTTCTGTTCTTTTTATAATACGAAATAAAGTAGTTTCTCATAGTAACCTTGTAAATCATTTACTTTCTATTCTACGCAGCTGGTTTTGTTACTGTAATGATTTTCTGTGCATATACACTGCTGAGCATCCGGGGGGACAACGTGATCACCCTCTACTTGGAATTTCTGTGCAATTATTTCTTACCCAGAAATAATAAGATAATTCTGGAATATAGAAATTTATTATAATGCATTTCTTTTTTAATAAGTAGCTATATTGAATGGGGAATCTAAATTTCTAAAAACAACATGCCATCTCTTTCTGTTACATAGACTAGAGTTTTCATCTCACTGGAAACTCTGGAATCAAAATCAAAACCAGCTGAGGTAGTTACTCGGGTGCCTTCCCTCAGCTTATTCAAAAGAATATAGGATGAACGGTAAGAATTAAGTAAACCACAAATTATTTTGGAGTATCTGGTTTGTATTATAAATAAATTTTTTACTGCTGGTTGTTTTTTTTTCAAAAACATCGCCTGTATTTTTGATATTCATTCTTATGATCTAATGTAAACTGTGTCCTACCAGTTTAAGGTATTATTGGTTCATGATTACATTTTTTTCATTACACTCATATGCTATAAATATTTTTCACTCTGCTTTTTGGATCCCTCCCAATCTGGCAATGGTCTTTAAGAAGTATCATGGAAAGTGTTAAGAGAAATGACCCCCATTTGTACTGGCATATATAAACTTCACAACCTTAAATAGTGCCTAACCAGGTCAATGGCTAAGCATCTACTTTTAAGGCACAGATTGAAAAAACAAAACACAGCATAAGTTGTTGTCAGTGTTTTTTATTTTGACCATTCTTACAGGTGTAAGATGGAATCTCAGAGTTGTTTTGATTTGCATTTCTCTGATGGCTAAAGATGTTGAGTATTTCAACAAATGTCTTTCAGCCATTTTAGATTCCTCTGCTGAAAGTTCTTGTTTATGTCTGTGCCCCATTTTTATTGGGTGATTTATTCTTTTGATGACCAATTTCTTGAATACTTTGTATATTTTGGAGATCAGTCCTCTGTCCAATGTGGGGTTGGTGAAGATATTTTCCCATTCTGTAGGCTGCCATTTTTTCTTGTTGACTGTGCCCTTTGCTTTACAGAAGCTTCTCAGTTTTAGGAGGTCCCATTTATTAATGGTTTCTTGTAAGAGGAGGGCCCACTGGGCACCAATTTGTTGCAGTAGGCCACTTGTTCAATCCTCGCCTCCCAGCTAGCTCAACCTGAAATAATCACACCGAAACTATATTATTTAAAACACTGCTTGCCCCATTTGCTCTAGCTTCTCATTAGTTAACTCTTATATCTTAATTTAACCCATCTCCATTAATCTGTGCATCACCATGTGGCTGTGGCTTACCAGCTAAAGTTTTAGCATGTCTATCTCCGGCAGTGGCTCCATGGAGTCTCTCTGACTCTGCCCTCTTTCTCCCAGCATACAGTCTAGCTTTTCCCACCTAGTTCTGTTCTGCCCTGCCATAGGCTCAAAGCAGTTCTTTATTCATTAACCAATAAAAGAAACACATAGACAGAGGATCTCCCATAACAGTTTCTCTCAGTGTCTGTGCTATTGGGGTTATATTTAGGAAGTAGTTTCCTGTGCCAATGCATTCAAGTGCACTTCCCATTTTCTCTTCTATGAGGTACGGTGTGGTTGGGTTATATGTTGAGGTCTTTGATCCCTTTGGACTTAAGTTTTGTGCATGGCAATAGATATGCATCTATTTTCATTCTACTCGTTGATATCCAGTTATGCCAGCACTATTTGTTGAATATGCTTTCTTTTTTTCCATTTTATATTTTTTGCTTCTTTCTCAACAATCAGGTGTTCATAGATATGTAGATTGATATCCAGGTCTTAGATTCAGTTCCATTGGTCCTCCTGTCTGTTTTTACACCAATACCAGGCTGTTTTCAGTACTGTATCTCTGTAGTAGAGTTTGAAGTCAGGAATTATGATGCTTCCAGAAGTTCCTTTATTGTACAGAATTGTTTTGGCTATCCTGGGTTTTTTGTTTTTCCATATGAAGTTGAGTGCTGTTCTTTTGAGTTCTGTGAAGAATTTTGCTGGGATTTTGGTAGGCGTTGCATTGAACCTGTAAATTATAGATTCCAATGATGCTTGCTGCAATGGGAGGATCACACATTGTTGTGGATAAGAACATGAATGTTAATTCTGTTTAAACCAAGATATCGACTGGTCAAGCCAAGAGCTGTTTCTTAGATCTACTGAAAGAGAACTATCATAACAGAGTTTCAGCAGGGTCTCTAAGTGGGAAAATTTGGAAAGGAAGTGGAGCAGAGGCTGATGACTTCAGAGTAGACGTCGCAAGACAGAGGTGGAGCCAGTGAGTGAGATTAGGCCATGGCATGATAGTATGGGGTAAGTGCAAATCAAGGCTAAGGTCCTCAAGTTGTCAGCCAGTCATCAGCTAGTTGTTCGTTGGATCAACTTATCGTCTATAAGAATCCTTACTAGTTAGTTATTTCTAAAGCCAACTCTTTTTTGAACTAGCAGCTCAGTTATTTTGCTTGTTCTAGCCTCACTGTATCTGAACACAAAGGGAGAGTAGTATTCTTAGTCCCTCAGTTGTTTAAATGCAGAGACACAACATTATGAAGGCTTTAGGTCTTGAATGAGAAAAGTAGATATATTTTCCCTCCAAACATTTCTAGAAGCAGACAAAAAAAAAGCCATTTCCTGTTGGTAGTCCCAATTTACTGAGGCTTTGAATAAGCTAATTGTATCATGTCATTGTCCTCTTTTGGATTGAGATACTCACGGGGATTAAAAACAAAAACAAACTCATCCCAAGGTCACAAAATTAATGAGTGAAGGAATTGGAGTTCAAACAGAGGTCTGAGTAAAAATGAAATGCTTGTAGCCCTCTGAACAGATTGGTGTTGGGCCATGTTAATACCCCACTACAACAGAGCTTTCTAAACAAGGTAAGGAAAAGTTACTTTTCTTAGTAGAGCTTTGATACAAAGAAATTCTTCCTTCTGGACTTAAAACAAGAGCGCGTCTTCGGCATGACTCATGTTTATGTTTAATTACAAACTGTCTTTGTGATTCTATATTTCTCTCTCTTCTCTTGGAAACGTGTGTTTTACACTTCCAGTGTAAACTCCATGCTCAATGCTTCATTGCATTGAAATGCGTTATTTACAGCTTGCCTCTGCAATACCTCCATGCCGGTTTTAGCTACTATTTTAGACTTAGTGGCTGTGCCAAATATTTGTTGTGAGGAATAAGCAAATATTTCCCAAAATGTTCACGCAAGCACATTACCACTGCAAACAGACTTTTCACTGGCAGGCTTTTCCGTTTAAGTCTTCGCCAAAGAGGAGGAGAGGGGATTATGGTTTTTCATATGCATCAAAGATACAGAGACATCTCCAGAGCCATCTAAAACAAAAACCAACAAGCATTTTAATCTCCAGACCTATAATAGATTGTGTTCACTAAGTGTTAATCAAAGACCCTTAACTGTTTCAGCTCCTTACCCTCCGGTACTAAAGCAGTTTCATAGGATGGTGGGTGTGGTTCACCTACATGTTTAAAAGATAAAAATCTCACATCACAGGGAGTAGAGTTGTGTGAAAGACAAGGCAGGACATTTAGCTGTCTTCTACCCCCATTCCCTTACCTGCCCTCCCTCCCCACAGTTCACCTTGAGACTGATTTTCCCTGAGACTTTAGGTTGCCCACAGAGAGTCACTATCCTTGGTTTTTCACCTGGATTAATGTTAGTAATGGGGGCCCTTGTGCAGTGTTGTCTCTGAGGGCCGTATGTTCAGTTTGAGACAGCAATACCAGCATTTTGATTAGAATGGCTTGCTCGCTGTAAAATGCCAAGTTGTTGGAAAATGGAAGAAATGAACCCAAGGTCACTGGGAGTTGCTGAGTGCTTTCCGTGGTTTATTCTGAAGATGGGTAAGACAAGGATAGACTGATGGCACCTTCTGAGTCGGCATTCTCAGAGGAGCTGGTGTCATTAGACCCTTACCGCTCATGATTGCATTTTATCTTCAGCACTGAAACAATTCCTTAAGTTTTTCAGACAACTTCATTATTTTGGTCTTTAACATTTTTAACTAAATAAATGCCACATCAAGATAATTTATAAAATACCCAACCTTATATAAGGAGAAGCTGCAAGCCTCTGAAATGGAGGCAGACTTCTTCAGTCAAGTGCTGAGTGAGACACATTCCCTGGTTTCTGAGAGAACATCCTCTTCTCCCACCCCCCAAGACCCCTCCCCTTGTTCCTGCACACATTGCTCTTCATTGTCACCCCCTCCTCTTACTGAGACAGTGCCTCATTAATTTGTGAACTGCATATGCTTTAAAGACCAACCTTGAACCTTCCAACTGCCGGGATTACAGATTCGCACCAAGATACTCTAATATTTCATGCTGGGGAATGAATCCAGAGCCTCACCCCTGCTAGTAGGCAAGCACTCTGCCAACTAGGTACATACCTAGCCCTCTTTGGTTTCTCTTTTTCTCTATTCATTTATTATTATTGCATATGTGTGTTCACATGATGTCTAGGTGTGGACACATGTGCCATGGCATACATGTGACCAACTTTGTGGATTCATTCTTTCCTTCCACCTTTACCCAGGTTCTGGGAATTGAACTCAGGTCTTAGGGCATGTGCAGCAAGCACCTTTATCCACAGACTCATCTTGAGGGTCATTTCCTGATTTTCCTTTTCTCCACCTACCCTATACTTCCTGTATAAGCTTCCTGTGTTGCTGTTTCCAGTTCAGAAGCCTCTGAATTGTGCAGTCAAAATATATTATTGTTTTATCTAAAAATTCCATTTTTATCCAAGGTCACTTTCAAGTAACATATAAGATTATGATGCTGCTCCTCTTTGCATATTTAATTCTTTGGGAGTTTGTTTACAAGCTATGCTTAAAAAAAAAAACAATGAACTAAAACTATTAGTCCCTAGGTGGGTCTAGAGGAGTAAAATCTTGTCAAACTTATTACTGTAATGAGTCCTGGGGCTCACAACCCCTTTCCAGGTAAGGCGGGCCAAAAGCAAGAATCTCTACAGAGAAAATGTCCCCTGGATGTATGACTGAGCAACAACAAACACTCCAGGAGAACAATGTCACCTATCCCCACCTATCAGCTTTGATCTGTTTGGCTGACAGGCAGTGCTGGCCTCCAGCTCGATAGCAGTCTTTGCCCTTGCCACCTGACCCAGCCTTCTGGTATCAAGTCCCTGCTGCACGCCTTCTCAGTACCCACTCTCTCCCTTTGTCTTCTTACTGTGACCTTGAAGCATTAACCTCATTAGCTCCAGCTACACAGACCTTCAGGAGAGACCAGCCACACCCCTCAGGCACGAGGCTGTCTCCCCTGACTGACTACTGCTGCCCCTTGTCTAGCTAACTGGGAACAGACACCTTCACTTGCAAGCATCTTCCCTCAGGGAGCCAGTGTGGGGTTCAAGTAGGTTAAAGCATTACATTTGTAAATTTGTGAAGGATCAAGCTGTGAAAAGAAGGGCAACTCTTGTTCTCTGAGACTTTATTAGGCAGTAAACGCAATGTGATACATTTATGGGAGGGAAGACCCAGATCTTCTGAACTTCATTGAGCCTGAAAGATGGGTTTTATTTCATAGAGTTTATGGAATGAATGATGACTGCATGGGTATTCTTTTCCAAGACTGTATGCCGATTTGAGGCAATCATAAACTAAAAATAAGCAAGCAATACCTTTGGGTTGCAGTATAATATATATACACATTTGCCCAATCAAATGTGAGGCCCAGACTGAGCCATATGTTTTTAATTTT
This sequence comes from Chionomys nivalis, assembly GCF_950005125.1. Classification (NCBI taxonomy): domain Eukaryota; kingdom Metazoa; phylum Chordata; class Mammalia; order Rodentia; family Cricetidae; genus Chionomys; species Chionomys nivalis. The sequence continues at coordinate 1,253,336 of NC_080093.1, read as the reverse complement.
TATATTAATTTTTAAGTTCTTCTGTTGCTTTCTTTCCAATGTAAAAGAAGTACAATGAAGGTTTTAGAAAATGTTGCTTTGTATTGTCCACAAAGCTGGGTTCATCGTAAAACATACCAGTCGCACCAGCAAAGACCCCTGGCAACACGAAGTGACATTAGATAGATCAGAACTGGAGAGCACACTCCTTACAGCTTATCTTTTTGCTAAGAAAGCAGGGCCACTGGAATCTTTCCTAGAAGTAGACAGAACAGGGTAAGAAACGCTCTCTCTGAGTCCTAAGCACAAGTCCTCATGAGTTTCCACTCTCCTGTTATATTGTTAAGATTAAAAAATAAAAAAGAAATGCTTTGGGAGAGAGAAGGTAGAAAGTTAGGTTTGGAATAAAAAGTAGTATAAATGATTGAGGACAATTGAAAAAAAAACCAGTGTGGAGAGTTCTGACTTTCTTATTTACATCTGTCACCAGAAGACAACTGACTCAGAAAGCAGTTTGCAAGAAAAGATATTAAATTTCGGTGTTTGGTTCTTTAAGTGTGTGTGTGTGTGTGTTTGTGTGTGTGTGTATGTGTGTGTGTGTGTACTTGTGTGTACGTGCATATGTGTTTATGTGTGTGTGTACGTGTGTGTGCATGCATATATGTGTATGTATGTGTGTGTATGTGCGTGTGTGTGTCACTAGTGTCAGAACACCCCTGCGGAGGTCAGAGGAGATCATCAGTATTCCTTCTTTGCAGTTTGTTTAAGGCAGGGTCTCTCTGTGGCTCACTGATGCTTAAGCCAGGCTAACTGGCCATCCAGCTTTCTGTGATGCCTCAAAATCTACTGCCCACCTCTCCCTAGGAATGCTGGGATGCAGGCAGGCTACCACATCCAGCTTCATGTAGGTTCTGGGGATTTGAACATAGGTCCTTTACGCACTGAGCCATATCCCCAGTCTCTGATTTTTATTGTTGTTTAAGTGACAGAAAGAGTGATGGTACTCCATCCATACCTATGTCTACTCTGTTTCCCTCCCTTCTCTTTCGTCTGACAAAGCTGAGCAGTTGATGCTCTCAGGTCTCAGCCTTTTCCATATATGCGTGTTTCTTCACAGGTCTTGTTTATACAAAGACCACACTTCATCTGTTGTTCAGCTCCTTCTCAGTGTATCACATGCTGTGAGTTTCTTTTGTTTGTTTTTTGCTTTTTACTTTTTTGGCCGATAGAATTTCAAGGCACTCACATGTCGTATTTAAGTTCTCCATTCTTGCTCACTAAAGCGCCTTCCAGTGTTTCACTGTTTGTAAAAATGCTACTCTCTGCTTGTATGGTATTTTGAAAAGTAAAAGTTTCCTTCAGTTTCCTAGAAATGGAATTGATGGGCTAGACAGTAAGTATTTAAAAGGTATTTTGAGGCAATTGTAAAATTGACTTCCTTGAAACTTGTTTATCATTCCTTTTTTCTGATATAAAAGTTATTATTAAAATATAATTCATGGAAGAAAAATAGAAAGATTTGTATTTTCTCAAAAAGGAAGTATTTTCTCCCCACACAGGGCCATGGGTCCTTTTATCACAGTCATGAAGATTACTTGGGCTTAGCTCCTGGGCATCTGTGTGTAAGTTCATCTTCATCTACACTCCAGCCACAACAGCTATCACCATGATTTCAGTAATAAAGAGTCCACCAGCAGAAATTCAGTGAGCATTTTACCTTCAGCTTGATAGAAACTTCCAGCTTTTCGGACTGAAGTGGACTCGTGAAATGCTGTGGTAGGTAAGAAGTGGACAACCAATGGAAAGAGGACTCCATGACGCAGCTTCCATGAAGATGTCGTTCATGATGTTGAGACTCTGCGGTAGGGTAGCTGTTGAGGAGACACCAACATACACTCATTAGCAGCTACTCATGATCCGTTTCCATTTATGATCTTTTCACGAGTGCCTCAAAATATAAACAGTATAGATGTCCATCAACCTCAGATTGCACAACTGATAGAATACCAAAGGAGCCAAGGGATGCATAATAAGTACCTAAAACCATCCCGTGTTGAAACTTAAAAGACATCAACTCTCCCACCTCAACTCAAGTGATTCTCCAGGTCATCTTCATACTCTGTAATTACTTGACTTTGCTGATTGGCTGTTGTTATGGCCTCTGAGAAATTAAAGATAGTGACATTGTACCTCCTCTTCCACCGGATTCCCTGAGCTCTGGGGGTGGGGGGAGGGATTTGATGGAGACATCTCATTTAGGGTTGGGTGTTCTAGGTCTCTACCCCTCTGCATATTATCTGCGCCTCCTTATTTGTTCCCATCTGCTACAGGAGGAAGCTTCTCTAAGATGACTGAGCAAGGCATTGATCTATAAGTATACCAAAATGCCATTAGGAGTTGTCATTTGTTTTATTGATCTTGATCATTCTGATCGATATAAAATGAAACCTCAAAGTAGTTTTAATCTGTATTTCCCTGATGACAAACAGATGTGGGAAAAAGTTCTGGGTGTTACTCTCTGAATTATATCACATTATTTAAGAATCCCTCTTGTCGGCTGTCCCTCAGGATGCTCCTGAAGTAATAAGCTGCCATTTTCTGACCTGCCAATGGATAAGTACAAATAACAATGACTAGTGGGGACCCTCAAGAAATGAGAGACAATCTACCACCACATGGGGACAGATTTTGCCAGCAACCTTTGCAGTTTAGAAGTAGTTTTCTCAGTTGAGCCTCCAGATAAAAATCAAGCCCAGTCAATACTCTGGCCCTTAACAGAAGACCCAAGGCAGCTATGTGCAGACTTCTGGCACCATATACATACATATAAAGATAACTGGGCTGCCCTTGAAGTATGCAAAAATAACAAAGTAAAAATTATGGCATCTGCATTTGGAATATTCCAAACATCTTTAAGGAAGAAGAGTAGTAAATAAACACTAAATAACTGAATCATTAGTTCTTTGACACAATAAATATTCCTGTTTGAAAAATGTGTCATAAATGGGTAAGAACACTTTGCGATGACCCGAACTCAATTTCTGAGACCCACATGGTTGAACAGAGAACTGACTTTGACACGTTGTCTACTGACTTCCACATGCGCTCTATGATACCTGTGCTCACTCAAAAAGAAAGGAAGAGTGAAAGTGTGGGGAGGGGAGAAACAGAGGGAAGGGAGAGGGGAGAAACAGAGGGAAGAAAAAAGGAAAGGAAAAAAGGAAGAAGGGAGAAACTGTGAAGTGTGTCGCCCGGTACAGAAGTGTTAATGGTTTCTAGTTCCCATAAAACAGCCTCGAGATGTCTCAACTATGTTATTACTATAACAAAAGAAGCTATTAGAAATTAGGAGGAAACGAACAGATCAAGGTTTAAAACTACCTGACTCAAAACTAAGCATAGTAGCTACGACTCCGGTTGCTGATGTTTTTCCAGTGTAGGAAGCCCCCAAACACATAATTACACATTTCACGAACAAAGATTTCTCAGTCAGAAGCAAAAAAGCACAGCTGCCCCTCCTCCAGTCTCTGTCTTCTTTTCTCTCCTGGTCTTTGCGGTGACTAGAACTTCTCTTTTCACATTTACCTTCTCTTCCTTTTAAAAAATGTATGTATCATTTGTATCCATGTATTGGTATATGTTTATCATGTACTTATACGGGTGCGTGTGTGGGTGTCATCATGTGTGCATGTGAGCGCAGGTGCCCTTGGAGGTCGGAACTCTGAAGCTACTCACCCGTTGTGGGTGCTGGAAACCAAACTCAGATCCCCTGGTAGAACTACAAGCCCTCTTAACCACTAAGCCATTTCCTTAGCCCCTGGCTTTAAGGGCAAAACTTTTAAAGATCTATTATCATCAGATTCTGTATTCAGCTCAATAGATTTTGTTTTCAGATTCATTGTGGAAAAATCTTTCACTGTTAACCTCAGACACAGACAAATGTCCATTTTCCATATGCTGTCAAGAGTCCCTTAGATGAGTGTTCTCTTTCATGGCATGTTCCTTTACACTCGTTCAAGGGTGGAGCAGGTTTATTTCAAGCACAGCAGACTTTGTCTTTCTCCAACTTTCACCCCTGTCAATCTTGACACACAGCTTCCTTTTGATGGAAAGACCCAGCCATGACCTCCCAGCCCCTTGACATCCCGATTCTCACCTTTCCAGCCGTACCCATGTTTATAGGTGTCAGAATAAATTCCCAGTTCATTCTCCCAACTTCACAGAGCACTTTTCACCTTCCATCTTACATTATTATTTCTGTACCTGGTCCTTCACCTCTGGAGGAGAGTTCCCAGAATACCCAGGATGGTGCTTTGCAAATGGGAGGTTTTGAATGAATGACCAAACTGAGGAAAGGTTGTTAGAATGTAAATGACTTAAAGACATGTGGATTGATGAAGTCAGAAAGCGGAAAAGAAAGAATAGTAGTTTCAAATTGCTCATTTTTCATTTGCCAAAGAAGCTAAACAGTTATCTATCAACATGTGTGTGCACACACACACAACCACTCCTGGGGTTACAGGCATGCACAGTTCTGGGGATTTTAACTCAAGTCCTCATAGCTTGTGCAACCAATGATCATGCAAACCAATCTATTTCTTCAGTGTTTTCTACCAGTACTGCTAACTAAGCTTCAGACTTTGGAAAACTGATTTAGATGAGGGTATACATAATCACACACATGTGCACACACATAATATTTGGAAACAATTCAAGAGTCCTAAGTATTTGCAAAAACAGTTTCTGTGTATCACTCACCCTTTTCAAAGCTTCGACTATTGGTAAAATCCTGTAAATGATGATACCTAATGAAAGCGACATTGGTAAAATAGTATTATCTATATTCCATAGACCCCTTCAGATTTAACCAACATTCAGTTATGTGATTGGCTTCACTGTCCTGTACAGAACCATCCCACCACATCATACATTTAAAATAATTCCTTATAAGATTCATTGGTTACGCCGGAGACCATCCAGCAAAGATCCCAGGGATGGTTATGAGAAACTGTCTTCCGAGTTGTCAGAGAAGTCCAAGAGACCCCCAAAACAATATAAACTGTTGCTGTTGCCCTTGGTGACCTTTCAGAAGTTGAAGGTAAATCCCTGTTGCTGAAGACACCGTGCACTTTTGAAGGATTTGAGTTGGATCTGACCTGAGAGCATCCTCCCAGAGGACCAGCTTTCAGAGTATCAGAAGGTGCTGTGCAAGCTGACAAGAGAGGAAAACAATTAATAGTCCTACCCAGATGTGATACCTATTAACCATAACAATGGCCAACATGGCAAGAAATCCCTAAGGGTGCAACAGTGGTACTCATATCTTGGCAGTAATCAATAGCTATCTAATCATGCTTACGGCTCAATCAACATGATGGAAATCATGCTTGGTACTGAAAACCTAGCCAACTATCAAGGAATAGTGAGGTCATCGATCTCAGAGGAGAGCCCACTGTTAAAAATAATCCTTAAAAAGATCCTCTCTGCTGGCACAAAGAACTCCAATGGAACCAGACTAGACCAAATAAAAAGTGCCCACGTTTAATAAATGCCACACTCCTGGGTGAACGGGGACAGCATGGCAGGAAGCAGAGCCCACGCAAACCCCAAATACCACTTGTTCCTTTTTCTGGCAGGAGCCTAAATACCCTGTGGGAGTGGTCCTGACCCTCCCTGGGGAGGGGTCAGCGCTTGGCAGCTGGGAGTTGTAGTCCAAGCGCTTGGCAGGCTGGAAATTGGAGTCTGGACCAGGACAATTCCCAGGCCAGGGGTTATAGTGACACTTCCAACTCAATATTACCCCCACTACCATCACTAAACCAGCATAACTCCTAACTGCATACTAAATATTTATCCTTACATAGCCACAGATAAGAGTATTCCTCAAGCTTCACCAAAGATGCTTATCTTTGCAGCAGAGATCATTACAGAAAACCACAACTGGTCAAAATAAAGAGAACACCGAGTTAGAGTGTCCAACCCCAAAGGATGCGACTACAAAACAACCTATACCTAAGACTGAGAACATGGTAGAAGAGGGGGCAGGAAGACCATAAAAGCCAGAGGACAAGGAAGTTGACCTTGAGATTGTATCTTCTAGAAATAACAGCAAACAACACCCATGATACTTCAACAGTATAGCTGCGCAAACAAGAACCGAACAATGACGAAACCAACAGACCTACCAGCTTGAAACGGGACAAAAGAGAGTCCAGACTTTTCTTTAGCCTTAGCTTTGGATATATTCAAGGAAGGCATACCAACCAGTCTCCCAGTCAATCCCTTCCGCATTATATCCTTTCCCCAGATTTCTATTCAATAAACCACTAGTTGACACTATTTTCCCACTGTATTCTTAGACGGTGGAAACAATAAGAGGGGAAAATAGATCCCTGCCTCCCAGTTTCCGAGGAGTGAGACTGACCCTTGCACAGGCAGCTAAATTTAAGAGGCGGGATCCAATGGCATGGAAGCATCCAGAAACCAATTGATCGTGACAGGGTAGTTTGTACACTTAAGGTTATCCTGAAAAGAAGTGGAATGAGGGGAAAGGGGGTGAAGCAGCGGGGTATGGCCCCAGCATGAGTCGCCGCTGTACAGGAGCACCCATGCTGGAAAGCCAGGAGGGAGCAGCCTTGCTACAGACCTGGGACTAGGCAGTTACAGCCCATCAAAGGGTTCTGAGCATCACCACTTTCCCCCGAAAAGTGAAACCATTCTGGTGTGGAGTGTGGAGAACGGATTCTAAAGGGGCGAGAGACAGGAAACTGGAAGGTCACTTAAGAGGCAGACTCTTACAATAGCATCTTCCCTCCAGGAAATAAACCCATCTCCCTCCTGGTGAGGTTCAAATTAGGAATAAAAGGGTGAGTTCTCTTTTCTTATGACAAACTGAAGATGAAAGTGGAGATGCCTCCCTACAACCAGGGCTTTGATTGGAATTTCTTGAAAAAAAAAATTCAAAAAACTCCATGTTGCCTAAATTTGACTTTTTTTCTCAGATAACGTTTTTTCTGGGACCTCTTGTACACAGACATCTTGGGGAAAAGTATTCAACAAATGTTATGTGAGAATCAAATGAAATTAATCTTCTTTTGGCAACATAAATGGCACTTGGATAATGTGCTGAAGGAATGATTATTTTAAGTAGAAGGGTAAAAAAATCTTAGAATTTAAGTTTAAAGTCGTTGGTTTCCACTGGGAAGCCTGACCATTGCTTATGTGCTAGTTGGAACACTGATTTTTTTCCAATTTATTTGTTTCTGTCTTTCTGACTGAGTCTATATTTTAAAAAAATCTACCTCAAATACCGAGGACTAATGGCTTAATTTGACAATTTGTAGACGATATTTTTATATTACCCTTTAGGACCCTAATAATTAGTTTTTCTTTAGTGCGGTATTAAAGCATTAAAGTTCATAAATTCCACAGTCACCTGTATCCATTTATTGCTAATTTATTATAGAATGTATCATAAAACTTTCCTTGACATAGAGGCCTCTTCATAACTATAAATCTCTTTTCAACTGTTTAGATAGCTTACACTTGAGTTCAAGAAGAGACCTTTAGGACGAAGTATTTAAAGCATCTATTCATTACATTTCAGTGGTACAGGGTAGATAACCGTGCAAAGTCACCGTGAGGTGTTCATTTACATTCGGTGTATTTAAAACTTCAAATCCCGACCAAGATAAATCTGTTTCCAAGAGGGAGAAATGTTAAATGTCAAGTGACTGTTTTACTAAGTGCTTTAGAATGTCCAGCTGAATATATCCATCTTCCTAGTTAGTATATTATGCCAAAAAAAGGGGGAGGGGAGTTTCCGTTGAGATGCAGAGATTAAATTTGTAATTTCAGTGAAACCTAAAAACTCTTCAAACTTGAAAGCCATCTATTCAGATGGTAAATGCGTCCTCTGCTGGGATGGGGCAGAGGGTGTGATCCTCTGCTTTGGTGATGGAGACCACGTGCCATAAAACACTCAAGGACTGAGGGTCTTTGTCTCCCTTCTTAAACTTCTACATCAACGCATGTCTGGTACATATGTATTCACAAAAGGAGAGAAGAAAAATCAGCTAGCTGGAAAACCAGTTTGTTCAACGAACAAGTTGGTGAAATTCAAATTGGTTCCATCCCACTCACTTTGTCTCATCCTCTCGGTAACCACCATGTGGAAGATGAGAGAAGGCTACAGTATTGTCAGGGAGGTGATTTCACATCCTCCCTTTAAATTTCCATATTTCTGCAGCCTCAGTGAATAGCCAAGTAGGTCCTAGCACGGATCCTAGCATCCACTGTTTTAGGGTTTGAAGGTGAAAAGCCTTCAACAAACTCATGCTTTTGAAATCTTGGTAACCAGCTGGTTAGGACATTGTGGATGGAACTTTGGGGTTGAAGGAAATGGCTGGAGGAAGTGGGTCACTGGTGGCCATGGGTGAGAATTTGATGGTTATAGCCCCAGCTGCTTCTGACCTCTGGTTCTGGGTCTGAGAGGAGGTAAGGAAGACTGCAAAATCCTGCCAACACTTTCTTCTGAGCCACCCCATCCTTTCATCTACTATGTCTGCTTCATCGTGATGGGTTGATATCTCCTTGAACAGTGGTCCTAAATATACCCTCCCTTCTTTAAGCCAGTTCCATTTCATAGTTGGTAACAGCCATGTAAATGCAACTAATACAATATGACTTTAAGGAGTAGAAACATGTTTGTATTTCAAGTTCCAAACATGATGGTCTCAAACGTCTTATGATGTATAAACAATAAGACAAACTCCAGTGCAACAGGAATGAGTATACTGCGTTCCCTCCAAGCGTTGAGAAAAGCTTCTGGTTTCAAATATTCAATACACACAAGCTTAACATATACTTTTCTGTGCAGAAACATGCACCTCAATGACTGGAGTAAAATAAAAACAGTGAATCAAAACAAAATTAAAACAACATGTAAGTATAACTGAGCTGGGGTGGAGTATGCACTATTGATAGCAACTTCTTAGCAATGATAAAATAAAGTGCAGAAAAAAGGTTACTGTATTTAAAATGAGTGGAACCTCAGAGATGAAATACATTTGCCCTCAATAATCATAGCAGAAAAGTAGAACAATGACAATATTCCAAAGACTGTAAAAATAACCATAAAGCAAGATATAAACAGTAAAGAGGAAGGTATAAGCACCTTCTACATGGTGAATCAAATTGGGAATTCTGATGCATAAAAATGACAAATTGAAGTTGATTTTGACTTGGAAAATTGATTAAATTATTCAAAAATGTTAAAAAGTCTTGCCAAAAATTCAGAATTTGAAATTTACAAGTCAGTAGCAAGAGCAAACCAACACCCTGGTCAATTCCGATGCATGTTCAATTCAGAACGAAATCCTGTACCTTGTTGCTGTCCGTCTTCTGCCTCCCTGTGGCCCTCTACCCAGGCCAGGCCTAAAGAAGCACAAGCCAGTTTTCCAACCTCGTAATTTTCCTGTTCTGGCTTTTCATGCGGGCAGAATTACAGTGTGGTCTCTTGTCACTCATTCTTTTCACCACATTTTGAAGGTTCATCCATGTTGGCGTGTGAATCAGTATGTCAAGTTTCTGGCTTCATTCAGCTGGGTTCCTGATTCAGTGGTCTAGTTTGTGGCAGATGCACAGACATCATTGTTCCATGTTTCCTTTTCTTTCCTCTTTCTCAGAGTCTCATTGACACCTCCTGCCGCTGTCCCATCATCTGGTTGGTTCATTCTGCTTTTGTTTCTGTCGTCTTTCTCTTTGATTTTCACCTTTGGAAGTTTTTAACACCACATCTCAAGCTCCGATATTATTTCTCCAGCTGTGTACAGTCTGTCTGCTTTGGAGCCCATCAGAGACACTCCTTTCTTTCTTTCTTTTTTTTTTTTTAAATGCAATCAGTAAGAGCGTTTATTATTCCAGCATGCCTGGGCCATCCATACTACAAAAAGCAGAAGGGCAAAGACACCAGGAGGGACTTGTGTGCTCCTTTTTAAAAATGGTTTTTATTGAGCTATATATTTTTTATGCTTCCCTCCCTTACTCTTCCCTCCCCTTCTACCCTTTCCCATGGTTCCAATGCTCTCAATTTACTTAGGAGATCTTGTCTTTTTCTACTTTCCATGTAGATTAAAACTATGTATGTCTCTCTTAAGGTTATCTTTGTTTTCTAAGTTCTCTGGGATTGTGAAGTGTATGCTGCTTTTTTTTTTCTTTGCTTTATGTCTAAAAGCCACTTATGAGTAAGTCCATATGCTATTTTTCTCTTGACTGGACATGCAGGACTGCAGAAAAATGACTGCTAAACTTGCCAAAAGAAGGTGAGATGGTCCTTTGGGGTTCCTGCTTCATGAGAAAAATGCCAGACATTTTGCAGACATAGGAGAAAACAACTGAAGAACTTGGCCAGTACAAGGCATAAGCGATCTTTAAGTTTCCTGCTTCATGAAAAAGTCTGCCAGATTCTATGGACCTGTAGGCTGAAGATTGTTGCCACAGCATTATGAAGGGACTTTGGGTGACTGTCTGGGTAGTGAGATGTCTTTGTCAATTCTAGAGTTTTGGAAGTAGCTTACAATGCACTTCCTGTTAATTTAGGTAATATTGTATTCTCCTGGGGTCTTTGATGGAGTTGAAGAATAGATAGTTATAGTTTTCTTTAATTATTATAAAAGATAAAATAGATATAAATAATGTAACTGTAATTTTTGCTTGATAACTTTTGTTATACATAATTTTACTATGTTAAAGTTAAAACCTTCCTTTTTTATTTAGACAGAAAAGGGGACATGATGTGAGATTCCCCCCTGTATGCTGTGAATACCATTGGTTAATAAAGAAGCTGCTTTGGGTCTATAGCAGCAGAGAACAGGGCAAGACAGGAGTTCCAAGCAGATAGAGGAGGAGTAAGTGGAGTCAGGGAGAAGCCATGTAGCTGCCACAGGAAACAGATGCCAGACTCCGGATGGAAACTTACCAGTAGGTCACAATCATGAGGCGATACACAGGCTAATAGAAATGGGTTAATTTAAGATATAATAGCTGACCAATAAGAAATGTGAGCTAGTAGGCCAAGCTGTGTTGTAATAATACAGTTTCTGTGTGAGTATTTTGGGTCTGGGTTGCCAGGAAATGAATGAGCAGCCTCTGTCTACAAATGTATTTAACTGTAAAACCCAGTGTTAATTAAAACCTTATTGAAAAGCAATTTGCATTTGCTATCCTGAGACTGAAGAGATTTGTGAGCAGGACATCAAGGTGGATGATCTGATCGACAAAAATTCTAGTATATTTTTTGACACCACAACCCACCCTGGATTTTAAGGTTCTCCTCACAGAAACAGAAGAGAATGAAACTCAAAACTAAGAAGAGAAGCAGTCTTTTGAGTGCATAAAAGCAACTGGGAAGGACAATGAATACTGACCTGTAAATTGTGCTGCATCTTGCTAGTCTAATCACATATCCTTTAATTAGACTTAAAAAGAAAACATGCTCGGGGGCTGGAGAGATGGCTCAGTGGTTAAGAGCATTGCCTGCTCTTCAAAAGGTCCTGAGTTCAATTCCCGGCAACCACATGGTGGCTCACAACCATCTGTAATGATGTCTGGTGCCCTCTTCTGGCCTGCAGACATACACACAGACAGAATATTGTATACAAAATAAATAAATAAATAAATAAATAAATAAATAAATAAAAAGAGAGAAAAAGAAAACATGCTCTATGGGATTCACAATGATTTTTATTGTATTTATCTGACAAAAATGATCTTCGGGACTGTGCTTTATCCTGCAAGCTTGGCCAAATCAGAGCACTGAACAGAAAGCAAAGGGATCCAGCAAGTTTCATCCCATGGTATTGTTGCCTGAGTATTCAGTCACAGAAGCTCACTTATGCTTAGGAAGGCAGGAGTCCCTGTGTGCACTTCCACCCAGTCCATCCTATCTGGGAGAGGAAAGCTAATTTTGAACATGTATTTGAATTCTTATCTTACTATTCAGATGACTAGTAAGAATATCTAGCCATACTTTTTCTTACATGGTTATCTTTGTAATATTTATATTTTGGTATTGGGATTGTGTCTTTGGTTGCAACCTTGGACTCCATTTTCCTTTTGCAGAGTTGCAGAATAGCTTGCAAAAGTCACAAGTTACAACACACTGCTGTTCCCTTCTCAGAAAAGGAGGCTAACTGATGATCCCAATACAAAATATATTGTTTTATTTTGCATTGTATAAACCCAATCCTAAGAATGAGATACTAAGAAAAAATAGCATATTCTGTGACAAACTTACTGTTGTTATAACGAATAAACTATCCCACTAAAGCAACTGTGTCTATCTAATTCACCAAATAGTTTGAACCTGTTGTGGTTAACACAAAAAGATCAAATCAATAATATGAAGACATATTATCAACATGAATCTGAAATGTTTTTGAAAACCTTGGTATGTAGTTTACTATAAAGGACAGATTTTTCTCAGAGATTATTTTTTTAAAGAATGATTTCTGAAAATTATAGTTTCGATGGATTAATAACTGCCAGTGGTCTCCAATAGATTTCCTTTCATGGAAGAGCTGGAAACTTTGGGCCCACTAGACATCCTTGATCTTAGTCCACATGAATTATTTAGTTTCATTTGGTGCCACAGGGACTCTTCCATACTTATCAGAAGCTTCAGTTTAATACAGAAAAAAGAGAGACTCTGACATGTCAATATAATACTGTTAATGTTTTCCACGTTTATGATTCCAGGGTCAAAGTCAAACCTCTTATTGTATTAATAATAGCAAAGCAAAAATAGGCTTTGTAGTGATGAATTCATGGTCTTAAGGAATAATTTCCCTATGATTTTATTAATTCAAGCCATCCATTGGCCCACTCAGGGTTCCATTACATATTCAGTTGTAGTATCTCATGGTGTACCTTTAACTCTAAAGACTCTGAGAGTGGATACGTGTATGGTTCCTTACAGTCACCAACATGAACTATTTCCTTTGTTCAGAAGTTTTGTCAATTTATAACATTAAAACTTGTATTTAGTAATGTTAGAGCTTAGGAGTGAAATCACAAAAAGCCAACTTGGCTCTCTGCATCCACAAGAAAAGAGTTAGCAGTACGGTTCACATGATGGGAATTACAAAGCATGGTTATGTATTTCTGGATTCTCTTACTCTCTGATTTTCAGACTATCATTAATCAGAATTTTAATAAAACAACCCCCCAAAAAATCTTAGACAGTCCCAGATCTGCAAGCCTTCTTTCCGTGAGTATGTGTAGAACCCATGTCTCACTTCACACTGTCCAGCAGTAAAGATAAACCATCAGGATGCTCCAGGGGCCTCTGCTCAGCCAAGGCTCTTGCTTAGGGCAAAGGTGGCATTGATAAGAAATGAGAAAAGACACCTTGACTTCTTATTCTAGCTGTGGGTCTTGCTGCTCCATCATCCCACCCACCCATCCTTTTACACTTTGAATGTGTTCTTGGTGAGTGGACTGGGAAGTCACAGTACTCTTCAGGGTAGACTGGGACTAGGCTGGTGCCCATAGAGGAATAAGCTTGTCTTCTCTATCCTCCTACATGGGCAGCTCTGGATGTAACTCACTTGGTATTGTACTTACCTAGCATGTGTGAAACCCAGGGTTCAGTTCCCAGTACCATCTAAACTAGGCATGGTGGTGCACTCCTGTCATTACAGCCCTCGAGAGATAGAAGCAGGAGGATGAGAAATTCAAGGTCATCCCTGGGTATATAGGTATATACAGTGAGTCTCAGGCCAGCCTGGTCTATAGGAACCCCTGCCAAACAGGAAAGAAAAGAAAGAGAGGAAAGTATGGAGGTAGAGAAAAAGAAGGAAGGTAGGGAAAAGGAAGGAAAAAAGAAAGGAAAGTGAGGAAGGAAGGAAGGAAGGAAGGAAGGAAGGAAGGAAGGAAGGAAGGAAGGAAGGAAGGAAGGAAGGAAGGAAGGAAGGAAGGAGTAACAGGCTTTTTCTTTTTGGGCCCTCAACCAGCTCCCAAATCATGACACAGAGACTTATGATTAGTTTTGAATACTCAGCCAAGCTTTTTGAGTTCTAGATTATGTTTTTTTAAAAAAAAAAATGAAATTGACCTGGTAATGGTGTGGATGCATTCATTCATTCCCCCTCTCTCTCAGCTTGTGATTGTGGATATGATTAGTTACTTCAAGTTCTTCCGCCCTTGACTTCTTGGCATTGATGGACTGACTATAACCTGGAATTGTGAAACTGATAAATTCCTTCCCCCAAAGTATCTTTTGTCTGGATAGTTTATCACATTAACAGAAGTGGAACTAGTACAAACTCAGAGACACATAGTCTAAACTTTGACCTAAGCTAGATTTTATCTTTAAGTTTAAAGAACATGTACAACATTGTATCAACATTAAAACATTGTGTCAAACAAGAAAGAGCCACACTTGCTACAGTGTACATAGTTGCAGCCACATTGCTTCCTCTCCGACTGGGTCAAACACAGAACAGGACACAGGGGATGAGTGAGCTTGTCCTCCTGGAATGCCCCTTTGGTACACTACAAAGAGTAAAAATATTAGTTGGAAAGGCCACTGGACTTTGAATCCATTTCAAAGTAGGAAAAATGCGAACACACAAGTACTTTGTATAAAGTCGTATTTGAATAAACCAAGAAGCACACAGTTTTCTCAATACCCCAGTTTATGCTTGTTTCTTTTCCCTAATATGTAATATTTGACAGCTTTGGAAAATGCAGGACCTCAAAATCATAAAGTTTTAAGGCTAGTGTTTCAGACTCTTCTCATGCTCACTTCTTTTACAAACTAAGGATTGCAGTAGATAGGTCAGTTGTCTCGATTGAAAACTTTACAAGCAAAATAGTTTGTTTGGGACTGATTTCAAAAGGAGCTGTCATCTTGCTGAAACCTGTGGGGATATTTTCTCAGTTGGATCATTGATGAGCTTGCTAAGTAGGGAACAACATGTCTGAAAGTATTTAGTTCTTACACCTTTAGAATTACTAGACTTTGAAACACCTTTAAATTCTAATCTTCATTTCAAAAACATTAAAATACAAACAAAAATTCTACTTTTATGATTTTGGTCTAACGCTACCGCCATCAAAGGCTGAGCAGCACACCAGCCCGCAAAAAGTAATACAAGCTTCCGTGACCACCCGGTATTCCAGGCGGTCTCCCATCCAAGTACTAACCAGGCCTGACCCTGCTTAGCTTCTGAGATCAGACGGGATCTAGCTCAGTCGGTAGAGCATGAGGCTCTTAATCTCAGGGTCGTGGGTTCAATCCCCACGTTGGGTGCAAGTGTAGTGGCGTAAATGAACGACAGACAGAAATTATAGTAAAATATTTAGTTTTAATTAGAGAAAGACTCACAGAAACCAAAGTTCCAGCGGAGAACAGGAAAGCAGAAGGGAAGGCGGGAGCATGCCCGCAATCTTTATAAGTAAAAAATATCCTCGGGGGACCCCGCCCTACAAACAAGGTGATTGGCTGGGTCTCCCCTACATATGATGCACCTGTTTTTTTAAGAAGAATTTTTTTAATGGAAGGACACAAGTGATATACATTTTAATTATTCTGCACAAGCAACTAAATGCAGCTGTTGTTTTTTGTGCACTGGAGTTAGGTGAAATGGGTGTGCTTTTAATCCCTCTGTTAACAGGTATAGACCGCTTCACAGTAAGATAAAATTTTGCCTCAATTTATTGTTTCAATGAAAATATTAAAACTTCTTAACAGTAATTTAGAAATAGGATTTCATGCCTCTAGGATTTGGGTGAACCCCGGTTATTACCATGAAATTCCCCAGAGGAAGGTGAGCAGGAGAGGAGACCACTTCTGCCAGTGTGAAATGAGATTTTCTATCAGCTGTTTGCTGTCCCTTGGATATATAACTATGCTACAGCTGTATTATTATGGATTTTTATGTTGTTTTGTTTTGTTTTTGAGACAGGGTCTCACTATGTAACCTTGACTTGCCTGGGGCTTACTTTGTAGACCACAGTGGACTTCAGTTCACAGATACACCTGCTTCTGCCTTCCTAGTGGTGGTATTAAAGATGCACCCTGTCACACCTGGCTTGACGCTGTTTTTGAAGCAAGGACTTGCTCTACCACCCCAGCTCACCTGTCACAAACTATCCTAGAATTCTTTATCTATCCATATCCTGCCTCTGCTGCTCGAGTGATCAGATCATAGGTGTAAAACATCAAGCCTGGACTTTTCCATTGTTTGTAAAGATTTATTTCATTGTGTGTGTGTGCATGTGCATGCCTGCACAGGCCTACACACCTGTACATGTGCTCACACTTGGCGAGAAGGTACCCAGGAAGATTAGAGGAGGACATCAGATCCCTAGAGTAGTTTAGGAGGATCTTCTTTCTATGTGTTGCTTTCATTGGTTGAATAAAGAAAACTGCCTTGGCCTTTTGATAAGGCAGCCCTTAAGTGGGTGGAGTAGACAGAACAGAATGCTGAGAAGAAGGGAAATGTGGCAGATGCCTTGATTCTCCTGCCTGAGACAGACATAGGTTAGACTCTTGCCAGTAAGCCACAATCATGTGGTGATACACAGAATTAATAGAAATGGGTTAATCAAGATGTGAGACTTAGCCAATTAGAGGCTAGAATTAGTGGGCCAGGCAGTGTTTAAATGAATACAGTTTCTGTGTAATTATTTCAGGGGTTAAGCTAGCTGGGTGGAGGGACAGTAAACTACTGCATGTGGGTGCTGGCCACTGAGCTCAGGTTCTATGAAATAGATGTAGGCACTCTTTGTCATTGAGTCATCTCTCTGGTTGTCATAACTTTATTTTTTCAAGATCTCTGTGGGTTGGAGGGAGACAGGAGATTGAAGGGGCAAATGAGTCTATAGGAAGAGACACAGAAATGAATCAAAGCAGAGGGGAGTAGAGGAGTGGGGAGACAGGAGCCATGACAAGCAAGGCAGCATCTGTTAGAAGTGCTGCTGGGCAGGTAGACAAGCTGCCTATAACATCGAGTCTCCTGTGTTTCTTCTAACATCATTCTTCGTGGTGATACGGTTTCCCCAATGGAATCTCACTGGGCATATCAACCATACTTAAGCTCCATGCCCAGCAATAGGTGATGGACACAAAACAAATTCAGTAGTGTTTGTGTAGACTTTTTGTCTCATATTGCTTTGTTAGCATTTTTTTACTTACTCGTCTTTTGTTGTGTATTATGGTCTTATGATTTTATGTTTTATGGGTTGTATATGCATGTTTTTTCTTTTATCCCTCTTCATTTTTTTTTGCCTGTTTGTTTTCTAAAGAAAAAGGAAGTAAAAAGGGCCACGAAGTTAGGTACAGAGGTGGGAAGGACCTAGGAGGAGCTAGGGAGAGGAAATAGTGATAATACTTTCTATGAAAAAGAATTTTCAATAAAAAAATAATGCTTTAAAACCAGGCAGTGGTGGTACACACCTTTAATCCCAGCAATTTGGAGGCAGAGGTGAGCGGATCTCTGTGAGTTCAAGGCTAGCCTGATCTACAGAGCTAGTTCCAGAACATTCTCCAAAGATACAGAGAAAATAATAATAATAATCAATAATAATAATAATAATGCTTTGCCTTTAGATAGAAAATTATATATGTGTGTATACTTAATATATAATGTTTTAGAAAATGTTTTGTGTATAAATACAATAAAAACAAGAATGTATTGTATATCCACATATAATAATTATGGATTTATAAATGTATGCTATGGTTTGAATGTAAAATGTTCACATTGTCTCATGTATTTTAACACCTGGTCCTCAGTTGGTGGCACTGTTTTGGGAGGTGTGGTGATTTGAAAGAAAATGTCACCCACAGGAAATGGCACTATTAGGACGTGTGTCCTTGTTGGGGCAGGGAGGGCCCTATTGGAGGAAGTGTGTCACTGTGGAGGTGGCTTTGAGGTCTCATCTATGCTCAAGCCACAGCCAGTAAGACAGACAACTTCCTGTTGCCTGTGAATTATGATGTAAGAACTCTTCTTCCCCAGCACCATGTCTGTCTGCATGCTGCCTTGCTTCTCTCCATGATGGTAAATGGACTAAACCTCTGAACTGTCAGTGAGCCACCCCAACTGATCGTTTTCCTTTACGAGCATTGCCAGGGTCATGGTGTCTCTTCACAGCAACAGAATCCCCAACTAAGACAAGAGGTTATAGAAGCTCAGGGAGGTGGGACCCAATTGAGGAAGTGAATCTCTAGGGGGCTGGTTTGAAGATTATACCACAGCCCACATTTTATTCTTTCTCCATTTACTGTGCCTTCCAGTTTTGGTGGGGAGCAACACTTGGAATCTGCCTGCCAGCATGGAGTCACTTGTCCTGCCTTTCTACTATGAAGTCCTCCAAATCCTCCTTTAACCTGCTTCTTGTCATGTATTAGGGTGACCAGGAAAATAAGTCATCTTTCTGTAAAATAAATATAGTTGACATCTTTACCCTTGGGTCCAAGGGATCAACCAAATATGAATTAAGAGTATTTAGGGAAAATGTGTCTTTCCAGACTATGGACCAACTTTTTTTGTTGCCATTATTCCCTAAAGAACACAACTTAGCAACTATTTCTATACCAGTTACACTGTATATAAGATAATACAAATTGTCACCAGAAATTTCTTCCTAAGGGGGTCTGCATAAACCCTACTTCCTCTCTATTTAAGGTCCCAAGGGAAAACTGAAGTTTGAGTTTACCAGAGTTTCTCCTGGGAACCAGAGATTTTATTGGATTTACAAAAGAATTGGTAAGGGCTTAAGGGAAGGAGCATAGGTGGCCATGACCTTAAAGCAGTCACACTAGAAAGTATACACTTAAAAACATAAAACTGTGCATGGCTCCCCCATGGCTTCACAAGTAGAGCCCTCTCAATTTCACCCACCATATACTAGGCCCTCCCATAGTCTAGAAGGCCGTGTGCATTCTCAGCGGAATTGCATACAACTGGTTAGGAGGAATGACTGGATTCTCAACTAGGGTCAAATGTCCTTCAACATCTCTTTCTTATCTGAGGGAATGTCACCAATCAGCAAGCCCAGCTGTGGAGATCTTCAAGTGGACACAGATGGAATTATGAAGATGGTGATTATTCTGATAAGAGGATAGGGCTGTACAACACAATTACTCTAAGGTTTATAGGACATAAGAGAATTGCTATATGTTAATACTGAATGATTGTATATAGGCACTTGAGTGTCCTTGGATTTTGTGATTTGGTATCCATGATATACTGGAGTGTCCTGAAACCAATCTTTCATGGATAAAAAAGGACACACACACACAAATAATCCAGCATGTATTCAAAGAATGTTATACACACAGATAGCATGCAGGTACACATATACTCTAGCATTTACACACACACACACTAAAACTAGCATGCACTCACAGGCACAGATATCCCTAGCATGTATACACACACAGATAGCATGCAGGCACACATATACTCTAGCATTTACACACACACACACACACACACACACACACTAAAACTAGCATGCGCTCACAGGCACAGATATCCCTAGCATGTATACACACACAGATAGTATGCAGGCACATACACATACTCTAGCATGTGTGTGCACACACACACATGCACACACATTTTCCTTACCTATTCTGTCTTTTCAGATGAAGCAGGAAACATTAACTTAAGAGCATCACACTTTCTAAAAAGCACAAGTGAGTGGTACTGTCATACAGCAGGGTGACTGAGAGTAACCATGAATACAGGACATTTCACAAAGCTAAAGAAATGGTATCTGATGCTGAACCTGATGTACAAACTACACAACATGGTTCGTATATTACATGGTGCACCATTAATGTGCACAGTTTTATGTTTTTAAGTATACTTAAAAGAAAATGTTTAAAAGCTTCAAATAAAAACATTTCATTCAGTTGATTAATTCTGTGGCCCTGCATGTTTTGAACAACAGATCCAAAGTATAGCACATAGTGAATTTTCACCCAGGAACACTTCAAGGAGGTAAATGGCTTTTGAGAAGTGTCTCCAGAATGAAGCAAGCTCACTTTTCAGAGGAGAAAAAACCCTCCTTTTAAAATTGTTCTAGCCAAGGCTAATGAGTCCAAAAGCAGCTTCAAGTCTGCATTGCCCTGGATCCTAGAAGCTGAATATTGAAATAAAATTTGAAGGCCCTTCCCCTCTGTGCTGTCTGTCCCCGTCTCTGAATCTCCAAGGCATTTGTTTTGTAAAATTGTAAATGGAAACACATTTTGGTTCCATAATTTCAAACAAACCATCCCTTTTTGAACTCTGCAGTCTTGAAGCGTTAACACAACAGCATATCGAGTTCAGAAAATTTCGGATAAACCACATTCAAGATATGTGTGTGTGCATATATATAAAGACATATATGGGCTATATATGTGCTGGAAAAAAGTTTTTTCCCACATCTCATCTCATTTTCTTGTAGAAGCACAAGACCCTAGAAAGCCCTGAGCACTGCTTGCTCTCACTCTCTATTCCTCTTTCTCTTCCCCTCCCCTAAATTCTGCCACATGCTGGTTGACAGATTCAGACCCTTAGCAAGTCCCCTTGTCAAGGCATGCTTATGACTCAAGATAAAATCATTTTCACCACATTTGCCGGTCTATGAGGCTCAGTTAATAGCAGGTATTAACACCCTAAATATCTTGGCAAAAATTGGTGCACTTTGCTAAAATCATTCCTCTGAGAACTGTCCTGCCAACCTGATTTTTGGCATGTGTTTCCTTGATATCAGCTCTGAGCTCTTTGTTTCTCCTGAATGAGAGCATTTAAAACAGCGGCATGATGCTACCACATTGCTTTTCAAAGATAATGTAAAATATTGAATTCCATAAAGTCGTCTCCGGCAGTTCCAGTCTGATTTATTCATTTATTAAGGTAAGTGTCTTCTTTTATTTGCTTAAGATCGCTCAAAATAAACTAAGCTCAATGAAAGACAAAAGTAAACAAAATAACTGCCAACGAGCCCGATAATCACATGAGAGAATGAGAGAATCTAGGGTAAATTCTCTTCCCCCATGGACTGAACATTCTATAAGCACATGCATGATTTATAATTGTATTATAGTGGTCTAAATTTTATGAAACATACAACGGTTAGGGGCGAAAGGTGCAAATCTCAAGGAGGTAGAAAAGAAAAACATGATTTATTCTGCTTCCCTGGCCCTGCTAGCTGCCAGGTGTTTGCCCTTTGATCCAGCGCACTGGCAATGATTTTCTGAAGTGGTTTCCGACAATGTCTGACATCATTTATAGCACTCTTGAACAATCTTGTAATGTGTTAAACTACACCAAATTAAGTGAGTTGGTGGCCCAAGGAAAGAGTCCAGTGGACCCTGGGGTGTCGTGAGGGTTTTGTTACTTGCCGCCTGTTGTGTTTATGGCTCAGAGGGAAAAAAATGAAATGTTTAGATTTTCT
This sequence comes from Chionomys nivalis, assembly GCF_950005125.1. NCBI lineage: Eukaryota > Metazoa > Chordata > Mammalia > Rodentia > Cricetidae > Chionomys > Chionomys nivalis. Next base: position 1,231,898 of record NC_080093.1, on the reverse strand, counting down.
AAGACCTCAAGTGGTGGATTTGGTGGAAAATCGCACCAAAGTTGGCATGAGGAGGGATGGATTTCACATTCCTGGGCACGTGGACATTTCCACATTATTCTTGTAAAGTAACCCATGTCTTTAAAAAGAGTCACTCAATCCTGTATTTATTTGTTCCACCTCTCACCGAATATCTACTGACTCTCTAAAACAGATGGTTAAATGTGTCACATGGGAAATAAAGATGAGAGATACCCCAACCTTGTTCTGGAAGAGTTTATTATACCAAATAGTAGAGATAATATGTTGAAATGAATGGGTTCAAAAGCAAAATAACGTGTTGACTAGAAAATGATATTGTACTTAGTTCAGAGGAAGGCGAGATTCCTTCCAGCTGGGTTGATGGAAAATATATTCAACTGCTCCTCCATCCACTGTTTTGCTGTGGGTGTGTTGTCATTTTTGTTTTTGCTTTTGGTTTTTACTGCTTTCTGTTTGACTTCCTTTATAGTCAAAATTTTAGAAAGCAATTTGTGACATTAATAAGCAAATTACATGTTCAATAAAACTAATGAAGACTTCAGACATATGATAGCAGATAAAATATTACCTTGGGAATTAAGGTGAATCTTGAGAAGAGAGTAGCTATATTTGAGTTTGAGTTACTGGGAAAATATTTGGGGATTATATTTGAAAGTGCAAATGTTTGGCTTTATTTATCTACATTTTTCATATGATATCCAACTTTATATTTTTTAAAGAAATTCTTGAGAATTACATAGAATGTGTTTTGATTAATTTCACCCATCCCACAAGCCCTCTTAGATCTACTACTCTTCCCTATCCACTCAACTACGTTTTTCTTTAATTTTTTTTACCCCATTAAGGGATAATTTGTGATACCCAACTAGTCTTGGATATGTGATCTTCCACTGGAGTATTGTCTGTTTATTAAGAAATACAGTCTTAAAGAAAATTAACCCCCCATCTCCCAGCACCTGACAATTGACAATATCTCCTTGGCTAGGGCTGAGGCTTCATTCCCATTCCCCTGTCCATGTTGTGATTTTTGTCTGGTTTGAGTTTACATGGATCTTGTCCTCCAGTCACAAATACTGTTGATTCATATGAACAGCTGTTGATTTAGTGCTGGCATGCAAAGAGTTCCACAGTAGCCCAGAATGGAGTATAACAAAGGTTTATTTATCTGGGGATAAACTCACAGAAAGAATAACAATCTGCAGTCCTCCGTATGTACTGGGAACTGGAACTGAATCCAGCAGCCAAGAGGCTCAGGGAAGCTTTTCATCTGCATCTATAGTAAATGAGACTACACCCAAAGTGGGCTGGTACTTATAGGCTATTGGCTGAAGGAGTTCCCACAGCACCTCCCCCTTTTGTCTAAATAAGAGAATTCTAAGTCTAATTTAAAAACGATATACAATAAGAACAAATATCAAGTATTGTCCAGGGAAAAGAAGAGACAAAAACATACATAAAAATTAGAATTACAACCAGCATTTACAACATCAAGCAAGAAACGTATACTAAATGTTTTAATATTATCCTATCCTAAGGGGTCTAAGTCTTATATTAAAAATGGCTTGGCTAACTCATGAGAGGAAAGTAACTATGACTATCTAGTCTTCAACTCCATCAAAGACCTGAGAAGTGAGAAATAATATTACTTGAGTAAACAGGAAGTGCAATCAAACAACTTCCAAAAAGGTACAAGAAATGACAGAGAAAACTGACTACTTGGGCAATTACCTAAAGTCTCATTTGCAACATTGAGGCAATCAACTTTGGCTAAGGCTTAGAGTATCTGACAGACCGTTTTTAGAGGTAGGAAAATTTGAAAACCCATCTTACCCTGTCTTGGTAAGTTTGGCAATGTTTTTGCTTGTATTCTGTTTGTTCAGTCTTGACACAATGCATTTTGTCAGTGGTTGAGGCAGGGCAGTTCTTTTCCCAAAGACCAGTTTAGCCAAGAAGAAAACAAACTCCAAGTGGAGGGTCTTTGGTTCCCTGGTGTGGGAAGTCCTTCTGTATATGTGTTGCTTTTATTGGTTAATGAATAAATAAGCTGCTTTTGGCCAATGGTTTAGCAGCACAGAGCTAGGTGGGAAAACTAAAGTGAATGCTGGGGAAAAAGAAGGCAGAGTCAGGGAGAGTCATGTAGCCCTGCTGGAAACAGAGATGCCTGATAGAACTTTACCAGGAAAACCACAGCCACCTGATGATACACAGATTAATGGAGATGGGTTAGTTTACAATGTAAGAGCAAGCTAGAAATATGCTTAAGTGATTGGACAAGCAGTAATTTAAATAATATAGTTTCTGTGTGATTACTTTGGGAGTCTGGGCAGCCAGGAAACAAATGAGCTGCCAATAGTTTCCAATCTTTTCTTGGGAATAGATCAGTACTGCCAGGAACAACTGTGTCTCATGTCAACAGAATTCTAAGTTTTTTAAATGCATAATTTACAGTTATTTGAAGTGTTTGAAGATTACCTACCTATCTGAAATATATTCCTGTACATCTAGAAAATATAACTAACATGACTACAATGATTGATTATTACAGATGACTATCAATCTCTATTTCTTAACAATGTATTACATTTTGAAAGATCTGTACAAACACAATATCTTAAACAAGAGCTGAAATACATGTACACAGTGTAACAAATCAACCTTAAATTTGTATCAAGAGACCAAAGTCCATACCAATGTAAAGTATTCATCTCTATATATCATATCCCTCTTATTTATTTATGTTTTTAGAAAATGACTGTGACCATTAATCACTTATAACCAATCCTTTTGAAAAAAAATTAACAAGTATTTTAGAAATTTGTGTGTAGTTTTCTCCAAACTGCTTCCTGCTGTATGATGGGTGAAGTATTTGAAGTATTTTTACAAGTTCATTGAGACCTTTTCTTTGGGGAGGATCTTGTTCCATCAAACCACATTAGCCTGGAAGGAATCCAGAGGTTCTTATCTTTTGTGAAAACAAAAGCACAGCCTTTATTACAAAGTAACAGATCTTTAGACTCAAATTTTGAAGTCAAGATACCTTTAAAATATATATGTTGGTTTAGCTTAGCAGTCCCCAGAATCAAATATCTCTCTGTAATCAAAAACTTTAAAGAAACGCAATAATATACATAATCTAGACTCTCTATGTATATTCCATCTTTAGGTGGCTTATTTTTTATTCCTTTAATCTATGACTGTTGGTACTCATATATATTACTTTTACTGTTTCTTTAAAGACTTTGGTTTATTTTTTAAATAAAAATATTTTATTTTATTTTATACCTGCCTATGTTCTCTTTCTCTTCTCTCTCAAGCCTATGTTCACTGTGACTCATTTACAGGTCTTTTATGTCTGAATCTGTCTTTATTTCATATTTGTAATCATCTTCTAACCAGAAGTGCTAAGCAGTGTGGCTAGGACTAAGACTGCTTTGCCTTTTGACTCACCCAGTCCAACATGGCTGAGTTATGTTCACCACCAGTTCTGTGAGCCATGTTCAACACCCCTGTTCCAAGGATACAGTGGGTCTATGTTGCTATTAAGCAACTTATAGCATTCTGCTTACAAACCCCATTTAAATGCTACATAACAGTACCTCCCAAAAGAGCCAAAGACATTCTATGATGCCAGCATGAACCAGGAAGCTGGCTTTCAAAGAAGCCATGCCACTACTCACAGACAGCAAACAGAGTCTACCTGAAAAAAAAATATGGCTACCCAGAAGTTGTGATTGCCTCTCCTTTTTGTGGGTCTAGAAACTCTCTTTTTTAAAAAACTTTTTTTAGGTCTTATGTGGATCCATGCCCCACATTGGGTACCAATTTGTTGGCATACAAAAGAGTTCCACGATAACCCAGAATGGAGTATAACAAAGGCTTATAAACTCACAGAAAGAATACAATCTGCAGTCCTTTGCATGTGCTGTGCACTGGAATAAAATCCAGCAGCCAAGAGGCCCAAGCATGCTTTGTGTCTGCATTTATAGTACATGATACCATGCCCAAAGTGGGCTGGTATCTTAAAGGCTATTGGCTGAAGGAGTTCCCACAATAATTTAATACACACAAATTGTCATGGCTTTAGTCAGCCCTGAATATTTGCAACGAGACAGGTAAAAACACATTCATTCAATCATCATATAGTGAGAGTACACTGTACATCAGATATTGTCTGGACTCTGGATTGTTAGTGATGAAAGTGATCCTTTCTCATAGAGCTTATATTTCATTAGGAGAGACCATTCATAAATAATTACAGACTGATGTCATTTTAGATAATTAGTGCTCTAAGGGATGAAGTAAAGGAACAGTATGAAGAAAAGTATAAAACAAGGACAATGTTGACAAAGATCTTGCCTGAGATGGCTGCTTGTTGGTTTTGAATGGCTGAGACAGGATGACCATGCTGGAGAATGATGGGAGATAAAGTTGGCCAATAGCAGTGGATAGGATGCTCAGGACCCATTTATCCATTGCAGTTCTAGGACCTGGGAAAACTCTGAAAACTTTTAGTCTCATACAACATGAAGTACAATATGAATTTGAGACTCATCTTCAGTAGTTCAAGAATAGGAGAAATCGGAAAATAAGTCTCTTAAGAAATGATGGCTCCTGTGGGTGGGTTCAATAAGAGGTGATAATGTTTGAGGTAAATTTTTTCTTAAGTAGCGGTTGGGACTTGAAATGGGAATGAAAGAGAGGAACCAATGATGATGCTTATGGCTTTCAGTCTGAAGATTGGGGTAGATTTGAGCATATTGATGAATAGTGGGAAGATCTGGAGGAAGAAGTTTGGAAATGGTGTAAGAATTCTAATTTGAATATCATAAAAGTTATATCATAACAAGTTACATAAGCTTCATTGTTTAAAATAATAGATTAAAAGAATAGATATCTACATTGGTTCTGGAGGCCAGACATCAGAATTAAGGTGCCAATACGAGCAAACACACTCTTGACTCTTGTTAGGCCCCATCCCCAACAAAAAAAAAACATTTTTTACTAGTGTAGAGGCATGGGGAAAATGAAGACACAATTCACACAACAGTGTCGGGAGGGAGTTTCAGGGATTATTCAGATCCCCAAGTCACCCATGTTTATTTTTCAAAAAGCTTTTATATCAGTTGTAAACTTTCAAGGGAAAGGGGGGCTGAAAAAGAACGTTGGATTTGCCAGGATACCTAGGACTGTGGAGGACCAAGCCAAAGAGCCACTTCCTATGGCCATGTATCCATTGCCTTCCGTACTTATACAGAAAGGTGTCCTGTGCCCAGGGTCCTTGGTGGCTTCAGGAGAAGAACAGCTCAACAGAGAAAGATAATGAATACTTAGGGGAAAAAGAGAATAATGAGGCAGCAAAGACAGAGGAATCAGAAGAGGGCAGGCTAACCCTAGTCAGGAAGACATCCTCTTTTGCAACCTAAGAGAGCCTAGGGAAGTTGCCAAGGGGAATTTGAAGGTTCCCTGGCAGCAATTGAGGAGATTGCTGCCTTCATATTTGTATTTCCATAGTCACACAGAGGATTCATGAGTCTAGGCAGATAAATCACTCCACAAGCAGCAGGTCTTGTCAAGGTCACCATGACCTTCATCATTACTAATGGTCAACTCTCAGCTTTCCTCTTACTCATTAATAATAGCATTGAACACTGTTGATCCATCATTGTTCTCCAAATTATTCTTTTCTAACTATATTAGTATCATATATACATAATGTAGCTATAAAGTTTTATGTATATATATACATATATACAATGCTATATATATATATATATATATGTATGTCTCTATATAATAATGTTCTTTCAAATTATCTGAGCCCTATTTCTTATTTCAGCCACTGCTATGGAAAAGAACTCACATGAAGGCTTGCCAACTTTGGGCTTCGTACAAGTTGACCATGACTTGCTTCTCTTGATTCCTGTTCTGGGGCATGATGGAACTAGATAGTAGCAGAAACTATGTCACAGCAACCAATACAGAATCCAGAAATGCAGGGGAGTTCACGTTTCTTGGAGCAATCTTTTGTTGTCGTGGGTAGGCTCCAGTGCCTGTATACTTTTCCCATTTTTCCTGAGGTGGATCTTTGAAGGCTTGCTTCATTTGTGAAGGCCCTACAGGATGGACTCATCTATATAGCTTTTTCCTTTTGCTGTTTTATTCTCCTTATCCCTTTCTGCACCACATTCTGAAATAAACCACCACATACATGGACCTCTGTTTCAATCTTTTCTTTAGGAAAGATCAGGCTAACAGTCCTGGTATTTAGACAGAGCTGTTAAGTATGCAATCATACTTCAACAGTCAGCTTCAACAAGTTTTTATATAGATCTGTTACTTCACAAGTAGACTCTGGGTCTGATTTTTAGAAGTATCTCTATGGTTGTAGATGTGCTAGAGTCTTTTAGTTGGTAGCTGGTGGCTTGAAATGATGGTATGGCCCATTCCACAACCTATATTGTTATTTCTACCCCTTTAAAGTTCAAGTGCCAAAGACACATTTTGTTTGTGTCTACATACCAGAGATTAGCACCACCCGACTCACCACTAAAACTGAAATCTTTATTGACACATGGGTGAGATATGAACTAGCTTCAAAATCCTACCCTGGGGTCTCCTTCCTAAAATCACTGATAATAGCAAAAGTCTTAATTTTAACACCTCAAAAGAAGAGACAAAAGCAAAGGTCTATACACAGGTAGTTTGGTTTGGAATGCAATTCTCCAAGGGCAGGAATAAAAAGCGAGGAAGACAGCAGGCAAGAAAAGTGAAACCAGGATGGTTGCCTCAATTCAATAGGATCTTCATACATTTTATGAAGTGCTTTTCCCAACTTATACTCAGAGAATAATGGGTAATGCATTTAACTAGGTGATGTTACCATTTCAAAGGAGACAAGTAGAGAGAATTGCTAACAGTTCTAAGCTGGAGTAGCAGTCAGAATGTTTTGACTGTAAGAACATATGGAAGAGACCAACAAGCAGAGGACCTTATAATAACAGCATTAACTGGAGTATATGAGCTGGCATACAGAAAGAGGGTACTTTATGCTGGTGGGAAACTCTGGTCTCTTACTCATTGTCCAGATCCATGTCAGCTAAAATCCAGAATCTACTGTTGGAAGAAAGGCTGGGTCCTCCAGAGAACTGGTTCTCAACTTGGGACATTTTTACTACCAAGAAACGTGTTTCAATGTTAGGAGAAAGGTTTGGTTGTCATGGTTGGGAATGGCAAGGCCCGGATGTTACTGGCACCTTGTAGGAGACCTTATTAAAATGATAATGAACCTTTAGAATGATCATGTACCCATCCCCAAATGTCAACTGTGTTGTGAGTGGGAATCCCTATTCTAAAAGGTCTCTGTGTCACCACTAAAATATGTATATAACTCTCCATTTTCTTTCTCAGAAGGCCTTGCAGCCAGAGACCCTGGGGGATGGGAGATAATGTCCTCTCTGCCATGATTCCATGTTTAATTCAGTCAACAAATTAATCCCAGCGGAAGACTTACCACATCTCCCTTCCCATCTGCCTACTTTCGGGGCAGGAAGTACAGATGCATGTGGGTAGACTTGACAAATCCTCAGGCTCCAACTGAAGCACCAGAATGGAAGTTTCCAGGGGCCTTTAACAACCTAGTTCCGCTAGCTCACAGAAAGATAGGAAAGGCAAAGGAGGGTGTGAGAAGTTTTAACCTTTGGATAAGCAGTGAGAAGCCCATCTTAGCATTTTTAGGGCACTAAACAGAAATGATTACACAGAAGGCCAATTGTGCCTACCGCCCAGTTCTTAGGAACATTAAGTTCAAAATGGAAATTCATTATATTTCAAGTGCTTGTTAGCGTCTCTAGCTCTCATTGACTTGAAAAAAAAAATCTCACGTAGCCCATGCTGGCTTCAAACTCACAACTAAGGATGATGTTGAACTCTGATCTTCCTGACTGCTCGTATTACAGTCATGCCTAGTCTTAGAAGATAGTTCAAATCCAGGGCTTCATGAGTGCTAGGCAACCACCCTTATGTGCTTACTAGGTCGCTAAACCTCTCTTTGCTTTCTTGAAGACTCTGCAGAGCTGAAGAGTATTCTTGTTAAAATGGGGAACTGAATCTGTGGGTTATCACAGACCAGTTGAAGTTACTTAAACACCCTATGCTTATCTTCTTCCTAACTCTGAATCTGGAAGGTTCATCCATTGCCCATTTAATTTCTTTCCATATCTACAGCCCTTCTCTGCTTTTACTTTGTGCCACAAAATCTTTCTGCATCTTTCTGTGTCTCTGTCTCTCTGTGTCTCTTTCTATGTCTCTGGATCTCTGTCTTTCTGCATCTCTTTCTGTGTCTCTGTGTCTCTTTCTATGTCTCTCTCCATGTCTTTGTGACTCTCATCTTTTGGTCGCTCTGTATCTCTGTCTCTTTCTATGTCTCTCTGTGTCTCTGTATCTCTATCTCTCTGCATCTCTTTCTGTGTCTCTATGTCTCTCTCCATGTATCTGTCTCTGTGTCTTCTGTTTCTCTGTCTTTTAGTGTCTTTGCTTCTCTGTGTCTCTTTCTATGTCTCTCTCTGTATCTCTGTAAATCTTTCTATGTCTCTCTCTGTCTCTGTCTCTTTGACTCTCTCTGTGTCTCTGTGTCTCCCTGTGCCTCTGATCTCTCTGTGTCTCTTTCTATGTCTCTGTCTCTCTCATCTTTCTCTGTCTGTCTGTGTGTGCACGCATGTGCACACATGTGTACATGTGTGTGTCATGATGTATGTGTAGAGGTGTTTGTTGGTCCTCGCCTTCCGTCTTGTCTGAGACAGAGTCTCTCATGGTTTTCTGTCACTGCATAGTTGGCCTGGGACCCCTGTCTCTGTCTCCCATCTTGCATGAAAGCACTAGGATTATGGATGTTTTCTGAGGCATTCCGTTTATATGTGTTATATACATATAAACCTGTGTGTGGTCCTCCTGTGCTACAAGCATTCTCCCTGCTTAGGCCCTCCCCAGCCTCCCAAAATGTCCATCTAATTGGTGAGTGGGGCTAATGTACCAGAAGTCTAACTTTGTTATTATGTTCAATCCCTGTAATTTACAAATTAGAGGCATTTCACTGCAGGGATCAATACCTGCATAGGGTGTATTATCCTTATTTGTACACATTAAAAAATGTTATTGGTTACTCGTCTAATCATTGTTGGTTGGTTTTATTGGTAGTCATGGAGAAAAAGTCAGTTTGCTGTTAAGCTTTGTGAAGAGGAAATGAGTTTGTCTGAGTTATGTTTAAATGTTTGTGTGTGTGCTTATGTGTATCCATCATCATCATCATCATTTATCCCCCGCAATGCCTAAGCATCCATGGGCAGTCTATTTATGGCAGTTCTCCGGTTATTCCTATCTTGGGCAATCATAGATGCTTGTGTTATTGCTATACCCAAGGTTCCACACTCTTCCTTAATGCTGTCTAGCAAGTGATTTTTGAGCCTTCCTCTTCACCTTATCCCATGCACTCCTCCAAGCAGTGCTATCTTCGGGTATCTGCCATCATTTATTCTCATAATATTGCATTTCGCCAACAATACAGCATTGCTTGCTGAAAGTCCAAATGAGCTGCGCAGGCCATGGTAAACAGAATGGTGAAGTCAATGAAAGTCAACATCTAGAAGACTGAGCTACAACACTTGGGAAGGGCACACAAGGATTTTTAACATTGTAATAAAGAATCAGAACCTCAAGCAAACAGTCAACTTTGTCTCTCTGGGAGAAAACCTCAGTTCAAAGGAGGGGATTATTTCAGACATCAAGAGGTGGATAGAGATAGAGAGGGCTGCATTCCAGGCACTAGGAAAGCTTTGGTCAGCAAGAGACATAACAACAACAACAAAATTACAAGTATACAAGTCACTGTCTTGAGCTGACTTCTTTACAACTCCGAAACCTGGACAATAAAAAGCTCCTCAGAACAGCAGCTGAATGTGTTTGAGATGGCATGTCTCAGGAGGATTCTAGGCGTCACACGAAGAGATAGGCTGCACAAGGATGACGTTAAGAGAAACATCTCCATCTACAGAAGGAAGTGAACTACAGGATATGGCTATGGCACTTGAGATACTTTGGCCTTATGTGTATCCACCAGTCTATATTCACATGCAAGTGTCTGTGGGTCTGTATTACACACCTGAAAGCAGAAAGGTTTGTGTTCATCTTAAAGCCTTAAAAACCAGAGGTGACTTTGGAAATGATTCATCTGATCCGTTCATTTTGCACACCAGGGAAATGAATTTCAGAGACTTTAAATATTTGACTGAGGGTGAGGAGTTGGCTCAGAGGGTAAAAGTACTTCTCATGCAAGCATGAAGACCTGAGTTTGAATCCCCAGAACTCACATATCAGCCAGATATGCAATGTTAGTATCTGCAATCCCAGCAATGCCACAGGGAGAAGGGAGGCAGAGACAGGGAAATCCCCAAAGGCTCACAAGCCAGATAGTCAGACAGGCACAGCGGAAAAGAAACAGATGGCCTACTTTCAACAAGGTAGAAAGTGAGAACCGACATCTGAGGATGTCTCCTGATACACATGCTTAGCACACATGCTGTGGCTCACACACCCATGTTCACACACACAAATATGTATGTATGTTTGTATGTATGTATGTGTATATCCTGCTCAGCTGATATAGCATTACCTGTCATCTCAGGGCTGACTATTTGGTATTGGATAACCCATTTGTGGGCTCTTCGCTGGAGAAGACTATTCTCCATGCTCAGCCTTCCCCAGTTGCCTGTAGCTCTTTGTCTAGGATTGAGACACTCAGAGTTCTCTTTCCTCCTCCGTGTTAGCCTGTCCATTGGTGTTGTCACTGCCCAGGTCTTTCTTAAGCAGCCATTTTGATAAGACCTCATGGATATGCCCTGGCTGACATTTCTGAGAGACACTTCATACTTTGTGCTCCTCTGGCTTGTACAATCTTTCTATCCCCGTTTCTGCTGTGACCACTAAACTTTAGGTTCAGGAATTGTGTTCTCAATGTATCAGTTGGACTAGATACCACATGCCCTCTTATTCTCTGCATTGTGATTGGTTATGGTTTTATTTAAAAAATAATGACTCTTTTGAGTAGTGCCTGTTAATATAACTTTATTTTCCCACATGATGACCCACTAAAATTATTTCTGCTTAACTGTATCACCCAGTCATTCAATTTTACACCAATAGAGTAGATTTATATCTATTTAGGTCACATATAAGGTCTATTAGTTTAAGAACACACTCAATCTTGACTACTGTTCAGTGGATGGGAAATAACAAAGGAAGAAAAAGGGAGAGAACCCTTCCTCAAAGTGATATAAACCAAAGAGGAAGGTAAAAGAGGAAAATCACACAAAGCACAAAGCACACCTTGGGAATGCTCAGTCCACCATCTTTTACCAATCTGAGGGTTGATTGGTGTTATAGAGGCAGAGGGAAGGGCCATTTGGACTGAAAGATTCTGCTCCTCGGCAGCTCGAGCAGCTGACTGTGCATCACTGTGAAAGTTATGATCGTCAGGGTTATGCTCGCTGATAATATTCACTTAGCTCAGCCTAGGACATCTTTGTGATTCCTGGGAACTTTCCAGAAATGTGGCATTCAGGAAGTTCAGCAGGTCTTCTCTGTAGTCTTACGAAGGAAATATTATAGTTATTCCCTAAAGCATAAGTGTTACATCCTTCTTAAAATAAACCAGAGGATTTCCTGTTATGTAAAACATAGATATTAAAAATAGGGAAGAGCTGTCTCTGCATGTTTCTGCATTCATGTTTTTCTATTATTTTAGTCACTCATTCCATTATTTATATACTAATTCCCCAAGAACAGCTGATCATAAAACTATGATTAAATTAAAAACACATTAAATTCACACTGTATGAAAAAACAGAACTTACATAATCAACAAAATATAGAAACAAAAATATCAATATGGAATTTGGTTTTTGGAACTAGGCTTGTGTGTGTATGTGTGTGTGTGTGTGTGTTCTACCTATATTCACACACATACACACATATATGTATATATAATACACATCAGAATAATGATGTTTGGTATTATTTAATAAAGAGGTAATCTATGTCTTACCATTTTTTGGAAAGCCATTTCTGACCCAAATATATTCTTTTCATTCCTTCCCATTATTCATGTTATGTCTTGAGTAACTTGAATCTAAAATGTCCTGTACAGCAGCCCTGAAAGCTCACCCCAGTTGGTGGCATAATTTCGGGGGCGGCATAGGCTTCAGGAGGAAGGACTTGGATGACAGAAGTATCAGATTGGTGGTGGACCTTTGGATTATTATACCCAGCTTTACTCTCAGCCTGCGCTGTCAGCTTCCTGTTCAGCAGTCCTGTGGACAGTTGCTCTTACCTCATGTCAGGGTCACGCTCCTCTGCCTTCCCCATCATAGTGGTCTGAAATCCCTCAGTGCTCAGGAAGCTGAAGCCCACCTTTCTTCCACTACATTGTCTGTAAGGGTATTTTTGTTGTTGTTGTTGTTGTTTCTTTCTTGTCACAGCAAGGAAAAAATAACTAGCACATTTGCCTACATCCAAAGATGCTGACTCATTGATAGGATGGGACCTAAAGATGTGAACTGTTAAACCAGTGTTGTGAAGCCTCCTAGTACCAGCTAATGTTTGTGAGGTGCCATCCAAGGGGACCTTCTTCCTAATTCTTTTTCTCAAGAGAAAAGAAAACTAAATGAAAAATAAAATGGGCAGCACCCATTACTTCTTTTAACGTGTGTGTGTGGGGTGTATGTGGGTTTGTGCACAGGTGTGTAGGTACCCACAGAGGCCAGAGGAGCTTGCAGAATCTCCTGGAGATGGAACTCCCAAGGCTAGTGAGATGCTGGACATGGGAGCAGTCCGTCTTAGCCATCTCTGCTGAGCTATCTCTCTGGCTCTACCACTACATTTTAAATGATATCCTGCTAGAGGAAACGGCTGATATGCAAGCACAAGAAAGTCATATTCTGTTTCTGCATAGAGTAGGCACACAGTTTCAGATCAACGCTTCCAAGCTCTGGTCTGTGAAGAGACAAGGTAAATTGGGCGCCAGGTAAGAAAGGTGCCACTTTGATTTATTGCTGTCTTCGGTGATCTGGCTTCCTTTTCCTCACAGCATTCACCAATTTAACTAAATAGGTACAGATGCAATTGTTTATTCACCCTAAAGACTCTCTCCTGGGTTGGGCACTGCTGGTCTGGTGGGCCAAAGGACTGATCTCATCTGGGAAGGATGCTCATGCCTACACTTGCTGTGACACCTATTTCTATGAACTCCAAATTTAGATTTCTTTGGCATTTTAGAGGATTGCCTTGTAAAGTTTTCAGAACTGGATGTTTTGTGAGTCTATAAGACCAGATGAGACCTTATAATTTTTTAGAAGATGGTAAACACTTAAGATTTCCTGACACTGCTTCATTCATGGTGCTTTGAAGTCCTCAGGGTCCCCATCCCCTGGCATAAATCTCAGCAACAGAATGCAAGGCCCTGGAAGTACCATCAGCACATCTTCCCTAGCTCCAGCCTCCATTCAACTTTGTGGTCCTTCTGGTCTCTGTAGGTAGCCCAGTCTCCATTTCCTCACCTCTAACTTAGAGTAAAGAGGACTGGGAATGGTTTCAGACATCTTCATCTCTATAACCTTGGATAATTGGGCTATCGTTACCAATCTCCAGAAAGGCTAGTTACACAGGACTTATAATACAACTATTACGACCATCACCACCACTACTGACCACACGATTGCAACACATAAGTGAAAATAGCATGCCCCCTGCTTTCCATATGTGAGATACTAAGCCCTTGTATACATGAACACATTTCATCTTCACAGAAATTGTATGAGGCAGATCTGACGAGGAAAGCCTTGTTAATCAATAAACTTTAAGGGGTGGAACCTAGTTTACGCGTGGCTTTCTGGGACCGCGACATAAAAGCCTGTGCGCCACCCATGTGCACTCTCTCTAGGTAGCTTCCCTGCTGTCGAGCAGAGCCTGGATCTTCCATTCCTGTTTTGTGAGTTTTCCCCTTATAATAAATAAAATATAATTGTTTCATCCTTAGCTAGACCTGGTTATTTCAACACAGATCTTACCTGCCTTTTACAGGTAGAGAAACTGAGGCAAAGGCAGTTTCAGAAACTTGCAAGAGGAACCAGAACTACAAACTGTGCCCATGGTATATTGGCCTCAAGTACATGCTGCTACTCTTTTCTCTACAACATCACAACCAACATGAATTGAGTAACAGACCTTATGTTCATATGACCCTCGCAGAAGTTATACCCATTTGAAAACAATCATTTAAAGCTATGAAATGTTTTCCTTTGTGGATGAATGACTGATGTTCTTTCTCAACCTGAAAAAATTTGGGTTCCCAGCCCTGAGATGTTACGAAGATTTTTTTTTTGCCTTGTCGTATTGATTGTTGTTTGAGTCTAACACCTCAAGTCATGCTGTAGAAATCTCCTAGGATAATTCAGTATGAAGAATAAGTCTATTCACCAGGAAAGCTGAATGCTATTCAGTTCCTTCAAAGAAATTCAGGACGGATGTGTTTTTCCTTATTCTTCAGAGAATCCAGAAGACAAATATATGGACATTTTATTTCTTGTGAAACGCATTTTCGTGTTCATCTCAGTATGTGGGGCTGTCAAAGCTTATAAGTTTGGCAGTGTTCTAACATGGCCATTCTGTTCTCTGTTAGAAACTTATTAAATCTATATTTTTATGAAAAACAGAATGTGGTGAAGGGTTTTTTTTCATCTTTGACATTAACTTGTTGGCTAGTGTTTTTAAGTCATTCAGGATCTCAAACCAGAATGACAGAACCTCCAGGACCTAAGAGCTTCCAAAGCTTGTTGGAAAAGTGGGAGGTATCAGGAGAGCTGCTGCCCCCTCCTCTGAACAAAATTTGGGAAATCAAGGAAATTGTCAGAGCCATCAATAACCCTTCTAGTTTGATGTCAACTTCTCGGGTGACAATAAATGGTCTTTCTTTCCTGGCTCCTTGAGGTGTCTTGTAGGATAGAGCCACCAAGGCAGACTTTGCAAGATCAGTGGGGGTTTTCAGAGTCTTGGTGTTATCCCTGAATCACCATGCTGGTTGCCTGGGTTTTTGTTAAGGTTTCCATTTCATTCCTCTGTCATCATTAGTGCTGTTTTATATTTTCATTTGCAGCTCCCCACAACACTTCTGGTTCATTGTCTTGATTTGTTTAATTAAAGTGTATGTGTCTAGACAGGATGTGTGCAGGTACCCTCACTGGCCAAAAGAGAGTGTCAGATTCTCCAGAACTGGAGTTATAGTTGGTTGTACACTGCCTGGTGTGGTCGCTGGGATCCAAACCTGGGTCCTCAGTAGGGGTGGTAAATGCTTTTAACTACTGATTTATCTTTCTTGCCTTTAATGCCCTCATTTAAATGTTATGACTGGGGAATTGTAATTATTTCTCTGAAGTGTGTTGATCAAATCAGAGACTGTTAGGTGTGATTTCATATGTGTTATACACCATCACAGGAAATTCAGCCTTAGCCAGCTCCCACCTTGCATTCACCCCTTCTGCTGCCTAGGCTGGTAGGGGACCAGCTAAAGAGGCACACAGGAGAGAGGAGAAATAACCCTCCATAGACATGTGTGAGCACTCATAGGATGGGGTCCTAAAAGCACTTTGCTGTACTTTCTATATTTTAATAAGCTGAATTTATTTTCATTCCCCACTATTTTCCTGTTGGGTGCAGGAGAAAAATAACTATTCTACCGAGAATTCACAACAGAGCTCCCGACAACTACAGTCACACAGAATGCTCTTATAGAAAAATTTCCAGGACCCATAACTTGAATGAAAAACTCCCTTCTCTTTCTTTTCCTTCTCTCTCTTTGCTCCACTTATGATGAGAATAGTTTGTTTGACTCAGACCAAACCTAATCGAGCATTTCTGTGGGCACAAAGAGGAATGTGAAGCAAAGAAAGATTTTTCTTCTAGAAAAGAATGTGTGCATGGAAAACAAAATTGCCTCAAATTTCACAACATCCTTACCATTAAACATTGAAGGCAGATTTGGGTCAGTCCAATTTCCTTTGCAGATATTTGACTTTAAAAATCACATATTCAACTTTTAAAAATGGATTTGTGTGAAATGATATATAAAAAGTCTCGTGGTGTGTAAGTCATGATGAGTTTCAGCTTATGCTTAACCTCCGACTCTTCATCTTTAAAAGATGCAAATTGACTTCGGGCAATAGCAGAGATGTCTTGTGCATCTCGTCCTATGTCCTCCGAATCAACCTCAAGATGTTCACATCAGGAACTCGGAGTGGTGCTGGAATAAATGAGTTTCTTCACAAGGCTGGATGCCCCCTGTCTAGGAAATTAAAAGTCATTGGGGAATTTTTTTTCAAAGAACCATCAGATAAGTGCATAGTGCTTGGTTTCTCAGCCCAACCCTGTTAGTACATCTTCAGACCCCAAATGGCCGATCCTGCTAAGTGTGTGGCTAATTTCCAGGGAGAAAGCAAAGCTTTGTCTAACTGGCCCAAGTATCATACATTTTCCATGACTCTAAGGTGTCAGTTGGTGTGATTGTACTTATTCAAAGAATGCTGTGTATTTGCTTTTGTCTGCAGGAATGTAACATTCCAAATATATTTTCAATGTGATGTAGTTCGAAGTTGCAATAATTCTTTGCACGCATGTGAGAAGCAGATATTGTGGCAGCACAGATGGGAGAGAACCTCTGTCTCCTATCCCCCAAATGTAGCAAGCATTGTATTGCCATCCCTACTCTTTAATCCTAGCTACCTTCTCGTGAGGACACAATGAAGACTGGCATTGTGAAAATCTAGATTCTCAAGAGAAGAATGAATCCTTGGTCGTCCTCTCAGGCAACTATATACAACCTTCACGAAGTGAGAAAGACAGATTCTGCTGTTGAAGTCTGGAATGTTCCCATATATCTATTTGTTAAAGGCTTATTCCCCGGATGTGGATATATTAGTTATTTTTCTCCTTGTTGTGACAAGATATCCAAGAAGAAGGAGCTGAATGAAGGAGGAGTTTATTGTGGTTCCCCATAGTAGAGAAGTCATGATAACGGGATGTTGAGGCAGTTGGTAACATTGTATCCACAGAAGGCAAAGAGATGTCCGCTGGTGCTCAGCTCACTTTCTCCCTTTTAATTCAGCTAGACTCCCTAGCCCATGAAATGGTGCTACCCACATCTAGAGTGGGTTTCCCTACATCAGCAACCTGACTTAATTTCTCACAGACACGCCCAGGAATTTATCATTCTAAATCCTGCCAAGTTGGCCGGCAATCAATATAAACCACCACAATAGTGCTGTAGGGAGATGGTGGGGACTATCTCCTCCAGTGACCCGAAACTTCCTGCTGAGGTCACTGGAGGCATACCCTCAAGAGGAATTATGAGACTCCAGGCTCTTCTCTCCTGGTTCCCAAATGGACAAAATAATGTGGTTTTGCTTTTCCGCGATGTGTAGCCACAGGTCCATAGCAATGTTGCCAACCAATTGGGTTGGAGCCTCACAGAACAAAAAGAAAATCTTACATGTTTGTTGCAGTAATGAAAGGCTGAATACCACTGCAGGTATCACAGTGATTTTTCCTATTTCACCAGTAGAGAAAATAACAAAATAGACCCTTAGCAAAACAAGGGGAAGTGGTCCACCCAGTACCACCGGGCAGAGAATCAAGGAGCTAATGCTCTCCACTCCAACCCCTGAGCTCTTTCCAGAAGGTGCCATGAAATTCCTCTATAAACTTAAAGCGCCTTACAGATGGGAGGCATTACATGATCAGAGCCTTTTGAAATTTCTCCTGACATCCCAAGGCCAAAGCCAGGGGGAAAAAAACAGGAGAGAGATTGGAAATGAAACCACTGGTCTTTCAGCAGATCTGCTCAAGAGAGAGTGCAAGCAGACACAGTAGCAATGGGCAGATACTTTGGAGCAAAGAAATCAGACATGGGACTGAGGCTCAGAGCAGGCGTGATGAGCAGACAGGCAGAAAAATGCGTTCAAAAGAAGATGGTCAAAGGGTTATAAGGCCTGAAAGGTGGGATCAGGCAAGTCAGGGATGTACGTTGGTGCTGAAGCTTTGATGGACTTTCATTCCTGGGCTCTTTGGGAGACATTTACAGTTCATTGAGTGCTGGAGTCTCCACACTGGGAGATGTGCTATTGTGTCCCTACCTAGTCTCTCTCTCTCTAGGGACAATCCTGGCACCTTTCCCCTGAGGCTCTTCTCTAGTGCACACATACACTCTGCTAAGCACAAACGGGAAGGAAACACCTGAAATTTTAGTGACTGGTGCCAGTGGGAGCTGATACACAACACCTCCACTCCCTTTCCACCCAGGCCTGGCATGCAGCATTGCCCCATTGGCTTCCGGAGTTCCTCATGGTTTTGAGGTCCAGGAATTCACTGGCTATTAACTTGATGACTTTTTTGTTGTAGATGTTGTTGTTTGTTGAGGAATATTATTTTAAGGTGTGTTACTTTTGCTTATGCTGCATTTCTTTAACTCTATAAAGCTGTGGTTCTTTGCCTGTCTAAAACACCTGATGGTCTAGTAAAGAGCTGAATGACCAACAGCAAGGCAGGGCTGGCAGACAGGATAAATAGAGGTAGAAATGAGGAAAAAGAGGAACAAGAGAACAAGGAGAGGAGGATGTCAGGGGCCAGTAACCCAGTCACCCAGACAGTCATAGAGTAAGAAGGAAAGAAAGATTTAAGGAAGTAAGAAAAGGAAAAAGCCCAGAGGCAGAAGGTAGTCAGGATAATTTAAGTTACAAAAGCTGGCTAGAAACAAGCCAAGCTAAGGCCAGGCATTAATAATTAAGAATAAGCTTCTGTGTGTGATTTATTTGGGAGCTGGGTGGTGCCCCTCCTCAAAAGAGTAGAGTAAAACATCATACAACAGTTGTTGAATTACCTCTGTGTCCTTGTTCCCACTGACTTGTCTCCCAGATAAACTACTTACATTTCCTTGTTTCTAACTCACGTAAGACACACCTTGCTGAGGAAGATACTTAAGAACTTTATTACAAATTTTAGACTAGAGTTTGCTGATTGGGGGCAGATTGGGCACAGGAGACATTGGCAACAGAAGATGGTTGAGTCCGTTGCCCGAGTTTAAAAACCACAAGGCTGGCAAAGCAAGGAAGACAGACACACGATCTTCTAACAAGAAGAACTGAAGTTCTGAGGTTTGTTTGTTTTGCTGCAGTAGGGTCTCAGATATTCTGGTTGGCTTTAAACACACCATGTATCCAAGGCTTGAATTCCTGATCTTCCTACCTCTAGCTCCCAAGTACTGACATTACCACGGGGCAAGGCACTAAGGAATCCTTCAGACATGCTGTGGCAAAAAGTGCTGGATTCTTGGGGACAGGGAAATGTCACTGGCCACCATGGCTGATGCCGGAGCATCAAATAATGAGAAACACACTACTTATTGACCCATCTCTGTTCTTAGACAGTGTGTCACCTTTCCTCTGCAGCAGATTAGGAATCAAGGGTCAGAAAGGACAAATATCTTACCCCCAGAATAATCACACCACCACTTAAAGTCTTAGGACACAGAATCTGCCACAGATACTTTTCTACCCTGCCATCCTACTTTAGAAGGTTTAAGTAAAGCTTAGGGTTCGTTCTCAAGCTTAGCAGTTATTTTGGAGAATAGCTGGAAGTCCCAATTTTCTCTGAGAGCTGACACCCACCTAGAGGGCAGATTATGTGGCCCAAAGACCATCTGTTCTGTGGAGAGTATATAATGACTCCGTAGTGCTGCTGTGAGTTTTAATTGCCGTTCATTAAGTGCACCGAATGCTTATTGAATGTTTTAGATGAATTTCTGATAGCTTTAGCAGGCTACAAAGAATTGTCAGACACTAAAGAACCCAACTATTTTGGTCTATATATACAGCATTTTGTTATTTACATTATGTATAACAGAATCTTGGGGAATCATAATAATAAATGACATTGTGTTATGTATAGTGGTTTGAAAGAAAATGGCTCCCAAAGGGAGTGACCCTATTGGGAGGTATGGCCTTGTGGGAGAAAGTGTGTCACTGTGGGGGTGGCCTTTGAGGTCTCTTTGTCCGCATGACAGTCAGTCGGCTTCCTACTACCTGCAAGATGTGGTGCTCTCAGACCCAGCATCATGTCTGCCTGCCGGCAATCATGCTCCCTGTCCTGATGATAATGGACTGAACCTCTGAATCTGTAAGTGAGCCACCCCAGTTAAATGTTTTCTTTTGGTGGTCATCTCTTCACAACAATAAAAACCTAACTAAGACAGTATGTTGTGTTGATCTTTAAACTCAAAGTATAAGAATACTTATCTTTAAAGAAAAGCATTCATCTTCTCTGGGTCCTACGGCTCCCTTTAAAGTGAGGGCTGCTTTTGAGAATTCCAGAAACAGAGACGTAAAGTCCATCAGCTCCCTCCTTATAAACTTCTGCAAGTGCCTAGGGGAACTTTGTGCCTCTGGAGCACTTTCCTCACCCTTGAATCTCTCTTGCATGCTATTTGTAAACCTCTAACTAAGGCTGGTTCTAGAGAAGCAATAGGGTCTTAGTAGGGCTATTTTTGAATAAACCATTATGGGTAAATATGCCCTAAAAATGAAGACAGTTTTAGTTCAAAACATTAGGAGTTAGCAAAGTATAGTGGTGTGTACATGCAAATCACTATGAGGAAGAAGGATCGTGAATTTGATCCCAGCCTGGAAAATACAGTGAGTCTGAAGATAGCCTGGATTAATAGTGAGAACCTGTCTGTAGGTAGCCCAAGAGCAAAACCCATTAACTGTTGAAAATGGAAGGAACGGGAGAAATCATTTCCTTCTGCCATCTACAGTGAAGAAGACTCAGGGGCAGTTGAAAAGACTTGCCCCCAGTCACTCTGCTCATCACTTGGGGCCAGGTCTGTAGTCCAGGACTCCTGTTTGAGACCTTCAAGGATGGTTCACTTTTTTGAGGAAGGACAGTGGGCCACCAGCTCCATCACAATCATTCTTCTGAGGTCCACATCTTTCTGAAACTAAGAAACTAACACATTGTTCACATGAACACTACTGTGTGTTCTGAGAGGTATGAATCCTCCTGCCTTGTTGATACAACTCTGAATATATTTAAGAACAAGAAGAAGCACTTCCATACACAAAGCTAAAACGCCACAGACTTGCCAGGATGAAAAACAAGTGAAAGAATTTTCAAGTCACCCTCTCTTCACTACGGGGCCCACCGAGGAAGATCTGAACCCCAAATTGGATCTTTACAACTCTGAAAATATAGGGCCCAATTCAGACCCAGGAAGTTACCCATACTCTTTAAATTGTCCTAGAAGTTCTCTAGTTGCAGATCCAATGCACAGTAACAAAACCCCGGTGGCATTCTTCATACTAATACAAAAAAAAAAAACAAAAAAAAACAAAAAAAAAACAAAACACAGTACAAAAATCAAACAGCAGAAACATTCCCAAGCAGAAATAGAGGTATCATAATACCTAATTTCAAATTATACTATAGAGACAGCCATGGCAGCAGTCTTGATACCCAGCCAGCTACCTGAGACAGCCTCTTGAGCAAATGGCACTGGGAAAACTGGAACTCCATATGGAGAATAAGGAAACTAGACACCTATCTCTCACCCTGGAGAACAGTGGTTCTCAACCTTCCTAATGCTGAGGCAATTTAATGCAGTTCCTCATGTTGTCGTGACCCCCGACCATAAAATTATTTCATTGCTACTTCATAACT
The DNA here is from genome assembly GCF_950005125.1 of Chionomys nivalis. Taxonomy (NCBI): domain Eukaryota; kingdom Metazoa; phylum Chordata; class Mammalia; order Rodentia; family Cricetidae; genus Chionomys; species Chionomys nivalis. The sequence continues at coordinate 1,210,070 of NC_080093.1, read as the reverse complement.
GTAATCTTGCTACCGCTATGAATTGTAATGTAAATATCTGATATTCAGGATTTCCAATATGTGACCCCCCCCCCAAGGGGATCATGACCCACAGGTTGAGAACATCTGCTTTAGAAAAATCAATTCAAAATAGATCTGAGACTTTTGTGTAAGACCTGAAGCTTTGAAACAGCCAGAGGGAAACATGTGGAAACACTTCAATATATGAGCACAGGCATGGACATCCTGGAAGGACCCCAATTGCCCAGGAAATAAGAACGGGCAGGTAGGATTGCACAGCATTAAAAAATGTGCATAGCAAATTAAACAATTAATAGAGTGAAAAGAGAGCCAGCAGAACTATACAAACCTTTGTCGTCTATATTAATCTTACACTTGGTCAATATCCAGAACCTACAAAGAACACAAAAATAAAAGGCAAACAGACAAACAAGCAAACAAAAAAAAGCAAGTCATAAAATCAATAAATGAACAAATGAATTAAATGGATGGTTCTCAAAAATTACAGATTGGTCTATAAATATATGAAAAATGTTCAACACCCTTAGGTCCTCAATGAAATGCAAATCAAAACTATATTGAGAGTTCCCACTCATGCCAGAATGTCTATAATAATAATGATGATGGTGATAAAACAACAAAAAACAAATGGCAACCAATGCTGGAGGAGATGTAGGGAAATATAAATCCTATGTACTATTATGGAGGTTTATTCCTGAAAATGCTAGCACTAGAAGTACCATAGGGGCCGGCTACACAGCCACTGGGTATACATCCAAAGAAACCTAAGCATAGCACATATACTCACATATACATGCTACTGCACCAACATTCACAGTACCCATCTTATGAAATCAGTCCAGTTACCACTACCAATGAACAGATAAAAGAAAATATAGTGTATGAAATAATGGAGTTTCAGTCATTCATAAAGAAGAATGAGATTATGTTGTTTGGGGAAAATCAGTGGAAAGGGGTCATCTTGTTAAGTGGAGTAAGCCAGACCCAAAAGGACAAATATCTCAAGTTTCTACTCATTTGAGGGATCTAGATCTTCACAGCTATAAGAAGGCTATTTATAAGAAAAAGAGAAACAGGGAAAGAGGGGATGGGGAATAAGAGAAGGACCCCAGGGGGTGCATACCAGCAAATATATGATACGCATTTATGAAAACAATGAAGCCATTTGTAGAAAAACTTAAAAACTAAACACAAAATTAAAATCATGGGGTTTCAGTAAAATCGCGCTATGGTTGATTGTCCTTTTCGACATGGTGTGTCCTACAGTCAATCAGGTTGGCCCACACAGAGCAGGAATAGCCCAGAACAGCACGACTTCCGGGCCACGAGAGAGTCTGTGCTATCCCTCTCTCCAAATAAACCTCCTAACATTTACAAGGTGATGGTCGATGCTTCGTTCACGATTTTTAGATCCCTAGTTAGAGCGGCTGTAGATGACATCATTTTCTCCCTTATGTGGCCTGTTTTGAAGCGTGAGTCTGAAGAGGAAACAAAAAGGGAGGGCGGGGCACTGGAGTAAGTCCCTGGGTCCTCCCGCACCAGGAGGGGTGCTCTAGGCCGATTCAGTGCTGAGGCTGATAACGAAACCCGAACTTCTGGAGCCTTCCGGGCACGTTTGAACTGTTCTATGTTATCTCCAGATTTAATCCGTGTGAAGCTTTTTTGGGTGAAATGGAGATGATTACAGTAAGCTCCATGAGGTAGAATACAGCAGCAGACAGGCAGAGTGAGTTGCCCATGGTTACACAGTTGCTAAACTGGACATTTCCAATCGAAGCATCCTGGCTCCAGAGTCTGAGTCCCCAGCAACTGTAGTGACAGCTTTTCTATGTCACACTCTCGTCCCTGCCACGGCCTGGCTTGTTTACTTTGTTTTCCCCACCACTGAAGTGGCTCTAAGCTTCTTGCTGATCCCCTATCTGTCTGATGAGATGTGTTTGGTATTAAAAGCCCCAAAGCTACATTGCCCTATTGACTCCTCCACATCCTTATGCCCCAGAGGGCTCCTCTGGGGACCTTCACAGGAGAAGACTGGGCACTGAGCCCCTCTCTGCAAATGGATCTCTTAACAAAGATCTGAGAAGGTGAGAGACAGGCAGGTGAAGGACTGAGCAGAAGCAGAAGGCTACTTATTTATAATAGATGCTCCGGAAGGCTGGGCTATTCCTGTCTGTTAAGTACTCAGCCCCAGACTTATAACAAGATTTTTTTTGTCTCTGTGGATGAATAAGCAGCACCCTGGTTCTGAGGGAATGAAGTAATGGCCTTTAGGTTAGAAGCACATGAATAATACAGATGCTGGGATGGGCAGTGTCCCAGCCCAGCACTCTCCACATACAAATGGAAGACCGGGGATTCTGGGACATCCGAGGTAGCATTTTCACAAATATCACACATAAATAATGTAAGAGGCAATGTTTAAGAATAGGAAATACAAAATCCCTGGTGCCCCAGCCAGTTGCCTGTCTCTGTGCGCCCAAGTCTCCCATGAATCTCTGTGGGCATATGGTGGGCAGCAGCAGCCTTTGAAGCTCTTGGTCCTGGTGACACCTCTTTAAATTCTCTTAACTACTTGTGTTCTGGGGTCAGTGTTTTGAAGAGGGTCAAATAATAGAAAAATGGGTTTCAAAAGTTTTTTTTTCCTTAGGTTCCTTACTTTAACAAAAAGATGAAAACCCAAATGTTCAGAGCTTAAGAAGAAAGCCATTGCCGTATTGTGTATAAAATGTGCTTTAATCTTTTCTAGGCCCCCACAAAAGTAGAGAATGGTCTAGGGCCGTGAATAGCAGAGCAAATGAATCATGGCCCAAATCCCTTATTTTCACAGGGGTGGTATTTATTAAGCCTCTTGAATTTAACCTCACTCGCAAAACTATTTTCACATGTAGATGTAATTATGAAATTGAGAGACCTTTCAATTTTGCTAAGAACTCTCAAGTTTGAAATTAGCGATAACCTTCTTTAGCCCCAGATCTGGCTGAGGTGTACAACTAACTAATAAAATTGGAAGCAGGAGCTTGGCCTTCACGTTTGCCAGTTCAGTAAAGTCAGATCTTCTGATAGGCGAGATGGCTGGGGCCAGGTCAGTTTCCTGAAGAGCCATTTAAACCAAAGGTGACACACGTGTTTATACAATTCATTAGTTATTTGATATTTAAGATAAGAAAGTCAAAGGTGCACCGATGGTGCCATACCTGCTAAAATAGCAAGTGTAACAGAGGCTTTCCTGCATCCGAGGTACCCAACACAACCACGTCTCCTCAGTACGTGGTAAGAAAATACACCTAACTCAGTCCAGTGTGTCTGATGGTTTCCTCTAGCCAACAGATTTCACAACGTTGTCCCCTTACATCCAATATGGCTGAAAACTAGGATCTTCTTGCAAAGTCTTCAAAGAGAACACAGGTCACAGAAGTAGTCACATTGTGGAATTTACCAGATGAATCCCTTTGCCAAGTAAGCAGAGAATGAAGAAAGCACTTCCAGATGGAATTGTAGGAACAAGGTGAAGACAGGGTGGTGAGAATTCTCAGTACTTTTAAAACTTTTTTTTTTTTTTTTTTTTTTTTGGTAAATAAAACCAAACTGAAATGTGTCCAAGTGAAACCTAGCAGGCACACTGTCCTCAGCAGGCAGGGTGTCTCTGTCACCTGTTGGTGGGTTTCATTAGGATCTCTGTGAAGCGACCCTGATGTAGGTCACGGGGTGTCAACTGTTCATCTCTGCTGTTATCCCAACTGGCCCATCCAGCCACTGGAAGGAGGGAACGGTTTCTTTAAGGAATCGGGCTATTTATAAAATAAATATAAAATCTAATATCCACTATGCACGAATGATGCTGCGGGAGAGCTCCGGCAGCTGTATATTTGCTGAGCATCAGCGTCCTCTGAGTATAAATTGCCCCATAGTGAGGAGAAACACAATACGGTTCGCCAGAGACTCGGCTGCAAGGTGTAACTGCTTGTCTACGGGCAAGTAATGACTTGCGTTTTCAGCTGCTTCTTGGTAAGAGCCTTAGTAATTGGAATCAGTTATTCAAAACATCGCTAAATGTGATTTAAATGGCAAGGATTTAATAACAGAGAAAGAAGCCATTAAGGGGGTTCAAGCAGGGGAGAAGGGAATTCCGTTTTTTAGAGCAGAGGGAGAAAAATAAAGCAATTACTTGATGTAAAGGCCAGAAACAGGACTCCTGCTGTCAGGGAGAAATCAAATCTGTCAGCAATTAGTGAGGTCTTAGGAGGTAAAGAACTCTCCAGTGCTGAGCAGTGAATAAGGGTTAGCAATTATATGAACTGATAAAAGTGTTCTGGTTTCCAAACAGCGGGCTAACAAGCCTTCCTTTTTCCATAACTTGATGCAGATGTGATGGTCACACTTCAGGGTGTTTCTCAGGACATCTTCAGCAAAGTTCTGTAAGAAGCCCACGCCAAGCCTCTTTCCATCTTAAAACCACGTTCTCGATACTAGCTCCAGACGATGGGTAGGAGATTTTGGTAGCAAAGATTTTCTTCATTAAAGACATGTTAGCATCCCTGAACACACAATTAGGAACAGAGTCAGATGGGAGATCTCGACCTGTGTCGATTCTTCTGTGAGGGTGGTGGCTGAACAATACATCACAAGGCACAAACTTGACACCAAATTAGCAGTGAGCTTCATTATGGAATATTCTTAGGAATCAAATATCTCTATGCAAATACGCTGATACCTTTTCAGCCCTCAGATTGTTCCTGTAGCCAGGAACTCTTTAATGTTCTTTGGGATTGAGGGATGCCAGGTCAAAACTCAAGGTAAATTAAGTCTTACTAGAAAGAAAGATAAGCTGGGCGGTGGTGGCTCACGCCTTTAATCCCAGCACTTGGGAGGCAGAGGTAGGCGGATCTCTGTGAGTTCGAGACCAGCCTGGTCTACAAGAGCTAGTTCCAGGACAGGCTCCAAAACCACAGAGAAACCCTGTCTCGAAAAACAACAACAAAAAAAATAAAAAAAAAAAAAAGAAAGATAAGTTCTCAGTCATAAACAATTACAGGGCTTCATTTGAGAAACTGTTCAATAAATGAATATTTGAAATGAGGCTATTTGAAAAGAATCCTCTAGAATTAGGCCTCTTTGGCTCACTATGAGGGTGACCTGTTTGTGTGTTCTGTAGCACATATCTTGTTTTAAGGACATATTTCACTAGACCTGAGTAACACTCACAAAGGAATCAATCACTCAGAGTGTGGTAAGATCTATCAATAGGAGACGATTAAGCAGGTCTTTTTCTCTTTGTGTTTGTTCTAAGAAATTCAGTCCTGATCTATAAAGGCATTAAGGATTTCTACTTCTGCCTGTATAGTGTATGAAGTAATTATGAGATCATTTGAATTTCTCTAATCACTGTTTCTTGAAGGGAATTTCCATTTTGGCAAAACTGTCCTTACCTGTCCCTTTTCCCGCAGATGGGGTCTGCAGGGCTCCTGCTACTGAAAGAATTTTGAGGCTGAAGGTCATACTCATGCAAGCAACCCTAAGCAAGCTCAGAGTCAAAAAAGACATGGAAATGGAGGAAGGGGTCTAAATGAGAAGAAGGGGGGTCAAGAGAGGTGGGAGGGGATAAGAGGGCATAATAATAAGAGGGATGCATGTGAGCACAACACATTATATTTCTGTCTGTGTGAGTATACTTTGTATACGTGTATGAAATTGACACAACACATTATATGTCTGTTTGTGTGAATATACTTTGTATATGTGTATGAAATTGACACAACACATTATATGTCTGTCTGTGAGTATACTTTGTATACGTGTATGAAATTGACAAAAAAAATTATGTTGCATCACTGGAAAGCTAAACAAAGATCTTTAAGTGAAGCCTATGAAAGAGTTAGTATTATGTAAAACAATGTGAAGAAGTCAAAGTACGCTTGGTATGGCAGTACATACCTGTCTATAATTATAGCACTGTGGTGCAGAGGCAGAAGGATTCTCAAAGTTCAAGACCAGCCTAGTCTGACTAGCAAGACTCTGCCAGTAATTTAAGTAGCAAGTGAAGTTCTGTAGCGCACCATGCCCATCTGCGCTCTATGAGCTACCATACAGTTTGTGAACCGAGCAAGGGGCTGGAGGTTGAAACACACAACGACCCACAGACAGAGACACAGGCCATCCTTGATGCCAGAATGCCCCCTTTCTTGTATCCAGGGGCAGCTTATATAGAGATCCTTAACTGATAGCCATGCCCCAGCCAAACCCACCAGTAACCACTTCCTGCCATCAGAAACTTCTGAAGGTCTCATGCTCAGAGCAGCTGCAAGCATTACAAGTTGTTTACCAGAAATTCAGGATCTGGGGGAGAGGAGAGGGTTTCAAAGCTCCCAACAAAGTTCAAAGGAATACTGTGTGTAGTTGTGGCAAGGTAAACTTTACTAGTGGTTGGGGCATGGAAGACTTTGCTAGCTGGAGATAAATGTATACAGAGGAAGGCTCAGAATCCTTTAGAAGTTGCCCAGGAATAAAACAGATGTCTATATTCCTTCAGCAAGGAATGTGGTGATATTTTGTTTATGCTTTAACAAATAAAGCTGGCCTGAAGATCAGAGTGCAGAGTTAGCCACACTAGTTAGCCATAGAGGTCAGACACTGGTGGCACACATCTTTAATCCCAGCACTAAGGAAGGCGGAGGCAGATGGATCTCTGTGAGTTCAAGGCCACCCTGGGATACACTAGACTGATCTAGTCTAAAAGAGAAACAGAGCCAGATGGTGGTAGCTCACACCTTTAATCCCAGTACTTGGGAGTTACACACCTTTAATCCCTGCATTAGGGAGGTAGAGACAGGAGGGATATGGCTGTGAGGAGAGAGGAATATAAGGCAGGAAGAGACAGCAAGCTCAAGGCATTGAGTATGGAGACTTGTAGAGACAGGATCGCCCATTTAGTCTAAGGACTCAGCAGAGGTAAGAACTAGCGACTGACTGTTCTGCCTCTCTGATCTTTCAGTTTCACCCCTAATATCTGACTCCGGGATTTGATTATTAAGATCAATTAGAAGTCAATCATGCTACATTCCCTGGCCTTAGATGCAGCTTCCGGAGGAAGAGAAATCAGGATTACTCTGCCAGGGCAATGGCTATCATGTGGTTACGAATGAATCCATAGCCTACGGCCCTAGTTAAGATGGAGAATTATTCTCCTTCAGGACTGGACAGCACTGGGTCTTGGTGATTATTTAATTTGGCTGGTGGTGAAATTTGGAATGGGCCCAGGAGAGAGCTTGAGAAAATAACTGCTTTTCATTTTCAGCTGGCTTGGGTCTGTTCCTGGGACCTCTGGTGCTGTCACAATTCAGTGTTAGTGTCACACAAAAGTCAATCTTATCACCAGATTAAAAGCCTAAGAAATCCCTACTGGGATGCTGTGTGGATTTTGATATGCCCAGCAGAATCCTCTCAATGTTCTGCCACAGCAGCCTCACATGAGAAAGCTTAGTGAAGGCACCTTTTTTCTGGAGGATGGGGTAAGAGAGCCGACAGGTTTGGGTATGAAATGGCATTCTAAGTCACTTCCAGATTTGTGGAAGATGGCCTTCCGTACTCAATTATAGCCTATGTCAGGCACTTAGCAGTCAGGACATTCCTTCAGTTAAAGGATGTGATCAAACTCTAAATTCATGATTTTCATCTATTCAAATTACCAATTAACCAGCCTTCCGAATAGGTCAGCGTGTTTTGAACAAGAGAAGAGTGCTCGGGTGTTGCCAGGCTACATGGCTTGGTGGGTTCAGGCAAGGATAGCAAGAGGAACCACCATGCCATAGCTGGGCTATATGGACTTTCTAACCTTCTCAACAGCCAAGCCATAAGGAGGACTTTGCTTCCTTGAGGCAATTTCAACCTTCACATAACTGGTGACCAACTAGTGAAGTATATGCACTGAGACTTTGAATTATCACTGGCAAGCCAAAGGCGAACATTCAAAAGTCATCTGTAGCAGGAACTTTCCTGCGTTTTAGGAAAAGTAGGATATCTTGATTCCACAGAGGGACTTCGGAAACACTATTCACTGATTCTATAAAAACAATTCTGCCTGTGGACAGTTCTTAAGCACAATGTAAAACAGCCATGTGTAAGTTTGCTTATCTTCCCCTAAAACAAACACTGATCTGTGTTTGTGAAAATGGCAAAAATCTACAAGATTAAACAAAGAGAGAATCAAATGTCATTGGTTTCAGCTATTTTTTTAAAAAATAAGAAACCTGAATTCTTAGCTTGTCCTCCTTCCTTGGGCTGTTTTTCTTCTAGTGTGGCCCTTACTGTGTTTTTAAAAGTAACATATTCTTGGTCAGTCTGCTGACCCTCCTCTAACTACAGACCTAACTGCCAGCAGCACCAAAATGACTTCATTTCTGTAACTCTAAAAAGTAAATGTGAAAATTTTGATGCGGAGCATGAACTCCTCGGTAAGATCACAAAACCTTGCTGAGAACAACTCAAGTAGAAGTGAAGTCGTTAACACAACATGGGAGACGGGCTCACCATCTCTACCTGATTCTGCAGTTTAGGAAGCAACTGGTCTGCCATCTTGAAAATGGCTCCTTGGGGTTTCCCATATTAAGTCTGACTCATTATTTGGGTTTTCTCTATAACGATGATACTCTAAGTTTCATTAAATCCATAAAGACAGGGTGTAATCACAGTTTCAGCTCTGCTTTCCTTTCCCTATGAGAAAGCCCATAGAGAACTGAGCAGAGACAAATGTGTCTTGTTGCAACCCAAGGTCAGGCCAAGGCAATGAATGCAATGGAACCACAGGGTGTATGGGCATGGCTTGTTACTAATAGCTTTTGAATGCAAGTTCAGGAATACCTCACCTCATATTAACAGGAAGGTTTCACAATGCTAGAAATGCTTGTTGGAAACAAGCTTGTTTGTTCTTAAGAGTATTTCCAAAAGGAAGAAAATGCAAACCAGAGTCTGCTTTGGGAGTGAATGGATGTTATGTTGGCTAGACATGGATGGAGCATCACCATTATCATCTATAGAACTGGGTCATAGGATAGGTCCCTACAGTGAAACTCTTATTAGGAGAACATCCTTTGCCTTCTCGAGTAGGAGCAAAAACAGTTCTTCCTTATGTGAATTCTTTCTCAAGTGTTGGCACCGAGAAGAACTAGGTTGGTCATAAGGCAAAGCGCTGTAGGATAGAAGTCTGGACAGAAGCAGGGAGTGGTAACATTTTGGGCACAATTTTCTTTCATTTAAGTGGAAATGCTCGAAGTTTGGTATATTCTTTCTCCTTTATGATAATGTGGAGGCTTTTTTTTTTATGAAAATTCACTACCAGTCTGTCGACAAAACAAAATTATTTTTGTTTATTTCTTTCCTCCATTTACAATACGGAGTTTCTGCTGGTCTGGCTTCTTAGAAAAAACATTTTGTGAGTGTGTGGCATGATGCCTGTTTATATATGAGCATGGATTTTTATGTGCCTTGGTGCATGTATGGAGGTCAGAGGATAAACTTAGGGGCCAGTCCTATCCTTCCATTCTTTTCTGAGATGAGGTCTTTTGCTATTCACTGCTGTGTCTGCCAGTAGGAGTTATAGGTGTACACTTCCACATTGGACTTTACGTGGATTCTGGGCTGTGTCTGCCAGTAGGAGTTATAGATGTACACTTCCACATTGGACTTTGTGTGGATGCTGGGCTGTGTCTGCCAGTAGGAGTGCTGGGATTACAGATGTACACTTCCACATTGGACTTTACATCGATGCTGGGCACCTAAACTCGGACCTTCACCCCTGCACAGTAAGAGCTTGATTCACTGAGCCATCTCCCTACTCCCTTTAATGTGAGGATTGTATTGAGAAGTGCTTCAAGGGAGTGGAGATGTGATCTGGAGATTTCCCCCGGAGCAAGACTGTTATTCCTTTCTACAGCTCACAAGCACACTGTGTGCTCAATGCTTTCCAAGTAATGACCCAGTGATGCCAGAATTACATTTAGAGACTTCGAGCTCCCTGTTACAGTTTCTATGCCATGATTGCTCAAGTAGAAACTGGAAAGCATAGATTAGTTCCCATTACGTTTACAGAGAGTCACATGCCATGCTACATTACAGATGTCCTTCTTACAGACTGGGGACTAGGGATTGTCACATCTACTTTGCAATTTTTCCATGATAAGTAGTAATTGAGACAATGGTAAATTATTAACAGAATACAAGCTGTGAGATGTTTCTTATATAACAGTTCAGACCATGCAATTGACAACCTTATGTCTCCCAAGAGAAGTTTCTGTCATCATTCTGTGGTTGTGGTGGAATGCTAGTGTAGGTGTATGTGCATGTGTGTGCATGTGTGTGAAAGTACAAGGACCCCATGTGTGTTGAGAACAGAGGTCAATGTCAGGCATCTTCTATTACTTTCCACGATTTTATTCTCTTATTGTCATTAATCCTGAAGACTGTCTACTCAGCTATCTTGACTAACAAATGATTTTTAGGAATCTCTGCTCCCCAACTCTGGTGCTGAGGTTACAAGCATGCACCAGCATACCAGGCTTATAACATGAACTCTAGGGACCTGAACACAGGTCCTCAAGATTCTTTTTGAGATAACAGTCAAATAAAAGACCTGGTGTTATGACGTGGGATTCCCCTCTGTATGCTGTGAATACCATTGGTAAATAAAGAAACTGTCTTGGGCCTGTGCAGAGAATAAAGGTAGGCGGGGAAAACTAAACTGAATGCTGGGAGAAAGAAAGAGAAATTAGTGAGAAGCCATGGAGCTGCAGCCAAAGACAGACATGCTAAAACCTTGCTGGTAGGCCATAAGCCTCGTGGTAAAATATAAAATAATGAATATGGATTAATTGTAGATATAAGAGCTAGCTAGCAATATGTTTAAGTAATTGGCCAAGCAGTGATTTAATTAATATAGTTTTTGTGTGATTATATTTCAGGGCTGAACAGCTGGGAACCAACAAGCAGCCTCCTACAACAGTGTTTTTCAGTCCTAAGAACCTCTTGAATATGTCATTATCATTCCACCCAGTTATTATCTTATTATCCTTGTATTTGTATTAGCTGGGGTTCTCTAGAGTCATAGAACTCTCTCTCTCTCTCTCTCTCTCTCTATATATATATATATATATATATATATATATATATATATTCATTGATGCTGCAGTCCAACAATGGCTAGTTGTGAACAGAAAGTCCAAGAGTCTAGTAGCTGCTCGGTGCCATGGGGCTGGATATCTCAGTTGGTCTGCTGGGATCCTGAAGAAGACATGGATGGGCAAGCAGGGGGAAGAACAAACCCTTCCTTCTTCCATTGTCTTATATAGGCTTGCAGCAGAAGGTGCAGCCCAGATTAAAGGTGCATCTTTCAGCCTCAAGGTCTGCATTAAAGACCTGTGTCTTCCAACTTCAATCTGGATCAAAGGCATGTTATCTCCTTGCCTCAAGATCCAGATCACAAGTCTTTCTCCATTTCTGTATTATAGTTCATTCCAGGTACAGCCAAGTTGCAGCCGAGAATAGCCATCACAATCCTTTTCTCTCCTTACATTTCTGTATCAGTTTCTTAATTGTTAATGTAAAAAAGTGTATTTAGGGCTTATTGCCTAGCGTATCTGGCACTTGTCCATTGGCAAGCACCAAGCTGTAGTCTACAGTGGTGGGCTTTGCTCCTTTCTCATTGTTATTCCCTATGCCCCGTCACTTGAGCTTTCAAGCAGGGAAGTTACAGATTGGGCGTGAAGTCAATTCTAGCTCTTGAGATCTGAAAGGCAGCCACTTGTAATTTATTACACACTGCCTCTCCACACTCCAGCCTTAACACTGAATTCTGCAAGCATCCAGACTTCATCTCGACTGCGTGGCAAGGAAGGTCTGGTTTTTGTCTGGATGCCCAGGTCTCTCTGTCTTTCCATTGTCTCTGGTTGGTATCAAGGAAGAAAGAATAGTTCACATGCTAAAAGGCAGAAATGCCTGCAATGAAACTCTTCCCTCTCATGAGAACCACAGGGAACTTTTTAAAGCCTCCATGGAGGACAGTCACTTTCTTTAGAAAGCTATTCATTCAAATTCACCTTTTCCAAAAATTAAGTTAACCTTCCTGCAATTGACGCTACAACTTTCCTGATTTATGCTTGTGATCCATGAGAACCTCAAGGAAAGGGGTGAGTGTCGTCATGCAAAAGAACTTTGAATAAACACTTGATTTAATGCTGTTGTACTTGGCTGACTCAATTCGTATATGAAAACAAACCTTTTCCATCAGGTTTTCTAAGCTTTTGCCACCAGGATGCACATAAACTGTGCTGAAACACAGATGTTCTAAAATATACCTTGGCATTTTTTTTATTGATAAAAAGAATCAACTAGTAGTTAATTAATTTAGTTTTTTAGGTAACGGTGAGCAACAGCACTGTAAGACTCAATCAAGCCCGTAAGCCTTAGCTTTTTTAAGTGTGGCATCTCTAAGAGCATCTGAAGAATGTGTCTGTCAGTCACCATAAAAGAAAAGCCACTTGGCTGCTTTAAGAATAAAGATGAGGAGCAAAAGGAGGGAGAACATGAGCAATGAAGTCAGGACCATGAGGGGTGCACCCACCCACTGTGACAGTGGAACTAATCTATTGGGAGCCCACCAAGGCCAGCTGGACTGGGACTGAATAAGCATGGGATGAAACCGGACTCTTTGAACATGGCGGACAATTAAGGCTGATGAGAAGCCAAGGACAATGGCACTAGGTTTCGATCCTAATACATGAACTGGCTTTGTGGGAGCCTAGCCTGTTTGGATGCTCACCTTCCTGGACCTAGATAGAAGTGGGAGGACCTTGAACTTCCCGCAGGGGCAGGGAATTTGGACTGCTCTTCAGTACCTAAAGGGAGGGGGAATGGAGTGGGGGGAGAGGGAGAGGAGTGGGGAGAGGGGGAGGGGAGTGGGGGGAGGGAGCGATGTGTGGAAGGAGGGAGGGAAATGGGAAACAGGGAAGAGGCGGAAATTTTAATTAAAAAAGAATAAAACAAAGAAAAAAAAAGAATAAAGATATAAGCAATGAGCAGAGAGGATGGGGGACATAAGGTCTCCCAAGTGTGTGAAAGCATGTGTCTGTGTGTTCATGTGTGTGTGTGTGTGTGTGTGTGTGTGTGTGTGTTGTTTTCCAGGGAGAGAAGCTAATCTCTTGGCTTAGATCCACCTTAGTATTAGCCTCGGTGCTTTCTCTCTCTCCCTCCTTGCTCTAAATCATTATTGAGTTTATTACTTCTTTTTTCTCTTGCTAGAGAAGATTAATAGCCTTCCCTGGGCAAAGGGAACTCTGCAGAGCGCAGTGGCTCTATAAATAGCACCTGCTGATTCTCCAGTGCCCAGTATCTCCCCAACACATCTTGGTCTTTAAACAATTTGCTCAGAAGAAGAAAGCTGAGGGTCACTGTGCACTTTGTTGGTACTCAAAATGTGTTTTATGGATAGTGAATTTTTCTCCAGGAAGTTTGGCCTGGCACAGCCTTTAGAGAAACCAAACTCTCATCCCTTCCCAGGGAGGCATACCTCACTAACCAGACTTGAAGGCTATCACAGGGCTGACTGGACCCGCGGCGCATGCCAGGTACATGTTTTGCCTATGGGTTGCTTCTCATTTCTTCTCTCTTTCTAGGCTCAGTTGAGCAATTCCAATGTCCAGGAGGAGAAGTGACCTCAATGAGTTATAAAACATAAAAAGGAGAAATAGTGGAAATTGTGGAATGCAGAGGCTTGGCAGCTTGTGGATACAGAAAATAGGATGTTTTCTGGAGAGCACAGAAGAAGAGATGACCAAGAAATGACATTCAAAAGCCAAATTCAACTTTCTTGGTGGTAGTGGGAGCAAGAGAGTAGCCCACCTACATGACCCATTGTGGGTGTTTAGCAGATCCATTGGATGAGTGGTTGATGGAGGGATGAAGGGGTGGCTGTGTCAATGGTATATAGATGGATGAATGGATATAAAGATAGGTGAGTGATGGATGGGTGGATGGATGGGTGGATGGGTGGATGGACAGACGGACAGGTGGGTGGGTGGGTGGATGGGTGGGTGGGTGGGTGGGTGGATGGATGGATAGACGGATGGACCGACGGACGGACGGGCGGGCGGGCGGATGGGCGGGCGGGCGGATGGATGGATGGATGGATGGATGGATGGATGCATGGACATGTAGAAGAGTGGGTGAGTGGGTAGATGGATGGGTGAAATAACTCATGAGGCTGAAGGAACTCTAGCTTTAATACTTTAGAGATCTATTTGCAGATTGCCTCAATCAAAATGCGTGGTTCTAAGTAAAAATAGACCATTATATGGCTTGAATGTAGAAAGTTAATAATTTAATACTGTCAGCCCCTAAAGCATCTTATTTCCTCATATGCTTGATTTGGAGTAGTATTAGTCACTAACCCAGGGTGTACTAGATTGAGAAGATGGTGATTGTCACACCCAGGATTCCAATGCTGTGGGTCCAAGGTTGTCCATGGCTCTGGGAGAGAACAAAATGGTGGCTGTGTTCTGCCATCATCTAAAAGTTAGGCTAATGCATTTGTTACCTGTGTTAGAGTTGTGGCTAAACATCTAAGAAAACAATATGCAAGCTGTTTTCAGAGGTAGGGAAATGTGATCTCAGCTCAGTTTCAGACAATTTCCTTAGCTCTGTGACTCTGGGCCTGGGATGGAGGACATCACAGCCTCCAGGGAAGGTGAAGGGGGCCTGGGATGGAGGACATCACAGCAGCCAGGGAAGGCGAAGGGGGCCTGGGATGGAGGACATCACAGCAGCCAGGGAAGGTGACAGGGGCCTGGGATGGATGACATCACAGCAGCCAGGGAAGGTGAAGGGGGCCTGGGACAGAGGATATCACAGCCTCCAGGAAAGGTGAGGGTGGCCTGGGATGGAGGACATCACAGCCATCAGGGAAGGTGAGGGGTGGATGGAGGACATCACAGCAGCCAGGGAAGGGGAAGAGGTAGGATTTTACTGCACAGATGACAAAAAGGAGAGTGAGTGGTTATAGCAAGAGGCTGCTTGTTCATCCTGGCTGCCCAGAACCAAAGTAACCACACAGAAACTGTATTAATTAATTAGTTAATCACTGCTTGGCCCATTAGCTCTAGCTTCTTATTGGCCAACTCTTACATCTTAATTTAACCCATCTCCATTAATCTGTGTATCGCCACATGGCAGTGGCTTACTGGCAAAGTTCCCAGCATCTGTCTCCAGCAGGGGCTCCATGGCTTTTCTCTGTATCTGCCTCCTTCCTCCTGCATTCAGTTTAGTTTTCCCCACCTAGTTAAGTTCTGTCCAGCTGTAGGTCCAAAGCAGTTTCTTTATTCATTAATGGTAATCACAGCAAAAAGAGGGAAATCCCACATCAGAGGGGGAGAAACTTAGACGCACACATAATTTTTAAGGTGTGTTCCTTTTGACCTATTTCTTTCAACTAGTCCCTGCCTCCTAAAGTTTTCATGACCTCCCAGAATAGTACGACCAAGAATAGGACTAAGCAGTTAAACATGAGCCTAGGGGAACACTTCACATTCAATCCATAAAACCTTCAGTGGTTGAGTTGATGCCATTGTATGTGGTTTAGAAATAGCTTTGATCATTTGATCACATGGTCCACAGCTGATAGTGATTGTGTAGAAAGATGTGGAATCAGGGCTTGAGAATAGTCTCAGCCTTAAAGATCACACACTGCTTTTATACAGGATTCCAGTTTGGTTCCCAGCGCCTGTGGTGATATTTTGTCTGTGCTGTAACAAATAAAGCTTGCCTGAGGATCAGAATGCAGAGTTAAGCCACTAGTTAGTCATAAAGGCCAGGCAGTGGTGGCACACATGCTTAATCCCAGCACTCGGGAGATAGAGGCAGGTGGATCTCTGTGAGTTCAAGGCTACCCTGGGCCCCACAAGATTGATGCAGTCTCAAAGAGAAACAGCCAAGCGGTGGTGACTCACACCTTTAATCCCAGCACTAAAGAGCTCAAGATGGGAAGCAATGTGGCTGGGCAGAGAGAGGAATAAAAGGTGGAAGGAGACTCAGTGTGCAGTAGGAGGATTCAGTCTGATATTCAGTCTTAAATTTCATAGAGAGAGAGAGAGATTCAGTCTGAGGATTTGTAGAGACAGCATCACCCCCTTTGGTCTGAGATTTGGTAGTAAGAACTCTCTGGTAGTTGGCTGCTCTGCTTCTCTGATCTCTCAGCTTTCACCTCCTAATATCTGACTCCAGATTTTTATTTTTAAGAACAATTAGGATTCGTGCTATATGTAGCTCACAACCACCTGTAATTCCATCTCCATGGGAACACAGCACCTTCTTCTGGCCTCTGTAGAAAACCGAACTCAGGTTCGTATACCCTACAGGGTTACACATGCATACAAATAATTAAAAGCAAAAATTTAAAAATCGGTTTTTCGAGACAGAGTTTCTCTGTGTAACAGCCCCAGCTATCCTGGAACTATCTCTTTAGACCAGGTTGACCTCAAACTCATAGAGATCCACCTGCCTCTGCCTCCCAAGTGCTGGGATTAAAGCGTTTGCCACCACTGGTTGGCAGAATTTTTTTAAAAGAAGGTTGGGGGCCATTAGAAGGTGGAGCCTTACAAGAAGTAGTTCACTGGTAGTCACTTCCTGTTCCCTATCTGCTTGCTGACTAGACACACTATAACCAGTACAGCAGGAACCTATCATTTTCCTGACATCCCGTTTTCTCCCTTGAAGTGAGTTCCGTTTGGTTTCCACTTTTTTTCCATTTTTGTTTTCTTACCTGACATTTAGGCTCATAACTGTGAGTTTGGCATTAATTGTCCATTTGACAGGATCAGGAAAAGGCTTAGGAGACCAGTCTCCCAGTACCACTGTGAGGGATTATCTGCATTACATTAGGTCACCCTCAGGGCATGCCTGTGGCAGATTATCTTGCTGTTATTACAGCGTAGGAAGACCTATCACTGTGGGTAGCACCATTTCCTGAACTGAGATCTTGGACTCTCTAAAAAGTGAGCTGGGGCTAGAGAGATGGCTCAGAGGTTAAGAGCACTGGCTGCTCTTCCAGAGGTCCTGAGTTCAATTCCCAGCAACCACACGTGGCTCACAGCTATCTGTAGTGAGATCTGGTGCCCTCTTCTGGCATGCAGGCATACATGGAGGCAGAATGTTGTATACATAAATACATCCTTTTTTTTTTTTTTTTTTAAAGTGAGCTGAGCAGGCATTTATCACTCTGCTTTCTCATGGTGAGTGTGAGGTGACCATCTTGTTTTAAGGCCCTGCCTGCTTGGCTTCCCTGACACAGGGACCACACCCTTGAACTGTGAACCAGAACAAACCCTTTCTCCCTTAAGTAGCTTTTGTCAGATTCTTACCACAGCAACAAGAAAAGAGACTGAAACACATACCATGTTCTTTACTGTGTCGAGTTACATTGTAGTCTCTAACCCAAAAACTTTGACATGATGCTGCAGCGTGTGTGTGTGTGTGTGTGTGTGTGTGTGTGTGTGTGTGTGTGTGTGTGATGTATGGTACTTCCCACCTTATTCCATTGCAAACAAAAGCAGGAGTGATGATGATGATGATGATGATGATGATGATGATGATGATGATGATGATGGAAATCTACACTAGATCCTTAAATGGAACCTCTGGGCACATTCGGAACCCATACTTATTTGATCAAACACTTCTTTGTCTCAAATGCAACTTTAAAATTGGCACTGTAACTCCCAGTAGACTTTTTTTTTTTTTTGCAGATGCTCTAAGTATTTTTAAATAAAGTTTTGCTAAAATGAACAAATACATTTTAACTTCTGAAGAATAAATGTGGCCCGGGATTCTTTAAGACCTGTGAAGTTTGAGAATAATTCAATCCCAGAAACAACAGCCAGGTTTTTGTTTATGATCTGGTGGGGAAAAAAAAAACTAGAATGATGAAATGGGTTTCTAAGAATTTTTCCCAATCTGGTCTTTAGTTCTTTGTCTTTTTCAGAGACACACTCAATTGTTCAGGCTGGTACCTCCTTCTCTCACACAGTAAGATAAAGAATACTGACACTGATCACGGTGTCTCTCTTGTCAGCCATGGAGCATGGGAATTGGCGCTGTTTTCATAGTTGAGTCTTGTAGAAACCTGCTGTAATAAGCATGCTTCCCCTTGGCAGATGACAAAAATCCCTGGAGTTTCAGCATGGAAATGGGGGCCAAACCCTTGCAGGGTGTTTCTAGAGGGCCATGATCCTTGTTATAGAAATAATATGCGCCACTTCTCTGGGCAAATTATTGAAAGTAATGTGTTTGCATACTCCAAAGTGCCACAGAGTGGGATACTTGGCCATTTTTATTTTATTCCTCTCTTATTATGCAGAAAGGATCATAATTGAAATGGCTTCAGGCTTGTATTGTCCCAAGTGACTGCTCTTCCATAGGGTTACCCTGTTGCCAACATAAATGCAAAGTACAAATTATATTATTAGAGTTACTGTACACTAGGATACTATTTCTCCTGGGATTATTGCATGCTATGGAACTAATTTATCTAGAAAGGATGCTTGAAGTCATCCCTCTGGTTTCAGCTCTGCCACTGTGTAAACTTAAGCAAATCACCAGATCTCTGGGGCTCAGTCTTCTGCAATTTGTTCAGTGGCTCATCATCTACAGTACCCAGTAGCCTTGGGCTCTATAATGACACAGGGAAAAGATGACAGGAAAAAGTAAGCTTTACCTTGTGTGTTATGCTGAATGCTTGTCTCCAAAGGTGTGCTTTAGTCTTAGAAATGTATGAACATCGCCTTATATAGCAAAAAGTGAATATCAATATGTGTACAAAAAAGGTATATAAGTTAAAGATTTTGTGAGGACTACCATATTTGGCATTATCTGGTTCAACCCTAAATGCAAACAAATATGAGGAAGGTAGAGGGAGTTTTCAAACAGAAGAGTGCAACTGGAGTGATGTGGCCACAAGTCAAAGACTGTCCATAGCCACAAGAAGCTTAGGGGTAAGGAACAGAATTTCCCTTAGGGTCTTCAAGAGAAGCATAGCTCAGCTACTGCTGGATACATTTCTGTTGTTTGAGTTCACTGAACAGTTCTTTCTTTACAGCAGCCACCAGCCACCAATATCAGTTCATGTCACAAAATGTTAGTTCATCCTATAGCACATTACAGAGCACTGATAGGGGCCACACTGATAAGAGGTACACCAGTGAAGGGTTTCCAATTCAACACCCACCTAGCTGTGGTTCTCAGAGACTGTGACATGAAATGTGTTCTTAGCTCTGGAAATCTCGGGCTCCTGCATGGGTTCCAAATAATGAGAGAGAGGGAAGAAGGGAAAGGGACAGAGAGAGAGGGAGACAGGGGAGAGACAGAACAAACACAAAGAATGAAACAAAGTGACAACAGGTGCCCTCCATATAAGAAAAACAAGAACCTCTCTGAAGCCATGCAAAGACAATCTTGGCATAAAGGCATGGCAAAGGATAGACGGGTTCAGGCTTGAGCTCTAGAGTGTTAGCAAAACACCTTATGTCTGAGATCATCCTGACGTGGTTTCAGCAGAAGAATAGAGTCAATGGGCCAATGAGGTTGACTCAACAGAGTGCTTGCTGTACATGCATAAGAATCTGAGTTCAAATCCCCAGCACCTACATTAAAACTGTGATGGCCATGAGAACCTACAACCTCACCAGCATGGGAGGCAGAGACTAAACACTAGACACAGGATTTACAGGTCACTAGCCTAGTTCTAGGTTCAGTGAGAACCATGTCTCAAGGAAATAGGTGGAGTAATAGAGAAGGATTCCTCTCATGCTCCTCTGGCTTCCACACAGGAACACAGATGGGCACACAACATGTGGAAAGTCCTTCTGTATGTGTATTGCTTTTATTGGTTAAAGAATAAAGCTGTTTTGGCCAATGGTTAGCAGAGTAAAGCCAGGCAGGAAATCTGAACAGAGATATATAGAGAGAAAATAGGCAAAGTTGAAGGAGATGCCATATAGCCATTGAAGAAGTAGCCACAGCCTCATGGCAGTACACAGATTAATAGAAATGGGTTGATTTAATAGTGAGAGCTAGCCAGCAAGAAGCCTAAGACATTGGCCAAACAGTGTTGTAATTAACATAGTGTCTGTGTGATTATTCAGGTCTGGATGGCTGGGAAACAAAAGCACAGTCACCATCTGCATACACACGCACAACACTCTCACAACAGAGAAGAACGGAAGAAAACCATAGTTTATCCATAGTTTAAAAGGAAACTGGCTTCTGTAGAGGGGATCTGAGGAGCCTTGTAATCCAAGCCCTTAACCACCACTGAAATTTTCTCACCTCACAGCCAACTAAGCTAGCCTCGCTCATTCATTTATACATTTACTCAATCATGCATCTGGTCTCTGAGCGTTTTCAATATGCCAGGCTGTGATAACAATAAAGATGGCCGTCCATAGGGCTTTGTAGTAAGTTCGACTAAGAGGAGATGAATAACAAATGCTGTGTACAGTGAGGGTGGAACCTCAGACCGCATTAGAGAAGTGACTAAGTTTGAACTTACCTCACAGAGGTAAAGAGCATTCGCCCTGAGGCAGCTCATTTCCTTAGCTTCCTTTCATGGAACCACACTGTACGCATCGTTAATTTTTACCCAAACTCTAAATGGTCTTCATCATACAAGGCAAAGACTCTTGGGCGCTTTGATCTCCATGGATGGAAAGATAGAGTAATGTGCAAAGATTTCACTCGGTGGGTTTGACTTATGGTAGATCTCTTGACAGGAAAGCACAGAGTAATCTCATTTCTTGGATAATAAATCCCTGAATAAGAATGGTTTAGGGTCTGTATTGATTTCTTCTTGTTGTGACCAAATCCCCAACTAAAAGCAACTTATGGAGAGAAGGGTTTATTCTGGTTTACAGTTTGAGGATATAGTCTGTCTCGACAGGAACTTTGTGGTGTTAGCTGGTTACATTGTATCTACAGTCAGAAGGCAGAGAAATAAATGTTCATGCTCAGCTTCATGTCTACTTTTTGTTTTGTTTTGTCTTTGTTTTTTGAGACAGGGTTTCTCTGTGTAGCCTTGGTGCCTGTCCTGCATCTAGCTCTTGTGGACAAGGCTGGTCTTGAACTCACAGAGATCTGCCTGCCTCTACAGAGATCTGCCTGCCTCTGCCTCCCAAGTGCTGGGATTAAAGGCATGCACCACCACCGCTTAACTCACATCTACTTTTTATTATGGAAAGCCTTACCCACATTCAGGGTGGCTCTTCTCTCATCAGAGAAACACAAATGTCTTCTAAGTACTCCCAAATTCTGTTGACAATGAAGGTTAACCATCACAAGATAGTAGCAAAGTAGTTAAAATTACTACGTGTATGAATTCTTGATCAAACGACTTAATTTCCTGTTTCACGTATCTGTGTGACCTGTTTCCAAGAGTAGTAGAAAAACAAGACATAGCCTAATCGGCAGGTTGTACAGAACGTGAAAATTTCACCTCTTGGCCAGCAAGAGTGACACCAGGTACCCTCTCATATGTCAAATGGCATCACTTGTTGATGCTGACGTGGTCCCTCTGCCCCCCCCGTGTCCCTCCCATTGGCGACCGCAGCATGCTCCTATCTGCTCTCCACACCTCCCTGTCCATCCACTTTGTTCTGCAGAATGTCAGTCTTCTGTGGTTGGCGAGGTTACAAAGTGTGACTTCCATCACATTGTCCCACCCTCAGCCCTTCGGGGGGGGGGGGGTCTTCCTGCTTCCTGAAAACTCAAACAAAACTCTCTCATGTGGCTCATAAGGAGTGTGGACATTGGTCAACTCTGGTCTACATGGTGCTTTCCAAACCAGGACACTTGTTCTCGGTGCTGCCCGAGAGCAGAGTTTCTTTCAGCTCCACGAACACCATGGGCTCTGCCTTATGCCTAGGTCTCTCAACAGATTTTCTTCTTTAGCAGCTAGTACTATCCCTATCCACCAACTCCCCAAAAGATATCTGTTTAATGTGCTCTTCCTCTTGGCTTGCCCAACTCTGTGTTTTGATCTAAACAGCCCTTCCTGTTGAGTCAAGTGGTGGGGCTATGTTCCTGGCACCCCGCCGCCCGCTCGGCTAGCTTTATACCCAAAATAATTACATGGAAACTGTATTCTTTTAAACACTGCTTGGCCCATTAGTTCCAGCCTCTTATTGGTTAGCTCTTACATATTGATCTAACCCATTTCTAATATTCTGTGTAGCACCACGAGCTGGCTTACCAGGAAAGATCTTAACCTACGTCTGTCTGGAGTGGGAGAATCATGGTGACTGCCTGACTTGGCTTCTTTCTCCCAGCATTCTGTTCTGTTTTACTCCACCCACCTAAGGGTTGGCCTATCAAATGGGCCTAGGCAGTTTCTTTATTAATTAACCAATGAAAGCAACAGATTAGAAAGAAATCACTCCCACATCACCTTCCTATAGAAAGTTGATGGGGAACCTTCTTCAGCCAATGACCCATAAGAGGCTGGACCAAGTTAGGGCGTGACCTTTTGGGTACTCAGAGAAAACAACCAGCCAGCCCTGGGCTTGTTCTCGTTCTCTCTCTCTCTCTCTCTCTCTCTCTCTCTTTCTCTCTCTCTCTCTCTCTCATTCCCACGTTACCCACCTGAGGTTGGACTTCACATTCCTGTTCTATGAATTTCCCCCTTACAATAAAGAGTAATAACTGGAATGTTTCGGAGTTATCTTGGGATTATTTCACCCACGTCTTCACCCCCATTTTCAGTAACAGAAAGTGAGTGCTCCCCCAGCAAGTGCTTCTCTGGCACCTTGCCTGCTTTAAGCTATTTCAGGGTCCTTGCATTTCTGAAGTCATGAACTTATACCCTTTACATCTTCTCTGAACCTTGTTTTTCCCAAATATGAACTCCTTACAGGAAAGTTTGGGTCTGGGTTTCACACATACCTTATACAGATTAAATGTCAATGTAGATATACGTGTGTGTGTGTGTGTGTGCCTGTGTGCCTTGTACGCATATGTGCACATGTGTGCAAGTGCCCAGAGAGTAGAGCAGAGGGTGCTGGATCCCCTGGAGCTGGAGTTATAGGCAATTGTGAGAGGAGACTATTAGCTGCAGGTGCCAGTGCAGAGATCACAAGTCAGACAGACATTTCATGAGTGTTTGGTAATGGGTTGGTTTATAAGAGAGTAAAGCTCACACCCACTTCTGCAAGGAATTAAACAATTTAAACACCTAAAACCGTATGTAGCTTCCAGCAAGTTGTCAATTAGGTTATTTAAATTAGTTTTTTTTACAGCAGCTAATTGGAGCCTGGAGTCTTCTGTCTTTAAACAGCTAATCCGAAACAACAAAATAAAACAATTAAGGATTCCTTAAACAATATAATTCAGACTTACAAAATAAGATTTAATTAAATTTGTGTTGTTAATCTTTGGGTGGAAATTAATTTCAAGTTCACACGGAAGAAAAAGAGCACACATACCTCAGGATTCTGACTAGGAGCATTCCTCATGCAGGTCACCAAGAGCTTGGGGAAAGTGGGGACGTCCTTAGCTACTTCAGAACAGGAAGGTGGGGGATTCCATCTTTGATATAGCTTTTGTTTCATCTTTTCAGGTATCTGAGCATTTCCGATATAAATAACCCAGTCTCTTTCCCAAGGTTGTCAGTGAGTCTAAAATTTGTAGTTGATAAATGCTTTAGATGAATACTGTCCGTATAATCATCCACTTCTTCGATAAGATGAAATTCAGAGTTCAAGGTTGTGTGTGAACACGGGCACATAAAACCCAGCCCACAAGAAACTAGCCAGCCATCTTGCTAATCCCTCTGCTTGTTTTGTGTGTGTGGAGAATCTCTCAGATTTTCTCTGGACACGCTGATATTATTTTCAAAATTTGCATTTTTATAAAAAATCATTATTTCATCTGATGATTTCTTAGCATAAAATTGCTTCTATTTTTATGTCATTTTAAATATCTATCATAAATGTTATTGTTTCTAAAATATTTTTCATATCCTGCATGCTTTCTTTATTGCCTCAAACAATTTTGATAGTGACTGACCTATTTCATTCATATCATGTTTTATGGCATTTATTTCATTAATAATCTTGATTCTTTTTCTTTGGTATGCATTTCATTAATTCTGTTCTCACTTTAAAAGGAACAGTCTCCCCCAACCCCACAATTTTTGTTTTCTAAAAAAATAAGTATATTTTTTAGTAGTTTAATCTGCATTCTACATGTTTTAATAAAATGAGCTTTGCTATTAATCTTGGGCAATTAAGGTCTGGGATTTTTATTTCATTTCTATTTTCTAAAGCCTTTTCATACTTGACTTTTGACAATTATTTTGTTATCAAATAAGTGTTTTGTGCTGCTGATTTCTTGAGTCTTTGAGTCTTGAGGATCTATATCTAATGTACTATTTATCCTCTAGCAGAGTGGCTTCATTTAGAATTCCTCCTTTGGTCAGTTTTCAGTCTCACTCTCTTGCTCATGTTAAACTCCTGGTTTATGCTTTGAAAACTTCTTCAACATCTTGAAAACAGACTTGTATGTATTTCATATTCTGACACCCAGTGTTTGGAGACCACATTTTGTACTGCTATGCACCCCCACCTACCCTGCTGGTGGTTAGATTCCTTGTTTCATGAGTATATCAGGTGTTCTGCTGTCTCCAAATTTAAGTCTTGTAGGCTGGTGGCCAACAACTCCCTGAAATAATCGTATCACAGCACAGTGTTGCGTGCATATGTGTGGCCATGTCCGGCCACTTACATGGGTGCTGGGGATTTGAACCTAGGTTCTCACAAGTGTACTTCCTACCCCCTCGCTGCTCTGATTTTGAGGACTTGGAAGCTGCTTGTTCTCTTATTAGTTTTTGTCTCAATTGTGCACATATTAATTTTGCTTCATTTTATTTTATCGGATTTTAAATAAATGTCCATGAAGGAAGTGAGGTTGTTCTCTGTGTCAACTAGGATATCTTAAAACCATTTCCTGTTATTAAATTGGTATAAATTAAAGAAATAAAATTCTCATGGTAGCCAATTATTCATAGACGGAGTATTTATATATATCGATAGGGATGTAAATTGTAGTATAATTTAGCTATACATATTAAAAGTCTGAGAAAAATATACATATTTTCAGAACAGGTAATCTTATCTTGTAAGTTTACCCCTAATTATTTAAATAAATAGTTAAATTCCAGGGCAAATATGCAGTGCCCATCACTTCAATATTCCTGGAAGATGATAAATTGTACTCATGGAAAATACTTTTAAGTGCATCATATGTAGAATTTTAGATTACTAAAGTATTTAGTATACCTTGTTTTCCCAATCAGAACATACCTATGTCTCTTAGTTATTAAAATTCTTATTTAGACAATTAAAATTCACTTATTTGCCTAATAATACAAAAAGTTATGGTATTAATATATTAAAATTAGTAAACCTTATCAATGTACTTAACCAAGATGTTAAAAGTGCATTTCTCATTAAAATAAATTATCATGATCACATAGTTGTGGCGGTGTAAATGAATGTAGACAGATTATATAAATATATACAGCTTTAATAAGGAAATAGACTTACAGGACCATAGGTTCCTGCGGAGCATAGCGGAGCAAAAGAAAAAAGGGGCTGCTGGGATCACGCCCGGCAGATTTATCCGTAAATATTAGCCCGAGGCGAACATGCCCCCAATGGGTGGGGCTATATCCCTACATCTCCCCCTTTTGTCTAAATAAGATAGAATTAAATCAAATATAATTATATATAATAATAAAAAATAATAAATATAACAAACAATATTGAGAATAAAATTTTTGTTAAATATTCTATCTCAAGGAGTCTAAATAACATAGAGAGTAATTACTATTATATAATCTTTAATTCCATCAAAGATCTGAGAAGGGAATAAATATTATTTAATAATCGAGAGATATTCATAATGTGTAACAATTGACAGAGACAATTGATTACCTGGGCAATCACCCAAAGTCTCGTTTGTAATGTTGAGTCAACCAATTTTGGCTAAGGCCTAACATAATTGGCATATCATTATTAAAGGCAAGGAACTTTTTTAGGATTATCCTACCCTGTCTTGGCAAGATAAGACAATCTTGTTTTATCCATTTAGGGATATTTTGTATCTTTGTTAGAAGTTGAGGTATGGGCTTTTCTTAATTTAAAGGCCAGTTCTGCCAAGAAGACAAGCTCCCAGTGGAGTGTTTTTGGTGCTCAACGTTCTTTCGGGAGTAGAGTGGTGTTGTCAGGAGTAATTGTGTCTCTTTGGCATAGAAATTTTAGGTTAGATTAAAGGCCATTTTCTACAGCTCTTCGAAGAGGCTGAAGATCATATTATTTATATTAAATATAATCTCTATGTAATTAAAAGACTTGATTAATTTAAAAATAAATATGATAAACATATAATTTTTAATATCTATCTAACTTTGAAGACTAAAAGAATAAACAATTGTGCAATATATGAAGATAATGATCTTCAATTGTAAACAATGTCATAGTATCAGAGGTAGAAATGTACAATGTAATATGGTAGATGTATCAATACAATATAGACAAAGTTATAAGCATATTCATATAAAAATAGAGGTAGGAACATTCATATTCAATATTCAACATATCAATATACAAGAAACAGTACCAGTATAATTTTTTATAAACAGTAATTCACAAATATCAATCATCCCAAAAAACCAGTGCTGGGAGAGAGAAGCCAAGTCAATGAGTCGCCATGATTCTCCCACTCCAGACAGACGCAGGTTAAGATCTTTCCTGATAAGCCAGCTCATGATGCTACACAGAATATTAGAAATGGGTTAAATCAATATATAAGAGCTAGCCAATAGGAGACTGAAACTAATGGGCCAGACAATGTTTAAAAAAATACAATTTCCATGTAATTATTTTGGGGCATAAGCCATGAGGGCGGCCGGATGCTAGAAACTTAGTCCACCGCTCTTATTACAACACATAGTAATCATGTATTGAATATTTAAAACATTAACAGTTAACTAAGGGAATAAGAAAGTGGGCTCAAAGACAACATGAAAAAGTATTGATGTAACATTGCCAAATTAAAGGTAAAAACATCTATGATTCTCTGGGGTCATGTAACCATAACCTTTAGGATTCCCATTTCTGTTGAGTAGAAATTATTTTTTCTCTACCAGTAAGAAAAACAAATACTTCTAATTTATGAAAGTCAAAAAGCTCACAGGAATTTACACACTCTAGACTCTAACTGATCGTAAAAATAGTTTAGTAAAGTTACATTTCCCAGAGAACTGAAGGTCATCTGCCAGGACTTCAACAATAAATTGAAAAGGTAGGAAAAGGTATGACGTCATTTGATTTTATTTTGAAGCACAGTCTCATAGTATAGCCCAATTTAACCTTACATACCTGACAATCCTCCTGCCTCACCCTACCCAGTGCCAGGATTACAGGAATGAGTCACTCTGTCCAGCTTATGCTTCCAGTAGTGTGTACA